>NW_026606136.1:7895000-8530000 GCF_029834395.1 Sorex fumeus
TCGGGCCCCATCTTCTCTCTGTAAGTGGGGGGTGCGCTTGCCTCGCACACTGCCCGCCTGCCCGGTTGGACTCCCTGCACCCCTGCCCCCCCCATATTGTCCTGAGCCCCACCAGGGTCAGTCATGACCTGAGCACACCAGGCGTGACGCCAGCAGAAAAGAATAAAAATTGGAAGGAAAAGCTGTTCTCAGTCTTGCTTAGTGCTACACAGATCTGGGGCTGGCGCGACAGCACAGCGGGTAGGGCATTTGCCTTACACGCGGCCGACCCGGGTTCGATTCCCAGCATCCCATAGGGTCCCCCGAGCACCGCCAGGAGTAACTCCTGAGTGCAGAGCCAGGAGTAACCCCAGAGCATCGCTGGGAGTGACCCAAAAAGCAAATATACATATATATGGTTTTTTCACAGATAGTATAGTAAGAATGTCTCTTTCATTTCCCGCTTCACTACTTATGTGATAGCTTGGAGATTGCGAAACTGACGTTTGATGTATGGCATTTACGTCTCCCGTGTTGTAGGAGAGCTCAGGGACGGTCCGTGATTGCTTCTCGTGTGGGTCGTGTCATCAGGTCGTGGGTCTAAAAGGAGCTTCAAAATTCCCAATATATTAACTCAGTTTAATTCTTTATTTTCCTCAAAGCAGTATTGAGCTGTTTGATAGACCGTATTCCATTATTGAGAATTAGGATGACAAAAATAGCATTTTCTATCATAAATTTTACAGATGAGTTGAATATATTGATGCAAGAGGAAAAAAACCTCCTTTTCCTTGTTTCCTTTCGCAGGCAGCGATACCGTGTTTATCCAGGTGGCACAGCCCCACGGCCCACGTCAGTATATCTGGTTAAGCCTCCCGTGCTTTGGCTCTGAGGCGGCCCAGGCCCTGCTAAGCTCCCGCCACGCTGCTGCCCACGCTTGCTTGCAGCATCTGACAGCGAGCTTCCCCTGTGCTAGCTCGTCCTAAGTGATCGGCTTTGGCCTAGACACTCTCGTGCTCTTTCGTAGAACCTATTTTCTCCTTTACAAGAAAATTAAATGGGTGGCTTCCACGCTTAACCGCTTCTTTTTTTTTCCAAAGTTCTAAACACATTTCACGACCAACTTTAACACACAAGCATGCGTGTAATTAACTGGGTACACGGTTCCCCGCGCCACGTGGGAATCACAGGATGCATCTTCTGGCAACAGTACTGATCGCATAACGCCTGTTTGGCTTCAGAAGCATCTTAACTGTGACTCGAGTAACGTGGCCTATGTATTCATCACTCAAGCAAAATAAATTTTCATTGTTGATATCTGCCATTCATCCTAACATAAACTAACAATTTATTTCATGATTTTAAATAGGTAAATTTTTTGTCTTTTCGTACAAATGACTTCAAAATGGAAACATTAGAAAATAATTATAAGCTACATTAACTTAGAACATCTCTTAAGAAAAAAGGTTGGTGATCAAAATATTGATCATTTTAAATACTGTCAGTACACAGAGCACTCTTTTGAAAACTTCTACTTGTTACATTGTTTAACTGACAAAATGAAGCAACCATTAAAGGAAAAAAAAGAACCTGCCAAGTACTTTAATTTTGAATGATTGAAGTTTTATTCAGATATTCTTAATCATTTTTGCAAACTGGCTCTCAATTTTATGGATGACTTTCAAAGTAGAATGACCGCCGTTGATGTCTAAGATCGGTTCCAGCTGGAGGTCTGACTCACCTCTCTGCAGGTGCCTTGAAACTGGCTCCCTGGACCTGCTGCCTCAGGCCCCTTCAGTGGTCTGCCCCTTGCCAGGCCGTGGGTCTAGAGTGAGATGGGCCTGCCGAGCTCCGAGGGGACCTCTGCCCAGCCTAGTGACATGAGGCGTGCCCCTCCCCCGGGACCCCTGAGAGCCACGAGGATCCTGCTAGACCCCTCTGAAGGGCTCCCAGTGGGCGCTAGGAAAGTCCCAGGAAGTCTGGGGGACGGCGGAGGGAGACGGTTAATGCGTCCATCAGCAAAAGTTTAACAGAAATCAGTGCTCCAGTATTAGAAACTAATATTTTCTCTTCCGGTAATCTGAGATTCAGACTCAAATTTGAAATTCTAATAAGAGTAACAGTGGGGTGGTTATTTTGTTCAAGAAGCAAAATAACTGTCTTTGGCAGCTTTTTTCCCCCCCCTGAAAATTCTGCATGCTTCTTTTGCATTCTGCTCTAATAAAGGAAATTCTAGCTTGTCGGACTGCTTTTTATACTCTATTTCTTAGAAAAAATACGAGCCATGTCCAGCTAAACCGTTTCAGGGCTAGTAGTGAAATGACGGTTCTGAACTTTGCGCATTGAAACTGTGGCCTCCCACAGGGTCTGCTTCCGTGTCATCTATCAGCCTCTCGAGGGGCACTGACGGGGCGTCTGTACCCCCGCCCGTTCCTCCGCGGAGACGGCCAGAATCGGCGCCGGCGGAGTCGTCGCCATCTAAGGTAGAGCAGAAACCCGGTTACCGGGGTCTGCCCGGGCCCCGGGGCAGGGGGCAGGGGGCAGGGCGCTCGCGGCATGGGTGATGCTTTGCTCCTGAGAGTGGGGGTCTTCCGGGGGGCCGGTGGGGGGCATGTGTCCAAAACCCTGGTTAATCTCAGCTGTGGGTGCGGTGGGAAAGCAGGTTTGGTCTCTCGAGCCAGACAGTGAGGGAGTGTCCCTCGGTGGTGACCTGCGTGCCTGCCTTGAGGGCGTGGGAGGGGGCACGGGCTGCAGCCCACGCTCAAAGCCCTGTCTGCCCCCTCGCGCCTCGGGAGGCTCCTGGGGCTCCTTTGCCCCTTGGTCCACCTCATTTCCGTGCCACTGCGCGGAGCACAGCACGCAGAGCCTCGGGAAATGCCCTGTGATTTTAACACTGTCAACTGGCAACTTAACTCGGAAATGATTTTATGTTGGGGTAAGCACGACCAAGCAGATGTTGAGAAAAATAACTTACAAAGTAAGATAATTGAGAAAAATCACCGTTTAATGAGCTAGCAGGCAGCCCCTTGGAAACACAAGGCCCGAGCCCCGAGCCCGGCTTGCGTGAGTGGCCCGCGCGCAGACGCCGCCGTGACTCGCACATCCCGCCGCGCAGGCCCTCACGCGCGTCCTTTCCTCCCGTGCAGATGATGTCCAAGCACCTGGACAACCCGCCCGCCATCCCCCCGCGGCAGCCCACGGCCAAGGCCTACTCCCCGCGCTACTCGCTGTCGGAAGCCCCCGACAGCCCCAGCCCCCCGCTGGTGCCGCCGCGAGAGCCCGTGCGGACCCCCGACGTCTTCTCCAGCTCCCCGCTCCACCTGCAGCCCCCCCCGCTGGGCAAAAAGAGTGACCACGGCAACGCCTTCTTCCCCAACAGCCCCTCCCCGTTCGCGCCGCCGTCCCCCCACGGCCCCCGGAGACAGCTGCCCTCGCCCCCCGCCTCCCAGGCGGCGCCGCACCCGGCCCCCGGGCCGCCCGTGCCCCCACGGCAGAGCACCTCGCAGCTCATCCCCAAACTCCCGCCAAAAACTTACAAACGGGAGCACACGCACCCGTCCGTGCACAGGGACGGGCCCCCGCTGCTGGAGAACGCCCACTCCTCCTGACTCCCGGACAGCGACCACCGCCTCCAGGCAGCAGGACCCGGCCCAAGGGTCAGCGCGAGTGACCGTCGAGGGGAGCCCGGGCCAGAGGACTGGACGGCGGCCACAGGCCTCTCCCGTGGCCTCGCGACCGAGGGACGGGACTCGGGCCGGTGATGACGGTTTTTGTAACTCGGACTCTCATGCACTTTGTAAGAAGGAATCTCCGACGGGGCGGGCGGGCGCCCGTGCCCTCCGCCCGGCCCTGCGCCAGAGTAGTTTCTAGCCACCGAGGGGCTGAGCAGTCGGCCGGCGGGGACCGCAGCCTGCGTGCGGGTGGGCGCCGAGGCTTCACCAAAGAGGTACTTTTGTTTTTGTTTTTAAGAATAATGATCCCCGTTTAGGAACATTCTCCACCCTCCCGACAGACGAGACGTGGCGTTGGCTGCGGGGAGAGGCCGGGCCACCGGCACGGAAGGACTCGGAAGCGGCAGCTGTCGGGCAGCCGACTCCCGTTCTGGACTGTTCATCAGTGCGAGGCTGCCGCCCCGTCCCCTCACGAGAGTTTACTGGCCCCCTGCCACGCGAGGGGGACGCGGCCCCTGCCCGGCCTCCCCGCGGCTCGTGTTCCCGGGTGCGCCCTGGTCACGTGTATATAGTGAATGTTCAATAATATAATTGGCAGGCCTGTTTTAATTTAATTGAATAAAGATACAGATACTTTGTTTGGCTGTCATATATTAAATTATTATATGGACAAAGTGGTTGGTTCTCGTTTCTTTCCACTGAAACCCACACGAGCTCTGAGCATAAAGGTGGCGCTGGGGGCCGCCCTGGCGACTGCGGAGTGGACATGCCCTCGGGAGGAGCAGAGAGACAGGCTGCCGGCGGGAGAGGCTGCGCTGGGGTAGGGTGGGCTCTTAACAGGACTTTAGACAGGTTTCCTCATTTCTTGCACAACGTACATACAGTTTAAAGTCTGTATTGGGGGCTGGAGCAATAGCACAGCGGGTAGGGCGTTTGCCTTGCACGCGGCTGACCTGGGTTCAGTCCCCGGCATCTCATAGGGTCCCCCAAGCACCTCCAGGAGCAATTCCTGAGTGCAGAGCCAGGAGGAACCCCTGTGCATTGCTGGGTGTGACCCAAAAAGCAAAAAAAAAAAAAAAGAAGTGGTCAGGAAGATGAATGCGTCACCACTGACCTGCCGAACTCAGAGACAAATCACCACAGCGGGACTTTCTGAAAGCACAGCCCCAAAGGGAACACTCCGAGGGGAAGGTCCTAAACCGTTTACTTCTGGCTCAGGACAGGAAGATTCCAAGGATGAATTTGTTTAAATGCACTGGTCAATAGTAGAAAGAGGCGCTTCATCCTGAAGCATTTTTAAAGAAGCAACAATTAGGTATACATTTCCAAATTTATTGAAAGGTTATTCACTCTTGTCCTCCAAATAGAGTCCTTTATTTTAAAAATAAGAATGAGGGGCTAGAGCAATAGCACAGCGGGGAGGGCGTTTGCCTTGCACACGGCCGACCCGGGTTCGATTCCCAGCATCCCATAGGGTCCCCTGAGCATCGCCAGGGGTGATCCCTGAGTGCAGAGTAACCCCTGGCCATTGCCGGGTGTGACCCAAAAAGCAAAAAATAAAAATAAGAATGAGTCCTGTATTTTAAAATTAAGATGATCAGGAAATATGCAAGGTATAGAAAATTGCGTAAAAGTCCACTCGGTATCAAATTATGTGGCTAATACGTTACTGTGATCTAAACTGGAGGATGTATTGATGGATTTGAGTGGAAATCGAATTTGAGTGTGCCATGCTAATGTGATATGACCGATATTGTGGGGACAGAACTCTTTGAGTGGGAGGCTACGTGGTGCTTCCAAAGACTCAATGCCTTTTTCCTCCATAAATCAAAAATCAGTATCTATGGTCATGTCTTAATTCTCAAGCTGTGCTTTCTTTAGCCACAATTGTCATCATTTTCCTTTTATGATCGCTTGTATTCGAAGTTTTAAGTGGCTCAGCAAAATAAATGTCGGCTGAGGGAAGGTGTCCTGAGCTCTTTTACGCTGTCGTAATGGAAGCCTTTCCTTCCTCTCCAGCTGTAGAAAATCACCATTCGCTTCTTGGTATTCTGCTGCGACGGGTAGGTTCGCTTATTTCAGTTTTTGAGTCACACCCAGTGAGGGATCACAGGATGCTGGGGATGGATCCCAGGTCAGCTGCATGCAAATGCTTCACCTGCTGTATCTAACATCTCTCCAGCCCCCGCTTATTATTTTAATCTATATTGTATGGCTGTTGTACAAGTGTCAGTCCTGTTGCACAGCACATAAATATTTACCAGTAAAATGAGCATCACAATGTTAATATCGGTTTAGCTGAGGGGCTGGAGCCATAGTCCAGCGGGTAGAGCACTTGCCTTGCATGAGGCTGACACAGGCTCAAGCCCCGGCACCCCATACCGTCCCCTGAGCACTGCCAGGTGTAACCCCTAAACATCGCCAGGTGTGCCCCCTTCCACACAAACACACATACACACACACACACACACACACACACACACACACACACACTGGTTTGGCTAAAAGAATTATTTGGTAAAATTATTTATAAGGGAACATGATGACTTAGTTTTAAACATTTCATTACTACTTAAACATTGCTGGGTGTGACCCAAAAAGCAAAAAAAAAAAATAGATTGACAACATGCTGATATGCTGGGAGAAAGTGGACCCATGGCCTCCCAGTGACCATCTTATCTGCATGGCACGAGAACTGGTGATACCTGAATGTTATTAGTAATTCATAGCTTGTATTATGAATTTTTTTTTTTTGCTTTTTGAGACACACGCAGCAATGCACAGGGGTTACTCCTGGCTCTGCACTCAGGAATCACCCCTGGTGGTGCTCAGGGGACCATATGGGATGCTGGGAATTGAACCTGGGCCGGCCGTGTGCAAGGCAAACGCCCTACACGCTGAGCTATCACTCCAGCCCCGAACCATGAATAGTTTGCCCCTTCCCTTCCCTGAGACACTAATTCTCCTATCAGGTTCTCATAGAAGAATTCCCATATTTCCTTCCACAGCAAGTGTCAGGATTGCAGTCGCCGGGGGCCTTGGAAATGGAAATCAGCTCTTTAGAACTCTAAACTGGTCTCCCCAGTTCCCAGGAGGCAGGAAAGGGGGCCGTTTCCAGATGCACACCACAAGGAGTGGCCCATGCGAGGCCAGTTGTGCTGAAGCACGGAATCTTTAGAAAATCGGTGTTCCTTCCGAAAAGGCAAGGCTAGGAAGTGGCTGGACCAGCATCACGTGGCGATCAGTGGCTGGGCCCATTAACTCGGTTTGGATTCCTGCCACGTCCAGGTTTCAGGAAACCCTGAAATTCATTCGTGAGCCCGACACACACCCCTGCCATCATTCACTTGTCTAAGTTCTGTTTCCAAGCACTGTGAGATCCACGTACCTCACAGAGCCTGTTAAATCGCTGCGGGAGAATGTTCAGGCTGACACTCATCAAACCCAAGCCTGCGGTTAAGATTGTGGCGGTTTCTGCTCTACCCGGACGGCGCCTTTGGGGCTGCAGCTGTGGCACAGAGGGCAGGCTCCACCCCCCCCCCACACCCGGCAGCCCAGGGGTTGCAGAACTCGGGGCCCCGGGGGCCCTGCGCATCCCAGCCACCTGAGCCAGGGCCCCTTCTTTTGAATTTCAGCCCAGATCTCATCAGGGATTCGGGCCACTGAGAGGCTGCAAAGGGGGCCCCAGGGGCAAGCAGGTCCCCAACCAGTCTCATCAGCTACTCGAACCCAGGACTCTTGATCGCCTGTGAGGTATCCCTCTGGATAAAGGGATTTGTTTTCGTTTCCTGTTGCTGGGGGTCAAACACCAGGTCCATGGAGAGACATCCCCAACCCCAAGGCATAAATGAGAGCCACCGGCTGGATCCGGTCACCCATGAGGTCATTACAGACAAGACAGGTGAACCCAGCAGCCCCGCGCTGAGGGCCAGGGAACGGACCAGGAGGGACCAACTGCCAGGGACGGGGGACCGGGAGCACAGCCAAGAGGCTCGAGAAGGGAGAGTTCAGGACGACTACAGCCGGCCATTCGGAGGGGACAGAGACTCGTGCAGGGACCCAGACGGGGTGAGGGGCCACAACTGTCCCTCACTTTACTAGCAGCACTGAGATCTGAGGCTCAGCTGGAGCAGGGAAGATTTCTTTCGTGTCAATACGGGAGGGAGGTCCCAGGTGAGACCCAGTGACGGGGCAGCCTGACACAGGAGAAGGTGCGCCGGGGTCTGTCTCAGCCACAAGAGCAGCTGCGTGCTGGTGCCCTGTGCGCTCCCGGGACCACGACCCCACTTCCCCGGCAGGCCCCGGTGTGCTCACAATCGGCACCCGGCGAGGGAAACCGACATAGCCCCATTTCCTCTAAGGATGGCCCGTATTCACGCAGCAGTCTGAGACGAGAAGCAGAAACTTCCAGATAAACGCGTGTAGATGACACACAAGATCAGACCCCCAGCTCTTGGGAACGACAGTTTGGAAACAGGATATTTGATTTGGACACAAAAGTTGTGGCTATTTTGGATGACAAGATCCCAAAAGATCATATTAAGCCCTGCCTAGAGCCTCTATGTTCTCTTTTACTAGAACTTGGGCCAAGGGGGGGCTGGAGTAATAGCACAGCGGGTAGGGCATTTGCCTGACACGCGGCCGACCCAGGTTCGATTCCCAGCATCCCATAGGGTCCCCTGAGCACCGTCGGGGTAATTCCTGAGTGCAGAGCCAGGAGTAACCCCTGTGCATCGCTGGGTGCGACCCAGAAAGAAAAAAAAAAGAACTTGGGCCAAGAGACCGAGACAGAGAGACAGAGAGAGATATGCCTGCCATAGAGGCAGGCGGGGGGTATGGGGCAGGGAAACTGGGGGCACTGGTGGTAGGAAATGAGCACTGGTGAAGGAATGGGTGTTGGAACACTGCAGGGCTGAAACCCAATCATGGTAAAGGTAAAGGTAAAGGCCCTCCCGTTGATCGTCGATTTGCTCGAGCGGGCCCAGTAACGTCTCCATTGGAGACTTTGTTGTTACTGTGTCTGGCATATCGGATACTCTCGGTAGCTTGCCGGGCTCTCCGAGAGGGGCGGAGGAATCGAACTCGGGTCGGCCATGTTGGCCGCGTGTAAGGCGAACGCCCTACCCGCTGTGCTATCGCTCCAGCCCTACAACTTTGTAATGTGTGATTCAATAAAAAAAAAAAGTCAAAGGCCTAGGAATGGCATTTACATTTTTAAGTAATTACAAAAATAAAAAGAAGACTATCATGCATAAAAAATAAAACTCAGGCCTAATGCTGCACATCAACTTGGTTCCCCTTAAATACATGGTGGCCGGGGCCAAAGTGAATATACAATGGGCAGGGCACCTGCCTTGCAATGCCAATCCCCAGCACCCCATAGGGTCCCCTGAGCCCCTCCAGGAGTGAGCCCTGAGCACCACCTGGTGTGGACCCTGGTATAAAAAAAAAAAGTATAAAAAAAAAGCCTTTATCTACTTTCTCACCTTTTTTTAAACCTGCTTCCTGGTTGAATCTGTCCCCTCCTCCCCTTCCTCCCCCACCCATGAGACTCACCGGGCCACAGTCCTGAGTCCCAGCCTCCCCTGGAGCCCCTGCCTGCGTGTGTGGGTGCAGCACCCTCTGGGTGCTGACCTGGGCAAGCAGAGCCGGCTTCTGCCCGCAGCGCCTGAGAACCAGCTGAGTGCACTTAGCCCCAAACTCCTCCCAAACACTGGAGAGGAAGGCCTGGCACTGCACCTCCAAATCTGCATTTTTACCGGTGCCCTCACTGTGAAAGATGCCCAGGAGGTGAGGCCCGGGGGTTCCCTGAGGCTCAGGCCAGTGTCACTGCATGTCCCGTGCAGGCCAGCTGCCCCCAGAGTGTGGACGCACAAAGCCTGGCTCGCCCCCAGCCCCCACCCCCAGCTCCTCAAAAACAGCCACTCCAGGGCCTGAACGACAGTGGGGAGAGCCCTCGCCTTGCACAGGCCGACCTGGGTGCCATCCCAGCACCCCACATGGTCCCCAAGACTGCCAGAAGTGGTCCCTGAGTGCAGAGCCACTGCCAGGTGTGGCCCAAAACCAAAACATCACCACTTCAGGGGGTGGGGAATCTCATCTCTTATCTCTCACAGAGGCTGTGTCCGTCTCCCACCCTCTCCCCCTGCCCTGGCCCTTACTTTGTCATGGAGAGGTGTTTATAGGGCCACGTGCTGGGAGGGCAGGCAGGCATGATGCCCGCCACCGTGTCTGCAAAGAGCTATTTTATTTCCTTTGTGATTGGGACGTTTTCTTTTAAAAAGTCAAAAGGCAGAGGGAGAGCATGGCCCCTCGCAGCTCTTTGTCACTGCGGTAGCCTCTGCCGGCTGCAGGGTGTGGGGCCCCCAGGATTCTTGGCACTCAGGGAGCACTGCTGGGTGCTGACTAGAGGCAGAGAGGGAAAGAGAGACCCACCCAGCTCCTGCACAGTGGGCAGGGCGCTGGCCTGGCATGCAGCTGACTCATGTCCCTGTGAGATAGACAAGATGCCCAATCACGCTCTGGGCTACGGAGCCTGAGCCAGTGGCAGACACGCACAGCCGGGGGAGAGAGAAAGGAAGGCTGGGGAGCAGGGGAAGACAGTCGGGCTTCCAGGAAAGGAGCAGGAACCACAGACGCCCTCCTGGACGAGGGCTACAGTGTAGGGGAAAAGTAGCAACTGATAGGATACAATAGTATGACTACAGTGTGCAGTATAACTACAATGTAGCAGCTGAGAGGGTGCTACAGTATAACTATAATGTAGCTCCTGGGGTGTTACAATGCAACTATGATGTAACCTCCCAGTGGTGCTACAATGTAAAATCAAAGCTTCCTAGGACCAGGTGAAGGCTGAGAGGTGTGAGACATCTTCTTCCCAGGGATCATCTTCCATATGACCCACACTACCGAGTGGAGAGGGATTTTCTGGTTTCCTTGCATTTGTGACAGCGGTGACATCTGTTTGACTCCCCACGCCCAGCCAGTCTGGCACTGCTTTCAGGCGCTGCCCACCCTCTACCACCCCCTTAAACGTTTTTGACCTGACAAGAGTTCGACCTATTAATGTCAAAGGGAGTTAATTTCAGAAAATACAAAGCTCAGCTCTAACTCCGAAATACTGGAAACGCTGAAAGCTGGGAAGCGACCCTTAAGTATTTTTAGAAATTTACTGTTGGAAACCCTAAGGGAGGAAGGACCTAATTAGTCATCAGAGGAGTGAAGGCAATTTGAAACCCGAGCAGCTGGAGGAACAGCCTCTGGGGAAGCCAAATTGCGCACAATGATTTGGCATGGCCTGGACCCAGACCCCAAACCTGCCCAGGACGAGAGCAAACTAGAACCCGATGTTTTTCTGTTAGGACTGTCATTTGGGACCTACTACAGATGCTGATGCTGGACATTGTATTTCCAAAATACCCAGTGGCAAGCGCCACAGCCGGGCCCCCCTCGCAGAACTGAGTCTGATTTCTTAGCAACTTGCCCTGGCACACACAGGAGGGCACTGCAGAAGCCCCAGACACAGACCTGGGCTGCCCCCGTCTGCGGCCACATGAGCAGCCACCTGGGTGCCTCCGTCCATCTGTCTGGAAGCTGCCTTACGGAGCCTCACTAGTGAACTGCAAACCCAGAACACTCGGGCTGCCCTGGACTCTGCCCAGCTGCATCCAATTCCCCCCGCAGCAGGTACGCTGTGTTGACCTGCAGTTAGTTTCCAGAGAGCACTGTTCACCGCGCCGACTCTCTGGACCATTCAGCGAGGGAAATGCTGGTCTGGAGCTCGCTTCCTGCCTGGGAATCAGCATGCATCTTCTGCATCATGAGTCAACACAGTTCTCCACCACTCAGACTGGGGCAGGAGATTGGATTCTGTTATCTGATATTTGCTTTGGGGAACTGGAAGGATGGCACAGTGGGCAGGGCGCTGGCCTGACATGCAGCTGACCCAAATAATCCCCAGCATCCCATAAGGTCCTCAGAGCACCACCAGGAGGAATTCCTGAAGGCAGAGCCAGGAGTAACCCTGAGCATTATCAGGTGTGGCAAAACAAAGAAAAAAATAAGAAAAGAAAAGAAAACCATCGTTGGGGCTTTGGGAGAGACACGTGGTAGGGAGAAGCAGCCACTCATGGGGCACGTCTGAGTCCGAGAGCACGGAACGAACAAACGAGCAAAAGGCTGTAGCCACATTCAGCCCAGGCACGCCGCGTCCCATACCGGGGCAAGGACTTCAAGGTGGAAGTTTTCGTTCTTACAAATGTTTATTTTCCTCCATTGTTTTGCTATCACGCAGTGAACGGTCTTCATTCCCTTTTCCCGAGTGTGGAGGTTCCAAAGTCAGCTCCCAACCACAGACTAAGCTTCACATCTTCACGGTCTTGTGTGCCGACTTAGTTTCATAGGAAATATTTCTATGGGCTTTCCTCAGGGTTTGTACATCTAGGTAGATAGGATTCCTACACGATAGCACACGCCTTTTAGCCTCATCGGACCACTTGGCAACACAACTTTATGCTTTACACAGCTGTTCCTTGGTCAAGGTCATTTGCAAGAGCAAGTCGGTTTCTGAAGAAATCTTGTGTGGTGGGTGAAGGATCCATTGAGGGGCTCTCATTAGTTTTTTCCCTGTATTCTGATCCACTGGACCTAAAATCTCAGCACACAGATAAAGTACAGATTGATTTGGTTTGAATTGTTTTCAGATATTTTCAGCTATCCAAATTGCTTTGCATTTGTAAAACAGTTGCCGCTAGGTCTGGGGTAAGTCTTACTTCCCCTGAATTTCACAGCTAAGAATACGCATGACTAAAACTGCACTGAACATAAGAAAGAATTTTTCCAGTATTTTATGTGGACAATTGTGATCACTGTGTGTCAGTGTAAGATATTTGTACTAGGGAAATAAAAGCTCAGGAAATTCATGAAATACTGGTTTTGATTTCACCCCAGCAACTCCTCTGCAAGTGACCAAAGTCCATGCCTTAATCAGGATGGAATATACAGCCCCCACCAATGCCCGTCATCTCACTGACTTGGGGTTACGTTACAAACTCTTGCCTTGGCTTGTTTTCATTTTTAAAGGAGAGATTTATTGAAGCCAGCCACACACACATGCTACATTGGGTAGGAAGCAGAAGTGAGCACAGTGACCAGAGTGAGACCACCTGCCATCTCGGCAGCCAGAGGAGATGGCCCGGTAACAGCCAATGACCCCAGTGGGTTCGACTGAGGCCCGGCCGCAGTACCTTCTCACATTATCTTGGTTCAGCCCGCTGGGATCCGCTCGATCTCTGCGCCCATCCAGCGTGCCCGAGCCTGGAGCCCTGGAGTGGGGCTTGCCGGAAAGAGCCCCTCATAAACGAGCTGGGTGCTTTGGGCAGATTCAACTCTGAGCGGGAGGAGGAAGCCTGGCCTGGGGAAGGGGCTAAGAACCAGGGTGGCACGGCCTCGTGCCAGCATGGCCCACGGAGGAGTCAGGGGTGGGTGCTCTGTGCCAGAGAGGGGCAGGGTCCTTCCCTGTCACTGACCTACAAAGGTTCTGCCGGCTGTGGCATTCACTGGCGAAGGGTCAGAATTCAGACAGCCCTTGGCATGAGTCAAGGACACATGTCAGTTCCACACAAAATACAAAATCCTGATATCCAGACACCTGGTGACAACCAGATTTTCCCACTGGCAACAGGTCATCTGGGTGGCCAGCGGCTCCTGACCACCGTCAGCAGAAGCACTTCTCCACTGATCCCAGAGCAGAGAGGAAAATCCGTCCGTCCGTCAGCCCGTTCTTCGGGTACTCATCACATAAGGAAGGGGCCCCCTCCTGCATCCCACCCCCCTCCTCGGAAGAGTCTGCCAGGCCCACCCGCAGGACGCCCACTGACATCTGGGCCGCCACACCCAAGGGGGTGAGGCTCCTCCTGGCTCCTTCTGTCCTTCCTTCCTGCCACACATCTTATGTCTGCATTGAGGCAGCCCAGGAAGCGGATCTGCCCAGCTCCTGAGTCCTGCGAGCACCAAGTCCCCTCTGAGCTGCAGCCTCCTCTCTCCAGAGCCCGACACGGCGCACCTGCGTGGTTCTAACATGCAACTGTGCAGTGTTTACCTGGACATGGGAAAGCTCTGATGTCACCACCAGCCCCAGGGACCACAGAAATCTTCACCAGCTGCGTTCCCATCTCTGAAACAAATGCCAAAATCGCCCTGTCTCTTTGCCACGCTCAGCCCCGGTCCCCCTGGGCCGGCCTCTCTGCACTTCAGCTCTTGCTTTACCCTCCTGTGGTGCGCCCCTGCCACACCGGCTCCTGCCCACGACTGCAAACTCATTTCCAGCCTTTTCGCACACTGGCCCGAGTATGAGCCAAGTAAATATCTGAGTTTGAGCCACGAGAGACGCAGCAGCGTCACCGGCTCATAGAGGCCACAGCCCCGGACGCTCCCTGCGGCACAGCTGCTGGGGACACAATCCTGCGACATACCCGCAGAGCAGGGGCAGGCGCGACCCATGCCCAGGAACAGACAGGAACCGCTTGGTGGAAGGGGCCGAGCAAAGCCACCTGCCTGCCCTGTCCACCCAGACCACTGTCCAGGGGCTGCGGGCACCCTGCCACCTTTCTTCCCTCCACTGGCCAGGGCCCGCAGCCGTGTGGGGCACCCAGACGGGAGGAAGCTGGCAACAGACTCGCCCTGGGAAGGGCACGAGGGGAACCAGTGCAGAGTCCTACGGCCTCGAGAAGGGCTTTGTGGCCAGAGAGACTGGCCAGTCGGCCCCGAGCCCCAGAACACAGGAGCGGTCACAGCGAGCTGCCCTCCTCTCGCGCTGGGCAGAAGCGAGTCACCTCGTGAGAAACACTGGAATCAGATGCCGGCACCCCAAAAGTCACCCCTGCAACTGTGTTCTACTTTAGCATTCAGAGGGGGATGCAACGAGAAATGGGGGAGACGCCCAGAGTGGGAAGCCCGGGGCAGGGCGCGGGAGCAGCTCACGGGCCCTGGAGGCTGAAGCTCCCGCGGGCCCTTCCTCCGCGGCCAGCAGGCTCTGCAGGTGGCACAGGGCACGCAAAGGGGTCCCCCGGGGGACCCAAATCTCGCTTGGCTTTGGGCAGAAGGTGTGGCTGGGACTGTGGCAGGAGGCAGGAGAGCTCGGAGCACAGAGAAAGGCAGCCTCGGCACCCTGCACTCTGCCCTCTGTCCCCACCCCCGAACCGCTCACTGACCCTCTGCCCAGCCAAGAGCATTTGTTGTCCACATGTGTGCAAGGTGAAAGGCGGAGAAGCATCCGCCCAGGCTTCAGGGCGGTCTTTGCGGTACGGCTCGGACAGAGATCCTTCTAGAAGGGGACTGTCTCTCTTCTAGCCGGCTCCGAGACTCCAGACTCAGTCCAGCATCCGTCTAGCGCACTAAGGCTCTGCCCGGCTCCAAAAATCCTCCTTAAAACTGCTTAAAGCCACTTGGCATTCGCAAGCCCGAGGTGAGGTCATCGTTCCTCGGGCGGACGCACGGCTCTGCCCAGGACAGGTGTGCCCGCGCCTGTGCCTTGGCCCTGTCCCCGCCTCACAGGGACGAGAACCCTTTGGCGGGGTTGCTGCGGCCCCTGGCTCCATGCCCAGCCTCGTCCCGGAGCTGCGTTCTGGGCGTGTGGGGCCACCAGCCAAACAGGCCCCTGGGGATACAAAACGGGTGTCAGTGTCGACAGACCTGCACCCCCAGGGGGGACACGGGCAGCCGCTGGACAGGACGGGCCAGGTTGGGCCCTGGGAGCAAGAGCAGGGCCCAGCGGTGGCAGGGAGGGCTGGCGCTGGCACACTGGCACAAGTTCTTCCCCGCTCCGCCCACACACGGCCGCCACAGCCTCCTACGCCCCGGTTCACTCCGTCCGGACCCAAGCGTCCACCACAGAACAGGCCAGGGCGGCGCTTAACCACCGAGAGTGTTTCGATCCGTGCCCAAGGGAAGCACTGGGCCTTTCAGGGCGCCCCTGGTCTCCCCCGCCTGCCCCTGCACTGGAGCAGAGTTGGCCAACATCCTTGGTCCCCAAGGAAAACACTCAAGAAAGGCAATTCTGGCTTGTTCTAGGTCATGCTGCGTCCCCTGCGTGGCCACTGTGACCCCAGGCATGCAATGGGCAGCACCCCCTGCAGTGCCAGGACAGAGAAACCGAGTGGCAGTACCCCGGGGTTGCTGGGGTCAGCACCCAGGGATGCAGGAGGGACCACCGGGGAGCCCAGCCCAGCACAGCAGGCGCCAAGCAGAGGTGCCAAGGCTGCAGCGGTGGGCACCAGGCGACCTCCAGCGACCCAGGCTACAACTGCCCAGGGCGCCCTCCCAGGCACCCTGGGGGACACGGGGCACCCTCACAAGGCCTCGGTTGCCGCAAAGCGCATCCTGAGACTCACAGAACAGAGGCTTGGCGCAGGAATAAGACACATCCCAGGCCGCTTCTGGGCCTCTCCCACCCGCCCACGCGCACTCCCAACGCCTCTCCCCCACAAGGGGGCGCCTCCTCCCAGGGACCCGCAGGGGTTCAGAGGGGGCTGCCCGCCGCCCCCAGAAGAGACACACGTCGCCTACGGTCTCGCGTGGGTCTTCCACCAGCACCGCGGTTCCTGCATACAACCGCACAGCGGAAACCGCCCCGCTCACCGTCCCTCCCGACCTCCCAAGCCCTGCTGACACCAAGTGTGACGAGGCCAGGGAGGGGCCTTGATGGAGGGTGGACACGCCCAGCCAGGTCATGAGCCTGCAGGGTGGGGCTCTGCTGTCCCCCTCAGCTCGCGCCCTTCCTGCCCCGCCCCGTTCCTCCCCCTTCTCGGGACCTGACTGGGGGAGGAGAGAGGGGGCACCTCTCTGCGGTGTGGGGGCGCGTGGGCAGGGCAGGCCCCACCTGAGTGGGTCGCCAGATGCCTGTCTAAGGGCTACTCACTTCTTTTTAAAGAGCTTGCGGAAGGAGCTGCGGAACCCCCCTTTCTGGTCTGGCCTGGGGTTCTGATCGCTGAAAGATGTTTGTTCACTTTCTCTCTCGTCCTTTGGGCAGAATCTGGTGGCATCTTCTAAATGCATCTCCTGAAAACACAAAAGAGGGCTGTTTTGGGATTCCCGCCGTGGTCCGTGTGGCTCGGGACGGTGGGACAGTTTGCTGACCTCCCTTGCTCAGCCACCCGACCAGCGGACACCCCCTTCCAGGCGACGCAAACCTCAGCAGTAGAAAGGGGTCTTTCCCACCATGCTAGCCGGGCCGCAGTGGGGCGAGTGCTGGGGACTGGACAAGCAGAGACCATGGACTGGTGGAGATGCAGATGCGGCGGGGAGGGAGCAGGGCCAGTGCTGTGGCCAGAACACCACGGGCAAGCCCACCTCTAGGGCGCTTGCCCCTCCTTCCTGACTGCCCCGGGGGTGCGTCCCCCACATGGGTGATGCCCTAGCGCCCGCCCCCCAGCACTGCCAACAAAAACACACAGAGCAAGTAATTCTGCATAGCCTCAGAGACCCTTCCAGTGGGACCACAAAGCAGATGAAGGACCCCCCCACACACACACCACATTGGCCTGGACACTCCAGGACTTGGCTGGGTCACTGTGGGGATGGGAGGGTTCAGGAAATTGGGTATCTTAGAGACTTAATTTGGGGTTCGCAGGTGTCTGGAGATCCTGAGACTATCAAGATTCCTAACAAAGCTACAGACTTGCAGTTTTGGTGACCTGACTTCCTCAGCGCCAAGGACCTGTCAAATGGCCTTTGTCTGGGAGAGAGCTGCTGCTACATGGATGCAGGATTTGTGTACCCCGGGATGGAGCCTGGACACTGGCAGCCAGCGGTGGTGGCCGCGGTGGTCTGCAGCACTGCCCTCCCCCCCCACACACACCCCAAACATTGCTAGGAGCTAGCCCCCAGGCCTCCAGCAGTGCTTGGGAGCCCCGCCCCCCAACGCTGACTCCTGAACCAGGGTCTCTGGGGTTCCTTCCCTCTTGATTTTGAAAACCAGCGTGTTCGCCTGCACTTCTGTTTCCTGGGGTCACCTGGGCTCGGAACCGCAGAACCGCTTGGCTCTGTGCTCAAGAGCCCCACCCGGACACGCTCGCCGCCAACTGGTGACAGTTTAAGAGGCGGGTGTTGGGGTGTGCTCAGGGGACCCTGTTTGGGGGTCTGACCTACTTTACAAAGAGCGGCTGCACACCGACCCTCCCTTTGCAACAGCGCAGCCGGTTGTACCGACAAACCGACTCTGCGCCGAGCCACAGCGGCGCCCGGCCACGCACGCCTCGCAGGAGACAGAGCAGGACCAGGGCGGCGCGCGAGGCTGAGTCTGTCGCAGGAGGCGCCCCGCAAGGCGCCCCGACGGAGCAGGCACAGAGAAGGGTGGTCTCCCAACGGCAACCCTGCGTGCGCTCCCCCCAGGCAGACGCGCGCACGCGCGCAGCACAGCCAGCTGCGTGCGCGCATAGCCTTAGCATCCCGGCCCCTCTGCAGGCCTCCCAGCCCGGTCCACTCCTGGAGAAGGAAAACCGTGCCCAAAGCCAGAAATAAGGAAGTGAACTCTGTTTGCAAGTTTGAAAAATTTACTGATAACTGAAAGCAAAGCCGTCTGTTCGCGTGCCTCCGCCTGTTCCCCTCTGGGGGTCTCTCCGAACGACCCTCCCGCACACGGCCCAGCGGCCAGCGATGCTGAAGGCCGCGGTCCGTGCCTCTGACCACCCTGTGCTTGGTGCGTCCGCCAGCGGCCCCGGACCCGACCCTGCCTACGGCGGAGGTTTCCGAGGAGCGGCTGGAGTCCGCGTCGGGCGGCCGGGAGCGTGACGGGGCGCACAGGCGAGGAAAGCGTCCGGCAGCTTCCTAGCTAAACTAGGGGAAGTCTCGGCCGCGCAGCCCACCCGCGGGGTTGGGGGCCGCTCCCCAGGCTGCTCCCGCCCCGGCCGGCCGCTCCCGAGCCCCGAGGGCAAGGCGGCGCGTTCTGGCGCGCCCCGCTCCGCCCAGCAGCCGCCGCGCACCTGCTCGACCCCCCAGGGAGGCTCCGGCCGCCCTGGCCAGCAGGGTGTCCCGCTCCCTGCCCGCCCGTCGTCGCCCCCCGCGGGGGCAGCGCTGCCGTGCGGCGGGGCGGAGCCGGGGCCCACTCGCGGGCCGGGCGCGCGTGGCGGGGCGGGGGCGGGCGGGCCACCGAGTGCCCGCGCGACCGCGGCGCGTGTCCCGGGACCCCCGCGCGCGCCGGCCGGGGGCGTTACTTTACCCGCCTTACTTCCAGGTAGGGCTGCTTTTCGCTCTGGGACCTCTGCTGGGGGAAGAAGGTCCGCGGCGCGGCGCGGGCGGGCGCGTGCGGGGCCGCGGGGCGCTCGGCCTTGAGGGGCGCGCGCCCCCCGCTGCTGCTGCGCGCGCTGTAGAGGCGCGGGGCGGCGCCGTCGGCCGCGGGCGCGCGCGGGAACTCCTTGAGCGAGCGGCTCAGCGGCTTGGCCTTGCCGTGGGCCTGCGCCGCCGCGTCCAGCGGGTGGGCGGCGGCGCCGGGCGCGGGCGACGCGGCGCTCCTGGGCAGCCGCGCGGGCTCGGGCCGCTCGGCCTCGGCGGCGAAGCTGACGGGCCGCAGGAAGCAGATGTCCAGGCTGGACTCGGACGAGGCGGCCGAGCCGGCGTCGAAGAGCGCGGGCGCGGGGAAGGGCTCGTCGTCGTAGGGCGCGGGCAGCGCGAACAGGTCGCCGCCGTACTCGAACTCGTCGAAGGCGGCGGGCACGAAGCCGCCGCGCGCGTCCGCCAGCAGCTCGGCCGGGCCCCGCAGCGAGCGCTCGGCCGCGCCCAGCTCGGCCGGCGCGGGCTCGAAGTCCAGCTCGGGGATGGCCTGCAGCGGCCCGGCCAGCGCCTTCCCGTCGGGCTCGGCCGCGCAGAACTCGGGCCGCGGGTGCTTGCGGCCGTCGGGCTCCCAGTCTCCGGGCTTGGCGGGCGCCAGGCTCTCCAGCAGGCTCGGCGGCGGGCCCTTCTTGGCGGGGGCCAGCAGGTGCCTTCAGAGGGGACAAGGACGCACGACGGGGCTTAGGCCGGGCCGGCCACCCCGCGGGCGCGCGCCCCCGCCCGCCCGCCCGCCCGCCTCTCGCCCGCGCTGGACACGAGCGGTGTTCGGGGCTCTGGGACTGGACCTGTGGGGGGCGCGACCCCCTGGGCGCTGGTCGTTCCGGTCACGAAGCCCACAAGCCCCCGCACCCACCCGCCCAGGGCCCTCCAGGAGTGGCCGCTGAGCACGGAGCCAGGAGCCGGCCCTGAGCACTGCCCGGTGTTGGCCCCGAAACTAGAACCAAACCTAAGAGCCCCTGTGGGCGGAGACCCTGACTTCCCCGAGAGGCCCAGGGTGGAGCGGGCTGGACCCCGGACCCCCCCCCAAGGCTGACGGCATCCCACAGGCCGTGGGGGCGGGGCTCAGGTGCCCTGGTGGTGGGGACTCCAGGAACCCACCCAACCTGGTGTTTCTGTCTGTCTGCACACGGGTGCCGGTCCAGAGCACCGAGGACAGGAAGAAAGGCCACGCCCGGTCCTGCGAGGGTCAGTGATGCCCAGCCCGCCCATCCTGGCTCCTGCTCCCTAGGCTGGAGTGGCCAACAGTAGTGCGGGGGTCAGGCGCTTGCCCACGTGCTGCCAACTGTCCCTGACACGAGTCCATCCCCCTTTCAGCACCACCAGGTCACTCCTGAGCACCCAGCAGAAACGGGCCCTGAACGCCACGGCAAGGCCCCAAACCCACCCACCCCCAAAAGAAACCATGAGCCAGCAGCTGCTGGGCTCAGAGAGCGGCTGTGGCCTTCTGCCTCCCACTGGCCACAGGACTCGCGGCCCTATGCTGGGCTCGGCCACATCAGGTGCCCCTGCACCCTCTGTCCCAGGGCCCATCCAGCCCAGCTCCTGGGTCGGCTCGATGCCACTCTGTGGATTCTGAGTGTCCTTCTCTCCTCCCTTCTCTGCCCCCAGCCATCTCCTCTCTCACGAAGCGATGAGAGTTGGGGAAGGGAAGTCAGGCTTGTTTTCCATTGCCGACCAGTTGTTCCTGGTTCCCCACACACCCCGTAGTGCTCAGGGGCGGCTCCTGGCTCCGTGCTCAGGGATGCCAGGACTGAACCTGAGTCGACTGAGTGCGAGGCCAGAAAGTGCCCCCCTGGCTATCCTCTCCCTCCAGCCCCTCAGTTGTTCCTCCTAACAACTGCTGTTGACGTCCTGAACTTGACAGTGATTGGGACCTTTCACATTTAACAGAAGCAGTGCCTTCTCCAGAGAGATTGCTCGCGGTGGGGCACTTGCCTTGTGCACAGCTGAGGCCAGTTCAACTCCCCGTGCCCAGAGGCTCTCCCCTGAGCTGTGCCAGGAGTGGTCCATGAGGGGAGCCGGGAGCTCCTCCTGAACACCGCTGAGGGTGCCGCTTTCTGCATGACTTGTGTGTTTTCTTGAAGGTAACGAAATCTGCAGAGGGTCTGCCAGCGCAGCCAGGACTGTTCTAAGAGCCCCGCTTTCCCGTGGGACCACTGGCTGCACCCTCCTCCTCCAGAGCCGAACTGGCCCAGTCTTTACCTCAAGGATGCCAAGACAATGCTTAACGAGTGTGAACTGCAGCTTAGTAAGAGTCGGGCCGAGCTGGAAAGGGGCCGCGAGCAGAAGAGAGGCGTGCCATCGCAGCCCAGAGCTGAGGAGATGCTCCGGGAACCTCTCCACAGCAGCTGCCCCCTGGGCCAGTTCCCAGGGCAGTGGCCCTCTGGGAGGGAGTCGGGCAGGGGACACTGGCTCAGGCTGCCCACCCCGGCCCGCCCACACCAACAGGTGCTTACGTGAGGGCCCCGCCACCAGGCCCGGGTGGGTAGGGCTGCAGCAGCTCCTCAGGGTGGAGGCCGCTGTCCCGGACAGCCTCAGGGCCCGCGGTAGCTGCGTCCTGACCACCGGCACACTGCGAGGCCAGTCCCTTGTACAGCTTGGCCATGGACGACCTGTGGGTGGGAAGGTGACCCTCAGCATGTGGGGCTGCCCCGCTGCTGTCCCCCACCCTCCCTCCTGTGCCCAAGCTCCCGTGGACCGGCCGGTAGAGTCATAGAGAGGCGGTTCAGCTGGCGTGGGGGAGACAGGACGCCCTCTTCCAGGGGCCTGAGCTGGCAAACTCAACCCCCGGGAAATGATTCTGTTTTCCTCCTGTTCCCTGTTTCCTGTCTGTACGGAATCTGCTCCCAGCAGACCTCCCCACGACCCGGCACCTCACTCTGGTCCTGTTCTCCGGGGAGCATCTGTGACTGCCGGTTAACCAAGGAGGCCACATCTGGCACCTGCCAACGTGGCTCTCATGGGACAGACCGTGCCACTGAATATGTCCAACAGCTCACTGGTCAGTTTGGAAAATAGGAAACTGCCATGGCGCTGAGAGCTTGGTAAGAGACGGTGGGATTCATTGAATAAAGTCACCAGAAGGTCAGAAAAACAAGCAGCAGCGCCAGTGTCAATGAGTTTAACTGCACGTTTTTTGGTTTTACTTATTTATTTTTTGCTTTTTGGGTCGCACCTGGCGATACACAGGTGTTACTCCTGGCTTTGCACTCAGGAATCACTTCTGGCGGTGCTCGGGGGACCATATGGGATGCTGGGAATCGAACCTGGGTCGGACGCGTGCAAGACAAATGCCCTACCCGCTGTGCTCCAGCCCCTTAACCGCAGTTTCGAATCCAGTTAGTCTAAGAGACATCAGCTTCATGAAAGATGGAGTGGGTGTCGGGGTATGGAGTATGATCCCTGAGGGAAGTGGAGGGAAGGAGATACGGGTGTGGGCTGCGGTATTGGGCTGTTGTATGCGTGAAACTGTTTTACCAACACTTTCATAAAATGTAAATCACAGTGACTAAAATTAAAAAAAAAAATTTAAAGGGTCGGGCGAAATAGTACAGTGGGTAAGATGCTTACCTCGCATGTGGCTAACCTGGGCTCAATTCCGGCACCTACATGGTACCCTGAGCCCCTCGAGCAGGAAGCCCTGAGCACAGAGCCAGAAGGAAGCCCTGAGCATCACTAAGGTGTAGCCCAAAAGCAAAACAAAACTTTAAAAGATTTACTAGTGGGGTTGGAGCAATAGCACAGCGGGTAGGGCATTGGCCTTGCATGCGGCCAGCCCGGGTTTGATTCCCAGCACTCCATATGGTCCCCCAAGCACCACCACGGGTAATTCCTGAGTGCAGAGCCAGATGTAACACCTGAGCATCGCCGGGTGTGACCCAAAAAGAAGAAAAGAAAAAGATTTGCTAGTGGCTTACCTATAGTCGGTGGATGAGATGTTACTGTAATCATTTATACTGTGTGAGCTTTAAAAAGAGTTTAAAAACCTGTCTCCAAAAATTATCCAAAAAAAAAGTATCCAGGAGTAAAAATTCTTACAAACTGTCCTTTAAAAGGAAAAGAAAGAGGGGGCTGGAGCGATAGCACAGCGGTAGGGCGTTTGTCTGGCACGCGGCCGACCCGGGTTCGATTCCCAGCATCCCATATGGTCCCCTGAGCACCGCCAGGGGTAATTCCTGAGTGCGGAGCCAGGAGTGACCCCTGTGCATCACCGGGTGTGACCCAAAGAGCAAATAAATAAATAAAAGATAAAAGGAAAAGAAAGAGTGGGGCCAGAGAGATAGGACAGTGGGTAGCACGTCCCTGGCTTCTCCGGGCCAACGCCAGTCCTGCCAGAGACCGAGCACCGAGCGTAGAGCCCGGCGCAGGCCTGAGCTCGGCCGCGGTGGGAGGGCGCCTGGGGAGCGGCGCCGCCCCCTCCCCAGCCCCACCTGCCCTGCCTGCCCGCCCCCGGCCGGCCTCTTTACTTCTTGAGCTTCTTCCGCTTCTGGATGAGCAGGTCCTCGTTGCACTGGAAGAGCAGCGTGTAGTGGGCGATGAAGACGCGCAGGCGCTGCACACACACCAGCAGGAGGTAGTAGTCGGGGTGCTCCTGCTCCGTGAACTTCAGCACGTTCTGGGGGCAGAGCCGGGCGGTGGTGAGAGGGGCTGCGGGAGGGGCGGGGCCTGAGACCGGCTCCGCCTGGGTGGGGCTTGGCACAGCCACAGGGCTCGGTCCGCACCAGGAGTGGGCCCGGGCACAGAGCCGGGAGAGAGCCCCAGCCCAAGAAGAAACGAAGTAACACCTCAGAAGCTTCGGGGAAGGAGACTGAGCCCTCTCAGGAAGGGGGCGCGGCCTCCGGGTCCTGCCACCAGCCCTGCGGGGACTGCATCAAAGGAGGAGGGGCGCGGCCATGCGAGCACGGGGCTGTGAGGGCACAGTCCTCTCCCCGTGCCTGTCCCATCCCAGTCCCATCCCTGTCCCATCCCTGTCCCCCTCTGTTCCTTCTTCCTGCCCCCGCCTGTCGCCTTCCCTGTCCCCTGTCCTCTGTCCCTTGCTCTCCATGGGTCCTTCGCAGACGGTGCCCCCCCATCTGGCTGGCGGGCCCAGGGCTCAGGCTGCTCTCGTCATCCGCCGGGGTGCAGGGGCACCCTTCGCACTGTGGCTGTCCCTCTGCTTCCCTAGGAACATTCCGGAGGACCACTAGTGCAGGCCTGCAGGAAGGTGGATGTCGCTGAGGCTGGAGAAAGTTCCAGGGAAAGTCACTGGCCCGCATGGCCCACGTCCTTCCCTGTGAGTCCCGGACAAGGTCCTGCCCGGGGCATCATGGGAGCAGCCTCTCTCTCCCCCTCCCCTGCAGCCCCCAGCGCCCAGTGGGTCCCTTGGGGGGGGGCGGAAAAGGGCCTGGGGGACACTGCGGGCAGCTGCGCCCTGAGCCACGGCTCGGCCCGCTTGCCCCAGACAGGCCTGCGGGAGCTCAGGGCCCCCGCCCCGCCCTGGGCCTCACCTGCAGGTGGATCAGGTACTCAGGGATGCGCTGCACGATGTGGAAGAACAGCGTGTAGATGTCCGACTTGATCTCCTCGTCACCCTGAGGCGAGAAGGGGACTGGCGCTGTGAGGGAGGGCTCAGGCGACAGTGCTCCCCGCCCCAGCCCCTCTCAGCCCGGGCTAGGCAGCAGTGGGAACCCCTGAGCTGGACAGCCGCATGCAGCCACCCCACAGTGTCCCCTGACCTGCAGAGGACACGAGGACACCACGGACAAGGGCGGGGAGTGGCTCTGGGGACATGAGGGGGCAGAGCCACCCCTCTGGTGACTGGGCACCCTGCCAGGGCGAGCACTGCTCCAAGGAGCGGGGCCAAGGCCCTGTCACGATGTTCCTGCTGGACACGGGATGGCCCGGGTTGCCTGGCCAGGCCCAGGTGCGGCACGTCCCTGTCCAGAAGGGACACCGGCAGCCCCTCGAGACCGTTTCCAGGCGGGGTCCGGTCCCAAGCAATGGTCCTGGTCCTCCAGTTGGGTGGGGCCATGTTAGCGGCCCGTTCCAGCCCTGCCCCAGCCGGAGGATGGAGCACTGTGGCCGAGCAGTACCCAGGCAGACTCACCTCCTTCAGGACCACCACGTGGACCAGTGCGATGCACTCGGGCAGGTCCCGCAGGTAGGCGACATAGTAGTCCAGGAAGTTGTTCTGGGGGGACACAGAGACCCTGGGCGCTGAGTGGTAACAGTCCAGACAGGGGCGCCTCCTGGACCTGACCTCGCATTGCGGCCGTGTTTGCCACTCGAGTTTGGGGGCCGGGTTTCTCTCTGTTTTGGAATCTTCGATTTTAAGGGAACCGGGTCGAGCAGCAGGGCCCCGAGGAGCGCGAGAGGCGGGCGGGGCAGCAGGTGCAAGTGCAGGGGTGGGTCTGGCGCGTGGCTCCCCCCACACACACCAAGGCTGCCTCTGCCACGCCCGCCCCTGCAGTGGTCAAGCGATCAAGGCTCAGTTATCCATTAGCCACTTTCATTTCCGTCCCCTGCACCCAAAGGAGATGCATGGACAAGCCGCTCACAGCCTCTAGCCCTGCCCAGTGCTCAGACCCCTTTAATCACCTCTGGAACATTCCCCGGCCCCGCTCCCACTCCTGAAAATGATTCCAAGACTCCACGGCTATGAGTCCACGAGAACATGGTCAGCTTGCAAACACAGCAAATGTGGATGAGTGCAAGTGGAGAGAAAGAGAGAGAGAGAGAGAGAGAGAGAGAGAGAGAGAGAGAGAGATGGAGACAGAGACACAGAGAAATAGACACAGAGACAGAAACAGAGACACAGAGAAATAGAGAGACAGAGACACAGACAGAGACAGAGAAACAGAGACAGACACAGAGAGACAGAGAGAGAGAGAGAGAGAGAGAGAGAGAGGAGAGAGAACACATTTAACCCATACAGGTGGCCTTGTGACTTCTGTAAACTCTGTCCCAGGACTCACCTGGGCCAGTGTGACTCAGTGGGAGAAGTATAGCTTGGAAGTGTGAGGCCAAGAGCCCCCCCCCCCAGTCAATCAGTGGCCCCAGCGGGTCTGCTTGGACCTCCTGGTGCCAAAGCAGGGGAGCTCTTGGCAGCTAAATTGTGCGACCCCACCCGGGTGTGAGCTTGGAGCCCCAGAGGGCACCACTCCAGCACATGACCCCGTCAGCACAGCAGAGCAGAGGGGGGAGGGGAGGCGGGACCAGGAGACAAGGACACTGGACACTGCTGCGAGTGAACTTCACTCGCTCACACGGTCTCTGAAGGTTTGCTGGGAGCTGGCGCAAGGGGCCAGGGGGAGGCCCAGGATGGATCCAGGCCCGTGTGGTCCCTGAGAACTGCTGGGTGTGACCCCCGAGCACTGAGCCAAGAGTCTTCCCCGAGCACTGCCAGGAGTGCCCATAACCAAGATTAGAAAAACTGGTAGCAACAGGGAGCCAGCAAAGCGCAAGAAAGTCTGAGAGTCAACAGGAAAACTCTGCTCCAGGCAGAAGTGGAGAGCGTGGTGGGTGATAGAAAAGTCCGCGGCGGCTTGGAAGAGCAGAACGGCAGCAGCCGAGCAGAAGACGAAGGAGCTCCAAGAGGAGGAGGAGGAAACTGCCAGGGAACAGCGGGAGGTGGGAACTGGCCGGAAAGAACTGACCAGCAGGGCAGAGGGCTCTGGCCAGGAGGGGCGGTGTGGGAATCACCGGAGAAGGAAGAGCAGGAAGGCACATGCGATGCAGAAACAGTTCAGTCATGGACAAGGACTCCCCAGGGTGGAGGGTTACAGGCACCATGACCCAGGAGGCCTGAAGGGTACCCGTGAAAATAGACCCAAGTAGGGGGCCGGAGAGATAGCACAGCGGGGAGGGCGTTTGCCTTGCACGCGGCCGGCCTGGGTTCGATTCCCAGCATCCACAATGGTCCCCCGAGCATCGCCAGGAGTGATTCCTGAGTGCAGAGCCAGGAGTGACCCCTGAGCATTGCTGGGTGTGACCCGAAAATAAAAAAAAGAAAATAGACCCAAGTAGAAAAACTCCAAGATGCAATGTACTCAAAACGACAAAATCGAAAGACGGAGACAGAATATTAAGTTCAAAATAGGAACTCTTAAATAAAGGGAAGCCACACTGCAGATCTCTCAAGTGAGACTCAGACTACGGAAGGATATAGTATAAAAACTCAACGAAATAGACACCTCACCAAGAATGCCCACCTTGATTATCATTCAGATTTGAAGGAATACAGAGCTTCCTGGACAGGCAAGAGCTTAGGGAACAGCCTTCACGGCCTTCAAACCAGTTTTGCAAGAAGCGTTAAAAGAACTTCTCTGGGGAGGGTGTTTGCCTCGCATGCGGCCGACCCGGGTTCGATTCCCAGCATCCCATATGGTCGCCTGAGCACCGCCAGAAGTAACTCCTGCGTGCAGAGCCAGGAGGAACCCCTGTGCATCGCCAGGTATGACCCAAAAAGCAAAAAGAACTTCTCGAAGGTCCAGGAGAAACTCCCCCATGTGTGGCGGGCTATGGCCTGACCACCATGTGGCTGTCCGCTACTCAATTAAGAAAGGTTAAAAACTGAGCGATTCATCACCACACGTGGATTCTTACTGATTGACTCTCTGGTAATTCTATTTGCCATCCCTTTAAGTTTTATTGGACTACGGAAGAAGCTTGCTATATTCCTGCCCAGGGTCAGGCTGGGGATGGGAAGGAACCTGGGGGCATTGGCAGAGGGAAGGGTTCTAGCCGTGGGGTTGGTGTTGCAACTTTGCATGCCTGAAACAACTCTACTATGAGCGATCCGGTAAGTCACAGTGTCTCAACGAACATTCCTGAAAAGCAGAGTTGCCCACTGCCTCAGTTCACTGCCTCGTACCCCTACCCTGTCGAACCCGCAGAGCTCTCTGCCTGCCTTAATGCCAGGCAGGGGCGGCAGCACGCCTGTCAGGGTGCCTGCCAGTGCCTGCCCAGGGCCGTCTGTGTCACTGCAGCTCACATGCAGGTGGCATTCACATACATGCCCCATGCAGACAGACACAGGTGGGAGCCAGAGCTGAAGCTGGAAGACGTGAACTCCCTCGGACCCAGGCCCACAGCCACCAGCAGCTGGGTGATACCAGAAAGCCTTGGGAGTCGCCGAGCGTGATCTGCAGTGGGAGGGCACCAGGGTGGGGCCCACACTTCCTCCACACCTGGGATCCACCAGACTTTGCAGTGGGACAGACAACGGAGGTGCCGGCGCCCCCGACCCATGTCTGTCAGGGTCTTTCTCTCTCTCTTTGCTTTCTGGGCCACACCCGGTGATGCACAGGGCTTACTACTGGCTCTGTGCTCAGGAATCACCCTGGCGGTGCTCAGGGGACCACATGGGGTGCCAGGGATCAAACCCTGGGTCATCTGTGTGCAAAACAAGCAACTGCCCACTGCACTATCGCTCTGGCCACTGTTGTGAAGGGTTTCTGAGGGCTCAGAGGGAAGTGGGGAGGCTCAAAGGGTGGCATGCAGAAGTCCTGGGATGGAGCCCAGCGCACGGTCTCTGCGCCGAGATGGACGTGGTCACCTCCCACGTCACTACTGTCAGTATGCCCAGACACACAATTTTTAGGGGCCACACCTGGCAGTGCTCAGGGATCACTCCTGGTGGGCTTGGGGACAATACGGGTTCCTGGGCTTGTGGTGGCCCCATGCCAGGCCAGCATCCTCCCCCCTGTACTATTGCTCTGGTCCCCTGCAAAAAATATATTTTTTAAAGGAAAGCCAAAGAGATTCTCTTGAAACTCTTACCTCATCGTTGGTGAGCTTCAGGAATAGATCTCCAAGGACGCCTTGGCGGGGCCACTTGAGGACCCTCTCCTGCAGGGCGTGGAGCAGGTCCAGGTGCTGCTGCGCCAGGTACCGCAGGGAGCCTGGGAAGAGGCTTCAGGAGGGCGGGAGGGGGTTAGATGGGGCCGGCCCACCTCGGCCTGGGGTGCCGAGTCGAGGGTCCACAGTCAGAGTTTTGAAAGGAAGTTCGCGGCCTTCCGGGGGTCACCCTGTCCTGCCGAGACCCTCAGGACAGTCTAAAGGTGTCTCTTTGGGAGCTCTGCCCCCATGTGCGCTGTCGCCCGCAGCGTCAGGGGGTGTCGAGGGCCCTGAGCGAGCAGAGGCTCCCCATAGAGGAGCCGGGGAACAGCCCATCTCTGAGCGGGGCCCTGACTGCGAGGACAGCGCCCGTCCCACCCCCACCCCCAGAGGCAAGGAAGAAAGGAGGAGTGGGGGTGAGGGAGGGCTGGAGAGAGCGTGGGGTTCTCGGGCTGAGGGTCACCCAGAGCTCTGACGGGGCGGTCAGGGTCCGAGCGTGGGGGCCCGTGCTCCTTCACGCGCAGTGGGGAGCCAGGAGACAGCTCAGGGCGGAATGCAGGGTCTGCCTGCAGCCCCCGGGCACTCCTGCCCCAGCCCCCACCCTGCCAGAGAAGCTGAGCCAGGCCAGGGCCAGCCGGTCAGCAGAGGGTGGACACAGGTGCCGGGCGCACCTCCCAGGGTGCGTGGGGACCAGCTGCTCTGGCTTCCCGGGTCTCTCCCTGGCGGCGGAGGGCAGGTACCTCCTCTCCTTGGCGTTCCTCTTGCCGTCCGAGCCCTGGAAGGTGGCCTTGATCTTCAGGATCAGAGAGATGTTGATGACGTACTTCCTCTCAGACTCCAGCAGCTCCAGAGCCACCGTCTGCCTTTTAGCTGAAAAACAAACCAAGGGCGATAGCAAGGCAGGGAGGGCACTTGCCCTGCAGGCAGCCGACCAGGGCTTGATCCCCGGCACCACACCTGCTCCCCTGAGTCCTGCAGGGAGGGACCCCTGGGCACAGAGCTAGGGGCAAGGGGGGTACGCCCCCCGAAAATGTAAACACACACACACATGCACGCACGCACACATACACACACACAGAAACTTATCACCACTGCCAGCGAGTGTCAGAGATGGACCCAAGGCCTGGGGGGCGTTCGGGAGACCCTGGGTGCCCCTGCACTGGGGCGGGGGTCTGCTGGGAGCTGCAATGCTGGAATTGAAGCCTGGCCCAGATGCGGTGCCAGCAGGGTGCCAGGCTGAGAGCACCAGCTCCAGGAGCACCCCCAGGTGTTCTCATCCACCTGCGGGGGCGGGGGAGGAAGGCTAAAGCAGAGAAGCCCGGGCGGTCCCCAGGAGACAGAGCCCTAGAGGAGGCCCCCAAGGAAGGAAGAGCTACAGACAGTGACATCCCAACACCCCAGTTTGCTTAAGAGAGAGAGAAGCGGGGAGAGAGGGAGAGGGGGAGAGAGAGAGGGAGAGAGAGGGAGGGAGGGAGGGAAAGGGAGACAGAGAGGAAGAGAGAGGGAGAGAGAGGGGGAGAGGGGGGAGAAAGAGGAAGAAGGAGAGAGAAGGAGAGAGAGGGAGGGAGAGGGAGGGGAAGAGAGGGGAAGAGAGGGAGAGACGCGGGGCAGGGGGAGAGGAAGAATCGAGGAAACTAAGAATCTTGTCGGGCATCCTGGGAGGGGTGAGAGCTCTGGGGTGCCCTGTTCTCCTTGGGGAAACCGCTCCCCAGAGAAGAAATCCAGGAGTCTCTTCCCAAAGGCAGAGAGTAGAGCGGGGCGGGGGGGGGGACAGGTGGGGACGGGGTGGCACGGAGCCTGTGAGGCCCCGGGTGTGTCCGGCCCCGGGAGATGCTTTTGGGAAACGGCTCAAGGCTCCTGCACCACCCAGCGAGGAGGAGATGCTGTCGCATGACCTGACCGGAGGAAATGCACCCCGTCTCCGCACGTGCACCCCAACACACAGAGCGAGCCTCAGAGGCACACGCGGAGGGGTTGGTTTACCGCTCTTGCTGCGACCGGAAGGGTTGTGAAGAAAATAAATCCTCAACCTGGGGACAGGCAGACTTCTCAGAGAAACACGTAAGTGACAAGCTGTTTGGAAACGGGTCATTTGGGGCGGGGAGACGACTGAGCGGCATGGACCCCACAGTCGCCTCAGGGGACTCAGACTGGGGGGGCCCAGGCGGCCCCCAGCACCACGAGGGAACCTCCGTGAAGGAGAGAGAGACTGAGAGGGAAGAGGCAGGCCGCAGGCCAGAACAGACCCATCGGCCTGTATCCGATCGGGCCTCAACTAGAACGAATTCAGAAGGAGCAGCGGGTACAGCGGGGAGGGCACTGGCCTTGTGTGCGGCCGACCCAGGTTGGATCCCCTGGTCCCGCCAGGAGGGACCCTGAGTGCAGGGCCAGGAGTCATCCCTGGGCACCTTCGCTGGGTGTGGCCCAGAGACACACAAAAGCCCACCGGAGCTAGTGGGAAGACCGAGACCACCGTGGAAAGGCTGGGCAGGGTTTCAATTGGCGCCCCCTAAGGGACCTGCCGGCCAGCAGGACTGTGGGAAGGTGCCCACGACCCCACCCACCAGGGCAGGCCACTCACCCACTGCCTGTCCACTACCCTCCAGTACCCCCCAGGTGCCCAGGGACCCCACCCCAGCCCCCACCCATGTCCCCACCCCTGTACCCAATCGCGTACACACCCATGTGACCAACCACATACCTACCCACGTGCCCACCCACAGCGCTACCCATCAGGAGAAGCTGCCCGAACTCTCTCCCTCACATCATGGAGAAAGGCTCACAGGCGGGGTGCGGAGCACTGAATTGTGGCGGCCACTCCGGCTTCCCGGGATAGACACTGCGTGAAGCTGTCCTGGGGCACGGCCCCCACTGAGCAGTTGACTGGACCTGTCCCTTCGCCACCCTCCTCCTGCCTTCTCAGAACCACCCACGACTGACTGTCGGACCCTGAGCTGGTGGGCGCTGTTGCGGGGACCCCTCACCTCTGTGAACTCCCGTCTGCTCGTCGGGAAGGCGAGTGGGACAGCCGGGCACCCCCGCAGGGCCACAGGCTCCCGGGACAGCGCTGGCCCATCGCAGCCTCTGCTTCAGAGCCTCGGCTTGTGGGGCAGAGATGGTACAGGTGCCAAGGCATGCCCCTGAGTACCACCCTGCCCCATCAGAGTCCCCAACTGGCAGCACCAACGGGTCCGCAAGCACCAGGGGTGACGCCCAAGCCTAGAGCCACGCTCAGCCCCGAGCAGCGCCAGGTGTGCTCAGGGCACCATCCCCCAAAATAATAAAATCTCAGCGTGGGGGGGGGGGGGTGGCTCAGAGCTAGAGAGCTGGCCAGCCTCTCAGGGGGTGTCTGGGACTGACCCCAGGTGCGAGCACACACACACACACACACACACACAGACAAACATGCACACGCACACGCACAGACACACATATACACACACGGACACGCACAGACATACACATGCACACACACAGACACGCACACACGCACACCCAGGCACACACATGTGCGCGCGCGCACACACACACACACACACACACCCCAGTAAAACTGGGCAACAGGCTGATGAAATGTCAGTTGGCCCTGGACACTCGGCAAGGGGCCCATGTCTAGGGGTCAGTCCTGGCACTGTCCACCCCAGCATGCCTGAGCCAGTGCCTGGAGGGGCCGCGACGGTGGTCAGCGCAGGACAGAGGAAGCCGCAGCCAGCCGGCACTCACCAGCCAGGGAGGGCTCGCAGAGCACAGTGTCCAGCGCCCCATGCCTGCCCGGCGTGGCCTCCGTGAGCTTGTCTGGGCGGTCCTTGGTGGCGTACTCCTCGGCCCGCTCCTTCACCTTGGGCTGGCGCCACAGCCCTGAGGGGAGGTGCCCTGGGGTGGGGGTGTCGGCAGGCAGGCACGCCTTGAGGCTCTCCTCCGGCTCCGGGGCCACCGGGCTCATTCCTGGAAAACGCTGTGCTCAGTCCCGGCCGCCTATGGCCTGGGCCGCGAGTAGCCCTTGTGCAAGGTGGGGCCTTGTCCCCCACTGTCCCCCTGGCCAGAACAGCTGTCCGAGCATGCATGGTGCCGGCATGCACACTGGGCCCCCACTGCCCTAGACACTCCCCACCCCCTGGGAATGAGGAGCCTCGAAGACAAATGGGGCATCATTGATCCCCCACAATACAGTGCTGGGGGCTGGGCTGAGCCTGCTGCTCCCTCCAGGGGACACTAAGGGGAAGCGGATGCCAGGCTCGGGCTACCCAAGCCTCCATCCCAGGCAAGTGGCAGCAAGAGGGAGGGAGGGGGAGAGGGAGGGAAGGACTGCGGGCGGGCTGTCTCACCAGGAAACGCGGCCCCTGGGGACTGGGGACGGACGCCCTGTCCCGATGATAGCTGAGGGCCCTGAGAGAGAGGCCCGGACCCCAGGGCTGCTCCCTAGAGCACGGGGACCAGAGAGGGGCCCGAGGGCGGCTCTCACCTGCGCCCAGCACGGCCTTCACATTCCCTTCCCCGACGTGGACAGCCCTGGATTCAGCAGCTGCCAGAAAGGAGAAGCCCCTCAGCGTCCTTCCTGCCCATGTGACAGAACCATCCCCCAGCAGAGGGGGGCACGTTCCCCAGACGAAGACAAAGTCCCCGGGATGCAGCTGAGGACACAGACCACAGCCACTGACGTCCCTTCTGTCCCTGGGTCCTGAGCCGCAGGGAAACACGCAGGTGTGACCTCATCCTGGGCCCAGTGTCCCCACTGCCCACCCGTCCAGGCCCAGGATCAGGTCTTGGCCTTTGCTGCTGCCGTGTTTGTGCTGGGCACACACTGATTCTGGACGGGGCGCACGTGGGGCTGGGTGGACAGCCGGCATCACTGGGCCAAACTCAGGGCACTCGACTTGGCGTTTCCTGTTTCTTTTATAGAGACTTTTTGTTTTGATTTGTTTGGGGGCCACACCTGGCAGTGCTCAGGGGACCATATGGGGTGCCAGGGGTTGAACCCGCTGAACAATTGTTCCTGCCCCCACTACAAAGAATCTTTTACACTCAGGCAGATGTCCGACTCCCCACGGCCCGTGGACTCCGGCTCCGAAATCCAGGTCAGTCGTCACCTCTCCCAGGCGGGGGCCAGAGTGTGTTCAACCCTAGGGCCCGGGGCCGGGGGCGTGACTGGTTGGGGTGGGCTGGTTTGGGGAGAGGGGTGTGTGTGTGTGTGTGTGTGTGTGTGTGTGTGTGTGTGTGTGCGTGTGTGCGTGTGTGTGCGCGTGGCTGGTTGGGGGTGCAAGGTTGTTCAGGGCAGAGCATGGTCCTGTGGCTAGTTGTTGCGGGAAGTGGTACATGGCTGGTCTGGGGGGTATTTGGCTCGGGAGAAGGGGGTGCGGGAGGCTGTGGCTGCCGGGGTGGCAGGTGGGTACCTTTGTCGTAGGCCTGAGCGGGCAGCAGGCTGGGGAACTCCTCGCTGGGCTGCAGGGGCTCGGGGGTGTTGATGGAGCGGAAGGGGCTGCCGCCGGCCGGGCCCGGGGTGCTGTGTTCCTCCTTCTGAGCCTTCCTGCGAGGGAAGCAGAGACAGGCGTGCGTGGGGCTGAACACAGGGTGGAGGAAGCGGATCCGTCTAGAACGCCAGAATGTTCCTGAATGGTTGGTGGAACCCAGGAGCACAGGCAGTTTCTGGATCCAGCCTGGCCAGGGCCTGGACTCGCATGCAGGACACGGACAGGGTGGGATCGTGAGCCCTTGAGCCAGCCGCACTCTCCTCCCTGAGCCGTGGCCCCGGTGACTGACCGGCCCAAAGGTGCCCGCCGTGTCCATGCCAGTGTGTGACAGGGGCATCCCTGGGGCCCCTGGGCACTGCTGGGCACGGGCCCAAAACAAAAAGGTGGAAATCGCCACGGAGACCTGGAGACAGAGCAGCAGTGAGGCGCGGCTCCCTGGCACAGGCCCTGACCACCAGGGGCCCTGGGCCCTTGGGCGCACCCCAGCTGCTGGGAACCCTGACATTTTCAGAGAATAGCAGAGTAATCAGCCTTGCAGCTGCCGGCGGCCGGTGGCTGGGACGTGTCGCCTCTGGGTGTGGGCAGTGCCCGAGCCTGCCCTGCCTCAGCTTCTGAGGACACCGCTCCAGCGCTTCTTCCGAGCCAGAACACCCCCTCGGCCCCCTCCAGCTCCCCTCATGAGTGTGGCTCTCCTTCAACCTCTGCTTAACCACTGCCCCTACTGATACACTTTGTCCTGTGCCTCCGAGACTCTGGCCCACGTGGCTGGTTCCGTCCCAGCTGTGCTGCGTGTGTGACCTGTGTTCCTCCTTCTGAGCCTTCCTGCGAGGGAAGTAGAGCATCCATCGCCCTGCATGGCCTCAGAGTACAAGTAGCGACTGATAACCATAAGCACATTGAGTGATGACATCTTTTTTCTTTTTTTTTCTTTTTTCTTTCTTTTTTTGGGTCACACCCAGCACTGCACAGGGGTTCCTCCTGGCTCTGCACTCAGGAGTTACTCCTGGCGGTGCTCAGGGGACCATATGGGATGCTGGGAATCGAACCTGGGTCGGCCATGTTGGCTGCGTACAAGGCAAACGCCCTACCCGCTGTGCTATTGCTCCAGCCCCGAGTGATGACATCTTACTTGAAGTTTTTTACTGAAGTTCTTGCCTAATAAAAATTTAATATTCGAGAAGATCTATAAAACTATCAGAAAACCATCACTCCCCCATCCAGTCTTCAGACACAGTCGGCATTTTTTTTTTGCTTTTTGGGTCACACCCGGCGATGTTCAGGGGTTACTCCTGGCTCATGCACTCAGGAATTACTCCTGGCGGTGCTCGGGGGACCATATGGGATGCTGGGAATCGAACCTGGGTCGGCCATGTTGGCTGCGTGCAAGGCAAACGCCCTACCTGCTGTGCTATCGCTCCAGCCCCCACAGTCGTCATTTTTATGTGCATTTTGGTTTTGGTTTTGTATTTGCTTTGGGGCCACACCCAGCAATGCACAGGGATCACTCCTGGCTCTGCACTCAGGAATCCCCCCTGGAGGTGCTCGGGGGACCATGTGGGATGCCGGGGATCGAACTCGGACTAGCTGCATATAAGGCAAGCGCCGTCCGTCCTGTTCTCTCTCCCCTGCCCCCGGTGCACTACTTTTTGTGAGTTGTTTTTCCCTTTTGCAATGCTGGGGATTGAACCCAGGTCTCATGTGTGCAAGCCATAAACCTGGTCACTAGCCACCTCCCAGCACAATCACTATTATCTGCAGGGGACAGACCTCAGTGGGCCTGGGGGCCACTCCTAGCAATCCTTGGCCAACTGGGCCAGAGGCTCGTATGAGGCTCTGGGTGTCGCAGTGCTGCCCCCATCCGTCCTGGGACCCCTGCGCCTCCAGCCATGTTCAGGAGTGTGTGTGCTGGGTCACAGCTGACCCAGAGCAGTCCAGGCGAGCGCCTCAGACCTCAGACTGTGTCTGCCCCAGCAATCCTGATTGTTGTGTTATGGGGTTTTCGACCACACCTGGCTGTGCGCAGGTGACACTCCTGGCCCTGCCCTCGGGGGTCAGGGGACTCTCCAGGGTGGCGGGGGTTGAACTCGGGTCACCAGCATGTGAGGCAAGAGCCCTGCCTGCCGTCCCATCTCCCCGGCCCCCTTCCCAATAATCACATTTTTATTTATTTGTTTGAGGGCCATACCTGGGATCACTCCAGCTAGGGCTTGGGGGACCGCATGTGGTGTGGGTCGAGCCTGGGTCAGCTGTGTGCCAAGCAAGTGATGTAGCCTCTGTACCTCTCTCCAGCCCCTAAATGAGTCTTTCAAAAAGCCTTTGCACTTGTTACTCTTGTTATTCTGGGGATCGAACCCAGGTCTCATGTGTGCAAGCCACAAACCTGGTCACTCCAGGTAACCCCTGGCTCTGCACTCAGAAATCACTCCTGGTGGTGCTCGGGGGACCATATGGGGTGCCAGGGATGAATGAAACCCAGGCAAACGCCCTCCCTGCTGTGCTATCACTCCGGCGCCTGCACTTGCTCTCTGGGTCTGCTCTGTTCTTGGGGGCCATTTCTAGAGGGGCTTAGGGGACAGTACGGCACTGATCAGGCCCAGGACTCCTGCCCACACAGCGAGCCCTCCTGCCCTCCAAGCTCTCTCCCCTGCCCCTGCTTTTCGTATGTTTACAGTTGAGCTAGTATTCTAGGTGCCATTTGATGCCAATGTCTTTTCACTTCCGGTTGTACCAACCAGACTCGGCCTGGGAGGCTGGAGTTAGGCAGCTTTCGGGCCTGTGCCCTCCGCTCCCTGCTGGCCGCCGGCCAGTGCTGTCCCCGGGTCCCCAGTGCGGCCACTCACTTGGCTTTCACCTTCCGGGATTCTCTCCGCTTCTCCTGCTGCAGCTGCTCGATTTTCTGCTGCATCTCTTCTTGCTTGGAGGTGATGGCCTGGATCATGGACATGGCATTACTCAGCTCTTCCTAAAAGAGAAAAGAGAGAACGGGAATGTTTGCACGGTGAAGGGAAGGGCCTGGAGGAAGCTTTGGAGGCCAGCTTGTTCACTGAGCAAAGGAGAGATTGGCTGGAGTGGGGCCCACCTCCAGTGCTCAGGGCTCTGTGCTCAGCAGTGGCCCTTGGCGCTGCTCGGGGGCCCACGTGCAGTGTCCAGGATCAGACCAGAGTCAGCCCCGTGCCAGGCAAGCCCCTTCACCCCTGCTCTCTCCGGCCCTGCAAGGTGAGAGTCTTGCTCCTGCCGCGGCCAGCGGGATCAGCACAGAGGTGCCCGAAAGGCAGCTTTGAGGCGCCTGTTCCATGCCGACCCGTGACCGCGCGCAGGGGAAGCCGAGTCTCGGGGGCCAGGCGAGAGGCCCTACCTTGAAGTAGTTGAGAGAATTCCTCATCTCGGTGACCCGCTCGTCCATGGAGCACTTGCAGCTCTTCACCTTCTCCTCCAGGACGTACTCCCCGTGGTGGATCCGTGACAGCTCCTGCATGGCTTCCGTGAAGCCCGTCTTGAGTTCCGAGGCGAGCGCCTGCAACTGGATGAGGCGGCCGAGAGCTGGGCCGGTGCTGAGCGGCCCCAAGATCCCGGCCCTCCACGCTGCCTCGAGAGCCCCCGGTCTTTGGGGGAGAAAAGGCGGGCGCCCCTGCCACCACAGGAGGGAAGAAGCCCTGTTGTCTGCCCCCTAAAGAAGGCTGAAGGGCCGGAGCAATAGTACGATGGGGCGCATCCGTGCATGCGCCTGACCTGGGTTCCGTTCCCGGCACTTCACGGGGTCCCGGGAGCACCGCCAAGAGTGACCCCTGGGCAACACCAGGTGTAACCAAAAAACCTAAATAAGTAAATTCAATAGCTGATGGGAGGGCTGGGGAGATGATAGAGGGGGTAGGGGGCCTGCTGGCACCTCAAGTGGTCCCCACGCACCGCCAGGAGTCAGCCCGGTCATCGCCAGGTACGTCTCCCAAACAAACCAAAAAAGGCTGCAGGCTAAAAGGCGAGGCCAGAGGCCGCCCAGAGGGTCCCTCCAACAGGGAGAGGCTTCCGCTAAGCTCCCGACACTGCACACCAGCGGGTGGCCCCTGTGGCGTGTCCATGAGTCGGGCTGAGAACAGCTCCATGCAGGGGCCAGGGCGAGCGGGTCTTCAGGGCCCTGAGGCCTGGGCAGATCTGCCACTCGCTTTCTGCATCTGCGAGGCAGGGCAGTGGGGAGGGGGTGACTGCCAGGGGGGCCACCTCGAGGGCACGTCCCCAGACGCCAGCAGCCGTCCCCCAGAGCCCAGTTGCAGCTCTCTGAGACGGAGGGACCACATGGCCCACAGGCGCCACATGCCCAGAAAGTCCCACCCCCTTCCCCTGTAGGGGGTCTAAGAGAAACATGGACACTCCAATTGTACTTACTGAACAAACGAAAAACGTTTTCAGCAGGCTGGACTGAAAAGTCACAGTAATGGGACAACAGCCCTTGTGACTTAGCGTCTTGCCCCTGCGGTGGACCCATCTCTGCCTTCTTCCTGCTCTTTCCTCCTGGCTACCCCCAGGGGTGCTCAGGGCTGGCTCCCGGCTCTGTGCTCAGGGGCCCTCCTGGCAGGTGTGGCCGAGTGCCAGACTGAGCGCCTTCCCCTGGGCAGTCTCAGCAAACAGATCTCTGGGAGCTGGTCCCAGCAGGAGGGCTCAGAGCACCCGCCCCGCCCGTTGGGGCTCCTAAGAACTTGCCAGGTGCTTCTGGGCCTCAGCCTGAGCGATGCTGAAGCCCTTCGTTTATGCTGTTTGGTCTGGCTTTGGGGCCACACCCAACAGTGCTCAGGGCCCAGGAGCGGCCGGCCGGGGTTTGTTTCTGTGTTTGGGGACCACACCGGGTGATGCTCAGGGCTTACTTCTGGCTGTGCTCCGGGCTGCTTGCTCCTGGCGGGTGCAGGGGACCACAGGGGGCGCCGTGTGCACAGCAAATGCCCTCCCCCATCCGACCTCTCCAGCTCCGGGAAAGTGTTCTCCAAAGACGATGATGGGACAAATTCCCAGCATGGAGGAGTCCCAGAGACCAGCTTCCGTCTCGCTGCTGCCAGGAGCAGCTGTCAGAGGGCTGCGAGGCCCAGGTCGGGGCAGCCCGGCCCCCCGGCATGGGTATATTTAGCCCAGGTGGGGACTGACCCACAAGCAGTCGGAACTGCACCTGAGTGTAAATCTACAGGTGCACGTAGTTTTCAACTACATCGCTTAAACTGCTTACGCGATTGCACAGGGAAGCGTCCAATCAGCCCTCGGCTGCCCCACCCCGCCTCCAGCCTGGGGTAGCCCCCCAGAAAACAGGAACTAAGGCTGAGAAGACCCTCGCCTGGTGCCAGCAATAGGCCCTGAGGAGAGTGGACACCTACGCATGAAGGAAGTTCCTCAGATACCCTTGGACCTCTCCCTTAATCCGATTCACTTTAGTGATTCAGCCCAGAACATTCCAGACCAAGACATCCTGAGAAGATACTCTATAAAAGCCACCTTGCACAAAGAAAGGGTGCATATGCTGCCTGCACCCATGTGGCCGAGCACATGTGCTACCTGAGCACATGTGTCACCCGCGTCTCCCCTCTAGAGATGGGGACTTTCCTGCTTTCATGCCTAATGGTGGCGTGTGTGTAGGGGTCTCTCCGCTCTTGGAGAAGCCCAGGTCCTCTCTTGAGTGCGTTACTCTCCGCTCTCTCCCACTGTCTCTCCCTCCTTCAAAACCTTCAAATAAAATCTGTTTTCTTTGAGGGCTGAAGTGATAGCACAGCGATAGGGCGTTTGCCTTGCACGCGGCCAACCCAGGTTCGATTCCTCCGTCCCTCTCGAATATCCTGGCAAGCTCCCGAGAGTATTTCGCCTGCACAGCAGAGCCCAGCAAGCTCCCCGTGGCGTATCTGATATGCCAAACACAGTCGCAGCAAGTCTCACCAAGGAGACATTCCTGGTGCCCACTAGAGCAAATCGATGAACAGCGGGAGGACATTGCTACAGTGCTACAATGCTTTGCTTCACAACTCATCTACTCCTGAAATTCTTCTCTGCGAGGAGATACAAGGACCCAGTGATCCTGGGTACCGGGTGGCAGAGGCGGATGGGGAGAAAGTGACCGTCTCTTCTCCCAGCTTCACATGAACCACCCGTGGGGCCTCCCCGACATCAGGCTGGCGCACAGACACCACGCCCGGCTGTAGATCGTTTCTCTCCTCTGCCGAGTCTCCCTCAGGAGACAGAACCATCTGACCCCCCTTCCCGCGTGCACCTGTCACGCCTCGTCCTGCCCAGCACAGAGGCGGCATCCGTGCGGCCGGCCGTCCCCGAGGCCCGTGGGCTGCCCGCCGCGGCTACGCGCTGTGCTCACCTGGTAGATCTGCGTGGAGGGGCTGTTCATGGGCACGTGCTCGTTCTCTCCTGGGGGGGGGAGAGCAGCTCAGTCCGCACCCCCTCCCCGCTCCTCCTCACACCTGCAGGGGAGACCCCAGGGCCCAGGGCCGCCCGCTGAGCCGAGGTCCACGCATGGCTGGCGTCTGCATGGATGGCCCATGGACACAGACCCGTGGAAGGGAGGGTAGCAGGGCAGGTGGGACGGGTCGGGGGAGCCCCCAGCTGCCCCCCTCGCCTTCACTCACTCCTGCCTCTGACCCTGGCCAGCCCAGGCGAACACCGGGAGGCTGCAAGCTCCAGGCAAGAGAATTGGTGGAACTGTATGGAAGGTTCAGCCAAGCACACACAGGCACACATGCACACACACGCACACGTGTGCACTTACACACATGCACTCACACACGTACACATGTGCATTCACACACATGTACCTGCATGCACTCACACACATGAACTACACACATGTGCACTCACACACATGAAACTCACACACGTGTGCACTCACACATGCACTCACACACATGCACACACACTCACACAGACGCACTCACACACATGGTCTGGGAAGGAGGCAGGCCAGCAGAACTGTCTCCAGAAGGTTCTGGGATTCACACACACATACACTCGGTTCTACATACATACACACTCAGGTACACAGATTCTGCACACAATCAACGCACAGTTCTACACACACACACACACACACACACACACACACACACACACAGAGTTCTTGATGAGGCTGATAGAACTGTCCTGGGAAGAAGGTTCTAGAAAGGATGCTGGTTGAGAGAGAAAGCCATGCTGCCAACACAAGAGACAGGAAACCATGGGTAGGTGGGAAAGGAGGTGAGGGGCACGGCCCTGGGGAGGGAGGAGGTGAGGCAGAAACGGGCCCAGTGCAGGTGGGGGCAGGACAGGGACAGGCCCCCCGACCTGCTGGGACCTCTCTCCTGAGTCATTGTCAGCCACAGAAGCTACTTTCCCAGGTGACCATCCTCAGTGCCCCACAGGCGGGAGGCCCGCAACAGGTGAGCCAGTCCTCAGGGCCAACACACGCGTGAGTTGTGTATGATTCACACGTGTGACACACACGTGCTATTTCACTCCCTGTTGCCCCAGCTCCAGGTCCACGCCCTGCGTGGTCCTCGGGTGATGCAGGAGGTGAGACGCCCCCATCTACGTGATGATCTTGGGTTCCAGGCAACAGAAAGGTGAACCGCCCCGCTAGTCCAGGCCCCAGCCCGCAGCCCACCAGGGAGGCCCGACCTTGCTTCGTTCTAGTTTTTTCCATGGTGCCTCTCGCTCCTCTGGCCGGCTTCTCCGTCAGCGCGGCATCGTCCGTGTCCCCCGCCCAGGCCACTCCTTCTTCCGCGGACCTGTCGGGGGAATCAAGAGTTCACAGGGCGAACCGACCCCGGCGAAGGGCCATGCTCTCTGGGCCAACCTCAGAGCTCAGGGATGAGGGTAGGGGACCCCGGCTGCAGGCCACACACTTGCATGCATCGGGCAGCCCTGATCTGGTCCCCTGAGCACCACGGGGGTGGTCCAGCCCCACCGCTGAGGGAAAACACCGTAAACGAACACAGCTGTTTGAGGCAGCCTGGAGGCTCCACAGCTCCTGAAGAGTGGCTGTGTTGAGTGACTGGAGAGATGGCCCCAGGCTGAGCACAGGCTCTGTGCCAAGGGGCTCAGGTGCAACCCGTGAGCAGGACCTGAGCACAGAGCTGGGAGCAGCCCCAGAGCACCGTCTGCTGGGGCCCGAACACCATAGGGACAGTGAGGACATGAAAGGGCAGGAGAAACAGGACAGTAGGGGGCACCGGGCTCCATCCCTGCAGCCCCCAAGCTCCCCAGCCCCGCCAGGTGTGGCCCAAGGCGAAGACAAAAGCCAAGCCTCCTAGGTGAGTCTTGGGTGAGGCTGAGGCGCTTTGGCAGCGGGTGTTGGGGGTTTGTAAGAGGGAATGCTCCTGTCTGAGTGACGCCAGCTAGGTCAGCCACTGGCTTCACGGCAGGCCACCGCGCGGGAGAGCCGCCGTCTTCTGTGTGTGTGTGTGTGTGTGTGTGTGGTGTCTGAGTGTGTCTGAGTATGTGTGTGTCGTGTCTGAGTGTGCCTGAGTATGTGTGTATGCATAGTATGAGTGTGAGTGTGTAATTGTGTATGTGTGTGAACGTGTGAGTGAATGTGTATATGTGCGTGTGTGCGTATGAGTATGTGTGTGTGTGTGTGTGTGTGTGTGTGTGTGTGGTGTTCCAGGGCTCAAACCCAGAGCTTTCATGTCTCGCGCCCCCTGGCAAGGCTCGAACCTGCCATGTCTGACAGTGCCCGGACAGGCTGTTCTCTGGTGCCTGCAGCTAACTCTGAGGGAAACCATCCGGACAGCTGTTGGCCCACACTGGGAGGACACACACGTGGGTGAGCCCGGGGCGTGGCAGAGCAGCAAGCTCGGGACTAAGGGGCTCCATCCCCGCACCACACGCGGCCCCCTCGCCGGACCAGGAGTGATCCTGAGCACTAGGGTGTGGCCCCAAAACGGACACACAACAAACGAGGCATGAGCTAATAGATCCTCAGCACAGTCAAGAGAGTGAGCACCTCAGGAGAGTGACACCTCACTCAGGAGAGTGACACCTCAGTCATGAGAGTGACATCTCAGTCAGGAGAGTAACACCTCAGTCAGGAGAGTGACACCTCAGTCAGGAGAGTGACACCTCAGTCAGGAGAGTGACACCTCAGTCATGAGAGTGAGCACTTCAGTCAGGACTGTGACAACTCAGTCAGGAGAGTGACACCTCAGTCACGAGAGTGAGCACTTCAGTCAGGAGAGTGACACCTCAGTCAGGAGAGTGAGCACTTCAGTCAGGAGTGTGACATCTCAGTCAGGAGAGTGACACCTCAGTCAGGAGAGTGACATCTCAGTCAGGAGAGTGACACCTCAGACAGGAGAGTGACACCTCAGTCACGAGAGTGAGCACTTCAGTCAGGAGACTGACACCTCAGTCACGAGTGTGACACCTCAGTCAGGAGAGTGACATCTCAGTCAGGAGAGTGACACCTCAGTCAGGAGAGTGACATCTTAGTCAGGAGAGTGACACCTCAGTCAGGAGAGTGACACCTCAGTCACGAGAGTGAGCACTTCAGTCAGGAGTGTGACACCTCAGTCAGGAGAGTGACATCTTAGTCAGGAGAGTGACACCTCAGTCAGGAGAGTGACACCTCAGTCACGAGAGTGAGCACTTCAGTCAAGAGTGTGACAACTCAGTCACGAGAGTGAGCACTTCAGTCAGGAGAGTGACACCTCAGTCAGGAGAGTGAGCACTTCAGTCAGGAGAGTGACATCTCAGTCAGAAGAGTGACACCTCAGTCAGGAGAGTGACATCTCAGTCAGGAGAGTGACACCTCAGTCAGGAGTGTGACACCTCAGTCACAAGAGTGAGCACTTCAGTCAGGAAAGTGACACCTCAGTTAGGAGTGTAACACCTCAGTCAGGAGAGTGACACCTCACTCAGGGGAGTGACACCTCAGTCAGGAGTGTGACAGCTCAGACAGGAGAGTGAGCACTTCAGTCAGGAGAGTGACACCTCAGTCAGGAGAGTAACACCTCAGTCAGGAGTGTGACACCTCAGTCAGGAGAGTGACACCTCAGTCACGAGAGTGAGCACTTCAGTCAGGAGAGTGACACCTCAGTCAGGAGAGTGAGCACTTCAGTCAGGAGTGTGACATCTCAGTCAGGAGAGTGACACCTCAGTCAGGAGAGTGACATCTCAGTCAGGAGAGTGACACCTCAGTCAGGAGAGTGACATCTCAGTCAGGAGAGTGACACCTCAGTCAGGAGAGTGACACCTCAGTCAGGAGAGTGAGCACTTCAGTCAGGAGTGTGACATCTCAGTCAGGAGAGTGACTCCTCAGTCAGGAGAGTGACATCTCAGTCAGGAGTGTGACATCTCAGTCAGGAGAGTGACACCTCAGTCAGGAGAGTGACATCTCAGTCAGGAGAGTGACACCTCAGTCAGGAGAGTAGCACTTCAGTCAGGAGTGTGACATCTCAGTCAGAAGAGTGACATCTCAGTCAGGAGAGTGACACCTCAGTCAGGAGAGTGACACCTCAGTCAGGAGAGTGACACCTCAGTCAGGAGTGTGACACCTCAGACAGGAGAGTGAGCACTTCAGTCAGGAGAGTGACACCTCAGTCAGGAGAGTGAGCACTTCAGTCAGGAGAGTGACACCTCAGTCAGGAGAGTGACATCTTAGTCAGGAGAGTGACACCTCAGTCAGGAGAGTGACACCTCAGTCAGGAGAGTGACACCTCAGTCAGGAGTATGACACCTCAGTCACGAGAGTGAGCACTTCAGTCAGGAAAGTGACACCTCAGTCACGAGAGTGAGCACTTCAGTCAGGAGAGTGACACCTCAGTCAGGAGAGTGAGCACTTCAGTCAGGAGTGTGACATCTCAGTCAGGAGAGTGACACCTCAGTCAGGAGAGTGACATCTCAGTCAGGAGTGTGACATCTCAGTCAGGAGAGTGACACCTCAGTCAGGAGAGTGACACCTCAGTCAGGAGAGTAGCACTTCAGTCAGGAGTGTGACATCTCAGTCAGGAGAGTGACACCTCAGTCAGGAGAGTGATACCTCAGTCAGGAGAGTGACACCTCAGTCAGGAGTGTGACACCTCAGTCACGAGAGTGAGCACTTCAGTCAGGAGTGTGACACCTCAGTCAGGAGAGTGAGCACTTCAGTCAGGAGAGTGACATCTTAGTCAGGAGAGTGACACCTCAGTCAGGAGAGTGACACCTCAGTCAGGAGTGTGACACCTCAGTCACGAGAGTGAGCACTTCAGTCAGGAATGTGACAACTCAGTCAGGAGAGTGACACCTCAGTCACAAGAGTGAGCACTTCAGTCAGGAGAGTGACACCTCAGTCAGGAGAGTAACACCTTAGTCAGGAGTGTGACACCTCAGTCAGGAGAGTGAGCACTTCAGTCAGGAGAGTGACACCTCAGTCAGGAGAGTAACACCTCAGTCAGGAGTGTGACACCTCAGTCAGGAGAGTGAGCACTTCAGTCAGGAGAGTGACACCTCAGTCAGGAGAGTGACACCTCAGTCAGGAGAGTGAGCACTTCAGTCAGGAAAGTGACACCTCAGTCAGGAGAGTGACACCTCAGTCAGGAGAGTGACATCTCAGTCAGGAGAGTGACACCTCAGTCAGGAGTGTGACACCTCAGTCACGAGAGTGAGCACTTCAGTCAGGAAAGTGATACCTCAGTTAGGAGTGTAATACCTCAGTCAGGAGAGTGACATCTCAGTCAGGAGAGTGACACCTCAGACAGGATAGTGAGCACTTCAGTCAGGAAAGTAACATCTCAGTCTGGAGAGTGAGCACTTCAGTCTGTAAAGTGACACCTCAGTCAGGAGAGTGACACCTCAGGAGCATGAGCACCTCAAGAAAGTGAGCACTGTGGCAGTGTGTGAGATCCCGCTCAGTACATCATTGGAAGAGGGACAGTAAATAGATGGAAGAGGAAAGCCCTGGGCTGGGTGCCTCTCTCAGTCGTGGCCAGCCGGGCCAGAGAGTACTGGCTTCCCTCCCACACCAGCAGGAGCCCTGGGGGGCCTGGCTGAGGGTCACCTGCAGTGGCCCCCAACTCTGTTGGGACACCCCCTCACAAGGAAAGGGGACATCTCAGGAGGAGAGGGGCACCGCTCTGGCACCAACGGCCCCTCTGCGGTCAGAGCTGGCCAGGGCGGCCCGGCTGCTGCCAGAGATTGAGGGTTTCCTGAGAGAACAAGTTCTTGGGTTGAATTGAGGTTGTAAAATCATCAAAACACTTCAGACGAGGGCTGGGGAGCACAGCAGTAGGCACTGGCCTCGCATGAGGACGACCCTTCTCTCCTCGCCCCCCATAGGGGCCCCTAGCACCACCAGGAGTGACTCCCTGAGCGCAGAGCCAGAAGTGACCCTGAGCACTGCCAGGCATGGCCCAGAAACGCATCAAATGTAGCTGTTAACTGGGTGCGTCCTAACCCTGTGCAGACTGTCCTCGGAGAAACTGGAATGATGGCCAGAGCCGGAGCACAGCGGGGAGGTCGCTGGTCTTGCTGGCCCACCTGGGTTCCATCCCCGACATCCCATATGGTCCCCTGAGCGCCGCCAAGAGTGATCCCTGAGCACAGAGCCAGGAGCAACCTGAGCACCGCCAGGCATGGCCCAGAAATCAAAGGAAACAAAGCGGCCCCAGTGGAGCCCAGGGAATGTGGCTTCAGCTCTCGCTCCTGGGAGCGGCTGGGTCCCGGGCAGCCCGAGGCTGATACGCAGCCTCATCAATCCCCGGCGCTCCAAACGGTGCCTCCCGGCCCATCAGGAGTGGCCCTTGAGCACTGAGCCAGAAGGAAGCTCTGAGCACCCCAGGGTTCGCTCTGTGGGTAGGAAAGTTCCCGCAGCCCGGAAGTGGCGGGACCGGCCCCTCCTGGCATGGGGCACCCTCCAGCTCCGAGCTGGCCCGGCCACCCGCCCCTCGGGGAAGAGCTTTGGAAGGGGCTAACCCGTCACACGCAGGGCTGGGCGAGCGACCGCAGGGCACTCGCCATGCACAGGTCCGGCCGGCGTTCCATCCCCAGCACCACAAATGGACTCCCGAGCACAGTCAGCTGTGACCCCCAAAGGAAGTGTGACACCTCACTGTCACATACACTGTCACATACACTGTCAGTCATTGCTCTCTCAGTTGTTTCATTTTCTCTGACTTTGTGACCACTTCGCTCTCATTTAAAAAATTATGGGGCTGGAGAAAAATCGATAGTACAGAGGGGAGGGGGCTGGCCTTGCACACCGCCAATTTGGGTTTAATCTCCGGCATCCCATACGGTCCTCTGGGCGTCACCGGGAGTGATTCTTGAGTGCACAGCCAGGAGCATCGCTGGGTATGGCCCCCAAACAGTAAGAATTATTATAACAATAACAATAAGTATGTCATACACATTATGAATCGTTTCATTGGCTTTGACTACGACCACTTTTGCTCACATTTAACAAAATTATGGGGCCAGAGAGAGCGTACACAGGGCAGGGCACTTGCTCGGCAAGTGGCCAACCTGCGTTCAGTTCCTGGCATCCCACAGAGTCCCCTCAGCCCTATCAGGAGTGACCCCTGAGCACAGAGCCAGGAGTGGGCCTTGAGCATCACCAGGTGTGGCCCCAGAACAAAATACATATATATATTTAAATTTTTCAGTTAGATTTTCTTTTAGGTGCTGTGTGGCTCACAGAACCATTCATGGTTTCCTGGCTGTGCCCAGCGACGGCTCCTGCTGGCTCTGGGGGCCCTATGGGACACCAGGGGGTCAAAGCTGGGCTGGCCCTTCCCTCCTGGCTGGACCCAGCAGCCCCCATGCCAACTTCCTCTGCCTGGCATGCAACTACCTGGATTCAACCCCCAGCATCCCGTAGGAGGCCCCACGCCCTGCCAGGAGTGAGCTCAGTGCAGAACCAGGAGTAAGCCCTGAGCACTGCCGGGTACGGCCCAAAAGACAAAAAAAAAAAAATTTTAATAGGAAAACTACAGCAGCAATGACACCGGTTTTTCACTTTTATACAACTTGAGACCAAATAAAGCTCCTCGTGATGTATATTTGTCTTATTTTAAAAGCATCTGAACGGGACAGCAGAAAGGCACTGACTTTGCACACAGCCGACCTGGGCTCCATCCCCAGGACTACACGTGCACCCCTGATCCCCACTAGAAGTGCTCCCTGAGCACAGATCCAGGAGTAAGCCCAGAGTACACCAGGTGTGGCCTCCCAACACAAAACAAAAGCGTATGAAAACCAATTCATTCACTCATGGGTTTTTTGGTTTGTTTCTTGGGGGAAGGGGCGCATCACATCAGCGGTGCTCAGCTCTTGCTCCTGGCTCTGTGCTCAGGAACCACTCCTGGTGGGCTCAGGGGCCATATGAGGAACCAGGGATCAATCCCGGGTCGGCCTCGGGAAAGCCAGCACCCTGCCTGCCGAACTGTCTCTCTGGCCCATGAAAATTCACTGCAAATGCCCGAAAGCACGTCTGGCGTGGTCCCAGTGACCCGCCCCGCCCAGCGCCACTGGGCCAGAGCACTGACCTAAATGAGCCTGCCACATCCAAACAGTGCGCGGAGTCCCCCCGTGAGATAAAATGAAACATCCCACCCACTGTGGCCAACACTGAGACTGCAGCTGAGCCGCAGAGGGAAACAGGAGCAGGCCCAGCCTGAGAGGCCAGCAGGCGCGGCCTGGGCTTCACGTGGAGGAGACCAGCCTGTCTACTTCGGTTTCTTTGCTGTTGCTGCTCATTGGGGCCACACCCGGTAGTGCTCAGGGGTTCCTCCTGGCACTACACTTGGGATCACTCGGGGAGCCCTACGGGATGCCAGGGATCAAACCCGGCTCAGCCGCGTGCAGGGCAAGCGCCCTCCCCGCTGTGCCATCGTGCCAGCCCCGGGAGACCCAGTTTGATCGCCAATAGCCCGGCACTAGCGAGATGGACTCTTCAGCACTGACCAGAAGTAGCCCCTGAGCATGATCAGGGATGACCCAAAAATCAATTTATTTCTAGGTTAGTTTTTGGGCCATACCTGGCAGTGCTCGGGGGGACTGTGTCTGGCGCTGGGAGTCTGAACTGGGAGCAGCGGAGAACAAAGCAGAGCCTGACCTCCTGGACTATTTCTCAGGCACCCAAGTTGGTTTTTTTAATAAGGAAGAAAATGAGGCCAGAGAAATAGCAAAGGCGGGAGGACGGAGGCGAGGGGCGGGGCGGGCAGCGGGGCCAGACAGACAGTTTCCGCCCGCCCGCCCGGGAAGCCGGGAAGCCTCGGCTGCAGTTCCTGGAAAGAGCCTCCAGCACCCTGAGGAACCTGCCTCTGAGCAACCCTGGCGGCTGCCCTTCACTCCCCCGGGGCCCCCCACTGCAAGCCCAGGGTCTCCCCCAGTCCCTGCCCAGCCCCCGCTCGGCCGTGCACCCCCCTCGCCTCCTGCCCTGCCCCTGCTGAGCCAGAAGCCAGGTCTGCCCCGGGGTGTCAGGCTGTGCTCTCTGAATCCCCGGACTAAGCGGGACCAACTGTAGGGTAACAATTGATTTGTCCTTTCTCCTTGCCACAGGAGCTTAGGTGTGTCAGGTCACACCCATCACAGTGCTCCCGAGTCACTCCCATTCCTTTGTGTATCTGTAACCACTCCTCTCTGCTCTCTTCCCCAACCAGTTAATCAGCGTTTCCCCTAATCAGAATCTGTTCATTGCAAGGTCAGATCCTTCTAGGACATTGAACTTGTACTGTAAGCTAATATCGCCTTCTCCTCTCCTTATGTCTTTTGAATAGTTTAATGCAATGTCCTTTTTGTATAGATACAGGAAGACAGTTAATATCAGGCTTTGCAACTTAGGATTTAATTGGCTTTGAATATTATTCATTCCCGGGCATCTGCTTTCTCAACTTAAGCCTCAGCTGCCCTCACTTCCTAGCACCCCCCGAAAGCAGGGTCCCGACGAGGGACTGGATAGAACCAGGGCAAGCCGGTAAGTTATGTGCTACCCTGGCATTGCGATGGGCCAGGCCAAGGTGCCACGATCCTTAACTTTAAGTTAAGAGCTTGATCATAGGCAAATGCTGTCATGATCCAAAAGTAACGACGAGACTGGGGCTCTGCTAGGGAGAGGAAAGACTATCTGGCCTGAGCACTGTAGTCTGAGATCGAGATGGCCCTAGGAGAGCAATTCTATAAGCTTAAAGTATTTCTTACTGTGTCCATACAAAATGATTCATATTATGTATGCTTTTATGTTTGTTGGACAAGGAGAGGAGAAACAGACCCAGGGGAATCCGTTCTAGGGTGGGTTGATCTGCTAAATGAGAATCTGTCCTAGAAGTGGCTTTCCCGAGGGAAAGAACTCTACCCCTATTGATTGTGACCACACCTATGTGTAATTGTTACCCCAACCTGTTGGGGCTGGACTGAGCTGTCAGGGTGAGCCCATGTAGACTGCACCACACAACGGGCAGGAACATAGGAACCCGTCGAAATGGGCCAGATTTCTCGTGTGTCCTGACTAGCTTGGATGAGGCTGAACATTTTTCCCTCTCAAACTGCCTTCAGTAAATAATTTCAGTATATTGTAAGAGGCAGTTTTTCTTTTCTCACAGAAACCTGGCTGGTCTTTGACATGCAGATTCAGGAGCTAGCCAGGCCTGGTCTTTGGGATGTAGATTCCAGGCTCTAGCCACTAGTCTTTGGGATGCAAATCCAAGTGCTTGTAGCCCAAGAAAGGTTTCAGTTTTGGTTTTGTATCTTCTTTCTGAGTCCAAAATGACTGGCCTGCAGATGCAAAGAAACAATGTATGTTTTGCTGCCTCAGTGTTCTTTCTGTAACTCCTTTTGATGACTGTGCCCCTTAGGGTACCATGATCAATGAAAGGGATATGGGGTCTCTACCAGGGTCACAGGTCTGAGAGAACCTGGGCCCTCCAAGACATACATTTCTTTCACGTTCCTTGTCTCAGTGCCTCCGACTGAACCAACGTTTACACAACACCAACCCCTCATGCCGGGGGATCTAATGAGACTGTAAGAGTGGGCTGGAGGAGTCAGAGGAGAGACAGGAGTGAATGGAGAGAGGGTTGGAATAAACTGCAACGAAGACCAACCAGCCTGGCCCTCGGTTCCTTCCTTTGCCATCCACGTCCCTGGAGTGGGGGAAACGGCCTGACACTACTGAACACGGGCGGCGGGAGCGATAGACCGCTGCTGTCTTTTTGTGTTTACGCACGCGACTAAGAGAGGTTCAGGCCACTGCCCACCCATCTGTCTGCTTTCGCCTGGTTCTCAAGCTCCGGTTTGGGGGAAACATTTCCTTTAAAAAATCCTTTTCAGAGACTAACACCCAAGAACAGTAGTACCAGGAAGATTACTCCATAGCTTAGAAGCCGGCCTCACATGCTGGGGGAAAGGCAGCTCAGATAGAGAAGGGACCGTCAAGTAAAGGGTGCTAGGAGGGCCCGCTCGGGATGGGAGATGCAGGCTGAAAGTAGACTACAGACCGAACACGAAGGCCACTTAATACCTCCACTGCAAACCACCACACCCTAAAGGAGAGAAAGCAGAAGGGAAAACCCTGCCACAGAGGGAAGGTGGAGTTGGGGGAGGGCATGGAATGGGGGTGGTGGGAGGGACGCTGGGACCCTTGGTGGGGAGAACGGGCACAGGTGGAGGGATGGGCACTCGATCATTGTGTGACTGAAAAGCAATCACGAAAGTTTGTAAGTCTGTAACTGTACCTCACAGTGATTCACTAATAAAAAAACTTAAAAAAAAAAAGAAAAAAATCCATTTCAGCAGGGGGTGGGGCAGAGTGATAGCACAGTGGGGAGGGCGTTTGCCTTGCACGTGGCCAACCCAGGTTCAATCCTCGACATCCCATTGGGTCCCCTGAGCACCGCCAGAGTGACTCCTGAGTACAGAGCCAGGAGTAACCCCTAAGCATCACCAGATGTGACCCATAACCCCCCGAGAAATGTTTTGGGGCTGGAGAGGTAGTGGGTAGAACACTTGCCTTGCAACACAGCCAACCAGGGTTTGATCTCCAGCTTCCCATACAGTCCCCGGAGCACTGCCAGGAGTGACCCCTGAGCACAGAGCCAGGAGTAAGCCCTGAGCATCATCAGGTCTGGTCCAAAACAAACAAACAGAGGGCTGGAGTGATAGTACAGTGGGTAGGGCGTTTGCCTTGCACACGGCCGACCCGGGTTCAGTTTCCAGCATCCCATATGGTCCCCTGAGCACCGCCAGGGTAATTCCTGAGTGCAGAGCCAGGAGTAACCCCTGTGCATTGCCGGGTGAGACCCAAAAAGCCAAAAAAAAAAAACCAGAATAAGCAGTTTCTCACACTTACAAAGATGTAATAAAAACTAAGCACCTTGAAACTTTCATCTAAGCCTATTCTAGCCAGATTTGGATGAAATTAATTCATAATAACAATCATGCGATATGTAATCATATAATCATCATCATAATAAAATAATTAGACACTGAAAGCTCTCCTGGACCCCCATACACTGACCTAAAATGTCTCTGCCCCTGCACACACATGTGTACATGCGCGCACACGCACACACACACACACACACACACACACAACCCAACTCCGGATGGCCTATTACCATCCAATTACTGCTGCTACAGAAAAGGAAAGTCTGGCACTTTGGGGAATTGGAGTTAATTGAAAGCGGACCCGAGTTAATTTCCATCTGAGCTTCCCCAGCTGAACGGGTCTTGGGCACACGATTCTAATTTAGTTCAGTGAGAACTTTCGATGCTGGTGGGAGGGACCAGGAACTGCTTCCCTGACACTAAAGGACAGCATCGGGGAAGCCTGCATCTCTGGGATGGTTGTAGGCTGCCAAGGGCGTCAAACACCCCCAGAAGCGCCGTGTCTCTCCTCCCGCTCAGCCTCCAGGCCGTGTCTGGGCTGGCTGTCAGGGGCCACCTGGGCCCAGAGCTCATCTTCCACATGGAAAGCGCCGAGCTACCTCGTCCCCACTGTCACACATTTTTTCTGAGTCTATTCTCGCTTTTTTTTCTTTCTTCCTTTTTTTTTTTTTTTGATTTGTTTTTGGGCCCAGCGATGCTCAGGGGTTACTCCTGGCTCTGCACTCAGGAATTATTCCCCGGGGACTCGGGAGACCCTATGTGGTTCTGGGGTTCTGGGGATCAAAGCTGGGTAGGCCACGTGGAAGGCAGGCGCCCTGCCCATTGAACTATCTCTCCATTTCTGTAAACAGACTGCTGAGTGCCACAGGCTTCTGAGCTAAGAACCGCTTTTCCCGTTAGTTATGGCAGCATGTGAGTTCTGACTAGGTCCGGGCAATGTCTGAAAAAGGAAATGGGGCAGATTGCCTGGGTGAGGGAAGTGTTTTGGAGTCCAGGGAGACAGAGAGAAAAAGAGAGAAAGAGAAAGAACAATATGGAACATAGGGTTGGGTCCGACCCCTCTGAAATTACACCTGACTACACTCAGGGGTCACTCCTGGCAGGCTTGGGATGCAGGGACCCAGCCCGGGTTGGTGGCATGCAAGGTAAGCACCTTACCATTGTACTATTGCTCTAAGCCAGTAATTCTTACTTCTTTTTTTTTGAGGGGGTTGTAAGTTCAATGTTCAAAATTATTATCCAATAAATAGATGCATTATTTCTAAGTCTTTCTGCGCTGATTTTTTAACCCATGGTGTATTTCTTTGAAACTGTTCTTAAGTTTTATTGGACAGGGGGCTGGAGAGACAGCACAGCAGGTAGGGCGTTTGCCTTGCACGCGGCCGATCTGGGTTCGATTCCCAGCATCCCGTATGGTCCCCTGAGCACCGCCAGGAGTAACTCCTGAGTGCAAAGCCAGGAGTAACCCCTGTGCATCGCCAGGTGTGACCCAAAAAGAAAAAAAAAAAGAAAAGTTTTATTGGACAGTTAAAGAAAATAAAATAAACCAATAGAACCAGTGCCAATTATTATGAGATTCCAAGCCTCCTTTTCTTTTTCTTGGTTCTTTGTATACAAAATGCAGCTAACTTAGAGTGCTCTGCAGAGCCAGGAAGTTTTGAAACAAAGTAAAACACAGTTTTTTCTAGGAAAACTTACTGGTGAGCTTTGCTTCAAAAACTGAGAGTGAGGCTGGAGAGACAGTAAGCGAAGTGAGGTGCTGGCCTTGCATGCAGTCACCCTTAGCTCCTTCCCCAACACAGAGGGTGCCCCTGAGCACTGCCCCGGGTGACCCCTGAGCACAGAGTCAGAAGTAGGTCCTCAGCACCACTGGGGTGACCCCAAAATGAAATCAACCAAAAAATGAAGAAGGTTTTTTAAAACACACAAGGGGCTGGAGTGATAGTATAGCGGGTAGGGCATTTGCCTTGCATGCGGTTGATCCGGGTTTGATTCCCAGTACCCCATATGGTCCCCTAGGGGACCACCAGGAGTAGGAAACCCTGAGCATTGCTGGGTGTGACCCAAAAAGCCAATAAATAAATAAATAAAACACACAACTAAAGTGATGGGCCTGGAGGAAACGCAGGCATGAAGACGCTGCCATGTGGGCAGGAGACCATAGCTCTGTCCCCGCATCCCAGCTGTCCCCGGAGCACCGCCCGGGGCCGGGAAATGGAACAGCGGCAGCGGAGCCCCAGGAGCCGGGAAACCAGGTCACCCTGAGGACCTCCGGGGGCTGCTTGTCCTGAAAGGACTTCCCAACATCCCGCCTGGGTCCACGGCGGCACTTCTGCACAGAGGGCACCTGCCACCACTCCCCCTGCCCACGCCCCTGAGCTCACGCCCACTCGGGCAGAACCCTCAGGAGGGGGGAATCACCACAGCACCAGGATCCAGCGACCCCCAGAGAGGAGCCCTGCAGACCCCATCCTCAGGGGCGTCAGCCCGGCCTGTGCCTGCCACCCCCGTCCGGCCGGGGTCGCAGCCCGCCCCCCTCTGTCCCTGCAGACCCTGTCCATCCGGGGTCCCAGCCTGTCCCCTTGGCTCCTGCTGGCAGGTCCTCTGAGCCCTCCAGCTCATATGTGTCCACCCCCCTGAGGCCTGCGCTGGCCCGAGCTTCCCCACCCACAGGCTCTGTCCTCAGGGCTGAGTCACTTCCAGCACCTGTCCGGCGCTCCTGGACATGACCGTGTCGATCTGTCTACTCCACATCTACTTACTCAGCTGAGGTGCACCAAACCCCAACTCCGAATTCACCACAGTAAACTCCGCACAAGGACAAAAGTCTGGAACATTCCACAGACTGGAGCTCTGGCTGACCACTGCTAGCTCTCGGAAGGTGGCTGAGAAGACACAAACCTGTCCCTCGCGGATCACGATGAGCCCGGGGCTTGAGCTCTGACACGCTGCAGAGTCAGAGTGACCCGAAGGGCACAGACACAACAGCAGAAGGGGTGCCCTGCCTCACCCCAGGGAAACCACTCTCCGAGGAAGAGGCAGAGGACAGCGATCAGGGGTGGCCCCGGGGCCACCAGGCACGCAGCCAAGAGGTCCTCCAATATGGCCAGTTAACACCTCTGCCCGCTGGGCGCAAGCTCAGGGTCCGAGCTCTGACGTGTTTGGGTTTGGGTTCAAGTGCCAGTGCCATGATTTAAATATCTGGTCAGCCAGAGGAGGCTCCAGGGCAGGCCCAGCTCAGCGTGCAGGAGCGTGGTGGCCACAGTCTGCACAGTCCCCAGGGCCCCCCAAAAGCAGGCGCTTAGAGGGCCTGGGGGCGCAGGTGCCGGCTCACCTGGGAGAGGCCCCCGATCTCGGCCCCTTGGGCTGTCTTAGCATGCCCAGCCCGTCTTTGGCACCGTCCCTGGGGAAAAAGTCAAAGTTCTGATCTTGCATCTGCCAAGACGAACCCCAGGTCTCCACGACCTACGGTGCCCCAGAATCAGACAGGAAGTAACCAAGAAGTTCTAGAAAAGCAGAAGCCGGTGCTGGGTTCCATCTGGCTCCTGAGAGATGGAGGGTGGAGAGCACTGGGGAGGGAGGGCGGAAGGGAGACAGCCACAATAAGGAGTGTCGTGCACCCATTAACCAAGCTACTGAAGCATCCCTGGGCAAGGGCAGGGGCAGATAGGACGGCAGGCAGGGAGCTTTCCCTACACGTGGCTGACCCAGGTTAGATCCCGGAACCCCAGCCTGTCGGGAGTGACTTCTGAGGGCAGAGCTAGCAGCGAGCCCTGAGCACCACAATGTGAGGCCCCCGGATAAATGAATGATAAACAAAATGATTATCACTTAGTTTTTTTTAAGAAACAAAGTCACACTGGGGGCTATAGTACAGTGGGGAGGGAGTTTACCTTGCACGCGGCCAACCCAGGTTCAATCCCCGGCATCCCATATGGTCCCCTGAGCACCGCCAGGAGTAATTCCTGAGTGCAGAGCCAGGAGGAACCCCTGAGCATCGCTGGGTGTCACCCAAAAAGCAAAAAATAAATAAATAAATAAACAACCCACACTGCCTGAGGCAAGAGAGACAGTACCGTGGATAGGGTGTGTGTCTTGCATGCAGCCGGTGAGGGGTTCATTCCCGGCACCCTATGTGGTCCCCCAAGCCTGCCAGGAGTGATCCCTGAGCACAAAACCAGGAGAAAACCCTGAACACTGCTGTGTGACCCCAAAACAACATAAAGTCACCCACCCTTTGGCAGAAAACAAACGCATCTCAGTGGATATATTTTAATGTCTGATGGGGGGGGCAGGACAGAGGGTGAGATGTTTGTCTTGCACGTGGCTGACCCACATATGGTCCCCCAAGCCCACCAGGTGTGATCTTTTTGGGTTTGGCCCAAAAAGACACTAAACATTTTTTTTTTTTTTTAGTAATAAATGGGACTGGAGCGATAGCAGAGCAGGTAGGGCGTTTGCTTTGCACGTGGCAGACCCGGGTTCAACTCCTCCGTCCCTCTCAGAGAGCCCAGCAAGCTACTGAGCATATGCCGCTCGCACAGCAGAGCCTGGCAAGCTCCCCGTGGCATATTTGATATGCCAAAAACAGTAACAGCAAGTTTCCCAATGGAGACGTTACTGGTGCCCGCGCGATCAAATCGGTATGATCGATCCTCACGTGAAATATGTATGTAGACCCACATGTCAACTGACAAGATGTGAAATGAGTAACACGTTTGGCGGGAGCCCCACAGGGTTCTCAGGAGAGTGGGGACCCCTCTTGGTCCTAGCTCAGTGTGAGGGCCTGAGGGCACAGTGACCAGGGTGGGGACAGGGTTCCAGGGATGGCCGGAGGCAGGGCAGGAGCCTGCATGCCCGACCTCACTCTCAGCCCAGCAACGCACGTCTGCGGCGGCAGCTCCTCCAGACCCCGTCCGAGGCTCTGCGTGAGCCCTCGCGCTGGCCTTGCTCCTGCTTTAAAACCTCTGCGTGGGGTGGGCATGGGGTGGGTGCCCTACCCTGCACCCCTGTTCCCTGCTCCCCACTGGAGTGGAGGACCCTGGGATGCCTGGGGCTCAGGGTTCAGGCCTGAGTTTCTCTTCCCAGTCCTTCAGCGAGACTTCACCCTCCTGCCTCCTGGGTGGCAACAGTGACCCTCCGTGATGTCTGTTTGATCTTCACAACCTGCCCTGGACCCGCATTTTATTTCTGCGAGTGGCACTCCGGCGTCCGACCTCCCCGCGAGGCCTCAGCCATGCCCCTGCTGCTCTTCCCATGACCCGCAACAGGGTCTCGCCAGCCTAGGGCCCAGCGCGATGAACCCTTCACTGGGTGCCCCCCTCAGAACTGGGTCTGTCTCCAGACAGCCGGGTACCCGGTCTTCCCTTCTCTGGCTTGGGCCGCCCCCTCCGGACCCTGGGCTCGCCGTACCGCCTGGCGCTCCTGCATGGGCGCCTTGCTGGGGTGGCCTGGCCCACAGCCCTGGAGTCAGTCTGGCTCCTAAAAGACGGCTCCATCCCACCCAGGCCGGTCGGAAACCCCTGCACCAGAGGCGAGTTCTGATGGAGCCTCATTCTCCCCTGGGGAGGAGGGCAAAACTCACATCAGACTCCCAAAGAAGTCTTTACAGACTCTCGAAACAAATGTGAAGTCCAGTGCATTGGCTTGCGAGTCCCTAGGGAGGGCCGGGGAGCCCTCCTGGCATCTACATAAACGGTCCCGTCGGCAAAGAGCCAGTGACACTGAAAGGAAGAAGTACTTCCAGTACTTCCACGGAGACGGACGTGTGTGCACATATGTGCATAATTCATGCTAAAAAACATACAGGATGGGGGCCGGAGTGACAGTACCGCGGGGAGGACGTTTGCCGTGGCATCCCATATGGTCCCCTGAGCAACGCTATGAATAATTTCTGTGCAGAGCCAGGAGTCACCCCAGGTATTTCTGGGTGTGACCCCAAAAAATAAAAAATAAATTTAAAAAAATCTCTTAAAAAATATACATGATGGTAAAGCCGACCTCTAACTCCCTGATTTTTTTAAGTACGCAAGAAATGAGACACCTGGAAAAGCACATTGGATGAAGGGGGAGAAACTGCATTTATGCCAAACTATTCTCAGTAGTTCTGCTTGGAAAGAGGGATGCGGAGGGGCAGAGACGGTTTGACCATTTTACTGCCTCCGGGCACCATCTCAGCGCATAATGGCCTCAGTCCAGAGACTCAGCAGTGAACCCTGAAAGACGACAGCTCGCCAGAAATCCCTCTGGACCCCGCGCTGAGCCGACCCCACCAGAGCACCTCAGATGGAGCGGGGGCGCCCTCTCCGCCCACTCCGGATGGAACCCCGATGGCCACGCGCTTCCAGAAGCAAAAATCATGTTCAAGGACTGAGGCCACTATTGCTGTCTTCCTGTCTTCCTGTCTCCCGGCCTGCTTGGGGTCCTGGCTGTCACGCCGGAGATCTGCCTTCAGACACCACCTCAGCACATCAACGGCCTCGATCCAGAGACTCCCAAATGAATCTCAAAATGCATTAGCTCCCTACAGAGATGTCTCTGGACCCCAACCATTTACAATTTTAGAATTCCAGGACCTCTCATGATATTCACGATCACGATCACGATCATGATCATCCTGTTGTTCGTCGATTGCCTCAAGCAGGCGCCAGTAATGTCTCCTTCTTCCTAGCCCTGAGATTTTAAAAAAGACATACTCAAGGCTCTTTCAGGGCTAGGAGAATGAGACCTATCATTGTTACTGGTATTTGGCATATTGGGTACCCCACGGGAAGTTTGCCAGACTCTGCCGTGTGGGCAGGATACTTATCATGATAGTCATAAAAGGCAATAGAAAATAAATGATCTAGCATCTGCCCCTGACAGGCAGGCTTGAATGGTGGTGGGAAAATTCGTAATAATGGTGGTGGAATTGGTGTTGAAATATTGAATGTAATCAATTAATGTGAACAACCTTATGAAAATAAAATTTAAAAAAATAAGTTAAAAAAATCACTCCACCAACTAAGAACGGCCATGCACCACCACCCACGGAATCAAGAAAGAGCTATCAATCTGTCAATCCTGTCCGTGTCCGGGCCGGGTGAGGTTTCCCGTGTTGAGTCAAATTAAGCCGCAGGCTCCACGGCAGAGCCTGGCAAGCTCCCCGTGACGTATTCAATATGCCAAACACAGTAACAACAAAGTCTCCAATGGAGACGTTACTGGGCCCGCTCGAGCAAATCGATGATCAATGGGAGGGCTTTTTATTATTTAAAAAAAATGTTATCGTGGGGGCTGGAGCATAGTACAGTGCACGCAGCCGACCCGAGTTCGATTCCCAGCATCCCATATAGTCCCCTGAGCACCTCCAGGAGTAACTCCTGAGTGCAGAACCAGGAGGAACCCCTGAGCATCATTGGGTGTGACCCAAAAAGCAAAAAAAAAAAAAAAAATTGCAGTTCTGGGGACAGAGCCAGGGCCTCTTGCTGCAAGCTAAGGGCCCTGCCACGGAGCACCCGGCGCAGCCAGGGGTCCCAATCTCATGACATGCTTCTGTCCTTCTCAGTTTGTTTCCCAGACACTTTTTGGACGGGATTTTAAATGCTTTTCATATTGGGCTCAGAAGATATTCAGCTTCAAACCCCCAAAGCTCCTCAGTGGGTGCTGTGCTCTGAGCACCCAAATGGACCCTACCCTTTTTCAGTACCCTCACCCCAGCGGCAAACACGACCATGACCCCTGCCTGCTGGACGGGGCTTTCACCCCACTGCCCAGCACAGGGTCCCAGGAAATGCTGAGTGAGAAGGCAATATCTGCTACTTAAGTTGATGTTTGTCATCCTCAGAGACACCCACAATGGAAGTCAGTTAGAAGACAGCTTGTGGTCCGGGAGATGCTCACTGGGCTGGTGCCTCCACTCTGCATCCGGGAGCCTGAGTCCAACCCTGGCACCGCACGTCCCTGAGCACTGCCTGGAGGAACGCGAGCACCAGCAGGGGGTGCCCCAACAGACAGACAGACGCCATCGGCGTTCACGGCTGCCTCTAGCAGAGCAGCCACGGGAGGCCTGCTCTGTAACTCAGGGTCCCCGCAATAGGTTTGCTTGTCCTCAACGGCCACCACGCCCATCAGAGCCATTAATAACAGGGTCCCACGGAACTGACCGAACCCGGCAACAGCCTCTCCCAGAAGCAGGTCAGCGATCACTCACCGCGCGGCCGGCCTCTACCCGCCAACATCACGCCCAGGCTGGTGGCGTCCTTGCCATCTCTCTGGAGGGTCTGTAAAGAGTAAAGGAGTGGGTGATGCCAGTGCCCTGGAGAGCAGCCCAGTACCCCGACGACCTCTGCAGCGCTGCCGAGTTAGCACTCGGAGGAGCAAGAGGTGCTTGTCTCAGTCTCACTTCTTCGTTTGTTTACTTGTGGGGGCCCACACCCAGCCCTGCTCAGGGGTCTCTCCCGGCGGGGCTAAGGGGCCACCTGAGTGGACAAAGCCGTTCTATGGCTCCGGGCTCTCCTCTGGCCCCTGCCCCACTGTCTGCCCGTACGGGGTACACGGAAAATTCCCACCACTGGAGCAAAGCGTGTGTGTCGGGGCCTCCTGCAGGGCTGAAGGAAGCAGCCACCGGTGGGCGTTGGACACCCCTTCCAGCCGGCGCCAACCCTAGGCCTCTGGTGTCTCGGTCTTCCTGGGCTGCTTTCTTGACTCCTGTCACTGGTGGAGGCCCAGGGGGTACCGTCACATTCACCTGAGGTCGGCCGAGGGGCAGGGGACAGGCGAGTATGTGGCAGTGATTCCTAGCGACCCCGTCAGTCCCGGAGTGGGGTGACCGCTGGGTAATTCACAGAAACCCCTGCAGAGTCCCCTGCCTGCCCCTCGCTGAGGGAACAGGGCTGTGTTGGGCTGGGGGGGAGGGCACTCCCCTGGCCCCTCCTCCTGCCCTTCCCCTGCTCCCTCTCTCCAGGGCTGACTTGGGCATCTCCCTGCCTTGCCCCATAGTTGGTTGGCCTGCCTCCAACCATTTCTTGGACTTTGTTGGTTTTTTTTTTTTTTGCTTTTTGGGTCACACCCGGCGATGCACAGGGGTTACTCCTGGCTCTACACTCAGGAACCACCCCTGGCAGTGCTCAGAGGACCATATGGGATGCTGGGAATCGAACCCGGGTTGTCCGCGTGCAAGGTGAACGCGCTACCCACTTTGCTATTGCTCCAGTCCTCGTTGGTTCATTTTCAGCCGGGTTTGAGCTGGGCCCTCTTCCTCCAGCCTCAGGGGGACAGAACAGAGTCCTTCTGGTCCCTGACCCCCATGCCATGGTGAGCTTCCTGCCCACTACCCCAAGCCCTTTCTCCCACCCCCTTTGGCTAAGAGCGGTTTTTCCGATTGTCCACAGAAGTACCGTGGAGTGAGTGTTTAGCGCAGACAGGAGTCCGAGGCCGCTGCAGACCTGCTTCCCTCTGGAAAGTGCAGACACACAGGGAAGGGCTCACTTGGGCCAGCGCCTCGCAGCGGAGCAGGAAGTGCCAGAACTTTCCGAGTCTGTGGTGGGTGGGGTCTGGAGAGGGTTTCTCAAGGAAGACGAGGTCGAAGATAGAGGGGCGACAGTGCAGCAGGGGGGTGCTGGCCTTGCACGCGGCTGACCCTGGTTCCATCCCCGGCACCTCAAACGGTTCCCTGAGTTCAGGAGTGATCCTGAGCACAGAGTCAAGAGTAAGCCCCGAACACCGCTGGGTGTGCCCCCACCACCACCACTACAAAAAATGAAAAAAGAAAAAGATCCAAGCTGCGGTTGGGCCCGAGGTAGAAAGGCAGAAAACCAGCCACTGTGGGGAGGCGCCGGCAGCCCCCTGGGACCCCAAGCTCAGAGGGCCGGCGGGACTCTGGACAGGGTACAGCCGACAGGACCAGCCCTGGGGAGCAAGAGACGCTTGGGGCGTTGGGCAGCCATGCTCTCACCGTTGCTGCCCTGCCACAAAGAGGTAGCCCTGCGACTCAGAAGTAGGAAGCCAACTATGAGAGGGTCAGCAGGGCCGGGGCGATGGCTCCTGGGCACGCTTGAGGCCCTGGGTCCGAGCCCTGGCACTGTGCAGGATGAGCTGGGGTCAGATGCACTCAGGACAAGCACTCTTCGTTTGTTTGGGGGCCACAGCCGGCAATGCTCAGGGTCACTCCTCTCCCTGCACTTAAGAATCACCCCTGTGCCCCTGTGGCACTCGGGGGACCATATGGGTGCCGGGAACCAACCAGGGTGGGCCGGGGCAAGGCGAACACTCTCCCCACTGTACTGGCGCTCCTGCCCCAACAAGCTTTTTCTTTTCTTCTCTTTCTTCTGGTTTTGGGTCATACCCTGCAGTGCTCAGGGCTCACTCCTGGCTCTGAGTTCAGGGGTTTCTCCTGGTGGAGGCTGGGGGACCCTATGGGGTGATGGAATGAAACCGGAGTTGGCCATGCGCAAGGCAAGTGCCTTCTCTGAAGGCCCCCAAGTAGAGTTTTTTTTTTAATTATTTTATTTTATTTTATTTGCTTTTTGGGTCACACCCGGCGATGCTCAGGGTTACTCCTGGCTCATACACTCAGGAATTACCCCTGGCGGTGCTTGGGGGACCATATGGGACGCTGGGAATCGAACCCCGGCGGGCTTTGTGCAAGGCAAACGCCCTACCCACTGTGCTATCCCTCCAGCCCCCCAAATAGAGTTTTATTTACTTATTTATCTTGCTTTTTTTGGGTCACACCCAGCGATGTTCAGGGGTTACTCCTGGCTCTGCGCTCAGGGGTTACTCCTGGCGGTGCTTGGGGGAGCATATGGGATGCTGGGAATCGAACCCGGGTCGGCCGCGTAGAAGGCAAACGCGCCCCCTGCTATACTATTGCTCCAGCCCCCAAAGCAGATTTTTAAAAACTTGGTCTCTCCTCATTTGAACTAGGAAACTAAAAGGAGAGTGTTGTACTCGTGAGTTTATCTGTGACTGCAGGAGCCTGGGCTCTGCCTCCCTATGCAGCCTGGGACCCAGGCTCAGCCACAGCTCAGGCGGGAAAGGCGCCACCCCGCCCTGCCCAGGGCCCACACCAAGGCCCCCATTCGCGCAAGTTTGGTTTCTGTCCCCTTTCTGGAACCAGGAGAGTTGGGGACAAAGACACTGCACGGCCCACCACGCCCCCACGAGCCCCCCAACATCTTTGGGTGCGACCTGGAGAATCCCCAGCACCTCCAGGGAGATTTGGGCGGCCCCAGAACACAGAGAGCCCCAGTAGCCAAGGGCCCAATGGGCCAAACCATCAGGAGGGGCCCTCGGCGACCCTAGCACTGCTTGGGAGTCCCCCGGGGAAAAAAAGGCCCAGAGGACTGTGAGGGGGTCACAGCTTTCTGAGAGAATCCACATCTCCTCACTGAAGCCAGGGCAGCATGGGAGGAGAGGGCTGGCCTGGCATCAGGGCAATTAATTGTTGGGGACCCCCCAGCCCTACAACGTGTGCCCTCCCCCAAGCTGGGCCTCCTACCCACTCTCTGTTCATCACTTTAAGGAGAGGGGCCCCTCAGGTGCAAGCAGCCACCCACCCACCCCGCCCCCAGCTCTACATCACAGTTGGGGGCGGCATCTTCCCACAGGACTCTCAGACTCTCGGGTTGACTCGGCTTTCTGTGAAGCACTGAGGGGCAGTGCAGGCTTTGGGGACACACGGGGGGGGGGGGGGGGGCAGTCGCTGGAAACTGATCAAAGCACCCGGGGAGTCGGGGGTCACGGGGCTGACGCGACTTCCCTGAAGCCCTTCAACCAGCTGAGCAGGAACCGTTGGCTACATTTCCAGAACCAAAGAACGGCTGCCACTCGCTCCTGGCCTGAAACTTCAGGACAGAGGCTTGTGGCTTGTGCGTTTCTAAGCCGCCTGCAGCAGTGCCCAGAGGCCCCGATCAGGGTCCCTGGACGCGCTCCCAAGGCCGCTGATCTCCTGAAACATCTGCAAACATCTGCATGGCTTTGTTTTGCAGAAAGGACAGGCTTTTCTTCTCGTCTGTTTTGGGGCCACACTGGGTGGTGCTCAGGGATCACTCCTGGTGGGGCTCCAGGGGCTGTTGGGGTTCAAACCCACGTCAGCTGTGCATGAGGCAGTCACCTGACCCCTGTGCTACCTCTCCAGGTCTTATTTTAAAACATTTAAGCAGTAATCCTTGATCCCAAAGAGGCTAAAAAGTCACTTCCATTAAAGGAAAAGGGAGGCTTAAGTGATGGTATAGTGGGGAAGGTGTTGGCCTTGCACCCAACTGACCTGGGTTTGATCCCCGGCACACAGTAACGTCTGCGAGCACTGCCAGGAGTAAGCCCTGAGCACTGTCAAGTGTGGACCAAAAAACACAAAAAAGGTGAGGGACGCAAGTAGGAGAGGCAAGAACGAGAGAGGGAGGGAGGGAAGGAGAGAAAGGGGGACTCGGGGGTCTGTCCACGGCGGTGATGCTGTGCCCACGTACCCTCAGAGGAGCAAGAGGGCCAGGAGACAACCCACACGGCTCCTCAATTCCGTCTTGATCAAAGCAACCCAACGTAGGTGAAATTTGGGGTGGGGTGGGTGAGGCGTTTCCTTGCATGCGGTGACCCGGGTTCATTCCCCAGCACCCCCGAGGGTCCCCCGAGCCAGGGTAAGCCCTGAGCATGGCAGGGCGTTGCACCCCACAAACAAAACTCCCAGTGTTGGTGACACTTATCCAAGGGGCTCTCCTATTCAGGTCCGGGCGTACTGACGAGCAGAGAACGCGCTTTGCCACCAGGGACCACGCGGACCCCCAAGCTCAGCTTGGAGTAACCCCCGCGCCCAGCCCGGAGTAGCCCTGAGCATCACTGGCTGCAAAATAAAGCAAGGGCTCTGAGAACGCTGTCTAACTCCAGAACCTTCTGGAAGGAAGGTGCTCAACCACACAGGCTCAGTTCTTTTGTTTGGGGGCCACCCCCTGGGGTGCTCAGGGGCTACTCCTGGCCCAGTGCTCAGGGCTCAGTCCCAGCCGTGGCCCAGGGAGGCTCTACAGGCTCAGCCCAGTGAGCGCTCTCCCCGCCCATGTATTGATAAAAATAGATGTTTATGAAACCCATGGAAATTCCTGAGACTAACAGTATCCAAAGTTACTTCTCCGGTTGTACATTTCTGACTGTCAAATCCTGCAGAAGTGCCTTCAGTGGAGGGGCTGTGTGAATTTCAGCATGTAACTTTCAATTCCTCAAAGGAGGAATGAAAAAAGACAAAAGAGTGATACAAACTTCCTTATCTGCAGAATGCTTTTATTGCAACATAGGAAACTGCAAATAATTCTAATACGAATTACCAGACGTCCCTTCTCACTTGAGAATAGAAAGCCGTCGGGGCCCGAGCGACAGACCAGCGGGGAGGGCGTTGGCCTTGCACGCGGCAGACCCGGCTTTAATCCCCGGCACCTGATGTGGTCCTCCGGGCCCTACCAGGAGTGGTCCCTGAGCACAGAGCCAGGAGTCAGGCCTCAGCATCCCCGGTGTGGCCCCAAAACAACCCCCCTGAAAGAATAGAAAGCAAACAAGCGAAGCCCGTTTCTCCACACCATGCTCCCCGAGCCTAGTTTGAATCTGTCTCAAAAATGCCCCGTGCTTCTCCCCACACACCTTTGTTCCCAGCAACACCGACAGACTCATCTAGGCTTTGTTCCAAAAGGTGCACATGAAGCCCGCTCTGTCCCCGGCCTGCCACTCCTTATTCTCGGCACCAGAGAGGCGTTCTCAGGCTGGACACTGGCTGCCTCCTCGGTGAAGACCCCTGACGCTTTCTTTAATGCTCTTCCCAGAACTTCACTCAGCTCCCACTGAGTGCATAAATCTGCAAAAGGCTCTTGGGTCCCCAAACACCTCATTTGCTGAGGCCCCAGAAAGGCAGCGGAAATAAGAAAACAAAGTGAGAAATTCAGTATTTCGCTGGGACTGCTTAAGGCCAGCTGGAGAAGGGCATTAGCATGTTTTGATAAATTAATCTAAATTAGCAAGAGCGGAGGAGACTGCCTTCCTCACCGCCGGGACCCCCCTTCCCTGCCTCTCTGGAACTCAAAGAAGAGCGTACTCACCTCACGCTGCCTGCCTGGCTCGCACCCTCCAGCTCTCTGAATTCTCAATTAACTTGAAGCTTATTAAAAAAAAAAAAAGCAGTGGAGAGGTTTGACTTCCCCAGAAACAGTCAGATGCCAACTAGGTTTTTAAATGAGGAAAAGCAGCGTTCCTCTAATTATATAAGCTCCAGGTCACACTCCAGCACCAACTAATCAAATAACTGAATGGTTCAGCTCCAACGAGGAAAAAAAGAAAGGGCTTCAGGGGACGGCTGGTATCTGAGAGAACTGGAAACCTTAACCCTGAAAAGCTATTTTGCCGTCAGTGAGAACAGCAAATACTTAAAGAGCACATAGATCAATGCCTCTAATTATTCCAGGGGGAGATGGGGGACTTTCTTGTGCAGTGGATATTTTTCTATGTTTTCTGTACCTTTTGAGTTTGCATTATATGTTCTGGTCCGTGGAAGCATCTTTTCTGCCTTATTCTAGCTTGTCCTATTCAGAACTGCTTAAGTATAAAATTCTTATAAATAGCACAAAAATATCTCACCCTAAGACCATATGTTCCTAAGACCGTATGTGAATCTCAAGGACAGTCCAGAAAGATCTCACTTTGGGGGCCAGAGTTAATGGTACAGTGCGGTAGGGTGCTTGCCTCGCACACAGCTGACCTGGGTTCTATCCGGAGTGTCCCATATGGGCCCCTGAGCCCCACCAGACGGGATCCCTGAATGCAGAGCCAGGAGAAAGCCCTGAGCACTGCTAGGTGTGGCCCCAAAACGAACCCCCAAAACTGTGATTTTTAGTGAGAAAATACAAATGGATCCAAGCAGTTGGCTTGTCTGTGGCAGACCGAGTTCAGTCCCAACAATGTAAGTGGTTTCCCGGGCACAGGAATGAGCCCTGAGCACCCAGCCAGGAGTCCAGCCCTGGCTTGGCTGCTGGGGCCCCAAGACTAACAAAGAAACAAACACACGCATACATCCATGGGGCTTGGGCCCGGAAGTGCTGAATGGACCGAGGGCACGCTGACACGTGGGAGGCCTGGGCTCACCCCAGGACTGTATAGTCCCCAGCCCAGCACATAAGCATCATCTGGTGTGAACCCCCAAATCAAAACAAAAGCTAGAAGTGGCTTAATAAGAACTCTGAAAAGCAGGACATGACCGAACTCCGGCAGAGAGCTGGCCACTGACTGCCAAGATTGTAAAGTTCTGCGCATTTATTAAAACGGAGCACTTTCAGTTGAAACTATTTTGTGGGAATATTGCTGATGAGCGAACTGCGAATGAGAAACACTTATTTTCCAACCCATTAGTTTAAGGTTAATAATATTTAATCAAAATCTGCTTTAAAATGGAATACTTCTGGGGACTGGAGCGACAGCACAGCAGAAGGGCATTTGCCTTGCACGCGACCGACCCGGGTTCGATTCCCAGCATCCCATACGGTCCTTTGAGCACCACCAGGAGTTAATTCCTGAGTGCAGAGCCAGGAGTAACCCCTAAGCATCACCAGGTGTTACCCAAAAAGCAAAAAAATCACCATAATAATAAAATAAATGGAAAATGTTGATTTCTTGCTATTAGCACGTACCATACATATCCAAAGAACAAACAGAAATCGTCGCCACTGTCTTCTTCTTAGAAATCTCTTTGCCAGGGGCTGGAGCAGTAGCACAGCGGTAGGGTGTTTGCCTTGTGTGCGGCCAACCAGAGTTCGATTCCCAGCATCCCCTATGGTCCCCTGAGTATCGCCAGGGGTAATTCCTGAACACAGAGCCAGGCGTAACCTCTGTGCATCGCCAGGTGTGACCCAAAAAACGAAAAATAAAATAAAATAAAGAAATCTTTGCCAAATAGGTGTATTCCTCACATTTTCTGTTTTCCATGTCAGTATAGGAAATGTCAAACTTTCCACTATAGGTAAAGGCCCTCCCGTTGTTCATCGATTTGCTCGAGCGGGCCCAGTAACGTCTCTATTGAAGACTTTGTTGTTACTGTGTCTGGCATATCAAATACGTCACGGGTGGCTTGCCAGGCTCTGCCGTGCGGGCGAGATACTCTCGGTAGCTTGAGGGGCGGAGGAATCGAACTTGGGTCGGCCATGCTGGCTGCGTGCAAGGCAAACACCCTACCGCTGTGCTATCGCCCCCTGACATTCTCTCCACCTTCAAACTTCACTAACAATCTCCTATATGACCTTATAGCTTCTGCTCCCTATCCAATCCCAAAGCCATTGTTACCTGTTTTTATTACGGCAAGACCTACTTCCAAATATCAATTTCTGGTTTTATTTTTTATTGCTATAGAACAAACTATCCCAAAATACTAGTGGCTTAAAATAAAAATAAAATAAAATAAAAATAAAACAAGCACTCTCAACTGAACCACAGTTTAAATAAACTATGATAGGGGCTGGAGCAATAGCACAGTGGGTAGGGCGTCTGCCTTGCACGCGGCCGACCCGGGTTCGATTCCCAGCATCCCATATGGTCCCCTGAGCAGCGCCAGGGGTAATTCCTGAGTGCAGAGCCAGAAGTAAGTCCTGTGCTTCGCTGGGTGTGACCCAAAAAGCAAAACAAACAAACAAACAAACAAACTATGAGATACAAATAAAACTGAAAATGGCACGTGGCTTTATTGGTAAAATTCTAAGCGAGAAGCAGCAACATCATGTGGAACACTGAGTAACGGTTTCCCAGGTTTCCCATGTCCTCCTTGGAGCGCTTGGATGAGTTCGAATTCTGGGAGGCGTTACATGAGGATCTTGAGTCTCAGGCCTGGAGCAGAGGTGAAGTGGAAGCTGCCGAACCACTCCAGCCCGTGGATGTCGGTGTACTGCCCCTCGCCAGCCACCCTGCAGCAGGAAAGACCAGTTTGTTCATTGACCAAGAGCAAGAATTCAGGTGAGATTGCGCAGCGTGCAATAGACTGCTGGAGTGAGCCCTGAGCACAGAGTCAGGAGTAACCCCTGAGCATCACTGGGTGTGACCCCAAAACAAATAAACAAACAAACAAACAAGCAACAACTTGAAAAAATGCCTCAGAAAAATCATGTCCAATGAAAGAATTATAAAATTATCTCCAAAGGGGCAGGGAGAGAGCTTAAAGGGCTGGAGCACGGGCTTTGCGAGTGGGGTCCGTACTGCCCCTCCCAGGGCACTGAGCTGGAGGGTCTTGAGTACCACCAGGGGGCGTCCAAACAAAAAAGGAAAGACGAGCTGGAGTGATAGTACAGCGGGGAGGGCCTTTGTCTTGTGTGCAGCCGACCCAGGTTCGATCCCCAGCATCCCACAGGGTCCCCCAAGCACCACCAGGAGTAAGTCCTGAGTGCAGAGCAACAGAAACCCCTGAGCATCACTGGGTGTGACACCCCCCCGCCCAAAAAAGAGCAAAGGACAAGTGAGAGGAATTGGGGGCATAGATTTTCTCAATAATTCCAACAGATTTTCCATGTCGGCACTGACTATGAAAGTCTTATAGGAACGGGAGTCGAGAAACAAATGAAATCTCTGGCAAATCACCAGCAATGAAATCTCTAGTAGGTTACCAGCAAAAATTCTATTTTCTTTCAGAGGTTCAGGCTGATCTTAACCATTTTTTGTTTGTTTGTTTGTTTAATTGAATCACTGTGAGATACACAGTCACAAAGCCGTTCACGGCTGGGTTGGGTTCAGGCATACAATCTTCCAACACCAGTTCCTTCCCCAGTGTCCATTTCCCACCACCACTGCTCCCAGTGGTTCCCAGTTTCCCTCCCGTCACCACCCCTCCCCAGCCTGCTCCATGGCAGGCACTTCCCCCCTCCTCTCTGCCTACTCCTTCGGGGCACGAGGGTTTGCAATGCAGGCACTGAGAGGTTAGCATGTGTGTCCCTTCACCTCCTTTCAGCACACAGTTCTTACTCAGAGTGGTCCTTTCCAACTCTCTTTGTCATGGTGGTCCCTTCTCTGTCCTGACTGCCTTCTCCCCCCAGCACCTGAGGTCTTAGCCTTTGTAGACTATCTCCCCCTCCCCAAATGACTCCACCACTCTAACAATGTATTATATTCTAATGAACACATTTAAAATATACATAGGTATTAATATATAAATAAAAAGGTAAAGGCCCTCCCGTTGATCGTCGATTTGCTCGAGCGGGCCCAGTAACGTCTCCATTGGAGACTTTGTTGTTACTGTGTTTGGCATATCGAATACGTCACGGGGAGCTTGCCGGGCTCTGCCGTGCGGACGAGGTACTCTCAGTAGCTTGCCGGGCTCTTCAAGAGGGGCGGGGGAATTGAACTCGGGTCAGCCATGTTGGCCGCTTGTAAGGCGAACGCCCTACCGCTGTGCTATCGCTCCAGCCCCCAATATATAAATACATTTCATATATTTTAAATATCTATTTTAATTAAATATATTTTTAAATAGTGATAACTGGGTCTGGAGTGATAGCACAGCGGTAGGGCGTTTGCCTTGCACGCAGCCAACATGGCCGACCCGAGTTCGATTCCTCCGCCCCTCTCGGAGAGCCCGGCAAGCTACCGAGAGTATCTCGCCCGCACGGCAGAGCCTGGCAAGCTCCCCGTGAAGTATTCGATATGCCAGACACAGTAACAACAAAGTCTCATGATAGAGACCTTACTGGGCCCGCTCGAGCAAATCGATGAACAACGGGAGGACCGTGACTGTGATATATATACACACACACATATATATAGTACTTAAGCAATTATACCTTGAAAGAATCTTTAAGAATTACAGGAAGAATTTTCATGTTTACCTTACCTATTTTCATTGAAATTTCCAGTGTACTTTGCCCCTGTTGGAAATGTGTAAGTCCCCACTCCATGAAACATATTGTCTTTAAACTGTCCTTCGTATACTGCACCTGAAAAATGTTGTAATCTTCCAAAGCCATTCATCTGTTTAGAATCAAGGAAATGACCTTAGTAACTAATTCTGTTTCCCTGGTACCCATCAAAATTGAACACCTATATCTATGATACACCTAATTTAATCTTTCGTTGCATTATCCTTCATTTCTAGAAACATGTTGGACAGTGGGCGGGCACTTGCCCTGCACATGGCAGACCTGGGTTTGGTGCCTGGTGCCCCACACACTCCCCGGAGCCCCAGTAGGACTCATCGCTGATTTAGAGACAAAAGCAAGCACGAGGAGGGTAGTGCGATAGAGAAGGGACCGCTGTGGCAATAAGAGCTGCGAATGATCACACTGACAAAAGCTGAAAGTAGGTAAAAGGACAAACTTGGTAGCTTTTCGGTATCTGTATTACAAACCACTATGCTGGGGGGGGGGATAGGGATAGGGAGAGAGAGAGAGAGAGAGAGAGAGGAGAAATGCTTGTCATAGAGGCAGGTTGGGGGTTGGGGGTGATAGAAACTGGGGACACTGGTGCTAGAAAATGTACACTGGTGTTGGGACACTGTGTGACTGAAACCTAATCATGAACAGCTTTGTCAGGGTCGACCTCACAGTGATCCAATAAAAAGATCTTTAAAAAATATATAAAGAGTAATGGGGCTGGAGCAATAGCATCGCGGGTAGGGTGTTTGTCTTGCACGCGGCCGATCCGGGTTCAATTCCCAGCATCCCATATGGTCCCCTGAGCACCACCAGGGTAATTCCTCAGTGCAGAGCCAGGAAGGACCCCTGAGCATCGCCATATGATACCTATATCATGATATAACCATAAAGCAATCTATATACATATATAGACAGAGCAAGCCATGAGCATTGCCAAATGTGGTCTAAAACCGAACAAAATGATGCTTGATCATGTCCTTCACATGAAGTCAAATGGTCCTGACCTGGGCATATGAGCAGCAAGGGGTCCCATGATGATAATGGGGGTCTGCAAGATTGCTGGAATACAAGGAGCTTAGGTTTATCAGGTTGCACCCATCACAGTGCTCCCGAGTCATTCCCATTACAACGTTTGTCTGTAACTACTTCCTTGTGCTCTTTTCCCCAACCAATTTGTAAGGTCTCATCCTTCTTAGACACTGAAGCAGTACTGTAAGTTAATATTGCCTTTCTCCTCTCTTTATGTCTTTTGAGCAGTTTACTTTAATGCAATGTCCTTTTTGTAGAGATACAGGAAGACAATTAATTAATATTATGCTTTGTAACTTAGGAGTTGATTGGCTTTGAATATTATTCACTCCCGGGCATCTGCTTTCTCAACTTAAGCCTCAGTTGCCCTCACTTCCTAGCACCCCAAGGGCAGGGTCCCGACGTGGGACTGGATGGAACCAGGGCAAGCTGATAAGTTATGTGCTACCCTGGCATCGCGATGGGCCAGGCCAAGGTGCCACGATTCTTAACTATAAGAGTTTGATCATAGACAAATGCTGTCGTGATCTAAAAGTAACGACGAGACTAGGACCCTGCTGCTAAGAATAGGAAAGATATCTGGCCTGAGCACGGCAGTCTGAGATCGAGATGGCCCTGGGAGAGCAATTCTATGAGCTCAAAGTATTTCTTACTGTGTCCATACAAAATGATTTATATTATGTATGCTTATATGTTGGTCGGACAAGGAGAGGAGAAACACACCCAGGGAAATCTGTTCTACGGTGGGTTGATCTGTCCTAGCAGCAGTTTTCCCGTGTGTCCTGACTAGCTTGGATGAGACTGAACTTTCTCCCCTTCAAACTGCCTTCAGTAAATGATTTCAGTATATTGAGGCAGTTTCCCTTAGCTCACAGGAACCTAGCTGGTCTTAGGTATGCAGATCCCAGGTGCTAAACCAGGCCTGATCTTGGGGATGTAGATGCCTGGCTCCAGGCAGGCTGATCTTGGAGATGTAGATTCCAAGCTCTAGCAGACTGGTCTTTGTTCTGCAAATCCAAGTGCTTGTAGCTTGTAAAAGGTGAGGCCAAGATTACCGGCTGGTGGGTGTAAAGAAACAATGTATGTTTTGCTGCCTCAATGTTCTTTCTGTAACTCCTTTTGATGACATCACTGTATTGCACCCTTTAGAGGTACTATGATCTATATAAGGGAGATTTCAGGGCTCTCTGGGGAACAGTGCATCAGAGAACCTGGGAAGACGGGGCTGAGGACTGAAGCTGAGAGAAGAAAGGCGCACGTGCTTGAGAGATCCTGGGGCCTCCACGACATACATCTCTTCCATGTAATAATCTGCTGCTAAGACCAACCAGCTTGGCCCCTGTTTCCTTCCTTCGCCTGACCATCGTCATCAACCTCCGTGGAGTGGGGAAACGGCCTGAGACTACCGAATGCGGGCGGCGGGAGAGATAGGCTGCTGGTCCCCTTGCCCGTCCTTTTTTGTGTGTTTACACACAAGGTATCTTGAAAATACCAGAAATCCTAAAGAAAAAAACGGTTCGGCCAGCCCAGACACCTGTACTCAGAGTTGTAAAGAAAGACACACATGCTTTTAAGCCCACCTAGGCACACATTCTCATTGGACAAGAAATCTGAATTGCGTTCAGTCATTAATAAAACAGGACTATTGGGAACTGGAGAAAGTACAGCGGGGAGGGCACTTGTCTCGCATGCGAGTGACCTGGATTCAATCCCCAGCACCACATATGTTCCCTTAGGCCTACCAGGAGTGATCCCTGAGCACAGAGTCAGGAGTAAGCCTTGAGCACCACTGGGTGTGACCCAAAAACTAACGCCAAAATCAAATAAAATGGGGCTAATGGTCCTACCTCTTGTGAATGCTACACGGATGTAATGAGAAAATCATGTGCTGGGCTTAGCTTGACTCGGTGAGCAGGAGAAATGAAGAAGCCAGGCTCTAACTACCCATGTGGATGAATTCAATATTACTCTGATGCTCGTGTCTTAAACATAACCATCTGACTTTTTAAATGGCCCAGCTTCCTCAGATGTGTTCTGAGTGGCAAAATGCCTGGAATAATCTCATCAGAAAATGGCTCATTTCCTGTCAGCACTTAAGACAACAATGATACCTTGTCATCTTTCCAGCTTCCAGTGTAGACGATCCCGTTCGGGGTGCTATGAGTACCTATTCCGTTTCTCTCAACAATTCCAGCTGACGTTCTTGTACACTCACCATCTAAGAAGAGAGGAATACTGGGAATTCTAAGTTGGAGCACTGGCTAAGATTTGTCTGACCAAGTACACATGCCCAGGCCCACACACTACAGGCCCACCCTCTGTGGCCAGCCACCCGGGCTCCTTCACACTGCAACTAACCAGTGAGTCCAGAGATAGGGCCAGAGAGTTGCCAGACCACTGAGAAATACAGCCCCTGGAGGCTGACCGACTCCAGAGTTAAGGCATAACACTCACGCTGCTAGCCTTACTGTGAGAGTTAATATTTCAAGTATATTCATCTGGGGCCAGGGAAATAGATCGAAGGGTTGGCACTCACACCTGGTGAGCGGGAGGTCCCGAGTTTGATTCCCAATACCACATGACCCCTGTGCAGTGCCAGGTGTAGCGGTGAGTGCAGAGCCAGGAGGAACCCCTGGGCATCGCGGGGGGCATCCGAGCACACCACATCCTCGGCTCAAGACCGTTAGACACCCACAATCAGGCCAAGTCTCACAGGGAGTGGCCCCTGAGGGCTGCTGGGCAGGCCAGGCCCCCAAGTCAAACCTGCTTATCTACTTGTATTTCCAGCTTAGCTTTTCGATGGACTTAAGAGCTGTTTTATGAACTGTTTCAAGTCTAGCCTCACAGTTCACTCCTAAGCTATTTCATTTTAGTCCGTATCTCCAAAAGTTGAAAGGTCCACTTACCGTACTTGTCTCCATTTGGAAAAATAAAGTTTATCTTAGATACTTCTTCAGCAGCTTTAAAACAAACGAAGAGGAGTCACTTAAATGGAATGATCTGTCTCTGACACGCCCGTGACAAGGTGTTCTAAGAGTCAGCCTGCGGGTCAGGGCCAAGCATCCTGGGTCAAGGGCATTTCGTCTAACAGGAGCTCTGGCCAAATCATTCCGTCCGGAATACTTTTATAACCATTTTATTCATTTATAATTCACCTCTCTTTTATTTACTTATTTGCTTTTTGGGTCACCCCCGGATTCTGGCTCTGCGCTCAGGAATCGCTCCTGGCGGTGCTCGGGGGACCCGATTCACCTCCCTTTTAAAAGCACACCTGGAGCGATAGCACAGCGGGGAGGGCGTTGGCCTTGCACGCGGTGGACCCGGGTTCGATTCCCCGCATCCCCTAGGGTCCCCCCAGCACCGCCAGGAGCGATTCCTGAGCGCAGAGCCAGGAGGAGCCCCTGGGCATCGCGGGCGTGACCCAGAAAGCAAAAATAAATAAATAAATAAACGGAAGCACGCCTTCTGGGGTTTGTTCGCAGGGCCCGGAGCCTCCCACGGATTCTAGCGCAGCTCCAGCCCCTGCCCTCCCGGTTCCGCGTTTGTCTTCGCTTGGCTTTGGGGGGCCGCACCGGGCCGTGCTGGGGGAGGGGCTCCCTCCTGGCGGGGCCGCGGGGGGCAGCCCGGGCCCCCCGCACAGGACGCAACTGTCCTGCCCCGACGCGCCGCTGCGAAGCCCGTTTCCAGGACGGGGTGGGGGGTGGGTGAGACTGCGCGGCCGCGGGGGCCGGGGGCAGCGGGGGCGACCCCGGACCGGGCCGCAGGGCGCGGGGCGGCCGAAAGCAGGACGCGAGGCGGGGTCGCGCCACTCACTCCGCAGGGAGGCCTGGGACACGCGGGCGCTGCTCAGCCGCTCCCCGGGGGCCGCCAGCTCCGCGGCGCTGCGCGCTGCCCGCCCGGCGCGTCTCCCGTTGCCAGGGCGACCGTTGCCAGGGCGCTCCCCCGGAAGCGGACGCGCGGGGGCGGGGCCGGGCGTCGCCCCGGAAGTGGATGCCCGGAAGTGGATGCCGGGCCGAGGCGCGGCCAATCGGGGGGCGGGGGGCGGGGCGACGGCGCGGGCCCGCGGCGCGGCGGCTGCAGGTGCGGGGGGCGCGGGCCGGACCCGCGACCCGGGCAGCCCCTCGGCCCGGCCGCCCGGAGGAGGCGCCGCGCGCGCGCCCCGGAGCCCTCGAGCCCTCGCGGGGGCGCGTCCTCGCGGGCCCGGGCCCTGGGCCGGTGAGTCGGGCGCGGCGGGCGGGGGGCCGGCGAGGGGGGCGTGCGCGCGGCGGGACCCCCGGCCGGAGGGTCCTTCTCTTTCTTCTTCTTCTTGCTTCTGGCTCTTTGGGTCCCTCCTGGCTCTGCGCTCAGGAACGACCCCCGGCAGTGCTCGGGGGACCACGTGGGACGCCGGGGGTCGAACCCGGGCCGGCCGCGTGCAGGGCCAACGCCCCTCCGCCGTGCTGTGGCTCCAGCCCCAAGCCGGGGTTTCTTGACCGCGGACCCCCCCCCGGCTGCTTGTTTCACGGACTGGAGGGTCTGGGGGCGCGGAGCAGCCTAGATCTTTGCGTTAGAACGTCCAGGCGGACACAGTGGCCAGCTCCGCGGTCCAGGCGGGACAGAGCAGTGACACCTGTCGGCGCCCCTGCAGCCCGGTGCCTCCACCCCGGCGTGAGTAGGTCCGGGCTGCAGGGTCCCATCCCGCATCCCATCTGGTCCCCCAGCTCCTCGGGGCGATCCCTGAGCACTCCCGTGTATGGCCCCAAGGCCGGAAAAACACCGGAAGGAAAGGAAGTCGCTCTCTGGGCCAGCAGAGGCCGGCTCAACTGGGAGTGGACGCTTGCTCTCTGCACCCAGCCAGTCCCTTTCTCCTCGGTCCTGCCCTTGCATGCCAAGCCACCGCGTCTCCTGGGGAAGGAGTGCTCACAGGGAGGCGACAGGCAAGCGGGGAAGTCCCTTGCCCCAGCGGCGGCCAGTACTGAACTGCCCTGCCCTGCCCTGTCTTCATTCACTGCAGGAGCCCCCCCAAAAGACTGGCCTGTGCTCGCCCTCATTTTCTTCTGTCCCCAGCCCGGGGCCTGCCGTGGCCTGCCCTGACCCTGGAACTTCCCAGGCCTGGCATGCCGGGTCCTGTCTGGAGTTTGCCAGGGGCCAGTGTGGCATGCCCTGGCACCAGCACCTCCCCTGCGGCATGTCCTCTCTAGGGACCCCAGGGAGGACAGGATGGCTTGCAGTGCACTCACCTCTCCTATCCCTTTCACCTTGATCCATGAGCACTCAGGAACGAGCCAAAGTGGGGCCAACCCACCCGTAGATTCTGAATTGAAGGTGGGGGTGTGGAGGGAGCGGGAGAGAGAGAGAAGAGGATATGGTGGGTTTCAGTTCTTGGGTCAAATGGTTGGATTTTTTTTTTTTTAGCTTGAACTTTCTAAACATTGGTGATTACAGAGTTCAGGGTCCAGTTGTTCCAGATACTGAGTGTTTTCCACCCCCGGCGCCACCACCCATGTGCCCTTCCCTCTACCAGTGTCTCCCGTTTCCCTCCCACCCCCAGCCTGCTCCCTTACGAGGCATAAAAGTTTCCTTTGTCTCCTTGTCCCAACCTCTGTCTTGTCACTGTGTTGCTGAGGGCCCAGCCTGAGGGTCCGCAGCTGTTGGGCTAACCTGGGCCTTCTGGGTGCTGTTTCCACTCTCTGCGCGGGCACTCAACTCCCTTTTCCCATCTCACTTTCTGTGCTTCTCCTGGGCTGTCTCCATGAAGTTTGGAGGTGTTTCCCGACCAGTATGCGCCTGTTCTCTGTCCGGGCGTTGGAGCTGGGCCATCGGCAACTGGGGTCAGCCGTGCAGCTGGGTCGTTCCTCTGGCAGCGCCCGGCTGTGGGTGGGTTGGGTGCTGGGCCTTGGGCAGGGCGGGGACTGGGAAAGGGATGCCGTGGACCCTCTCTCCAGACTTCATTCCTTTACGTCACGGCAAGGGTGCTAGAGGAGCGAGTGACGCCGTTTGACTTTGCTCCCTGTGAAGACTCAGTTTTCAGCTCCCTGCGAGCATCCCGCCTCCGGCCTGGACTGCCCAGCCGATCCTCTCCTGCCCGAGTCTGTCTAAGGGACACAGGTCACCCTGCACCCAGCCGGGCAACCTGACGGCTCTCTCTGAGGCATCTGCCTGTTGGCGCTCACCGCTGCTTTCGTCACAGTAGCCACTGTTGTCCACAGCGGGACACGCGGATGCAGAGCACACAGTCTGGACACCCGGCGGAGACTCTTCCTCTGGAGGGTGGACTCTTGCCCTCGGCCCCTGAGTGGACCTGGAGTTTATGCTCAGCCAATATGGGCCGAAGGGGAAGACCAGTCCTGGACGCTTCTCTGCGATCTAGGAGGAAACCCGTGGGCACAGACAAGGCCAGACAGTCCCAAACCCTCAGACTGACCACAGGCCCGAGGGGCAGCAGGCCGGGCCTTGACAGACTGCATGGGGTCCAGCTGGCGGGAGGGCTCTTGTCCGTCGCTGTGGCGTTGTAGGGTGCGTACTTTCCAAAGACGCGTGTACTCCATCGTACTCTTAAAATGCAGGCTTGGGCCGGAGCCGTAGAACAGCGGGCAGGTCGCTTGCACCCGGCACCACGTGGTCCCTTGAGCCCCACTCGGAGTCACCCCTGAGCACAGAGCCAGGAGTCAGCCCTGAGCACCATTGGGTGGGACCCAGAAACAAAGCAAAAAATCTGTCGAGTCTTGCAACAGGGAGCTTTCTGGGCCAACATTAGGAAACAAGCAGAAAATTTATGTTTGGGCCGAGAGAATGTCGATGTCAGGGTGCATGCCTCTCAGTGGCCAGCGCTGGTTCCCCCCGGCTGATACAGATGGTCTCTTACATAAAATCATGAAGGTTTGTGGAAAGGATCACTTGACATCCCGTTATTCATCGATTTGCTCGAGCGGGCACCAGTAACATCTCCATTTGTCCCTGTAGCATGCTAGTGTAGCCCAATGGCATCTGCTCGCTCCAGGAACACGAAGAGCCTCAAACCATTCATTCAGGATCTTGACGAAGAAATCTGACCATCTTGTAGGTGGGCGGCCATGCAATCTTTCGACGTCCCGTGGAATCCAGTCAGTAATGGCTCTAGTTCAGCGGTCATCTCCAAATTGCATTACGTGTCCGGCCCATCTGATTTTCGACACCTTGGCAAACAAAACAGCGTCCCTGATTCCCGATCGTCAGTGGAGGTCAGAACTCCGGATTCCTTCTCTCACTTGAGTGAAGTGTGATACTCCAAGCACAGCTCTTTCGATTCCTCTTTGGGAGACCCGAATAGTGTTCTCATCCTGTTTGCGTAGGGCCCAGGTCTCAGAGGCGTATGTTAATGCAGGAAGAACAGTGGAATCGAAGAGATGTGCCCGGAGCCGGAGGTTCTTCGTCCTCTTAGCTATTTCTTCGACGCTTTTGAAGGCGTTCCAAGCCGCTCTCTTCCTCCTGCGCAGCTCAGGTGCCAGGTTGTTCGTCATGTTGAATTCTCGACCTAGGTACACGTAACTGCTGCATTTGGAGGTGTTCGTTCCGTTGAAATCAAATGGAACGTCAGGAACAAGTCTGTTTTTCATGAACATTGTCTTCATAAGGTTCAGCTGTGGTCCGACCTTTCCACACTCACGGTCGAAGTCGGCCAGCGTTTGTGCTGCTTGGCTAATGTTCGTGAAAGGAAACCGTGGAATAAACAGGCTTTCTTCGTCTAGTGGAGCTACCATAGGCATCGTGAGTGCCAGGCTCAGTGGCAGCCTCTTGAGAGACTTGTCCTGTCCCTTAAAGAAGCTCCTTTGGGAGTGGGAGGGGAGGGAAACTGGGAACACCGGTGGGAAACATACACTGGTGGCGAGACGGGTGTTGGAACACTGTATGACTGAAACCCAACCAGGAACCACTTTGTAGCTGCTTATCACACAGTGATTCAGTTTAAGAAAACGCCTTTGGGGGCTGGAGCAATAGTCCTCCGGGTGGGGCATCTGCCTTGCATGCGGCTGACCCAGGCTCAATCCCCTGCCCCACATCTGATTCCCCGCGCCCACCACGAGTGATCCCTGAGCACAGAACCAGGAATAAGCCCTGAGCACTGCCAGGGGTGGCCCAAAACCTGAAGAAGAAGAAGACCCTTTAATGTCTCTTGCAAAACTGGTTTCAAGACTATGAACTTCCTAAGCTGTTGCCCATCCACGAAGCTCTGTATTGTTCCATCAGATCTCAGTGTTGGCCCAACTAGATCGAGTATTCTTGGTGAAGTTTTGGGATTTTCAAGCAATACCCCCTTTTCTTTTGTGGCCTGTAGGGTCTCATTTAATCTATCTGCTGTGACTTCTGGATTTCCTTTGTATGTAAGTTCCTTTATTCACCTTCTTGCTTTCACTTTTTTTGTCCTTGTCTTTGCATTGTTTTCTGGTTTCATTTGTGTCTTAGAATTTTCCTGTGTGCATCTGTCTTCCTCCGCTCTAAGAAGTTCTTGTCTGTGATTTCTTTGGCTGTGATTCTTTATTGAATTCCTCCCATTCTTCAGGGACTCCAATAATTCCTCCTGATCTTTGCTGGTGACCAGGCCCTGAGTGTCCTGGTCACGCTGGACAGTTCCCTGTGGTTCTGGCTGTCTGCCAGAGATGTTTGCTTTGTAATAAGGAGGGCTTAGATCAGACGTCCTGCAGCTGGAACAGTTCAGCTGTGCTGGTAAAGGAGTCCAGGGAGTGCCCAGATCCTGCAGCCCTTCCTGGCCGCGTCTGACATGGCTCTGTGGGCTGGAAGGGTCAGTGTCAGGCCAGCAGGTGCTGCTTGGACCTTGCGGTGCTGGAGTGGCTGCCAGGGTTCCCCCGGTGTCCTCGGGGGACCGTGCAGGGCTGGGGCTTGACCAGAGCAGCGGTACGGCGGGCAAAGCGCTTGTCTTGCATGCAGCTGACCCACGAGGCGTGGCTCCTCAGCGCAGACCAAGAGGAAGCCCTGGGCAGCCCAGGTGCAGCGCAGACCCCCAAAATGAGTCAGTGAATAAGATGCATTTTGCTTGATTTCTTCCAGACTGGCGGCGGCCATCCGCGCTGTTGACAGGTGGCCTGAGCTTCCTGCCCCGTGAGACCTGCGCGCTTTTGCTTGCAGGCCAGCATGAGTTCCGTGAGAAGGAAAGGCAAGCCGGGCAAAGGCGGGGCCAAGGGGTCTTCCCGAGGCGGGAAGGGAGGCCGGGGCCAAGCCGGCAGGTCCCGCGGCAGCGGCGGTGGTGGCGGCAGCAGGAAGGCCTCCAGCAGGACATGGGACGACGGCGACGACTTCTGCATCTTCAGTGACTCCCGGCGCCCCTCCGCCTCCAGGTGCTTTTGCTCTGGGGTTTGTGGGTGTATGTCGTCCGGGAGGGGGCCTGCGCCCCATCTCTGTGCCCCCTGGCCATCAGGTGTGAAACCAGTGTCCATTTCTTTTTTGGTTTTGGGTCACACCCGATGGGGCTCAGGGCTCCCTCCTGGCTCTACACTCAGGGATTGCTCCTGGCGGTCCTCGGGACCATACAGGGTGCTAGGGAACCTGGGCTGATTGCTGGCAAGGTGAACGCCCTCCCTGCTGCACTGTCGCTCTGGCCCCTGAGCCAGCATCCATTTCTGCGGAATACGGGATGGGGAGACGCAGATGGAATCGGAGTCAGCCCTGAGCACTGCAGGGTGTACTTCCCCCCAAAACGTAACCCGAAACCCACACGGAAACGACCGAGTCTGCTTCAGTGTGGGTTCTGTGGGCTCGTGCCTGCCGTGGCCCAGCTGCCTCCCGGTCGGTCCCCTGGCATGCTCGCCTGTGTCCCCTGCAGACCCCGCAGCAGCAGCGGAGGCGGCAGCGGCGGGCAGAGGGTGGAAGCGCGGCCCCGGTGGCGCTCGGAAGCCAAAGTGCCCCTGCAGAGGCTGCACATGACCTCGGAGAACCAGGAGAAGGTGAAGGCGCTGCTCCGAGACCTGCAGGAGCAGGACGCCGATGCGGGCTCCGAGTGAGTGCTCCCGGCTGGCCTTGGGGTCGTGTCAGCTCTGAGCCTGCTGGGCCCCCTCCCCGGTCAGAAGGGTGCACGAGAAGCAGTAAGAATCTTTGATAAGCAGTATCCCGAAGGGGTGTCGCCCGAAAGCAAAATAACCCCCCAAAATGCAGGTTCTTGGGCTGGGGAGAGTCAGTTCCGTCCGTGAGCACTGCTAGGAGAGCCTGAGAGAGAGAGAGACGGAGAAGAGAGAGCCAGAAGAGAGTTGCGGGAGAGAGAAGCAGAGAAAGAGAGAGACCACAAGAAGGGGGGAGGGAGAGGGAGAGGAGAGGGGAACGCAGGCACAGGCTCTCACTCGGTTCCGCACGCTTGTCCTGTGTGAGGCCCAGGGAAGGTCAGGAAGGCATCTGTGCCTTTGAGGCACAGGCTTCAGGGGCACCGGGGGGCTCCTAGCACAGCCGTGTGTAGCCCAGGGGGTCCCCGGCACTGCCCTGCGGCCTTCCAGGACACAGCTGAGAAGACAGACTCGGGTGCCTGTGGGTTGGGCTATTCCTCCCTGCTGGGGACCTGGAAATGCCATCCCCTGAATATCGGGGTTCCGACATCCCTGGTGAGGTCGTGGGGATAATGTTCTGTTTCAGAACGGCCGACGCCGGGCTGGCCTGCGTGTAAGTCACCGGGCTGCTGCGGGCCCCCTGCGCCCTCCGGCTTCAGTCTGAGATTCTCAGCCTCTGGCAGAGTTTCCGCCTGAGATGGAAAGGCCGTAACACGTACTCCCGGTCCCCCTGCCAGGAGAGATGTCTCGGGGGAGGAGGAGGAGGAGGAGGAGGAGGAGGATGAGCCGGTCGGAGACGAGGAGCAGTACTGGGTGGCCGGCCGAGAGGCGTCCCTGGTCCCCGACTACGACCCTTCAGAGTACGGAGGCTCAGGGGCTGTGGAGCCCCCCGAGTGCCCCGTCTCCACAGTCGCTGTGCAGAAGCTGTCCAGGTGACTTCCGGGCCCTCCCCACACCTCTTGGTGGGCCCCACCCCCCGGGGAGGGCGGGCGTCCCGGGGCCCCCCTGCTCGCCCCGGTGCCCGGGCTCAGCCCAGTGCTCTGGCAGGTACGGCTTCCACACTGACCGCTGCCGGCTGGCCCTGAGGGCCTGCGACGGAGACGTGGGCGCGGCGCTGGAGCTGCTGCTCACACAGTGCTTCGCCGAGGCCTTCGGGGACAGGGTGGCTGTGCCCGAGGCCGCCGGCGCCAGCCTGGACGAGTGTGTGGAGCAGCGGCAGGAGGAGGCCTTGGCCCTCAGGTCCATCTGCGGGGACAGGTTCACCGAGAGGATCCGGAACCGAGTCTGGACCGTGGGGCTGGACCTGGACTACCTGACCAGCAGGTTCTGCAAGGCCAGGCCCAAGGACGACGCCGGGCACGCCCAGGGGCTGCCGCAGGAAGTCTGCAGGTTTTACCTCAAAGGCAGCTGTAAATTCGGAGCCAAGTGCAAGTTCCGGCACGAGGCGTCCCTGGGCCTGGTGGGCCGGGCAGACAGGCCTGCTGCCCGCGCCCCTCTCCCTGCCCCGAGAGAGGGGTCTTTTTTGTACGAGCTTGAAGTCCGGTTCCCTCGGGACCACCGCTACCCCCACCAGGCGCCCCTCGTGGCGTTTTATTCCACCAATGAGAACCTACCTCTGGCTTGTCGTTTGCACATCTCCGAGCTGCTCTTCAGCAAGGCCCTGGCGCTGGCGGAGAGCGCGGAGCCCGCCGTGTACTCGCTGGTCACCCTCCTGGAGGAGGAGGTTGCCGTGGCCCCGCTGCTGACCATCGGGCCCCACAAGCACAGTGGGGCCCCGGCCGGCGCCCCGCCCCGCCCATCGGGGCCCGCCTGCCACGGAGCCGCCGTCCCCAGCCGCTCTCCCGTGTCCAGCCAGATCCCGGAAGGTATGTGGGGTCAGGCCCGGGGCCGAGGCGCTGACACGGGGAAGCTCCTCCTGGGCCCCGTCTGCCTGTGGGCCACAAGCCCTGGCACGGCCCCCGAGTCGGCCATTTCTCCCTTCGTGTCTGTACCCCCTCGTGCTCTCGTGAGGGCCCCTCGAGGGGCTGCTTCTCCCCTCTCCTCACCCACCAGGCCCCCCGGCTCCTTCCAGGCCGGCTCACACTGTGATTCTCCCACCCTCAGACCAATGCCCTTCCCAGGGCCGGAAGCCACCCCTCGAGGAAACCCCCTTCTCAGGCTGCCCGAGTTCTCTGCCCGTGGCCGCCTCGGTGGCTGAGCGCGTGTGGGTGAGGCTGCCCCGCAGGGCCGGGCCCGCAGTTTCCTCCAAAGCCAGTGCTCCTCTCTGACGGTCTTCCTGGGTGCCGCTTGCCTCACCTGGTGGACCTGGCAGGGTGACGGGCTTGGTGCAGACCCAGGCTCCGTCCACTCACGCCCAGGCTTGCCCTGGCGACTGGTGCGTTCGTATACTCTGGCCTCCCCGACCCCACTGTGACCCCAGGTGCTTGTCATCCCGGCATTGCTCGTTGCCAAGAACTGCTCCCTTGGGGGCCGACCCCGGTGTCCGTCAGTGCCCCTGCTGCCACGGTTTGGGGGCTGCAGCGGCCGTCGGACTCTCCTCGCGGCCTGCTTGTGCAGAGTTTGGCCGGGCGCTCGGGACGAGGCTCAGCTGCTCGGGCTCGGGTCCGGGCCCGCTGTTGCCAGGACGTCCTCAGCACGCCTGTCGGGCCCCACCCCAGGGAGTGGGGGGTGTGCAAGCCCCTCTGCAGGATCCTAGTGGGATTGTCTCTCTGTGTTTAGTTATTATTTTGAATCGGGGCCACACCCGGCTGTGCTCTGGGCTCCCTCCTGCCTCTGCTCAGGGATCACCTCCAATGGGTCCAGGGCACCGGATCAGGGACCAGGGGTCAGACCGAGTAGGCCGGTGCAAGCAGGTGCCCTGCCGCTGTACTCTCAGGCGTCCTGTCTCTGGACTGTAACCTGCTTTCGTGCAGGCCGGCCATGAGTGCCTTGGCAGCAGCACAGCAGGTTGAAATGAACAGACCTGCCTTTCGGCGTAGGCCCTGCCTCAGTGGACGGGTTTGTTGATTTTTGTCCAAAAATGGCTATGGAAGGTGCTTGCCCTTGTCCCCTTCAAGTCGAAGAGGAGTCGGAGCCTGAGGAGGAGGAGGAAGAGGAAGCGGAGGAAGAGGAGGAGGGACCCAAAGGGCCCGCCCCCGTGCTGGTGGAGAGCGAGAGCTACGTGAACCTGAAGAAGGTCTCCAGGCGGCACGACTGGTCGGAGCGATCAGCCCACGCTGAAAACGCGAGGCTCTGCAAGCAGTTCCGGGCCAAGCAGGTAGCTGGGCCTGGTGCTGTGTGGGTTGGGCGGGGACTAAGGATTGGCGGTGTGGTGGGGGCCCGGGGGCTCGGAAGTGGGCCAGGGCAGGATGCCGCTCATTCTTCTGGCGCTAGTCCGTGGGGTTTCGTCCCTCCGTTCCCATGAAGATTATTTTAAAATCTCAAGTCAAGGGCCGAAGTGGTAGGACGGCAGGGAGGGCGCTGGCCCTGCACGCAGCTGGTCCGGGTTGGACCCCGGCATCCCATGGGATCCCCTGCCAGGGGTGATTCCTGAGAGCAGAGCCAGGAGTGCTCCCTGAGCACCTCTGGGTGTGGCCCCAAAGCCAAAACAAATAAAATGTAGATGTATCTGAGGGAGTCATTGGGACCGAGCGGCGTGGGGAAGTCGACTGGGGCTGGGACTCTGCTGGCCCCGCGGCTGCGTCTGGACCCCCGTGTCGGACAGGAGCGGTGAGGGTGGCGTGTGTGGGTGTGAATAATAAGGCGGAAGGAATTAAAATTATGTATCTGATCAGATCACTGTCCAGAGGTGATATATTTGGTGATAGAATTAAACGTGTGTGTTGTCTGTGTGTGTGTGTGTGCGTGTGCGTGTGTGTGTTGGGGGTGGGGTGGGGTGGGGAGACTCTTGCCTTGCATGTGGCCAACCCGGTTCAATCTCCGGCATCCCATATGGCCCCTGAGCCTGCCAGGGGTGATTCGGAGTGCAGAGTCAGGGGCGAGCCCTGAGCACTGCGGGGTGTGCAAAAAAAACAGAAACAGTCTGCTCAGCAGTGCTGGTTGTGCTGTTCAGTGCCTCGTGGCTGCGTGGGAGTGGTGAAGGTCACCCCTGGCTGGGACAGCAAGGGGAAGGGGACACAGAGCTACCCGGCTGACTCCTTCTCATGTGTGTCCAGAATTCCAGGCAGTTCCAGGCGATTCTGCAAGAACGACAGTCCCTCCCTGCGTGGGAAGAGAGAGAGACCATCCTTAGACTGCTGGCCAGGCACCAGGTGCTGGTGGTCAGCGGGATGACCGGGTAAGATGCCCCCCAGACGCATGCCTCCGCCGGAACTGCCCCGGGCTCGGCCGCAGAACTGGTTTAGCCTCAGAGAACTAGATGGTGGATGCATGCGGGCTTCCCTGTCAGATACGAGCATTTCACGGAGGCTGACGCTGCCGGCAGGTCCAAACCTTCAGACAACACAGAGACCCATCCGGGAAGCCCCAGGGTTAGAGACCCACCCTCAGGGCTGCCAGTCAGAGCTCTGAGACACAGCTGGGACATGTGGCAGGGTCAGATGCAGGGCGGGCACTTGGGCGCAGCCACTGACCAGGCTTCAGTCCACAGCTCCTTGTATGGGTTCCTGAGTACATCACCAGCTGGAAAACCAGCGTGAGTGCAGAGTGCAGTGTCCCTCCCCCCTTCGGGAGGAGAGTGCAGGCTTTGGTGTCCACCCCCAAGAGGAGAGAGCAGGGTACAGTGTCCACCCCTGGGAGGAGAGAGCAGGCTGAGGTGTTGTTCACCCCTGGGAGGAGACTGCAGGGTACAGTGTCCACCCCCGGGAGGAGAGAGCAGGCTGCGGTGTCCACCCCTGGGAGGAGACTGCAGGGTGCAGTGTTCCCGCCCCCCCGGGAGGAGAGTGCAGGGTGTGGTGTTGGTGTAGGAATGGCAGTGGCGGGTCTTTGTGCTTTTCTATGGTTCTGTGGCAGATCTCTGGGCTGCTCCGTGGTTCCGTGGCGGGTCTCTGGACTGCTCCGTGGCTCCCATCTGTCTCAGTATTTTCAAGAATATCAGCATTATGATTATAATGAATTTTGAAAACAGGGAGGTGGAAGGGAAAGGAGAGAACTCCCTAGCCTGGAGGACTGAGTTCTACACGCCCACTTCAGAAGTACTGATGGTTTGCTTGGACTTGGCGCACCAGCGATGCTCAGGGATCTCTGTGGCAGGGCTTAGGGGCCAGGAGGGGCGCCGGGGATTGGCCCCGGCTGGCCACATGTGAGGCAAGTGGCCGGCCTGCTGTCCTATCGCTCCAGCCCCCAAAAGCCCCACTTTTTTCTTTTCCTTTTTTTCTTTTTTTTTTAGTAGTGAATCACTGTGGGGTACAGTTACAAACTTACGAACTTTGGTGTTTGCATTATAGTCATAGAGTGATCGTTTACCCATCCCTCCACCAATGCCCATCCTCTCCCACCAATGTTCCCAGTATCCCTCCCACCACCTCCACCCCCTACCCCACCCCCCCACCCTGCCTCTGTGGCATGGCATTCGCTTTTGTTCTCTCTCTCTCTCATTGGGTGTTGTGGTTTGCAAAAGAGCCAATGGGTGGCAGTCATGTTTGGTCTACAGACTACTTTCGGCATGCTTCTCCCATCCTGGGAGGATCCTCCCAACACCCTTTACTTGGTGCTCCCTTCTCTATCTGAGCTGCCTTTTCCCCTAGCTGTGCTGCCTCCCTCCAAGCCGTGGAGCAGACCTCCTGCTCCTTATCTCTACTACTCTTGGTTGTTAGTCTCCCATTCCGTTACTTTATATTCCACAGATGAGTGCAGTCTTTCTATGTCTGTCCCTCTCTTCCTGACTCATTTCACTTAACATGATACTTTCCATGTTGATCCACTTCTATGCAGATTTCATGACTTCATCTTTTCGAATAGCTGGATAGTATTCCATTGTATAGATGTGCCAAAGTTTCTTTAACTCTTGAAGTCACTCGGGTTTTTTCTAGATTTTTTCTGTTGTAAATAGTACAGTAGTGAACATACAAGTGCAGATGTCATTTCGACTGTACCTTTTTGCCTCTGTGGGATATATTCCCAAGAGTGGTATTGTTGGGTCAAATGGGAGCTCAATTTCTAATTTTTTTTCATTTTTTATAATTTTTTTTTTATTGAATCACCAAGACAGCAGTTACAAAGCTTTCGGGTTTAAGTCTTGGTCATACAATGAAACACCCGTACCTTCACCAGAGCTCATTCTCCACCACCAAAAACCCCAGTATACCCCCATCCCACACCCTCCCCTCTACCTGTGGGACAGATGATTTTTATATTACTCTCTCTCTCTGCTTTAATTACATTCACTATTTTGACACCAGACCCACCATTATTATTTGGGATTTTACCCCAACACTCAGATCTGCTGAAAAGGCAACAGTAGACAATTTGTTTTCTATTGCTGGTTAAGAATAACATATGATGTCCAGTGGCTGCAGTAGTGGCCACGTGATTTTGAAATTCTGAAATTTTAACACCTAAATCTGGAGGGATTTCTGCCAAAACCTGCTGGGTTCTGAGATTTGTTCCCGAATCTCTGGGATCATGGCCGTTGAGCAGCTTGATCAGGAGCCAGAGAGGCCGTTCATGGGTATCAACTCGGGGGTCTCACTGGGGTGGGGAGGGTGGGGAGGACAGGACCGGCTCCACCCCCATCCCGAAGCCCTGTGTGTCTCATCACTGAGGGCCCAAACCTGATTGTGCAGTGGCCTCTGGAAGATGGCGGCCACCGGGCTGCCAGGGGGAACAGGCCAAGGCACAAAACCTCTTCCCACCTGGTTTGGCCCAGCACCAGTAACCTACTGCAGGGACCGGACGCATTTCTGCCAGCAGCCTTTGGGTTCCGAGATTCGTTTCTGAGTCTCTGGGATCATGGCTGTTAAGCAGTCTGATCAGGAACCAGAGAGGCCATGCCTCCAATTATATAGCTGAGCCGGAGGTGGTTTGTGGGTGTGTCTCCCACATACCTAACTTTTGGCCGTTTACTTTCTTGGTAATCTTTGCCCCAAGTTTTTGGGGTCTGGCCAAAGGCACAGCAGCAATTTTGGGGTACCTGGAAGTCTGAAGGCGCCATGAGGCTGCTGATGCACTCGCCTCACAGGTACAGATTGACCTGCTGGCGGCACCATACCCCCTCAATTTCTAATTTTTTGAGAATCGTCCATACTGTTTTCTAAAAACAGTATTGTTGAATCTCAGTGAGAAAAGTCACAAAGCTTTCAGGTTTAAGTCTCAGTCATACAATGATCAGACACCCCTCCCCTCACCAGTAATTATTTTTCACCACCAAGAACCCAAATATAACCCCCCTCCCACCCCTCCCGATGCCTGTGAGGCAGATGATTTGTACTTAACTCTCTACTTTAAATACATTCATTATTACGACAAAAGATGCACCATTATTGTTTGGAATTTCCCCCCAACAATCAGAACTACTGAAAAGGCATTGTGAAATAATTTGTTTTCTATCGCTGGTTATGAAAACCCTATGATGTCTGTTGCTATTGCGGCTGTGCAGTTTTGGATTTCTGATACTTTATTAAGTCTGGAGGGATTTCTGCCAAGAGCCGAATAATTATGAGATTGGTTTCTGTGCGTCTGGTTCCGTGACCGTGCCAGAGAGCCACTCATGGGGGGCAACTCGTGGCCTCGGTTGGGCGTGAAGGATGAGCCGGTTCTGCCCCCCCCCCACCCCGTTCCATGTGGCTGCAGTTGCCCCATTACCGCCGGCTCATACCTGGCTTTTCAGTAAGCTCTGAGTTGGCGGCCACTGTGGTGCGGGGGGGTGGGGGGCAGCAGGGAAGGCAGAAGAGACAGACACCCTTTCCCTCCTGGGGGGCGCATGGCACCAGAGTTTAACGCATAGTCCATTCACATTTCTGCCTCAAGCTGCTGAAGCCCCACTTTTTTTTTAACTGAATCACTGTGAGATACTGTTACAAAATTGTTCATGATGGAAAAGTCCATTTTAAAAGAGAAGGACAGTGTGTGAACATTTTGCGTGAAAATTTGCTGTCCTCCGTACTCATTCTGGTTTCCTTAGAGATTCTTTTCTTTAATAGAGGCTTGAGGGGCCGGAATGATAGCACAGCGGGGAAGGCGTTTGCCTTGCACGCAGCCAATCCGGGTTCGATTTCTAGTATCTCACATGGTCCCCCGAGCACCGCCAGGAGTAATTCCTGAGTGCAGAGCCAGGAGTCACCCCTGAGCATCACCAGGTGTGACCCAAAAGGCAAAAACAAGAGGCTTGAGACGCAGGTTTTTCCTGTTCACACGGGGTGTGTGTGTGTGTGTGCGTGTACGTGCACACACGCGTGAGTGCGTGAGGAGCACATTAATTCCCAGTCCCATGGTGGTGGTTGTGACGTGTCTCCCCATTTCCAGTCTTGATTCAAACCTTGGTTTACCGAGTCAGTTGGACCACGGGGCAGGTACAAGCTGCATTCACAGCGGAACACGTTCTGCTCTTCCCCGAGATTCGTGGGGGAGGAGGGGAGGAAACGTCGGAGAGTTTCACAGACCCGCTCTGGCATCCGTCTGGACATGCAGTTCCCCGCGTGACTCTAAACTGCTGCTCGGTTCCTGTGGGTGTGAGGCCCACGCCAGGAACCCCGGTGGGCGGCCACTGCTTGTGCTGTTGCGGTGCTGAGCTCCCGTGTCGGCCTGCAGGTGCGGGAAGACCACGCAGATCCCGCAGTTCATCCTGGATGACTCTCTGAGCGGGCCGCCCGAGAAGGTGGCCAACATCATCTGCACCCAGCCCCGGCGGATCTCGGCCATCTCGGTGGCCGAGCGCGTGGCCAAGGAGCGGGCCGAGAGAGTGGGCCTCACCGTGGGCTACCAGATCCGGCTGGAGAGCGTGCAGGTGCGTCCGTGCTTTGGTTCCTTCAGTCCTGAGGTGCAGTGAAGGGTTCCTCCCGGGCCGAGTCCTGCAGGCCGTGGGAGACTCACGGCGTTACACTTGATTTCCTCTGTGAAGGTGTCTTGACGTTTGGCTTTTCAGTTTTTCGCTTGGGGCCACCTCTGACAGTGCCCAGGACTGGCACCTGGTGGTACTGGGGACCTTCTACCAGGGATTGATCCAGGGCCAATTGGGTGTAGGCAAGTGCCTTACCCCACGCTGCCTCTCCAGCCCTCATTTTATTGACGGAAGCGGTGGAGGAGGTGCTGTTTGACCCCTGGGCCTGGGAGTCACTCTGTTTGATTAAATAAGGAATCTCGGGCTGGAGCCATAGCACAGCAGGGAGGGCGTTTGCCTTGCAGGCGCCCGACCCAGGTTCAGTCCTCAGCATTCCATATGGTCCTCAGAGCACCACCAGGAGTGATTCCTGAGTGCAGAGCCAGGAGTAACTCCTAAGCATCGCTGGGAGTTTTTTGGGGAGTCCCCCAAAAAAGAAAAAAGGAATCTCTGGGTCCCGAATTGATCTATCACTCACTAATCTTTTTGAAGTTTTATGGTAAGTTGTGAACACTTTTGATGACTTAAGATTTTTATCTAGGGTTGGAGTGAAAGGACAGCGGGGAGGGCATTTTCTTTGCATGCAGTGACATGGGTTCGGTCCCCAATATCCCATATGGTCTGCCCCGCACCTCCACTCCTCCTGAGTGCAGAGCCAGGAATAACCCCTGAGCATCACTGGGTGCGACCCTAAAGCCAAAAAAAAAAAAGATTTTTGTCTGAGATAGAATAGCTTTTATTATTGACCTGGCAGGAAACTGCCCAAGTTTAGTTTCCTGTCAGCGGCATTGCTGGTCTTTCTGCCTTTTTGCCATTAAAAACAGCTTGCCAGGAAGTTTTCCTTTTTTTTTTTTCCAAAATCTTCTTTTGTTTTTGTTTGGGGCCACACCCGGCAGTGCTCAGGGCTTATTTCTGGCTCTGCGCTCAGGGGTCTCTCCTGGTGGGGTCCCAGTCACCGTATGGGGTGCCGGGGACGGAACCTGGGTCGCCACATCAGAGAGATGCCTCCCCGGCCTGACTTCCCCGGCGCTGACGGGCTCCATGCTCCCCTGCAGTCCCCGTCCACCCGGCTGCTGTACTGTACCACTGGCGTGCTGCTGCGCAGGCTGGAGGGAGACGCGGCCCTGCGCGGGGTCACCCACATCATCATCGACGAGGTCCATGAGCGCACCGAGGAGAGGTAACGGGGCGAGGGTTTGGCAGGGGGCAGGCTTCCCGTTGGACGGGCACTGTCTGGCTGAGCGGGCACTGTCCCCAGCAGAAGAGACGGGTGTCACACGGCAGGGTTGACGGACTGACAGGTGGAGGTGAGCTGCTCCCTCTGCCTGGCGGCTAGGCACAGCCCCGACACTCGCTCCCGGGTGACTGACTGACCGGTTGGCAGGAACAATCAATCACCTGTGTGTTCTGGACACAGAGCAGAGACCCTTGTGCTCGGCAGGCGTGTGGCCGAGCAGAGGCGCGTGCGTGCAGGGCCGGGGCTGTGCGGACAGGGACCCATGTGGCTGACATTGGAGGGGCGGCAGTGGGAGCCAGACACCCGGTGAGCCACAGGGCCTTTCTGGTTCGTTTCCATGGAGTTCGGGTCCTTAGAGCTGACGTGCGAGATGCCCTGAGCCCCTGCCACCTGAAGGCCGAGTCATAGGACCATGGGTCGGGCCTTGCCTTGCAGCCCGTGTGGACCCCACGCTCCCCCTCTGGCCGACTGATCCCCAAGTGCAGGGCCAGGAGTGAGATCTGAGCACTGCTGGGTGCAGCCCGAAAGCTCAGCAAGACTAATGGTGTTTAAACGATCGTGCGTGTTAAATTCAGAGGAAGTGCTGTCCAGTGTTGATGTGAACACGAAGAGGAGCTTTTGGGTGCACGCCTTGACGCAGCCAACCCGGGTTCAGTCCTTCCCGGCATCCCATGTGGTTCCCCGAGCCCCACCAGGAGGGATTCCCGAGTGCAGAGCCAGGAGTGACCCCTTAGCACTGCCGGGTGTGACCCCAAAACAGAAAGAGAAGGAAGAGCTTGAGGTTTCACACCACTCAGAGAAACTGGGCCATGACTGTTCTGGTCCCGCCTGCCGTCCTGTTCACTAGCAGGTTTTCTAAGGCCTATTAACACCTAACGATGAATCCAGAATACTGGGGACAGCGAGGTAGGGCGGAGCTTGTTGTCTGACACGGCCGGCGGTCCCCTGACCCCCTCCAGCGGGGACTCCTGGGCTCAGAGCCAGGATGAGCCCTGATCACTGCCAGGTGTGGCTCCACCACAAACGAACAGAAAAACAAATGAGGGCCGGGGAGGTCTCTCCACACGGAGCACTCAGCGCTTGCCCGCACGGCAGCGAAGTCGGTGAGAACTCAGTGATAAACAGCGCCATAGTGGCAGTGCCCGCGGCCTCTGCCGAAGCGAGAGCCGTGGCGGGAGGTCAGCGTGAGGCCTGGTGTGCGTGGACACAGGCACCCTGAGGGAGAAACAGCTTCTGCTGCTGCTTCCTCGTAATACCCTTTGGCAGGGGACTGGAGCGATAGCCCAGCGGGGAGGGCGTTTGCCCTGCACACGGCCGACCCGGGTTTGATTCCCAGCATCCCATATGGTCCCCTGAGCACCGCCAGGAGTAGCTCCTGAGTGCATGAGCCAGGAACAACCCCTGTGCATCGTTGGGTGCCAGCTGTGAGCCCAGGGGTTGGCTGGTACAAGTTGGTTCTGCGCCGAGCTGTTTCCGGCCATCCTCTGGTCTGGCGTGCTCCCGCAGCGGGCAGGTCAGCGGGTGGAGGTTGTGTGAAGTGCTGGAGCAGAGTGGGAGGTCATGGGACTCTTGAGTGGGCTCGCAGTGAGGTGCGGGGGCTGACAGCTGAGCACAGCTCTTAGCTCCCTCCCCGTGGGCTGGGGCGGGCACATGGCCACGGCACGTGCGGGTGACTGCGCCCTCCGGCTGGGTGCGTGCCTGTGTGCTGGGCAGTGGTGCTCCCCTGCAGAGCACTGTCTCCCCACCCCCGCAGGCCTGCATCGTGGGGTGCGATGGCGTCGGTCCAGTTCGCACGCCCGATCCCCCGGGACCGCCCGTGCGCTCAGGGTCGGAGCCGTCTCCATCAGGGGCCTGCCGAGGAGTGGCTGCGTGTCCTTCCCCGCACACACCTGCCCCCGCCTCTCCGCAGTGACTTCCTGCTGCTGGTCCTGAAGGACCTCGTGCTGCAGCGGCCGGGGCTGCAGGTGATCCTGATGAGCGCCACCCTCGACGCCGAGCTCTTCTCCGAGTACTTCGGTTCCTGCCCCATCGTCACCATCCCCGGTGAGCGTGGGCGCCCGCCTGCCCCTGTCTCTGTCTCTGTCTCTCTTTAGAAAACAGTCTGGGGAAACCCTGGGCCATGTCGAGGAGTCTGAGGACCCTCCGTTTGCTGGGGGGCCCAGGCCTTTCCTTCGTGTGGTCTGGTGCCGGGATTGGCGGGACCTGCCGCGTGCTCTGTGGCGGAGCCGTGTTCTGCCCCGGTTCACTCGCTTCCGTTTTGTTTTGTTTGGGGCCACACCCTGCAGTGCTCGGGGCTCCCCCCGCTCTCTGCTCTGGGCTCACTCCTGGCGGGCTGGGGAACCATAGGGGTGCCGGGGATCAAACTCTGGTCAGCCATTTGCTAGGCGGGCGCCCTCCCCACGGCACCGTCCAGCCCCGGTCGCTGAATTTTTAGTGACCTGATGTGGGGATCGCCGGGGTCACTCTGCACCTCTGTTTTCTGTTGGACGGGAATTTCCCCTCCAGTTTCCGTCGTCAGAAGCTTTTCCGTGCTTGTAAGCTCGCCGGACAAGCAGCGCTTCCCGAGCCGGGCTCTGTCGCAGAGTCGTGAGCTCTGGACTGTGGCAGGCGGGCTGAGCGCTGCCGTCCTTGCTTCCCAGGCCGCACGTTCCCCGTAGATCAGTTCTTTCTGGAAGATGCCATCGCTGTGACCAGGTGAGGGGACGAGCGCGCGGGCCCGCGGCCGGTTTCCTCTCCCGCTCGCCCCGAGGACTCGCGCGGACCGGGGGCCGTTCCGGGGCCCTGTAGACGTGGGCTTGGGTGCGGGTGGCTGGGGTTCAATTCCGCCTGGCAGGGCGTGGGGCTGGGGGCAGAACCCAGCGGGCGCAGCACGCGGACATCTCCGGACTTGCGGGGCCCAAGAGGAAGGACAGGTGCTGGGCACCATTTCCCACACAGAGGCCAGTCCGGCACCGCCTGGTCCCCAGGAGCCCAGAGCACCTCTGCACGTGCCCCCCAGACTGAAACTCAACCAGAGGGTTGAGACTCAACCGGACCCGGGGGGGGGGGCGGGGATTGGTGGGGCTCTCCGCAACTCCCAAATGACAACTCTCGGGAGAGCGTAGGACAGCCAGCAGGACACTTGCTTTGCATGCAGTCGCAAGTGTCCCAGGTGTAACCCAAACACCAAACAGTAAAAGACAGCTGTAACGCTGTGGCAGCCTGCACTGCCTCAAGTTGCTGTCGGTGCTTTTAGAGGGTTGGTGGGTTTGGGCCACACCCCGCGATGCCCAGGGGTCACTCCTGGCGGTGCCGGGGGGCCGTATGGGATGTGGGATGGATCCCGGCTCCGCCGTGTGGAAGACAGCGGCCTCCTGGCTGTCCGCTCTCGCCCCACGGGCCCTGTTAACTGCTCCAGTTCTGGGCCACACCCAGCTGTGCTCAGGCTCACTCCTGGAGCACTCGAGTCCGTGTCACTGTGACTAAGGCACGAGCCCTCCCTGCCGGACCCATCCAGCTCACTGCCTCCATGTTCAAGAATCAGCTTTTCGAAACTGGAGGTCAGAGAGCGAGCACTGCGCTGAAGGCGGGCGCCTGGCACACAGCCGGGCCCAGCTCAGCCCTGGCACCCCGGGGAGGGCCTGGGTGCACTTGAACCTGAGCTCTCCGCCTCGCAGCCTCTCCCGGCCCCTGTGTGACTTTTCGAGCGTTTTCAGGGAGCCAGTCACCAGGGATGGGAGTCCGGCAGACGGGCGTGGGCGTGATTGTCCGGAGGGACGGGCTGAGGGGAGGGTCAGAGCCCCCGGCGTGCCCACTGTCCCCGCAGGTATGTGCTGCAGGACGGGAGCCCCTACGCGCGCTCCGGGAAGCAGCTGGCCAAGGAGCGGCTGCGGGCGCGGCGCCAGCGCACGGCCCTGGAGGAGGTGGAGGAGGACCTGAGGCTGTCCCTGCAGTTCCACGACCAGGACGCTGCCCGCGACGCCGTGCCCGACCAGCAGCTGGACTTCAAGCAGCTGCTGGCTCGCTACAAAGGTGTTGGCCTCCTTCCTGGGTGTGGGGCGCAGGGCAGAGCTGGACGGTCACTCGTCCATGACCTCTCGGAACCGACCCAACACCCAAGTGCGGTGGCCATTGTTCGGGTACCGGGGGCTTTCCGAACAGTCAGCGGGGTCCGGCGTGCCGCTCAGCGGGAGAGCATCAGCCTTGCACGTGCGCAGTGAGGCCTCGGGTCCCACCCAGAGAGCACAGCGGGAGGACGCTTACCATGCATGTGACCAACCCAGGTCCAACCCCAGTACACCGAGTCTGCCAGAGTTAGCCCTGAGCACACCAGGTGTGGCCCAAAAACAAAAAAAATAAAAATAGGGGTTGGAGAGATAGTACAAAGGATGGGGCGTTTGCCTTGCATGCAGCTGACCCTGGCTCCATCCCCGGCATCCCATACGGTCCCCCGAGCACTGCCAGGAGTAATTCCTGAGTGCAGAGCCAGGATGAACCCCCGAGCATCGCTGGCCGTGACCCAAAGTAAAACTGAAGAGGGAGAAAAAAGAGACTAGGAGGGCCAGAGCCATGGTCCAGTGGAAAGGGCATTCACGTGCACACAGCCAGCCCAGGTTCCAGCCCACACCCCAGAGGGTCCCCCTAGCCCAGAACCAGGGTAGGCTCCGTAGCCAAGTGTGGCCCCAAACGAACTTGGGAGCCAAAGAGAGGTCAGTGGAGCACCCAGGGAGGGGTACCCCACGGATCACTGTAACAATGGTGAGATTAAATCAGGTTCCCTAGTTGAGTGTTTTTTGATGTTTTATAGTTAGAACCATTTCCTCTCGTGGGTCTGAGAGGGAGGCGGGTGGGCTGAGTGCCCCTCTGCGTCAGGGCCACCTCACACTCCGGGGGTCGGGGGTCAAACGCCAAAGGAAGAGAAAGTGTTGTTACAAGTATCTGATGGGGAAGGAAAGCGTTGGGGGTGGAGACAGCACAGCGCGCAGGGCACTCGGCCATGCTCACGGCCAGCCCAGGTTCGATACCTGGCGCCCTGTATGGCCCCCAAGCACAGAGCCAGCTGTGGCCCCCAGTAAAGCGTGTTAGGGGTCAGGTCAGAGAGAGAGAGTACACTTGCCTTGCATGTGACAATCCCTAGCTCGCCACCCCCTGCACAGCAAATATTCCCAGGTACCCCCACGAGTGACCCCTGAGCACAGAGCCAAGAGTAAGCAAGCCCTGATTATCACCATTGGTGCCCCCCAAAAATAATTTAAAATAGTTACTTAAAAATAATTTGGGGGGCTGGAGCGATAGCACAATGGGTAGGGTGTTTCCCTTGCACATGACCGATGTGGGTTCGATTCCCAGCATCCCATATGGTCCCCCGAGCACCGCCAGGAGTAATTCCTGAGTGCGGAGCCAGGAGGAACCCCTGTGCATCACTGGGTGTGACCCAAAAAGCAAATGAACAAAATATTTACTTTTTTTTTTTTCAGTGAGTTCATTCTCAGTATTTTTGGGGTGGTGGAGCGGGGGGAGGATCGCCCAGGGCTGCCCCTAGTGATTCTGGGGGTCTGTGCTTCGTTGGGAACGAAACTAGAGTCAACTGCATGCAAGGCAACAGCCTGAATCCCGTCCCCCGCCCCTGCCATCCTGGCCAGTGAGAATGAGTCCTGCCTGCCTGCCACACACGGTGCTCTGTCTGCGAGTGTGTGTGTGTGTGTGTGTGTGTGTGTGTGTGTTGGTCTGTCAGTTTCCAGGGGACCCTGTCACCTTAAATCCACAACTTCTCGCCCACCAACCTCTCTGCTCTGAAGGATGCTTTTTGTTTCTTTAGCCCACACCCGGCGATGCTCAGGGGTTGCTCCTGGCTCTGTGCTCAGGAATCGCTCCTGGTGGTGCCCGGGGCGGAACCCGTGAAGCCACACGTGGAGCAGGCCCCTCCCACTGTCCTGACTCTCCGCCCTAATCCAGAGGCTTCTGGGAGGTTCGGAGACGTGCTGGGCCTGGCCCGTGGCGCGCCCTCAGAGACGTGGGACGAGAAAGTCCCTTTCACGTTCGGGGGCACTTGGAGCTGAGACCCCTCGCCTCGGGGCCTGCGGGGGCCCGTCGCATGCAAGCAGCCCGCAGATTGCTCCATTGCTCTTCAGGGGTCAGCAAATCGGTCATCAAAACCATGTCTGTCCTGGACTTCGAGAAGGTCAACCTGGAGCTAATCGAGGCCCTGCTGGAGTGGATCGTGAGCGGGAAGCACTCCTACCCCCCGGGTGAGCCCCGTGCCTGCCCCGGCCCTCCTTCGGGTACTGAGGCTCCAACCCGCCATCGAGCAGCGTTTCTGCAAGCTCCAGGGGGAGGCCAGGCGCTGAGTCCCGCAGGGATGGTGGCCCTGGCCAGGGGGTACCCAGAGAGTGGCCACAGTGACGGGCTCAGAGGCCAGGGGCCTCCCCTGCTCTGCCAGGCCGTCCCCCCAGCTGGGCCTGGGGAGCCTTGTCTGGACAATGAAGACGACAGAAGGTCTTTTCTAGAAAGTTCTTCTGTGGGTCAGAGAAACCATAGCTGTGGCATCAAGCGCGGCCCAAGCCCCTGGTTGGTGCCATGCAGAGAACTGCTGAGGCCCCGGTCACTTGACACTCAGGGACAGGACCCTCCCGCCGCTCTGCCTTGTCTGGGACCCCCGGGACCTGCCGGCCGGCACAGCCTCCTCCCCAGCCCCTAGCGGTCAGTACAGCAGAAACAGGGCCATGTTCCAGCCCGCAGCACTGTCCGGAGACTCAGTTCTGCTCGCGGACACTTTCCCTCTGTGCAGTGTGCGTGCCTTAAGAACAGGGAGTTGGGGGCCAGAGAGACTGCCCAGGGGGCAGGGCACTTGCCTTGCATATCACTGACCCAGGTTCCGTCCCTGGCGCCACGTGAACCTGCCAGGAGTGATCTCTGAGCGTAGAGCCAGAAGTAGGCTCTGAGCACTGCTGGGTGCAGCCCAGAACAGAACAAAGGAAAGCAGTGCATCGAGAAGTCCTTGGGCACTTTGCAAATAAAAGGATGCCCAGGCAACCTGTCTGCGGTGCCCACTGCCGCCTGCTTCCCGTGTTCACCAGGTGGTTCTCACCCTGTGCCCAGGCGCGATTCTCGTGTTCTTGCCGGGTCTGGCTGAGATCAAAATGCTGTACGAGCAGCTCCAGGCGAATTCGCTCTTCAACAACCGGCGGAGCGAGCGGTGAGTCCCCCCTTCCCGTGCCCTCCCACTGCAGGGCTGCACCCCGCCCTGTCCCTGCCCTGGTTCGTGCCCAACACAGACCCACCGTCTGCCCAGGAAGCCCGTGCTCCACGTTCGTCACCAGGCACAGACACGCCACTCCCACAGGTGGGGCAGGGAGAAGCCAGCGATGGTCACCGAGATGCTGCTCGTGCGGCCGAGGGACAGCACAGGGGTCCGGGCACGTGCCCTGCACGAGGCCGTGTCGGCCATGACCAGCTTAGAATCCCCGCTACCCCCGACATCACTCCTGAGCACAGAGCCAGGAGTAGCCCCTGAGCACTGCTGGGTGGGCCAAACCCCCTCCCCGCCCCGAAATGGCAGGAATGCTGGTATTCTGTGGGAAGGCCTTTGGCAGGGCCTGGTGAGTGGGGAGGCTCCCCGGCAAGCCGCCACGGCCCCTCCACACAGTAGGGGGCAGCTCTCGGCGTGTCGGGCTCTCGGGCTCCCGGCCAAGCAAGCCCATCTCGAGGCCAGTGTCCCCTGCCTGCTGACTGCGGTGCCCGTGCTTGTGTCCCCTCGCAGGTGTGTGGTCCACCCCCTGCACTCGTCCCTGTCCAGCGAGGAGCAGCAGGCCGTGTTCGTCCGGCCCCCGGCAGGCGTCACCAAGATCATCATCTCCACTAACATCGCCGAGACGTCCGTCACCATCGACGACGTGGTCTATGTCATCGACTCGGGGAAGATGAAAGAGAAGAGGTGTGCAGGCGCCAGACTGGTGGCCCGGGCAGGGAGCCGGGGAGGGTCACGTGGACACTTGCCCTCGTCTCCGCCCTGCTCCGAGGAGCCGCTTGGGGCCGGATCTGCTCATGCCCTACGTGGTGGTGACCTTTCTGTGGTGACCACCTCGGGGCCTTGGGTGGGGGCTCCGATCCCCGGCCCCGCATGGGCCCCTCGGGGCCGGCAGGAAAAGCCCCAAAACCAGCTGAAGAAAGCGTCCTCCAGGGCAGGAGGGGAGAGCGGGAGGCGCCGGCCCAGGCTCCGTCCCTGGCTCCCCACACGGTCCCAGGCCTGCCGCGAGTGATCCCTGAGCTCCGCGGGGTGGGTTCTCCCAGCGCCAGGTGCCTCCCCTCGGTGTCCCTCTCCCCAGGTACGACGCCAGCAAGGGGATGGAGAGCCTGGAGGACACGTTCGTGTCGCAGGCCAACGCGCTGCAGCGGAAGGGCCGGGCCGGCCGCGTGGCCTCGGGTGTCTGCTTCCACCTGTTCACCAGCCACCACTTCCGGCACCAGCTGCTCAAACAGCAGCTTCCCGAGATCCAGAGGGTTCCCCTCGAGCAGCTCTGCCTCAGGTGCGTGCCCATGGGGGCTGCAGACCCATCCCCAGCGTGCCCCCCCCATGCCAGGGCTGGCCCCAACCCCCGAAGCGTTGCTTGGGAAACCCCCAGGAAACGAAGAGGTTGCGCAGGTGGGCAGATGCGGCAGGCAAGGGGGTGCGGAGAGGCCCTGTGGAGGGAGGGGGACAGGGGCACGGGGCCTGGATGGTCTGCAGACAGCGGGACAGGTAGGCTCCGAGTGTGTCCCGCCCACCACCTGTACGCTGCCGGGCGTGGGGGCTGAAGGTGACAGGGGAGAGGGCCCGGGGGGCAGAACGAGCATGAAGCCAGGCCTCCTCCTGGCACCTCACACTCTGGGGTGGTCTAAGGTTTTGTTCTGAAGATTGTTCCCGTTTAGGATACGAAACAACTTTTTGGGCCAGGATGCTGATGCAGGGGTGAGGTGCACGTTGCCTGCGGGAACCCCAGGGCTGGGGGCCCAGGGCCCAGGAACAGAACGCTCTCGGAGAATGTTCTGGAAGGAGAGGGGCTGGGCCGGACCTGGCTCTGGGACACGCAGCTGGGAATGGGGCCTGGGCCTCCAGCCCTCGGGGAGCCCCGAGTCCCAGAAATGTCCTTGAATCGGACCTTCTCTTGTTCGGGAGAAGCGTCTGGAGAGTTCCCCTTCCTCTGGGCCTGTGGTTCAGCGCCTAGAGGTGTCCTGCAGGGGGGTGGGAGGATGGCAGAGGCCCGAATGTTTCTTCGAGTCTGTCTGATTTGGGGACCACTCCCCACCCTGCACTGGGGCTGCTCCTGGCTCTGTGCTCAGGTCTGTGAGCAGAGGGAGAGGCGGCGTGAGAGGCGAGGCCATGAGTCTTGAAGCGCGCCTTAAACTGGCATCGTCCGCCTCAGGCAGGCGCGGTTCGGGCTGGAGAGTGCCCAGGGCTGAGCAGAGGGCGCTTGCTGGCACGCAGCCAACCCAGGTTCCATCCCCGGCCCCCATGTGGTTCCCCCCAGCAGCACCAGGAGTGACCCCTGAGCATCGCCAGGTGTGGACCAGAACCAAAATTTTTCAAATAAACGTTAGTCAAGGCCTGAGCGGAGGCGCTGTATGCGGGCGCGCCGGGTTCACCCCTGGCCCGTCAAGGGCCCAAAAGCAGATGCAGGAAACGCGTCATCTGGGGACTTGGGGGACGTCCCGCCCTTCGGGCGCCAGGGCCTGTGGGAGGAGTGGCGAGCGCCGCCTGTCTGCCCCCAGGATCAAGATCCTGGAGATGTTCCAGGCGCACGACCTGCAGTCCGTCTTCTCCCGCCTCATCGAGCCGCCGCACCCGGACTCCCTGCGCGCCTCCAAGATCCGCCTGCGCGACCTGGGCGCCCTGACCCCCGAGGAGGAGCTCACGCCCCTGGGCTACCACCTGGCCTCGCTGCCCGTGGACGTGCGCATTGGGAAGCTCATGCTCTTTGGCTCCATCTTCCGCTGCCTGGACCCGGCGCTCACCATCGCCGCCAGCCTGGCCTTTAAGTCTCCTTTCGTGAGTGCCAGGGCCCCCGACTGCCCTGCCCTCTGTCCCGAAGGCAGAGCCGCTTCGGGGTCACTCCTGCGCGGCTGGGGGCGCCCGGGCCGCATCCGTGGTGTGGGGGGACCGGGTGGTGCCCGGGCGGGAAGCTCAGCTTCTCTGAACGGGGTCAGGCTTCCTCTCTCCCCTCTTAGCTCGTTATTCGCATCTGGAAATGCAACCAGGGGGCTGGAGCGATAGCACAGTGGTAGGGCATTTGCCTTGCACGCGGCCTGTCTGGTCGAGCCGGGTTCGATTCCTCAGCCTTGCTCAGAGAGCCTGGCAAGCTACTGAGAGTATCTCACCCGCACGGCAAAGCCTGGCAAGCTCCCCGTGACGTATTCGATATGCCAAACACAGTAACAACAAGTATCACAATGGAGACGTTACTGGGCCCGCTCGAGCAAATCGATGAACAACAGGAGGACATGCTACTGTGCTGCAGTCTCATAGGGTCCCTTCAGCACCGCCAGGGGTGACCCCCGTGTACTGCCGGGTGTGGTCCAAAAAGGAAAAGAAAAATGGGAGCCAGACTCTGGCAGTGCAGTGTGGAAGGCAAAGGCCCTCGCCTTACGCGTGACCGACCCCGAGCCAGGAACCCCCACCCCACCCCCAGACAGGAAATACAGCTGATTTTCGTAATCTGTTGGTTGGTTCTCAGGGTTTTCAGCCAGGTTTTCAGGGTTTCCCGTGCGTGTCAGCATGTCACCCGCTCAGGGCGCGGCTTCCTTCCTTCCCGCCAGAGCCGTTTGGCTTCTCTTTCTCGCTGACTCCTGCGGGCCCCGGGACAGGGACAGCGGCAGGGACAGTGAGGGTCGCCGTCTGCCGACCGCAGGGAGCTCTCCTGTCTCTCACGAGCTCTGGCTCTGCACAGCTGAGATGCCCCAACTTCGCTGACTCCCGGGCACGCGTGGGCCTGTCCCCGATGGCCAGCCCAGCCCCAACATCTGTCCATGGGCCTTGGGCTTCGGGTGGAGCCTTCAGAGTGAGGGGCTCGGGGCCCAGAGCAGTAGTCGAGCAGGAAGGGCGCTTGCCTGCATGCAGCCAACCCAGGTTCAGCCCCCCAAGCCCTGAGCACTGCCTGGGGGCGGGGGAGGGAGGAAAACAGAGCAAGTGGTGGACTTGTTGATTGGAACTGAGTGACCCCGGGGAGTTTCGGGGACCAGGCGCCGCTGTGAAGACCAGCTCGGAGATGTTCCCACGGAGCGCTTGACCTGCCCTCGAGGGAGCGGGACCCTGTGGGAGCTCAGCCTGCCCCCTCACCCCCCAGGTATCCCCCTGGGATAAGAAGGAGGAGGCCAACCAGAGGAAGCTCGAGTTCGCCGTGGCCAACAGTGACTACCTGGCCCTGCTTCGGGCGTACCAGGTACTGCGGGCACTCACCCTCTCTCTGTGCAGGGCTGAGCACTGCCCGGCGGGCACTCACCCTCTCTCTGTGCAGGGCTGGCAGCTGAGCTGGAGAGAGGGTGCCCGTGCGAGCTCCAGCTACTGCCGGCAGAACTTCCTGTCCGGGCGGATCCTCCAGGTCAGTCCCCTCGGCCTCCTTCCCCCGCGCCCCACGGGGTGGCAGCCTCCTGCCCTGCGTGATGCCCACACTTATTTCTGGAATGTTCTTGGCTGCACCAGCTGTGTGCATCAGAGCCTGAATAATGACCTAAGCGTCCACTTAAGAGCGGCTGTCACCTTCCGGCCACTGAGCCGAGCCGGGTTGGCTTTGTAGTCGTGACACCATGCTGGGGTCATGTTGGCGGTCCCGGGGTGAACCTGGCGGTCACAGCAAGGCGAGCACCCTGCTGCCAAGCCTCCCTGGCCTCGTTCACCTGGACATCAGGGGGGCACTGACCACCCGAGGCCCCGCTTGCTCACCTCGCTTCTCTCCCAGGAAATGGCCAGCCTCAAGCGGCAGTTCACCGAGCTCCTGTCGGACATCGGCTTTGTGAAGGAGGGTCTGCGGGCACGGGAGATCGAGAAGAGGGCGCAGGGCGGAGACGGCGTGGTGGAGGCCACCGGGGACGAGGTGACAGCCCCGAGCAGGGCACGGGGACACTGCCTTCATCCCGCAGAGAACGCCAGCTCTGGGGGCCGGAGAGACAGCACAGCGGGGTTTGGTCCCCGGCACCCCAGGTGGCCCCCGAGCACCATCAGAAGAGATGCCTGAGCACAGAGCCAGGAGTCAGCCCTGAGCACCGTGGGGCGTGGCCCAGAACGGGGGAGAGGGCGAGATGTCGGCTCTTGTTCCAGAATGGTGTCCTAGGGTGGTTTCTGTGTTGACTCTATTTACATTTTGCTGAGTGGGTTGAGTTATTCTTCGATGCTTGATCCCTGGCACTTCGTGGCCCCTTGCCCCTGGGAAGGGTCCCTGAGCACCACTGGGCGTGACCCCAAAACAGCAGTTCAGTTTCACACTGGACACCTGTGGGTCCCCAGGCGGGAGAGACTTCCCAGTTGTTGGCTTACGTGAGTCCAACCTTTTCCGGCCGAGGAAGGATTTGTGTGACTGTAGGAAGGGTTTGACTCTGGGAAGGATTTTTCTGACTGTAGGAGGGTTTGTCTGGCTGTAGGAAGGACCCCACAGGCTTTCTGGAGAGGAGATCGTCTCAGGAGCCACAGTCCTCTAACGCTTTCAGGACCCAGAGGCGTTTTGGGTGGGTCCTGTGCGGACGTGACCCCGAAGCTCGCTATTTCGTGGGGAAGATCTCCCGAGAACAGAGACGGAGATGTGACGCTTCCCCCCGCGATGGGAGTGAGTCACGGGGAAGGCAGGCCCGGGGGGTAATGCTGTGTCTCGCTCCTAGGCGAACTCCAATGCCGAGAACCCCAAGCTGATCTCGGCCATGCTGTGCGCCGCTCTCTATCCCAATGTCGTGCAGGTAACGCTCCCCCGTCCCTCCCCAGCCCCGCTGTACGCCTGAGTTGTAGGCTCTGAAGTGAAGACAGACGCCTTCGTTCATATCTGAAGATCTCAGTGCACACACACACACACACACACACACACACGGTCACACAGTCTTCCGAGTGTTAGCGCACCTTCACGCCTCCTTCAGTTCCCATCCGCTTCCATACTTCCTTCAGGGACATGACTGTGTAAAGCCTTGCTTCCTAAATTGCGTCACATAACCCTAAAACATTGCGTTTCGATACAAAATTTTTTTTCCAGAGGCGGAGGCACACCTGGTAGTGCAGTGCTCCAGGGTCACTCCTGGCAGTGCTCAGGGGACCGCACAGGGTGGTGTAGGGTCCAGATAGACCAAACCCAGATTGGCTGCATGCAAGGCAAGTACCCTGCCCTCTGTACAGTCTCTCCAGCCCTTCAGGATGATTTTTTTATGATGTATTATCAATGAATCTTGACTTTGTACGCCTACTATATATAACCATATCCCCAGGGCTATATAAAATTTTCTTGGGCAAAAATCGGTCGCAAGTAGAAAACATCTGTGAAGGCCAGAACGGCAGCACAGTGGGGAGGGCGCTTGCCTTGCTCACGCCTCCCAGGGGTCAATCCCTGACATCCCGTATGGCCCCCCAAGCCCGCCAGGAGTAACCCCTGAGCACAGTTGGGTGTGGCCCAGAAAGAAAAAAGAAGCAAATGTGTCTAAGCCCTGACGTAGAACAGGTCTGACTCTCTGGCCCTACTGGGCGCCCCAGAAGCGAACATCAGCTACTACTGTCCGCCTGGCGTCAGCTGACCCAGAAGAGCCGACTGAAGTCAGAGTGGCATGAAGCTCACTCGGCGTCTGCTGGCCAGCAGGAAGCGCCGTGTGCTGCCCGCGTGGCAGTTCCCGTCCTGGGCCCCGTCCTGGGCCCGCTCCGAACGAGCTGCAGTGTCCGGCTGAGTTCTCTCTCCTCACACTGGTGCGAGCTAGCGCCGCTCCCTTGGGCCCCTGTCCCGTACCCGCTCTCCAAACCACTGAACTTCAGAGAACCGTTTGGAGTGGGCTCGGGTTGAGACGTAGTGTGCGCGTGCGAGGCCCGGGTTTGATCCTGGCACTGCAGGGAAAAGGAAGTTGTTTGTAGCGAAGGTGGAAAAAAAAGAAAATCAGAGGGAACATAGAGGTAGTACAGCAGGGAGGGCACTTGCCCGGCACCCCACAGGGTCCCGAGTGCCACCAGGAGCACAGAGCCAGGGTCAGCCCTGAGCACTGCTGGGCATGGCCCAACATCCCCTCAAATAGTGAAAGATTCTAGAAGAAAACCGCATACTAGTTTCAGTACATGCATACATTCGTGTTACTTCCTATATTGAAGTGCAGCAGAGAAAAAATCCGTATCAGATACTAATGCTAGTTTCTTACTAATCAGATTTCAGGTGTTTTCATTTTTCTCACGTTAGTTTCCGGTATACAGTACATTTGCGGTGCACGCCTGTGTAAACGCAAGGCCCGTGTGCGGGGCTGTCGCTCTCCCTGTGGTGGAATCAGCTCTTTGTACGCTTCCTTCACTGAGGTTTGAAGGACACTCTGGCTCTTGGCAGGCGTGGGGTGGGCCACAGCTCTGAGCGCCTCAGCGTCCACGCGGCCCTGTGCCCGTCCCCGTCGTCTGTCTCCCGGGAGGACAGGAGCGACCCTCCCCCTTCCCCAACGGGCACGTGCTTTGTCCGGTTCAGGTGAAAAGCCCCGACGGCAAGTTCCAGAAGACCAGCACGGGGGCGGTGAGAATGCAGCCCAAGTCCGACGAGTTGAAGTTCGTCACCAAGAACGACGGCTACGTGCACATTCACCCCTCCTCTGTCAACTATCAGGTCAGGGCGTCCCTGACACCCCAGACCCCGACGGATGGACAGGAAGTGGCTCACATGGGTGTGGTCCTGGGGCTTATCCCTAGCCTGCTTGGTCCCCCCCAGCTCTGCAGGGAGGGGTGAAGTCAGCGACTGTAAACACTAGCCATTTCCAGAAAGACTGAGCATGGGGAAGTCCACCGGGGTGGCAGGGACAGCGGTCGCTTGCGTGCAAGGCCGGCGCAATTACTCCGTCTCTTCCTGCCCCCATCCTCAGAAGTAACCATGCCCAGGTACTCCTGCTGGCCCAGGCTGAGCTTTCCAAGTCCCTGTTCTGGGTTCTACTGGCCTAAGACAGTGCGGGGGGGGGGGGGGGGCGGCATGCCCACGGCCAGCCAGGCTCCATCCCTGGTACCGTGCAGGGTGTCCAGAGTCCCGCCAGGGGTGACCCCTGAGCGCCGCCCAGAAACCCAGCCACACCCTCAGTGCCCCTTCGTACTGTCCCCCAGGCACACTCGCACCCTTGGGTCGCTCCTTTCGTGTCTGGTTGGTTGACTCGAGGGGCGGGTCCCTGCTGCCAGGACAGTGCTGTGGCCCAGAGCCCAGGCGGAGGGTGGTGACCCCGCCCGCCGTGCCCCCAGGTCCGGCACTTCGACAGCCCCTACCTGGTGTACCACGAGAAGGTGAAGACAAGCCGCGTGTTCGTCCGGGACTGCTGCATGGTGTCCGTGTACCCGCTGGTGCTCTTCGGGGGCGGCCAGGTCAGCGTGCAGCTGCACAGGGGCGAGTTCGTGGTCTCCCTGGACGACGGCTGGATCCGCTTCGCTGCAGCTTCCCGGCAGGTGAGGCTGGGGTGAGGGTCGCCCGGGACAGCCCCTCCTCTGCTTCCTGTGACAGCGGCACCCCAGCCGGGAGGTGCCCTGGGCGTGCGGTGCACTGGACCCCGTCCTTGTCCCTGCCGGCATGGGGTCACTGCCTCCCGCCCGCCCCACCCTAGGTGGCCGAGCTGGTCCGGGAGCTGCGAGGGGAGTTAGACCAGCTGCTGCAGGACAAGATCCGGAAGCCCAGCATGGACCTGTGCACCTGCCCCCGCGGCTCCCGCATCATCGGCACCATCGTCAAGCTCGTCACCACGCAGTGAGGGCACGCCGCAGGCCACTTGGTGGACGCCAGCACTGAGGGTTCTGCTTCGTGCTGCAGTGACGGACGCGGGAGGAAGAGAATGACGGGGGTCTCCACCGAGACCCGACCCGACCTGGGCCACCGAGAGAAGCCACAGGCAGGCCAGAGAACGGGAACCGAGTGCAGGAGCAGGGACAGGACTGGAGCCATAGTCCAGCGGGGAGGGCTCTTGCCTTGCCGCTGGGGCTGACCCCGGCATCCCGGAGGGTCCCCCGAGCCCTCCGGGAGTGACCCCCTGACAAGACCAGTTTGTCCTAAAAACGAAACAGGAAAAGTCTGAATCCTGTTTTGGGCTCTGGTGACTGAGTAAAGTTGATTTCCACTTAAGACCAGCCTGAAACTGAATGTGGTGCAGGCCAGCAGGGTGGGCCGCAGTGTGGACACACATGCGTGAGGCCGAGGGACAGACTTTCATTTGGCTTGAACCTAAATGGGGCCGGAGCTCAGGGTTGAGCCTGGACTTTGTGTGCAGGGCCCAGGGCCCGCTTCTCAGTCCCCAAGCACTGCCAGGAGAGACCCTGCACTCCAGGGCGTTCATATCCAAGACCTCAGTCCACGATGCCTGGTCTGGAAAGCGGGTCACCCGGACATCTCCCTCCTGTCAGGTTTCAGTAGGGGTCTGCGCCTCACCGGCACATCTCCCAGCCCCCCGGAACTGGACAGTTCTGGGTGAGACTGCACAGCTGAGATGGAAAAGTGTCCATGGACGATGACCGCCGCTGACCGCTGCTTCTCCACTGTGGCATGGGGCGCTTCCCTCTGGTGTATGTCTGTGCTGGGAGCCCGAATTCCTCATCAGTCACAGCCCCCCATATCCTGGCAGTCTTCAGGGGACAGGAAACCCAGACCCACTGGCCACAATCAATCTCTGGTGCTTCACCTTGGAGGGTTCGGGCTGAGCATCTGAAAGGCTGATCGCAGTCATCCCTTGGATGAGTTCCGCAAGCAGAGTCTCGCCCCACCCTGGCCAAGTTCCCGCTGCAGGAATCAGACGCAGCTCACAGCTCTGGTGTGGCGGGACCGTTTCAGACACCGAGCCACAACACTCGCCTAAGCCTTGAGAAGGTCACTGTACCTCACTGCACATCTGGTGCTGGGGCCGGGGCCAGGCCTCTCATGTGCAAGGCTCGTGCTTCACCTTGGAGCTGCCTCTGGGCCCTGGGTGCCACCCTCGAGGCCTGTTGAGGGCAGGGGGCTGCCCCAACCCCGGGAGCCACACACACATGCTAATACGTGCCAGACCTGAAAGGGCGGGACCCTCGACTGCAGAGCCCCGAGCTCTCCCCCTGGGCCACACCCAGTCGTGCTGGAGATGGGGGGCCACGCGGTGCCCAGAGCCCAGCCTGAAGCGGCCCTTCCCATCCCACGAACGTGCCAAGCTTTACACTGTTAAAGCTCACAGATCTCCTTTCAGCCAGACGCCCAGAGCCAGGGCCAGGAGGAGCGACCAGAGGCCTGAGCACTTGGCCAAGCAGGTGGAAGCCGGGCTTCCAGCCCAGCCCCCTGGAAAGGGATCCATCGACTCGGGATCCATCTCGAGTCGGCAGTGTGGTGTTCGGGCACATGTTCAGTAGAGAGGATGTCGAGGCACGCCGACTCATGGCGTGACTGTTCCAGCAAGTTCTGTCCGTGATGGTTTTACTAGAGCGCGCGGGAAAGTGTCAGTAAAGGACTTAACAGAATGTGTGTGCTCCGGCCCCGTCAGGAGTGACAGGCAGCGCACCCCGCCAGGCCCCGCCCGCCCAGAGTGGGTCTCACCCTTCTGGAAACACTCAGAATCTGGCCACGGGGTTCTGGCAAACGAGATCCTGGGAAAGTACTTCGACAAGCCCCCCATGGTGGGCTCCAAGCTGTACGGCTGAGGGCTGAGTCCCACTTAGCAGTGTGACCTCCAACTGAGCGGGTCTGTGGGTGTCACCCAGTCATCACATAAATCCTGGCACCACATGAACCACAGCACCTTCGGGTGTGACCCTGGGCCCCGAGCGCTTCTGGGGTGGTCCTGTGGTGCCCAGTGCAACTTTCAAGTCTTCGCCATCCAGCTGAACACTGTCAGGAGGCCCACGGCCCCGAATGGCAGGGATGGGCGCTTCCCTCAGTCCGTGGAAATGAAGCAGCATGGGGCCGTTTCCCTTGGAGCACCGCCAGCGAGTGCACCTCTGTGACCTGCCATTGCCGAGGGAGTGGGGTCTGGACGGTGACCATGGTCGGGTCAGTATTGGAGGACCGGGCCCAGGGAGGAGTGCAAACAGGGCCCGGGTCGGCATCAGCCATCTCTGGTTCAAACCAGATGAGTGTGACATGGGAGCAGTGGTCCCAAAAAAAAAACAATTTTTTAAAATTTTATCATTGAAAAAAATATTTATTATTGAATCACTGTGATAGACCTTTACAGAGCTGTTCGTAGTTTGTCATAGTGTTCCAACACCCACGCCACCACCAGTGTCCGTTTCCCAGCACCGTGTCCCCAGATGCCCTCCCATCACTCCCCCTCCCAACTCAAAATAATTTTTTAAATGAAAAGAAAACCTCCTTTGCGCAGTCTCCGCTCTGCCCAGGGTCAGGATGCGCCCGCAGTGCCCCTGCCCCGCCCCGTCACCAGCTGTGACCCCAAAGCTAAATACAAGCAGGGATTGTGACTGTCACTTCTCTGCCCTTTGGTCAAGACCAATGATGTGTAGTATGTGTTCTCATCAGTAATAGTTTCCTGTTTCTCTGGTTGTTTTTGCTGTTTTTACCTTGGGGCCACCTGGCGATTCTCAGGACTTCCTCCCAGCTCAGCACTCAGGGATCACTGCTGGAAGTGCCCGGGATGTCACACAGGAAACCAGGGATCAAACTCTGGTCACTGCGTGCATGGGCAGCGGCCCAGCTGCTGTACTATCTGCAGCCTGGAAATTCCTTATGCAGAAAGTGTGCTCACTGCGTTCCAGCCGGCTTGTCCTGGAAATGACCTGAAGGCCTGAGTTCCTGTTGGAGGCTGTGGCGGTACTACAGAAGGCAGGGCACTTGCCTCATAGACAACTGACCCGGGTTCAACCCCTGGCAGCCAGAGGGCCCCTGTCCACTGCCAGGATCCCTGAGCGAGAGGCAGGAGGAAGCCCTGATCTCATCTCCAGGAGTGATCTCGAATCAGAGCCAGGAGTAAGACCTGAGCGCCACTATGTGTGGGTCCCCCACCCCGAAAAGCAACTATTTTGCTTCACTCTAATGGGGAAGATTACACGGGCTGGAGTGATGGCCCAGGAGGCAAAGCACCTGACTTACAAATGCCCACACCTGGTCCAATCCCGAGCACATCACAGGGTCCCAAGCAAAAGCAACATAGGGTGTCACTCCCAAGCATAGGTCAGAACAGCTCAAACGCCAAGTGTGACCCAAACGCCCTACGGCCAGATGTGATAGGAGTCAAGGTAAGGTACCTGCCTTCCCTGCAGTCAACCGTTTCAATCCAACCATGGCATCTGGTCCCGAGGAATGAGCCTGCTGACAGAGCCAGAAGCCCCTGGGCAATGCCAGGCTTGGAACAGATGCACACACCTCCAACACGAATACTTTCTTGACTTGGGGCCACACCAGTGATGCCCAGGGCTTCCTTCTCAGTCCTCAGGAGACCATGAGATGCTGGGATCGAACCCAATCAACCATATGCAAGCAAGCTGCTCTACCAGCTGGGCTCTCTCTGGTCCCTTATTTTCTAAAGGCACTAACTTACCTAACAAAAGTGGAAAGGAGGGGGCTGGAGCGATAGCACAGCGGGTAGGGCATTTGCCTTGCACGTGGTCAACCTGGGTTCAATTCCCAGTATATTCCATATGGTCCCCCGAGCACCGCCAGGGGTAATTCCTGAGTGCATAAGCCAGGAGTAAGCCCTGTGCATCGCCAGATGTGACCCCCCCCCCAAAAAGGGAATAACTCAATCAAAAAATGATTCCCTTGGGCCAAAGAGATAGCACGGTGGGGAGGGCACTTGCCTTGCATACAGCAGACCCAGGTTTGATGCTCAGCATCCCATGTGGTGCTCCAAGCACTGCCAAGGAGAAATTTCTGAGCACAGAGCAAGGAGCAGCCATGAGCAGTGCCAGGTGTCACCCAAAACCGAAAAAAAAAAAAAAGCTCTGAAAAGAACATTTTTTTCCACGGGGCTGGAGAGATAGCACAGCGGGTAGGGTGTTTGCCTTGACCCGGGTTGGATTCCCAACATCCCATATGGTCCCCTGAGCACTGCCAGGAGGAACTCCTGAGTGCAGAGCCAGGAGTAAACCCTGTGCATCGCCAGGTGTGACCCAAAAAGCAAAAAAAAAGAAATTATTCCAGGACCACAGAGAGCACAGCAGGTGGGCTTTTCCCTGGCATGCGGATGTGGACAACTGGGGTTTGATGCCCAGCACCCCACGCGGTCCCCAGAGCCCGCCGAGAGAGCTCTGTGCAGAGAACAGGAGTAAGCCCTGTCAGCCGGGCGTGGCCCCAAATGAAGACGAATACGACCAGGACGTGCCTGTGCTAATTTATTCCACGTGGAACCCCAACAACAAAGACTTGATCCGATCGGGCGCCGAGAGTCCCAGGGGCAAGGCCCGAGCCGGGCGGCGCAGGGCTCCGGCCGCTCCCCTAGGAAGCCGCGAGGTGCCGCTGAATCAGGTCCTGCACGCGGGACAGGACGATCTCGTTGGCGCTGCTGCAGTTGTCCGGGCCGTAGGGCGGCTCGATGGTCAGCACCCCCGCCACGCAGAGCGCGTGGGGCGCGTCTCCGAGCTCGGCGATGGGGACGTGGTTCTCCTCCAGCCACTTCCTCAGGCTGTCCCTCCTCTGCCGCAGCAGCTCGGGGCTGCAGGCCTCGGGGGCTCCCGCCACGAACAGGGGCGCCAGCCTCTCCCGCACCCCGGCGTCCTGCCCCTCCTGCTCCGGGTCCGCGGCCACGGCCCGGATGGCGTGTCCCATGACGCCCGTCACCGACAGGCGGCCGTCCTCGAGGAAGCTGGCCAGGACGACGCTTCGGAGGGAACGTTCGGGGCGATTTGCAAACGGGGGCGGGCGACCCGACACGGGGCTGCACGCCGCCCCCAGCACCGCGGAGCGCCCGCCCGCCCGCCCGCCCGGCAACAGGGAGCACGCGACGCACGCGGTGACCGACGCCCGCGGGCGCGGCGGCTCCCTCGTGGGCCCACACGTGCCGGGACGAGCTCCCCGGCCTGCCCACCCGCGGCGCTCACCTGGCGGACACCGGGTCGGTGGCCAGCAGCCAGCCCCGGTACTCGCGCTCGCCGGCCCGCACGCGCACGGCGCGGTGCGTCCACGCCTGCCACTCCAGCGGGCTGCGGCCCGCCCACTCGCCCATGGCGGCGCGCCCGGCCCCGCCCCGCACGGACGGACGGCCGGACGCGAGCCCGAAGGGACGGACGGACCCCGCCGCGCGGCCGGGACCGCCGCGGCACGCTCGAGCGCCGCGCGCGCGGCCACCTCCGGGCCCCGGCGGGCTCTGCGGGCGCCCTGTCGTCACTTCCGGGCCCGGCGGGCTCGAGCGGGCGCCGCCCTGCCGTCACTTCCGGCCCCGGGCGGCGGGCTCTGCGGGCGCCCTGTCGTCACTTCCGGGCCCCGGCGGGCTCGAGCGGGCGCCGCCCTGCCGTCACTTCCGGCCCCGGGCGGCGGGCTCTGCGGGCGCCCTGTCGTCACTTCCGGGCCCCGGCGGGCTCGAGCGGGCGCCGCCCTGCCGTCACTCCCGGCCCCGGGCGACGGGCTCTGCGGGCGCCCTGTCACTTCCGGGCCCCGGCGGGCTCGAGCGGGCGCCCTGTCGTCACTTCCGGGCCCCGGCGGGCTCGAGCGGGCGCCCTGTCGTCACTTCCGGGCCCCGGCGGGCTCGAGCGGGCGCCCTGCCGTCACTTCCGGGCCCCGGCGGGCTCGAGCGGGCGCCGCCCTGCCGTCACTTCCGGCCCCGGGCGGCGGGCTCTGCGGGCGCCCTGTCGTCACTTCCGGGCCCCGGCGGGCTCTGCGGGCGCGCTGCCGTCACTTCCGGGCGGCTCGAGCGGGCGCCGCCCTGCCGTCACTTCCGGCCCCGGCGGGGTCGGCCCCGTAGTTCTCGGTCGAGTCCGAGTCTCGGCGGGCTCTGTCCTGTGCCGTCACTTCCGGCGTGCCAAGGAGACGTCCTAGGTCCCAGCGGGCGCGGCCCCGTTGCCTCCGGCAGGAGCCCTCGGTCCCGGCAGGCCTTGCGCCCCCGTCACTTCCGGCCCGCGGGCGCCGGCCGGGCCGCGACCTCTGTGTCGCCGCGAGGCTCCGTTGTGCGGTCCCAGCCGCCGGGCCGGGGGTCCTGGGGTGCCGGGTGGGGCCGCGCCCGGTCGGCGGCCGGCTCCAGCCCCGCTCGCGCCCTGGCGCCGCTTCTGCCCCCCGAGCCCCGCCGCGCCGCGGTGCCCCGTGGCGCCCCGTGGCGTGAGCCCAGGGCGACAGGCGGGCGGCCCCCGCCCCACTCCGGCGCCGAAGGGAGCGCCAGGCCGCCGCCCCGCGACCTGGGGCTTGGGCTCCGAGCTCCGTGCTCTCTCAGGGTCGTCGGGCGCCCGCACGGCGCGTGCTCGGGCCGTGCCCGGCCACGCCCTCGCCCTCGCCCCGAACCCGCGCTCCTCGCGCTGTCGGCCGTTGCCGGCGCGGGGCCTCGGCCTTGGGCTTCGCGAGGCCCGAGACTGTAGGGACGCGAAAGACGCCGCGCGCACGAAGGCCCACGCCGAGAGCTCCGGGCCGGGGTGGGGACCTGCCTGTGTGTGGCCGGCACGAGCTCGGCCCCCGCAGGCTCCGAGTGTGGGCCCGGCCCTGCACCCTCAGGTGGTGCCTGGCCTGGGCCGGCTGTGGCGCCCAGACCCAAAAGCGCATGAAAAGCAGGACCGGGACCAGTTGCTCGCTGTCACTGCGTTCCAAGTCGTGGCGCTTTGGGGCCAGAGCCGGAGCACGGCGGGTAGGACCTTGGCACACGGCCGACCCAGGTTTGATCCTTGGCGGCCCGTACGATCCCCCAAGCACCGCCAGGAGTCCTCCCCGAGCATCACTGGGTGCGACCCCCCCCAAAAGAAAAACTCAAAAAAAGGTCCTGGAATGCACAATTCAATCAGCCAATCAGTGGCTGAATAAATAGCAGTACTCCTACATAAAAAAAAAACTAAAAAAAGATGTCTCGGAGCTTTCCTGCAGACTGAAAGCAGGCCGTGCCCTGCCCTTCCCACCTTCTAGGTTCCTGCCCTGTCTGCATCTGCGAGACACAGCACTTAGCCCTGCCCTCTCTCCCGTCACGCCCACGGTGGGCCCCCCAAAGTTGGTTGCCTCCTGTCTTCTATCCCTTTCCCTCAAGCTATACTTTTCTCCCTCTTCCTCCTTTCAGAGGTTTTGGGGTGCATTTCAGTTTGGTTTTAGCTACTTAAGGGCGAGGGTTTTGGCCAGATTCCTGGGGACTGTTCCTGGCTTTATTCGGGGACCGTATGCAGTGCTGATGGTTTAGCCTCCTGCACGCAAAGCATGCATTTCAGTCCCTCGAGCTCTCCAGCTCTTGGGGTGAAAAATAGGGCTTGGGGCACCCCACAGCCTGCTGTGCTCAGGAGTACCTGGCTCTGCACCCAGGAATCACTCCTGGCATGCTCAGGGGACCACGTGGGGTGCCTGGGATGGAAGCTAGGTCAGCAGCATGCAAGACGCGTCCCCTACCCGCTGTACTATCCAGCAGCACACGAAGGGCTTTTGGTTTTGACTGGGGCCACACCAGGAGGTGCTGGAAGGGGCTGCTCCCGGTAGATCCAGGATTGAACCAGGCTTCTGCCCTCATGGACTCGGTCTGTTGAGACTTTTCACTCTAGCCCTGGCACAAAAGTAAACCTGCTTTCCCTTAAAATACTCAGATTTCAGCTGGTGCTGTGTCTTCCCTGCGGCCAGAAAGGAAGTGGGGGCCGGTCGGTGACTACATTCACACCAGATCAGAATAAAGCCCCAGAGATGGCACTGCAGAAAGGCTTGTCTGGCCACAGAACGAGAAGCAGGGGCTCAGATTCAGGGTGATTCAGAGCCCAGGCGTGCTGGTTTCACTGCTCCACTCCCCTGAACCTTTGGGCCCCTCACCGCGGCTCTCGGTTCTGCAGCTCCTGCTGGGAGTCAGGCGACATCCTGAGAACTTCCCGTTACTGACTCATGGAGAAGATACTGGGGGGGGAGGGGGCGGGCTTTGGGCAGACTCCAAGTGTAACGTTTGACACAGTACTTTCTGGAAAAGTTAGCCTCTCAAAACAATGCCGTGGTACTTGCGGTGCGGGCCGACCTGGAGCAGCTTTATAAATGGAAATCCACTTACAGGGAAGCAGCTTCTGCAAACCAGTTCCTTTATCTGCCCTGTCCCACCCTGCCCCGCCCTGCCCTGCCCAGAGAGATCATGAGAGTGGTGATGGCCTTCCTCTCCTAGGATAAAAACGCTGGAAATATTTGTGAACTCTGCAGGACTAGGCAATGTCAAACTCGAACTCTGCAGGGCTGGAGAGACAGTCCAGGGGCTTGGGCACCAGCTTTCATGCAGCCTACCCTATTTTGATCCACGCACTACATCTGGCATAGGTCATATGATCCTGGACAAAGCCAAGCATTGCTGGGTGTGACTTGGACCCCCTTCCCTGACCACCATAACAGAAAGCTCCGCCTTGAACTGCCTACTGATGTCGGCAGATAGATTAGGGAAGTGTTTCTCCCCCATCATGGCAATAAAAAAAATTCCTCGGAAGTAATTAAGCCAGCAGTCCTAAATCAGACCCACCTTATGGATACAGAAAGCAAGCAAGATCTGATAAGACCTCCAGCAGACCCTGAGGAGACCCGACTGCCCTACAGAAAAGGCCTGGGGCCGGAGCGATAGTATAGCAGGTAGGGCACTTGCCTTGTTTGCCTCGCTCGCTGCCGACCTGGGTTCGATCTGGCATCCCATAAGGTCCCCAAGCACCGCCAGGAGTGATTCCTGAGTGCAGAGCCAGGAGTAACCCCTGAGCATCGCTGGGTGTGACCCAAAAAAGGGGGGCGGGGAGCCTGAAGGGAATTACTAAAAAAATCCCCAATTCCTTCCTTTAATCCGATTAACCCTCAGCCCGTCCAGACTGGAGAAGGCTGGACCCACCCTCAGGGAAGCTCCAGCAGGAACAAAGGCGAAGAAAAAGAGTTCCAAAGACCACCTCCAACTCTACCCCCTTGGCAGCAACCCTAGCAACTGACTCCACATGGGGCCAGAAAGCTCCACATAGGGCAGCTTGGAAAACCCTTAAAAGCCACCTTGAACAAAGGAAGGGCAGGCGTATGCTACCCGAGCACGTGTGCCGTGCCGCTTGCTCCCACGTGGCCGAGCACGTGTTGCCCGCATCTCCTGTGGACTTTCATACTTTCCTCTCTAACGATGGGGTGTGTTAGGGGCTTTGGAGAAGCCGGGGTTCTCTCTTGAGCACATCACTCTCCCTCCTTCCTCTTCCTAAAAGCTTCCTAAGTAAAATCTGTTTGATTTCACTGCTCATCTACTCCTGAAATTATTTTCTGCGAGGTGAAACAAGAACCCGCGAACCCTGGGTCGCGGGTGGCAGAGGCAGATAGGGAGGAAGTGACCATCTCTCCTCCCGCCTCACATGACCACCCGTGGGGGCCCACGGACATCACTATCATCATTATTTGGGATAAAGCCTTTTGAAGCAACTGTGTCTCTAGTCATTTCCTTAACGGGGTGGCCGGTGGGAGACAGACCAGGGGTTTGATGCTGCCTCCACACAGCAGGTGTACAGCACTTGTTCCCTCCGCTAAACTTGTCACAGCTGGTAAAGGAGACAGTGGAAGTTGAAGTTACTGACATCACAAGAGATCGAGAATTATTTTTTAAGTAGCAGGTCAAATTTTAGGTTGGCAAACCAGGTAACAAAGGACCTTGGCTTTTCCTAAGAAAGGTAAAGGTAACGGCCCTCCCGTTGTTCATCGATTTTGCTCGAGCGGGCCCAGTAACGTCTCCATTGGAGACTTTGTTGTTACTGTGTCTGGCATATCGAATACTCTCGGTAGCTTGCCGGGCTCTCCGAGAGGGGCGGAGGAATCGAACTCGGGTCGGCCATGTTGGCTGCGTGGAAGGCAGACGCCCTACCGCTGTGCTATCGCTCCAGCCCTAAGAAAGCAGTGAAATTCTCAGCACGAAAGAACTATGCCTGTTGCTCTACCTAGCCGTGATGGGTTAATTCATGTAACAGAAACTAGTGTCCCTATTTACAGCTGAGGAAACAGGCCCAGAGGCCCAAGGCCACACAGTGGCAGAGCTGGGGTGTGATGCCAGCCCAAACCTGCCCTCTTAGCGCACTAACAGTCCAGTGACCTCTGGGGCTGACTCAGCACAGACAGTCACCTAAAAGCATTTGTAAGCCACACCCAACAGTGCTGGGGCTTGCTCAGGGGTTCTCCTAGCAGGAATCGGGGGGGCATACAGGGTGCCAGAGCCTGAAAGTAGGTCAGCTGTAAGACAAAGGCCCTCCCTGCCGCTTTATCTCCTCAACCCCACATTGTTTGGAGAAGTCAAATAGTAAAGACTATTTCTTTGAAGAACAAGCAGGTTGGAGAGGGGTGCTGAGGGGAAGGCATCTGCCTTGTCTGAGGCTGCAGCCAGGACAGTAGTTTAAACCCAGCACGGCCAGGCATGGCCAGAGCACCGCCAGGGGCACCTCCCACCGAAAACCAAAATCAGACCTACACGGGGCACTGAGATTCCCAAATGGGGTGTTCTGGTGTTATTTGCCCGATGTGCGTGGTCTCTAGCAGTCCGGTGGAATATTTTCCCTTTTTTCTCTTTTTGGTATACCCGGCAGTGCTGAGTGTAACCAGACGGCTCACATACCCCAACCACACAGCCCACTGAAAAACACTTTCTGGAGGCCACACCCATCGGTGGTCAGGGATTGAGCTCCTGGCTCTGCACTTGGGGATCACTCCTGGTAGGACTTGGGGGACCATGAGGCGCTGGGGAGCAAACCTGGGCCAGCCACATGCAAGGCAATGTGCCGTGCTATCCCTCCAGCCTCCCTCCCAATAGACTTCTATTTCGGAGGCTGCACCCAGTGGTGCTCGGGGCTGGCTCCTGGTGGGGCTCGGGGGACCGTATGGATACCAGGGCTCGACCCCGGAGTCGGCCATGTGCGGAGCAAGCCTCTACCCACTGTACTCTCTCTCCAGCCCCCTCCCAGTATTTCTGGAAGGACTGACCATGGCGTTCAGTGACAGAGCAGATGAGCAGCACAGATGAAGGCCTGGGTTCCAACACAGGAATCATCCAAAAAAGTGGGGGGAGGGGCGGGGCCATAGGACAGCAGGGAGGGCCTTTGCCTTGCATGCAGCTGACCTGGGTTCGATCCCTGGCATCCCATATGCTCCCTGAGCACCAGCAGGAGCAGTTCCTGAGTGCAGAGCCAGGAGTGACCCCTGAACATCGTTGGGTGTGACACAAAAGGCGAGAACCAAAAAGTAGGGGGAGGGCTGGGAAAATGTTCTCTGAGATAACCCAGACCTTGATAACACACAAAGGGGGGCTGTTGACCGTGTGCCTCATTTGCTCTCTTCGCCAAGAATGCGCTCTTACTACGCTGACAGTCCGGGACGGGCCGTTTTATCAGGAGGGAAAGGGACGGGGGGGAGCAGCAGGTGACTCGCTTCTTCTTCGCCACAGCCAGGACTCTACACGGGAGGCTTTCCTTGAGCTCTTCGACACAGAAATCACGTTGCCTGCTGACTACCTTGCTCAAGGCAGCCGACTCTGCTCGTCGTCACCCAGCTGGATTTGGTGCCGAAATCACAGTTCTTTGAAGATTTGTTCAAAGGCCACGTGAACCCTAAACTGCAGTCGGCTCTCCATGGAGTAATCTCGGTAGTTCTTGACGTTGTCCAGGCTTTTTGCGGCGCTGACGCTGTCTCCTTTGAGGTAGTAGAGAATCCCCAGCTCGTAGTAGGTGTACGGCACCAAGTAGTGGTCGTATTTTAACAGTTTCTCCCTCTGGAGGACAGAGTTGAAGTAATGCTCAGCCATCAGGTACTTGCCCAGGTGTTTCAGGCACAGCCCCTTGAGCAGGTAGAGCAGGGTGATGTCGTCGGCCCAGTACTCGGTGTTGGCCTTCTCTCGGAGCAGGTCCTCCCCTTTGTCGATGATCATGAGCCAGCTGGAGATCAGGTCCAGCTTTTTGCTCATGACGCGGAAGCCGCTCCAGGCATAGAGAAACTCCAGCATGGGCTGTGCCGGGTACCAACCTGTGGTCGACCCGTAGCGCTGGCCCTTCACGGCAATAAATTTTTCGACGGGCACCGACGTTCCCAACACCTTGATCCTCAAAGACTCCACTTTTAGGAAGAGCGAGTTGGTGTCCTCGCTGACCAGCCTGGCGAAGTCTGCAGGGAGCAGGGCCAGGATGGCGGCCTTGCTGTAGGAGTAGATGGCCTTGGACCAGCGGCTCTGCTGGGAGAGGAGGCGGGCGTACTGGAACGCCTGCTTCCAGTTCTGCAGGAAGATGTCGCACCACATGAGCTCCCAGTAGCAGAGGTGGTGGACGTGCTTCCACTCGCTCTGGACGAACACGCACTCGTGCAGCTTGAGCTGCGCCTCCGCGAAGTCCCCGGCGAGCATGCAGAAGCGGGCGTGGAAGAACTTCAGGATGACACAGTGGGGGAACCGCTGGCTGTGGAGGACGAGGAGGCGCTCGGCCCCGGAGCTGGAGACCTGGCCCATCCCGAAGGCCACGCAGAGGTAGCCGTGGTAGAAGAGCAGCATCAGCGCGCTCAGGATGCTGTTGATGTGGGACTCGGAGGCGCTCTCGCAGAGCAGAGTCAAGCCCACCTCCCTGTTCCCGGAGTAGCCCACCACGTTGAGCAGCTTCAGCGTCTTGGGAGGCACGTGGGACATGAGCAGATTGAACACGCCCACCCCAAACTTGATGCCGCCCACCAGGTGCTTGTAGGTTTTGCTCTGGCTGCTGGGGATTTGGGGCAGGATCTGCTGACAGTCTTTGTAGATCTGGTAGCTGGAGCTGATGGCCAGCCCGCTGCGGAGGTAGCCGAGCACGCTGTCGTCCTGGATGAAGGTGACGGCCGCCTTCAGGATGAGGCTCTCGGCGTAGCAGACGTCCGCGTGCAGCTCCTCCTCCTGGATGGTCTGCGAGCCCTGCCTTTTCACCAGCCGGTAGAAGCTCACCCACGACTTCCTGCGGAAATTGTAGCAGGTCCTCAGGGCGTCCTTCGCGGCCATGCTGCCGGCCTCGATGTCCTGCGGGTCCAGTGTCAGGGCGGACTTGACCACCATCAGGATGCCGTACATGAGCGCGTGGTACAGGCTGCTTTTGGACCACGGGGAGATGAGGCTTAAGGCCTCCGAGAACCTGTTGTTGAGAAATAAGTAGAGGCCCGTGGTGCATTCCTCCAGGGAGGAGAGCAGGCTCATGGTGGACGCGGCGGGGATGACCTCGAAGGCGTCTTCGAAGCGCTCTTCCTTCTCGTTCTCCCTTTTACCGACCCGGAGTGAGAAGTCCTGGCTCTTGCTGTCTCTCTTCCTGACAGTGAGGGCCATCCCTGCTGTGCCTGGGTCTGCGGGAGGCTGCTCTGCCTGCGGCTGGTCCCGAAGCACGGCCTGAGATGCTGCTGCTGCAAGAGTCCAGAGGTGCTTTCCTAGGAGGACCTCACCTGCGTGGACAAAGGGGTGGGGGGGAGATAAGCACGTCAGCATTCACGTCGTCTGGAATAAGCCCAGGAGGACGGGGGCTTGCTTGGCCCCGCTGCAGGGCCAGATAGGAGCGCCGCGCACGGCAGGCCGACCTGGTTCCAGCCCTGGAAGTGCGTTTGGTCCCCCAGCCCTACCAACAGTAAGCCGGGGGCACAGCCGGCTGGGGCCCAGCCCCCCATTAATAGTCCCTAGGCCAGAGAGACGGAGGGTAGGGCTCTCGCAGGCACCAGCCCAGGCTCGATCCCCCGTACCACGTATGATCCCCTAAGCCCGGCCGGAATGGTCAGCCACGGACAGCTGGGTGTGCCCCCCAGTTAAAACAAACGTGATCCTGTTTTTATTTTCCAGTTCACACCCAGAGGTGCTCAAGCTTAACCCCAGGTTTTTTGCTTGTTTCTTTCTTTTGGGCCACACCTGGGGGTGCTCAAGGATCACTCCCGGCAGGGGATTGAACCTGGGTCAGCTGGAAGCCAAGCCCCCCCCATTGTACTCTGGCTCCAGCCCCACTGACTCTGTTGATGATAAAAGCGGGCGAGGGGTCTGGAGAGAGAACACGGGGTGAGATGCTTGTCTTGCACCCCCAACTCGGGTTCTATCCTTGGCACCACATGTGGTCCCCCAAGAACCAATCCCGGAGCAGAGGCAGGAGAGAGCCCTGAACACAGCTAGGTGGGACCCAAGACAAACAAAAGGTGGGAGAGGGGTCGAACAGGGGAATAATCAAAGGGTAGGAAACGAGAAGCAAGAGGAGCAGATTCTTACAGACACGGTGCACGCACAGGAGATTCAGGCCCTGCTGGCCCTTCCTTTCTCCCCGAGCTACTGTGATTACAAAGTCCATCAAGCGTTTAACCAGCTCACGGGGAAATGCCCTTACAGGAGGACAATTCTGTTCTTTGGGCTGCTGGATTACCAAGAGCTCGAGAAAGGACAAGTGGCAGGTTCAGTCCCAGGAGAATTTCCGGCTTGCTAATCATATTCCACGGAATCCCTCTCCCCATCCAAGGTAGCTGGAATTTTACCTTTTCTGAAATAGCCTAGTGTGGGCGCAGCCACTCAGCGCCCTGTAGAATCTGCCAGTGTTTCTCTCTGGCAGTTTTTTTTTTCTTTGCTTTTTGTATGTTTGTTTTGTTTGGGGGTCACACCATAGGGTGCCTAGGGTCTATTCCTAGCTCTGTGCTCAGGAGTGACCCCTGGTGGTGTTGAGGACTGACCTGGGGCCGCATGCTTGTAAAATAAGTGCTTGTCCCTGTACTACGTCCCTAGGCCTCACCCCCAATTTTAATGGCCAATATAACCAATTTATATGCCCTTTACACTTACCCATCAGCCGGTGCTGCTGGGCGAGGCACCCAAACAAAACTTCCCATTTTTCTAGTATTGGAGAATTTCCACTGTTAGACCGATATTTTTTTTCCCTTTAAGATGTTGGGGTGCGGGGGTGGGGCGCCCTCATGGTGTTCAGGCTTTTCTTCTGGCTCTGTGCTCAGGGATCATTCCTGATGGTGCTCAGGGGACCATCCATGGTCTCAGGAATTCAGGTGGACCGGCTGCATGGCCGGCCAGCACCTCTGCCCCTGCACTGTCTCAGTTCCCACTGGATCGATGCTCTGTGAGAGCCTCCTCTTATTTGAAAAGTATGGTGGGTAGGCTGACATTTTCCAATACCTCCTCATCTTGGGGCTGGAGCGACAGCACAGCGGAGAGGGCGTTTGCCTTGCACGCGGCTGACCCGGGCCCGATTCCCAGCATCCCATATGGTCTCCTGAACACCGCCAGGAGTAATTCCTGAGTGCATGAGCCAGAAGTAACCCCTGCTCATTACCCGGTGTGACCCAAAAAGCAAATCAAAAATAAAAACAAAACCTCCTCTTCTCTCTGGATCTCAAGATCGCAAGCCTGCCTGCTCCTCCCTCCTGCCTCTTGTTTCTGGGTCACACCCAGCTGCTGCTCAGGGCCACACCTGGGGGTGCCAGGATCATAGCAGGGCAGGGCCGTAATCTTTGTTCTGCATCTTCAGTCCTCAAGCCAACTCTGTCAAACACAGTCTAAACAAACAAACAAACAAACAAAAAAACCCACAGTCTAAACAATGATCTGAGAATCCTAGGGAGTGGACCCATTTCTCTTTGGCATGGGCTTGCTTTCGTTTTATTTATTTAGGTGAGGAAGCCACACCTGGCAGAGACCTGAGCTCAGGGATCACTCCTGATAGCGTCCAGGGGACCATCCGTGATGCTGAGGAACAAACCCCGCTCAGCGGTGCAAGGCAAGCACCCTGCCCCCTGTGCTGTCTCTACAGCTTCTCTGGATTGACTTTTTTCCTCTAAATTTGCTTTCTAGATAAGGTTTATCTGCGAGGGAGGAGCCCGCTCAAGGCTCGGGGCCTAACGCACATGCTTTGTACGCAGGAGCCTGAGTTCGTCCCTGACATCACGTGGTCTCCTGAGCCCCGAGCTGGAGAGAGTCCAAAGTTAAAAAGGGCTGGAGCGATACAGTGGGGAGGGTGTTTGCCTTGCACGTAGCTGACCAGGGTTCGGTCCCGGCATCCCATATGGTCCCCGGGAACACCGTCAGAGGTAACTCCTGAGTGCAGAGCCAGAGTAACCCCTGAACACTGCCGGGTGGACCCAAAATGAAAAGAAAAAAATAGAAAACAGAGAAACAGATTTGCCTAGGGGCCAGGGATGTGGCTTTGGTGCAGAGGCCTGGTGGTCCCCAAGTATAGCTCGGAGTGATTTCCCCCCAAAAATATAAAAAGTAAAAAAAAATGTCACTAATCTTACAGGAATAGGGGGCCAGAGTGTTAGTACAGGGGGGCAGGGCAGTTGCACGTATCTAACAGACGCAGGTTAAATCCCTGGCACTCTCCAGGGCCCTCTGAGCTCGCCAGGGCTGGTGCCTGAGCACCTCTGGGTGGAGGCCACCCTTTTCCTCTTTCTCAGAGAATCAGCCGCCACTGAGGTTGCAGTGAGAAACGCCAGTGTCCCACTCTTCACGGTCCTTGCTCCCGGGCGAGAAGCTTTGACAAAGGCCTTAGCATCTGGGGATTCTTGAGAATTTTCTTTTCTTTTGTTTGTTTGTTTTTTGGGTCTCACCCAGCGATGCTCAGGGATTACTCCTGGCTCTTCACTCAGGAATTACTCCTGGCGGTGCTGGGGGACCCTATGGGATGCGGAGGAATGAACCTGGGTCAGCCGTGTGCAAGGCAAACGCCCTACCCATTGTGTTATCGCTCCAGCCTTTCCTGAGAATTTTCTTTTCTTTTTTTTTTTTTTGGTGGGGGCAACCCCCAGGATCTGTGGCAGGGGTCACTCCTGCCCTGGTGATGCTTGTGGTACTGGGGACCAAACCAAGGCCAGTGCATACAACATATGTTCCTTAATCTCCCAACTCTCTCTCTCCAGCCCAAGGATTTGCTTGCTTTTCTTTCTTTCTTATTTTTCTTTTATTTTTTTGTTTGGGGGCCATGTCTGGCAGTGCTCCGAGCTTACTCCTGGCTCTGCACTCAGGGATCACTCCTGGCAGGGCTTGGGGAGCATCTGGAGTGCTGGGAATGAAACCTAGGCATCTTCGTGGGCGAGGCAAGAGCCCGGCGTGCTGTCCTCTCTCTCCAGGCCCCCAAAGATTTGCTTTCCACGAAGAAAAGTTTTCTATGAGTTATTGCTTCTCTGTGACCCCCTTTTCTCTGTGGATTGGCTGAAAGAACAGCAACAATTTATTTCTCTTGCTGAAGGCAGCAAGTTAGGAAGACATAAAGGTCTGAGGAGGGGCTGGGGTGGGTACAGTGGGCAGGGCGTTTGCCTTGCGCGCTGCCAACCTGGGTTTGATTCCCAGCATCCCACTGGTCCCCCGAGCACCGCCAGGAGTAATTCCTGAGTGCATGAGCCAGGAGTAACCCCTGTGCATTGCCGGGTGTGACCCAAAAAGCAAAAATAAATAAAAATAAAAATAAAGGTCTGAGGAATGGCTAGTTGGGGCAGAAAGGAAACTTCCGGGAGGTTAATGCCCCGATCTTTGCAGTTTTCACAAATAACAAAGTCCAGTCAGATGCTGAGGCTGGCTGCTCTTAGGCAACACGAGTCAGAGCTGACGCTTACTGACTGCTCAGAAGGCTCTAGGCCCGTGCAAGGCCAGAGCAACGCTTTACCACAAGCACCAGGAGGAAGTCCAGATCAAAAGCAGGGTCAAGGGCGGGAGAGAGCGCCCCAGAGCCTGAGAGCATGCTTCGTGTCGCTGTCTGGTTTTCGGACCATGCCCGGCAATGCTCAGGGCTTACGCCTGGCTCAGGCGACCATACGGGATGCCAGGGATCGAACCTGAGTCGGCCACATGCAAGGCGAGCGCCCTATCTGCTGTACAATCACTCCGGCCTCTTCCCAAAATTTCTTAAGCAGTATTGGAGAGGGAAAAGATTATGAAATATTGGTGAAAAAAGAGAAGCGAGGGGCCAGAGAGATATCCAAAGGCTGAATGTCATCCGCACACTGGAGCCCAGGGTTTGATCCTGGCACCACTAAACACAGCCTGCTGGGAGTGACCCCCAAGCACCAGCTGTCACTTCCCCCTCTTGGGGGGGAACTTCCCCTCCCCCACAGAAAGAGCTATCAGTTATAGATAAGCACAACACAGCTATTTGGGCCTGTGTATGGTACACACAAACCCTACACAGACATGATTTTATATTAAAAGGTCAGCATTTGGGGCCTTTCCAAAGAGCTGAGCACAGATTTTGCATGCAGGAGGTCCAAGCTAGATTCCCCAAACACGACCCCCCAAAACCAAAAACCAAAAAGACCAGGACCAGTAAATTTTTTTTTTTTTTTGCTTTTTGGGTCACACCCGGCGATGCTCAGAGGTTACTCCTGGCTCATGCACTCAGGAATTACTCCTGGCGGTGCTCGGGGGACCCTATGGGATGCTGGGAATCGAACCAGGGTTGGCCATGTTGGCTGCATGCAAGGCAAACACCCTACCCACTGTGCTATTGCTCCAGCCCCTGGGACCAGTATTTTTAACTACAGACTATTATGTTATTTGGACCATGCACAGAAGTGTTCAGGGATCACTCCCAGCAGGGCTCCAGGGGCCATATGGGGTGCCGGCAATCAATCCCGGATTAGCTGTGTGCAAGGCAAGCACCCTATTTTCTGTATTCTCTCTCGAGGCCCAGGACTACTTTTGTTGGCCTTTGTTTGGGGATCACACCTTGTGGTGCTCAGATCCTGCCTTTGAGCTCAGGGGTCACTTCTGGTGATATCAAGGAGGTGCCCTAGATTGGACCATGGTCAGCAATGTAGAGCAGCTAACCACTGTACTACCTCTCCAGCAGAGTTATTTTATATTAAAAATAGAAACAGGGCCGGAGTTATAGTACAGCAGGGAGGACGTCTGACTTGTACGAGGCCGACCAAGGTTTAATCTCCAACATCCCATATGGTCCCCTGAGCACCGCCAGGAATAATTCCTGAATCCAGAGCCAGGTATAGCCCCTGAGCGTCGCTGGTGTGATCCAAAGTGCAAAATAGCAAAAAAAAAAAAAAAAAAAAAAAAAAGTGTTCAATATTTAAAGTTGTTCTAGTATTAAATTATCTCGGGGCTGAAGCAATAGTACAGTGAGTAGGACATTTCCCTTGCCTTGCACAGGGCTGACCCATCCAGGTTCAATCCGCAGCATCATATGGTCCCCCAAGCATCCGCCAGAAGTAATTCCTGAGTGCAGGGCCGGGGTAACCCTGAGCATCGTTGGGTGTGACCCAAAAAAAGTGGAGAAAAAAAAAGATGATCGCACCCAAGTTATTATAATGGGGATAATGATTTAAACATGAAACCAAGGGTCTAGCTAGTACAGCAGATAAGGCCTTGCACACAGCTGAGCCAGGTTTGATCCCCGACACCCTATGGTCCTGAGCATCACCAGGAGTAACTCCTGAGGGCAGAACCAGGAATAACCCCTGAGCATGACTGGGTGGGGGGCCTGAAATAAAAACAAAAGAAAACAAGTGTGAAACTAAAATGGAGAAGACAAAAAGTGAACTTAAAAAAATGTGGACTTTCTTTTTGGCAACACACCCATCAATGCTCTGGGTCAACTCCGGACTGTGGCTGAGGTCACTCCTGTCCTGGTGATGCTTGTGGTACTGGGGTATGCACCAGGGTCAGTGCCTACAACGTATGTTCCTTGATCTCCCAACTCTCTCCAGCCCAAGAATTTGCTGGCTTTTTTTTCTTGTTAATTCTTTTATTTTGGGGGGTTGATTGGTGCCAGGGAGCAAACCTGGGACACTAGCACGCAAAGCAGGAACTCAGTCTACTGAATCCTCTCTCCAGCGTGGAGTGTCATGCTAACACAGAATCCTAGAGGCAGAAAGTTATGTGGGTGAAACTGTAAAAGAATCAACAAGAGGCGTCTGAGTGATAGTACAGCTTGTCGGGGTCTTGCTTTGTGCCCTGAACGCAGCCAGAAGTGATCCTAGCGCACAGAGCCAGGACTAAGGCCTGAGCACTCAAGAACGCTGCACACTAAAGTAGCCCTGACTTGCACTGACATTTCATTAAAAGGGTCTCGTGATTTTTAGGGAAGAGGTGCTCAACATCAGGGCGCAGCGAGTGTTGAATACTAGTATCTTTCACGGCAAGCAGTTTAGCACAGGCTTCAGACTACGTAATAAATAATAAAAAGTAGGTTTTCGGGGTCTTGGTCACCCAGAAGCGGAAGCTTTGCTCCCATTCCCTCTGTTTTGCCTGTTGTTGGGTCACACCCGGCAGGGCTGGTGGGGGGGGGAGGGGGGAGGATTTGGGGTGCCGGGATGGAGCCCGGGTGGGCGTCCTGCGAGCGGGCATCCTGGCTGCGGCGCCCCTGGGGCCCACGTGGGCTGCAGGTGTGCACGGGGGGGGGGGGGGGGGTGCCGGGACGGAGCCCGGACGGGCGCCCTGGGGCCCACGTGGACTGTAAGTGTGTGCTGGGGGGTGCCGGGATGGGGCCCGGATGGGCGCCCCGGGGCCCACGTGGACTGTAAGTGTGTGCTGGGGGGTGCTGGGACGGAGCCCGGACGGGCGCCCTGGGGCCCACGTGGGCTGCAGGTGTGCGCTGGGGGGTGCCGGGACGGGGCCCGGACGGGCGCCCCGGGGCCCACGTGGGCTGCAGGTGTGCACGGGGGGGGGGGGCGGGTGCCGGGACGGAGCCCGGACGGGCGCCCTGGGGCCCACGTGGGCTGCAGGTGTGCACTGGGGGGTGCCGGGATGGGGCCCGGACGGGCGCCCCGGGGCCCACGTGGGCTGCAGGTGTGCACGGGGGTAGGGGTGCCGGGACGGAGCCCGGACGGGCGCCCCGGGGCCCACGTGGGCTGCAGGTGCGCACGGGGGGCCCGCGTGTGCGCTCGCTCGGGCTGCGCCGGGTCTCTGGCGAGCCTGGTCCGGGGCGCCCCCCGTTACCTGTGCCGGACCCCGGTCATCACCGGGCGCCCCCAGGCCGGGACCCGGGCAGAGAGGCGGCGGCGGCGGCGGCGGGCGCGCACGAGGTCGGCCTGCGGCACCTGCGGAGGGAGCCGGGGCGGGGGCCGGGGGAGGGGAGGGCGGCGGGAGGGGAGGGGAGGGGAGGGGAGGGAGGGAGGGAGGGAGGGAGCCGGGCGGGACGGCGGGCGGGCCGCGGTTTACGGGCCGGGGCCGGGCGTCGCCATGGGAACGAATCCCTCCGCCCGCCGCGCGCGCGCCGCCGCGCCGCTTTCCCCCCGCGCCGCCGGGCGGCCGCTTCCGCCCGGGCCCTTTGTGCGGCGCGGCGCGTCGGCGTCGCGCGTGCGCAGAGCGGCGCGGGGCCGCGGCCTATATAAGCGCGGGCGCAGGCGCGGCCTCGCAGTGCCGCCGGACCGTTGGCGCGGGGCAGCGTGCGCCGGCCTTTGTGTCTCTCGGCTCAGGGCGCCGCGCCGGGCTCGCGGGCCGCTCAGCATGTCGCGCTACGGGCGCTACGGGGGAGGTGAGCGGGGCCGCGCCGGGCCGGGCGGGCGGGCGGGCGGGCGGCGGGCGCGGGGCGCGGGGCGGCCGTTGGGGCGGTCGGCGCCGCGTGCGTAATGGCGGCGGCGGCGGCCGGGCGGGCGCGCGTTGGGCGGGCGGGCGGGGGCGCGCGGCCCGGGGTGGGGGGGTGGCCCGGCCGGCCGGCCTGACCTGACCTGACCTGACCTGGCCGCCCGCCCGCGCGGGACCCCCGCCCGCCCGCCCGTCCGCCCGCCCGCCGGTCCGCCCGCCCGCCCTCCCTCCCGCGCGCGCCGGCTGCCATCTTGGCGCGGTGGCGCATTTCCGCGGCGCCCCCCGCCCCCGCCGCGGGCTGAGCGCGCGCCTCCCCCGCAGAGACGAAGGTGTACGTGGGCAACCTGGGCACGGGCGCCGGCAAGGGCGAGCTGGAGCGCGCCTTCAGCTACTACGGGCCCCTGCGCACCGTCTGGATCGCGCGGAACCCGCCGGGCTTCGCCTTCGTGGAGTTCGAGGACCCCCGGGACGCGGAGGACGCGGTGCGCGGCCTGGACGGGAAGTGAGTGCGGCGGGCGGGGCGCGGCGCGGGGGGCGGGGCGCGGGGGTCCCACGCGGGGCGGGGCGGGGGTCCCACCGCGCGCTCGTGCCGCCCCCAGGGTCATCTGCGGCTCCCGCGTGCGCGTGGAGCTGTCCACCGGCATGCCGCGGCGCTCGCGCTTCGACCGGCCCCCCGCGCGCCGGCCCTTCGACCCCAACGACCGCTGCTACGAGTGCGGCGAGAAGGGCCACTACGCCTACGACTGCCACCGCTACAGCCGCCGGCGCCGGAGCAGGTAGGCGGCGCGCGCGGCGGCCGCGCAGGGGTCCCGCGTCTCGTGTGCTGCCTCGCTGTTGCTCCTTGAATAATCACTGGTCGCCACCTTTCAGGTTTCTTCGTTTGAGTCGGTCGCCTCGATTCAGAGTGCCACGAGCCTTTTGATTTCGTGCTGAGGCGCCTTGCAAATCCGACCATTAAGATCCTCCTAGACCTTGAGGTGATCAGCATAAGAGGCCAGATCCCCTCGAGCCGTCCAGCCTAGCCCCAGCTCATTCTTTAGAGGGCAGAGTTTGAGCCGGCGCCCGCCGTGCCCGCAATTGGCTTACTGGGGGGCCCCTCCGGTTTAGAAAGAGGAACACCAGATTGACCACATCCCCAGCTAGAAAAATCCTCCTGCGTCAATCAAGCCTCACCTGGCTCATTTGGCTGTCAGTTTGATCGTCGTTAGATTGAAGAGAACATCTAGACGCAGCGCTCGGCTATAGATTCTGCTAGACCGTCTAGATCTGCTAGAGCTCCTAGACCTGGGCCAAAGAGGGTCGACCTGCAGACTTGCAAGGTTTATTTTAAATACACATTACAGTGCTTTCTATTGTGTGATGCTGAGATGTAATTCGACTTTTAACGGATCTTTTTTTAGGAAGTTTTTTTTTCTTAAACGACAACTGATAGGCCCAGAGTTTTTGTTTCCAAGTGAAAACGCTAAGTTTGAATAGTTCTGAGATTTGATTGCAGCAGAGGCACACAGAGCGTGGAAGCGAATTCCTCTCTAACATCCTCTCTTTTCTGACTTGAAAACTAGGTCCCGCTCGAGGTCCCATTCGCGGTCCCGAGGTAGGCGGTACTCGCGCTCGCGCAGTAGGAGCAGGGGACGGAGGTGAGGTTTTTCGCCTTGATGCTGGCTTGTTCGGGAGCTGAGGATGTTTAGGGGGTGGACTTACACTTTGGCTTAATTCCTAGATCAAGGTCAGCGTCTCCCCGACGATCCAGGTCTGTGTCTCTTCGTAGATCGAGATCGGCTTCGCTCAGACGATCTAGGTCTGGCTCTATAAAAGGATCGAGGTATTTCCAGTACGTGACCGTTTTCTTTACCCTTGCTTTTTGGATTGGGGGGCTGGGCTTTGGACCGTGCCTGACTCTGCTCAGTGGTGTCTGGCGTCTGGCTACCTGCAAGTGGTGAAGTGGCCCCACAGCAAAAAAGCACAAGTACGTGGAGAGAGCACAGGCGAGTAGGGTGCTTTGCCTTGCCTCACCTAGCCTGTCCAGGGTTCAATCCCCGGCATTTGATACGGTCCCCCTCGCCTCCACCACAGTGATTCCTGAGTGCAGAGCCAGGAGGAAGCCCTGAGCAGCACCCTGAAACAAGCACAAGTCTGTGATTAAAGCCCTGGGTAGACTGGGGGGTGATGGGTTTGGACATGGCCTTGGGTCAGATAACCAGCGATAGGAAGTTGGCGGCATGTAGGGGTGCCCTTAGAAGTCGCTGCTGCTAAGTGGTACGACCTAGTGGTCTTGTGGGGGCCACGTGTGTGATGGGGACTTTTATTTACTACTGGGCTTGCTTGGGGAATCCAGCCTGGTGGTTCCTGGAATAGTGCGGTCGTGGTGATTGAACGTGGGTTTGTCTGCAAGGCAAGGGCCTTACCACTGCACAGTTTCTCTTCCTGCCCAGAACCTTCATTTTTAATACTGATTCTGGAGTGCTGAGCTACAGCTCTGGACTTTGTCTGACTAGGGGGCGGGTGCTCCAGTAGTACTGGCCCCCCCACTGTGCGGGCCTGGTGGTCCATGGTTGGGAGATTCTAAGAGTAGACGGCCCAGCCTCCCAGGGTACCACCTGCACCCTGTGCCCCCGTTGAAATACAGTGGGGAGGTTGTGAGTATGTTAGAGCCTGGGTTGGATTATGGGACACAACTGGTCCCTGAATCCTGTGATGGGACTTAGACCTTTCCCAGTGGTGATATCATTGAACTTTATTACTGGAAGGAGAGTTGAATTGATGCACTCAGTCTTCCATGAAAGTCAGGCCGCTGTCTCTTGGGTATTCTGCACCTTGTGAGAATACTGTCCTTTGTGAACTGACAGCCCTGGTCACTCAGGTGCAGGCAGCACAAGGCATCTCGTCCGGCCCACCTCCATTCTGTGCTTACCTAATGAGGTGTTGGGTGGTGCTGAAGAAAACTGCTCCTGGACTAACTGATGATGGTGGGGTTTGTTTTTTTTAAAGATCACGGTCACGGTCGAGATCAAGATCCAGGTCTATTTCACGACCAAGAAGCAGGTAGGCTAGAAAACTAATTACTGCTCTTCTAGTTTATGTGGCACCAGTATCCAGAGCGTTCAAAGGGTTCTGAGTTGTTGAAGTTTCACGTGTTAACTCCTAAATGTTAATGTTCAATGGGAACAATAAAGAAGCTGTTAAGAACTGATGATTGTGTCAGGCAGTATTGTTTGCGATTGGGGCTTATTAAGAAGCCCTTGTTAGAGCTGATCATTTGAAAGACGCACACCCGGTTAAATCTGTGTAAAATAGCATAGAACAGGTGCCTGTAGTGAAAACACCAGCAGCCTTTGGGAGATTGGATTGCTAGATTCTTTCCGTTTAGAAGCTCAAAACAGTTTAGGGATTTATTTCTTGGCATTGATAGAAATCGGGATTGGCTAGTACCTCTTCTTAATAGAATTTCTCATGTTTTGACAGCCGATCAAAGTCCAGATCTCCATCTCCAAAAAGAAGGTAGGCTGATGTTTCCTTCCAAGGTCGTGATTCTGTGTGGCCTCTGCGGGCTTTGCCTCCTGCTTACTTTTCAGACTTTGTGTTTGAGTCCCTTTGAGTTGATGATTTCTTAAAAGAAATGGCTTCTGTATAAAAATGATGAAATGTCATGTTTTTTACAATGAACTTGAAATTTTGCAGCAGAAATCTGCGTCTTCTAAAACCCTTTGGTCTCTGCTATGGTACTAGAATTCCACTGAAACTGGCCATTGATTATACGTGAGAAGGCTCGGTTTCAGTAGATTCTAATCAATTCCAAATCTGTTTTCCTTTTTAGTCGTTCCCCGTCAGGAAGTCCTCGGAGAAGTGCAAGTCCTGAAAGAGTGGACTGAAGTTCACCTTTTCAGGAAAAAGTTATTTTGTTTACATTATTATAAGGGATTTGTGATGTCTGTCAAGTGTAACCTAGGAAGAAGGTTTTGAACCATCTAATCAAAATGAATCTGGATTATTACTCTGTAAATTCACAGCAGTAAGACTATACAATTTTTTGTTGAATGTATTAACATCCTGTCGTCTGAAAATGGGTTTTTATTTGGCACATTTAAATAAAATGTTTCTAACTAGAGTTCTGATTTGTGTTAATACTCCATTGGTAAATGTGAATCAACCTTGATCTCATACAGCTACATTTAAAAGTTCTTGGAGTCTTGAACATGCTTAACCAGTGTGCATACACCTGGGACATGTCATTGATGCTCAATTTAGGGCCAGAGGAGCTCGTGTCCCCTGTAAGAGCGCGAATGCACCGTGAGGTTCTGAAATTGGAGTGGGTGTTGCAGAGAGCTGCCCCTCCGCTACAGAGGCCATCTGAGCTTGATGGGACAACAAGCACTAAAATCCTTGAAAAGCTAGACTTAATGTTGGAGAAGCAGGATTTGGAGGCCGATGATACTCGTTCACATTTGGGTGTATTAGATGGTTTCAAATTATAGCTTGCCACATTAGGAAGGTCTCGATGTTCTTTTTCATATTTTATATAAGAATATTTGCATGTTTGAGGAATTGTCTGAATTTAGGACAAAGCACCTTGTAAATTGTAAACCAGCTTTGCAAAATTTTCCAGCCCGGATCTTCCCTCTTCCTTCAGATGAATAGGCTTAGTTTAAGAAATCTGTTATTTCCAAGTTAGGTTTTGTAGTTCCTGTTCCAACATGGTCAAACCTTATTTTGCCAGGCTGGTGCTAAATAAAAGTGTTAAAACCAGAAATGTTAACGAGACTGAAGTTCCATAAATCTCACCTATAGCAATACTTTGTATCTGGGTAAATCTTCCTGTAGATTCTTAACATTTGGAATGTTTGTAGTAGGGCAGTTATTTTGGAGAGATTCCTGGTCAAACTTTCACTGGCTTAGGTATTTATCCTTGAGGAAACAATGCTGGTGGCACACCCTTGTTTAACTGGAGAGCATTGCGGTTTGGGATACTGGCCTGCCTGAACTTCCGGGATCCAAGTGACCTGATAGATGGAAGTTTGGCTGCTTTGAGTTTTGGTAATAGGCTTGAATTACAATGCTGGCATGAAGCTGTGTGTATAACTGGCAGGTCTAACAGTTTTGTATATAAAGATTATTCAATAATAAATCTGCAGAGAACAAAACAATCCTGACACTCAGTTTTTGGAATTGGGAGTTTGGAGCGAAGTAGAAATTAGTCCTTTAGTTTGGGGATGGACTCAAGCTTATGAAAGGGCAGGAAGGAAAATGGAAGTTTCACGCAACCCTCCCTGGGAAGGGCAGCTGGTGGCTGGACCACACTGGCCCCAAATACGCGCAGCTGTGCCTCTGGACGGGTTCCCTTTTTGCACTGCACCTAGTAGTTGGGACATGGCTTGTTGATTTTTTGGGGGGGTGGGGCGCTGTACTTCTAAAACCAGGGCTCCCACACGGAAAGTGTACAAGGCTGACTGGGCAGAGGAAAGAGCTCGATCCCAACTCCAGACCAGGTGTTGCCTGAAGCAAACCCTGGGCCTCCCATTGTTCACTTAATTTTGTCTTTGGTCTACATCTGGAAGTACATCAGTGCTTGGAAGCTACTCAGTTATTTTTTTGGGCGGGGGGTTGCGGGGCAGTGGGTGTACACGAACCCTAAGGGTGTTGGGGTCAAATCTAGACTTTGCATACACTTGACCTCTTCATCTCAGATGGAAGCCCTCATTTAAAACCTCGCTTTGGGTTTTTTTTTTTTTTTTGCTTTTTGGGTCACACCTGGCAATGCTCGGGGGTTATTCCTGGCTTTGCACTCAGGAATCACTCCTGGAAGTGCTCGGGACCATATGGGATGCTGGGGATGGAACCCGGGTCGGCTGCGTGCAAGGCAGACGCCCCACCCGCTGTGCTATCAATCCAGCCCTCGCTTTGGGTTTTAAGTTGAACGTGAGAGACTGTTTAAGACATTATTGGGTGCTCTCACCTGCTGTCTAGGAGGTGAAGCAGGACCCTTGGCTTGAGCGGGAAAGGCTGGAGACCAGCTGTAAGCCCCCTAGCCGCCCGGTGGGCTGTCAGATTGTTCAGTAGGTAGGACCATAGTTCCCTCCCCCAGGGGCCTTGCTTTTCCCAAGAAGACTCAGAGGGCCCGGGGGTTGCTAGCTGCTTTGTCCATCAGCCGGGCTGGGCAGGAGTGGCATGCCAGGGGTTGAACTCGGGCCTCTGCACGAGTCCTGCTCTGCCCCTGTGCATTTTCCCGGCAGCAGGAGCTGCCTTGTGTTCTGCATCTTTGTGCTTTGCAATCTAGTGGATTGAGCACGGAATTTCTGAGAGAACATGGGAGAGTTTGGGGCCAGAGGGAGGCTGGAGGGAGTTCAGTGGGTAGAGCGCTTGCCTTGCACGATGGCTGACTGGGTTTGATCCCTGGCATCCCATATGGTTCCTGAGTACTGTCAGGAGTGCAGAGCCAGACGGGAGAGAGAGTTCAGTGGGTAAAGCATTTGCCTTGCATGCAGCCGACCCAGATTCGTTTTCCGACAACCCGTTTCCCTTGTTTTTTTGGTGAAACAAAAATGGTGAAGGAACAGGTGTTGGAACACTGACCAAAATCCAGTCACGGACAACTGTTTATCTCACTGTGACTCGGTCTAAGAAAAAGTGCAGAGCCACGAAGACCCCTGAGTATCGTGGGGTGTGGCCAGAAAGCAAAACTGAGCTCAAACCACCAAGAAGGTCGGTAGCACCCGGTCGGTTGCCTCTGGGGATGCAGGGGAGTGCCATGTGATCTGGAAGACATGCAGAGCTGACAGACGGGCAGGGACAGAAGACAGCCCTCGGGCAGGTCTGGAGATTGCTGTTGTCTTGGCGACAAGCCAGCGGCCACTTGGCCGTGTCCTGACAGGAGGGGTGTGGCTCCTCAGGAGGCACCAGCGGGCAGCGTGAATGCCGGTTCCCGGGCCGGGTTCGTGCCTCTGGCAGGGCACTTGCCTTGCACGTGTGGTCTTGCGCACTGGTGAGGACCAGACAGACCGGAGCCGTCCCTTAACCAGCCCTCCAGCACAGCTGGCTGTGCCAAACACTGGAAGAAAATGTCGGCGACTGTACAGCGGGGAGGGTCGGGCCTTGCTTGGTGGCCAGCGCCCTCCGTGTTCCCCCAAGCCCCTCCAGGGGTCAGCCCTGAGGACAATCAGGTGTCTGCCCCCAAACAAAAAAACAACTGTTGTAAGATTATCCAGGAATGTTGCTTAATCCCGGAACAAGCCGGTATGACCCACACTCCACAGAGCAGGAAGCTCGCTCAGACTGCCTCTGCGGTTAGCCACTGGGCAGGAGGGATGAAGAATCCTCGGCCTAGTCCTCTTTTAGGGGAGGGGTGCTCGGGGGTGGACCCGGGCCTGGCCACGGGCTAAGGTGGTGTCCTTTTTTTTTTTTTGCTTTTCTTTTGGGTCACACCAAGCCTTGCTCAGGGGTTACTCCTGGCTCTGCACTCAGGAATCACTCCTGGCGGTGCTTGGGGGACCCTATGGGATGCTGGGAATCGAACCTGGGCCGGCTGCATGCAAGGCAAACGCCCTACCCGCTGTGCTATTGCTCCAGCCCCTAAGGTGGTGTCTTCATTCCCAGACTGCGGCCTTGAAAGCCTGGGCTTTCCTTGAGGCTCACTCCTGGCTCTGCTCAGGGCCCCTTCTGACAGTTCCCCGGCAGTCGAACTTGACCGCACGCAAGGCTAGTGCCTTAGCCTTGTGCTATCCCCTGGCTCTTAGAGGCTTCAGTTTTGGAATAAAGAGTACCTTACTAACCTTTGGACTGGAGCGATAGCATAGCCTTGCCTGCGATTGACCCGGGTTCGATTCCTCCATCCCTCTCAGAGAGCCTGGCAAGCTACTGAGGGTATCCGCCTGCATGGCAGAGCCTGGCAAGCTCCCTGTGGAGTATTCGATACGCCAAAAACGTAACAAGTCTCACAATGGAAATGCTACTGGTGCCCGCTCGAGCAAATCGATGAAGAACGGGAGGACGGTGTTAACAGGGCTAACCTTGAAAAAGAAAGGAAGGGGGCTGGAGCAATAGCACAGCGGGTGGGGCCTTGCACGCGGCCAGGTTCGATTCCCAGCTTCCCACATGGTCCCCTGAGCACTGCCAGGAGTAATTCCTGAGTGCAGAGCCAGGAGGAACCCCTGAGCATCGCTGGGTGTGACCCAAAAAGCAAATTAAAAAGACAGGAAGCATCAGAATATCTCAGAAAAGATGGTCCATGTTACTTGCCCACTGTGGCCCCGTTGTGTTTCTAGGTTGGGGATCGAACCCAGGTTTCAGGCGGGCAAGGCCCGTGTTTCTGTGTGAAGCCATATCGCGGGTGCCAGTCAGATCCATGTTAGCAGTTCGGCTTCTCCTTTGGGTGTTTGGGTCACACTGGCTCTGTGCTCAGGGACGGACCAGGGCCCACTGTGTGCTAGTGACGGGCTAGCTCTCTGGTCCAACTTGGCTATTTCCCCCTCACCCCCTTTTTAAAGGGAGGGTTTGGGGCCACAGGGGCATGCTTAGGGCTTACTCCCAGGCTGCAGCCTGGGCTGTCATCTTGCCCTGGGCTGTTTTCCTTCCGGAGCTGAATAAGGAAGAGATGCTCACCAGGATGCAGTTGTTCATCAATTTGCCCGAGCGGGCCCAGTAACGGCTCCATTGTGATGTGATACTTGTTACTGTGCTTGGCATATCGAATACGTCACTGGCAAAAATACATTTGCCAGGCTCTGCCGTGCGGGCGAGATACTCTCGGTAGCTTGCCGGGCTCTCCGAGAGGGGCGGAGGAGTCGAACTCGGGTCGGCCATGTTGGCTGCGTGCAAGGCAGACGCCCTACCGCTGTGCTATCGCTCCAGCCCACAGGTGTGTGCTATCACTCACGAGGATACTTCTAAGTTTTGGGGCCACACCCCGCAATGCTCGGGAGTCACTCCTGGCTCTGCACTCAGGAATCACTCCAGGTGGTGCTGGGGGACCTTATGGGATGCAGCGGAGCAAAACCCAGGTCGGCCACGTGCAAGGCAGACGCCCTCCCTGCTGTGCTAGGGCTGTCGCTCTGGCTGACGAGGGTGCTTGTAACGCATGTGCCTGCAACGAAGAGACTTCCAGGCTGGAGAGCGCGGCAGGCTCAGGCCCTTGGTCCGCACACAGCTCATCCTGGTTGGTTCCCCCTGCGCCCGGAGCCAGAAGTCAGCCTCGAGCCCTACCGGCTGTGGCTCAGACACCAAACGACAAGACCTCAGGGTGGGCCGTGTGGGGACACGCGGCAAGGCACCCCCATTCCTGCGCGCTTGCTCCAGCCCTGCCCCCGACGCAGTTCTCAGGGAGCTGTCGCAGACACACCAGGGGCCTTCCGCGAAGGTGGGCTGGCACTGGTGCTCCCGCTCTGGACTCCGTGGACACGCAGCCGTTCCCTGGACCCCTTCAAGGGCAGCCCTGGAAGGTGAAGCTCTGCAGACCCCCCGGGGTCAGTGTGAGGGGGGATGAGAGCCGACGGAAGTGGGTGCTTTAGAGGTGTCTGAGAAGGGGCTCAGGCTCAGGGTGGGAGGGCGGGGCCGAGTGGGACGCGACAGGACCTGGGGACCTAAAGAGGTCCCCCATTTCTCCTGGAGACTTGGCTCTCCAGTAGACAGATGGACGCAGCCCACTGGCGGTGGCTGGGCACAGGCTGGGCGCGCAGGAGGCCTGGGTTCCAGCCCTGCTCTCCCGGCCCCTTCAGCACTGCCAGGAGTGATTCCTGAGCACAGAACCAGGAACAGCTGCCTGAAGGCCCCTAGGCGTTACCAAACCCCACTCCCCGCTAAAGGGGGAAAAGGAAGGGAAAGAAATCAGGGTGGGGGGATCAGAGTAATAATCCAGCAGGGAGGGGGCTTGCCTTGCACACGGCTGGCCTGGGTTCCATCCCCGGCACCCTCCCCTCCCCCCAGGAAAAGCTGAGGAGAGAGCTGGAAGGGCCAAGAGCACGCTTGACCTAGGCATGGTGTGGTTCCCGGAACCTGCAGTCTGGGTGCCGCCCCCCAAGAGATTCTTAAGGGCTCAGCTGAAAAACAACAGAAAACAGCAGGAGCGTTAAGTCAAGGCCCGTCAGCTCCTCAGCTCCTCCGGAGTCCCGGAGTCAGGGCATTGCACCCATTTCCCAGCTTCCAGTGGAGCTGGGGCCTCTGTTCAGAAAACCAAACATGTGTGTGTCCTTAGGCCATGCCCAGCGGTGCTCAGGATGTGACTCTCGGCTCTGTGCTCAAGAGGTGCCAGGCTCCAACACACATAGGTGAGGTGTGTGCCTCCGTGCTCTCTGGCCCTTCCAGGACTGACTTAGTTTGGGCCACACACAGGGTAATTCCTGGCTCCACACTCAGGAATTATTCAGGGGACCATAAGGGACGCTGGGGATTGAACCCAGGTCAGCCACATGCGTGGCAAGTGCCCTCCCCTCTCTACCCAGGCCTTATTTTATTGTGGGTTTCGTGGTGACACTCTGCAGTACTCCGGGGTACTGTGGGGACCCTACAGGGTCAGCCATATACAAGGCAAGCATCTATTTGCTTTGTTTTTGGACATGCCCGCTGTGTGCAGGGAGATCATTCGGGGTGCAGGTCCGGCTAGATGGTGTGCAAGGCGTGTGCCTCAGTCCAGCCTCACGTTAAATGTCCTCAGACATTTCTCTTCGTCCGTTTATAATCTTTTGATGTGCTTGTTTTTGTTCTGGGCCATAGCTGGTCGTGCGCAGGGTTTTGTTCCTGCATCTGCACCCCAGGATCTCGCCTGGCAGGGACCACATGGGGTGCTAGGGCTCACACCTGGGTCAGCTACCCCCAACATGGCACTAGGGCTTCTCCAGGTGGTGTCCAGGGACCCGACATCCAGGGTCAAACCTGGGGTGCCCCTAAGCGAAGCCCTTTGAGTCACCCTCCCTCCTGTTTACAATCTTTGAAATAACTTTCTTGCAAGATTTTCTCGGCAGCTTGGCCAGAGCCTGAGAAGATGCACTTTTGCCCTGAAAGACCAAGGGTGTGAGGCCCCCTCTTAAGGAAGTGTGCACGGAGCCAAGAGTTGGGTGGAGGCGAGGGGCCAAACTTGCGCCCAGCTTGTCCGAACCTTTTCAGGATAATGGGCAGCTTGAGGACGATCCTGGGAAACGCGTCTTGTTAGGACATCCAGAAAAACATGCCAGAAACTGGCAGAAACTGCTGGAGTGTGAAGGAAGTCTGGGCATGAAGAGGGGGTTTTGGTTTTTGCCACACCTGGCGGTGCTCAGAGCTTACTCCTGGCAGCTGGGGGGGGGACTGTAGTGGGTGCTGAGGATGGACACAGGCAGAGGGCCGTGGGCAAGGCCCTCCCCGCTGCACTGTGGCTCCAGACCTGGGCCCGGTAGTCGAGACCTCCCCTGGGCTTCCAATATACAGCCACACCGACAGCTGCCCCTGCCTGGCCAGTGGGGGGAGAAGGCAGCTGGAAGGGAGGCTCAGAGCCTCAGCTGGTTCGTGGCCACGCAGGTCTGTATCCACTTCTTCCAGAACTTTCTCCAGCCAGCCTCCCTTTCCCTGGGCAAGGCCGACCCCACATTGCAGTTCATACCACCACCAGCAGGGGCCGCTGCACTCCAAGTCCTGAGCGAACCACGCACAGAGCAACCGGACCGCAAACACCTCTGCTAGGTCGGGGACCGGTTTACTCCATGGGGAGAGTTGGGGGGCAGGAAATGGGCGTCAGCGCCGGGCGGGGAAGCCATCACGCAGGAATCTCTTTCTCAGGTCTCGGCTCCTTCCTCAGGCCACGGAGAAGGTGAGCCATGTGGTGTGGTTGTACTCCTCGCCGGGCCTCAGCACCACGGGGGGAAAGTGGGGCTGTGGGGGGCGCAGTCTGGTTAAGACCCTGCCATGTGTGACCACCTGGTGACAGGCCGGGGACCCCCTGCGCCCTCCCACCACACTCAACCACCTGGGGACTGCCTAAGCCACGCTCAGGACCACCCCGGGTTCCCTCCTCGCACGCTCGGACCAGCCTGAGCCAGTGGCTGAGTGGCCCACAGTCCTGCTGGCCCGAGGGGCACCACGGCATGTGGGCTGAACCAGGAAGAGAAAGTCTGGGGGACACGTGGACAGGAAGGGTCCCCGAAACCCAGGCGATGCCAGGGAGCATGGGCTGCTGAGGGTGTCTGTCCATCAGTGCCTCTTGGGCGCTGGACTCCGGCAGTGGACTTCCCTGGACGCAGGGTCAGGACAAGCTTTACCTGGTTGACAGCGTCAGGCCAGCTTTGCGTCTCGAGGCAGAGGCCAGAGTGCTTGGGGTAGGTGCTGCCGCCCTTGCCCCGGAGCGTGCCGTCCAGGAAGTTGCCCGTGTAGAACTGGACGCCGGGCTGGGTGGTGGACACCTCGAGCACCCGCCCACTGGCAGCATGGCGCACCCTGGGGACAGAGCTTGTCAAAGGAGGGTCCCCGGGTGCCGGGAGACAGGAGGCGGCGAGCGTGTCCCCACTGGGGTCTTGCAGCTGACTGGGGAAGGCACCCCCTCAGCACTGAGCGGTGGTCCCCACAGGAGGAAAGGCCGGCATATGCCCCAGGCTCGCAGCCCCCTGTGTGCCTTTATGGGGACCCCCCAGCAGGGCCGGGCCGCGGCTCCCCCAGCAGTGCTCAGTCTGGCAGCTCAGTGCGGGGGTCCCAGGGGAGCAGGGCCCTCCTTCCTGGTGCCCACCAGCACCCAGAGCTGCCCCAGACCCCCCACCCAGGCGCCCACCGGGCACAGAACCGCCTCTGTCCAGATCTGTCCAGGCAGAAGTTGTGGTCGAAGCCAGGCAGGCCGAGCTCCTGCAGGCGCTTTCCGAGCTGCACCGGGCTCCTCAGGTCGAAGGCCGTGCCCTGCACCGGGGCCACTTCTCCTGGGGAGGGACAGCGAGAGGGGGTCAGCGTCTGATCCAGGTCTCCTGACCGCCCGGTTGGCCCCGACTGTCCGGGAGCTGCAGACGCCGGAGACTCTGAATTACCCAACTGCGCCCCAGCTCAGTGGGGGACGGAGGCCCCTCCCCAACATCCAACATCTTCAACATCCAACAGCTTCAGTGTCGGGCGACCCGGAGCTCAGGACGGTGAGAGGGGGCGGTGACCGTGGCCGACCTCCCTCGGTCTCTCGGAGCCCTGAGTGTAGACTGAGGAGTAAGCTGGAACACTGCCCCCAAAACCTCCCCACCCCACCCCCATGCACACGCGCATGAACTGGAACCTGCTGTCATGTGACACCCAAGACTTACTCCCCAGACCCTAAATGTGCCCCTAGATGGAGATTCTCAAGCCCCGTGGGGCCAATTCTGCGGAACCGTTAGCCCGAGGGAGCCTGGATCAGCCAGCTGGAACGCGGGTCTGTCACTGGGGCCAGCAGTGCCCGGGACCAAACCTGGGGTTCCCACAGCAGAGCATGGGCTCATCCCCTTAGCCATCCTCCAGGCCCCGTTTACCAAAATTAAAAGCAATTTCTTGGGGGCCGCAGCCAGGATTGCTAAGAGTCTACCCTGGCTCTGAGTTCAGGATCACCCAGTGCTTAGGGGCATTGAGGGGTGTTGGGTGGGGTTCCTGACTGCAAGGCAAGTGCCTTCACGCCTAGATTGTCTTTTTGGCCCGTCTCAAAATGATATGCTCTGTTTTTCCTTTTTTGGTCACACCTGGCGATGCACAGGGGCTACTCCTGGCTCATTCACTCAGGAATTACTCCTGGCAGTGCTCAGGGGACCACATGGGATGCTGCGAATCGAACCCGGGTCGGTCACATACAAGGCAAACGCCCTACCTGCTGTGCCATGGCTCCAGTCCCTGATTATCACTTTTCTTGATTTTTGTTTGTTTGGGGGCCACAGGGAGCAGTGCCCAGAGGACCCGGTGGTGCTGGGCATCGCCCCTGGGCCCCTGCACGCGAAGCCAGTGCTCAGCGCACTGTGCTGTGTCCCGGCCCGTTTCTATTGGTTTTAAGGGAGGAGTCGGGGCTGTCCCTGCAGGCAGGGCCCAGAGCCCCTCAGGCGGAAACTGTTTGCATTAGTGTTTTCCTCTTTAAAGACTGCGCTCGCCTCGAGGGGCAGCGGGGACTGCTGGGGGACTGCTGCTCAGTGGCTGCTAACATGTTCGGGATATTCAAACAGGCTGAATGTCAGGAAACGGCCCTCACAGAGCAGGGGCAGGAAGCTGAGAGACGGTGGGATCTGGCTCCAGGCCGGGCCTGTTGGCCCCAGACCAAACCCACCAGGGAAGAGAGACGGTGCAGAGGCACAGAGGGCTCACTGAGGCCGGAGGGAAGGAAGGTTCCAGACGCTCCCCCACAGTCAAGGCCCAGGGGAGGTGCGGTGGGGAAGGGCCGCGGGGACCCCATCTCTGCTTCCTTCCCGTGTAACTGCAATGTCCTCCCTGTGCCCTGACCCGGTCCAGACTGGCCAAGCCCACTTGGGGAAGGTTCTCAAGTGCCCCCGTGCCCCTGGAAAGACTGACCCCCACCCTGAAGGGCTGGGACACCTCCCGGCTCCCACGCAGTTCGAGTACACTGCCCCCTAACCCTCAGGCCTGCCCAGGGCCCATGCCGGGAGCTCCTGGCAGGAAGCTGTTTCCCAGGTTGGCAAGCCAGGGTGGGGGCGGGCAGCTGTGAAGCGCCTGTTTCCCGAGGCCAAGTCAGAAAGAAAGCTCTAGAAAGGCCCTTCACCAGTACTAGGCAGGGCAGCAGATGAGGCAGAGATGCAGACAGCCTAGGGGAGAGGCCGCCCTGCAGACCAGACCCCACCCACACCCGCGAGCACCTTGCTGTTTGCAGCACTGGGAAAGGGACTAAGAATAGGGGCTTCCCAGGGCTGGGCTGGGGCACCGGAAAGCTGAGTGTCCCCAAAGTGGCCTGGGACAGATCCCTGCAGCTGGGGGTCCCAGGCAGTCGGGAGGGGGTGTTCCCAAGGGGGTGGGCTCAAGGCCAAGGAACACAGGGGCCCTGGGGGGCATTTCTGCTCCCCTGACCTGCTGTTGGGAACAGGAGGGGGAGGGGGTCACTCTGCACAAGGTGGTTGTGGGCGGGGACGGTGCCAAGGGCACTCAGGGGGCAGCTGGGCCCTAGTGGTGTGGAGATGCTCCAAGGTCAGGGGTCAGGTCCCAAGGAGCGTGGGGCCGGGGTGTCAGGGAGCAGGGAGAGCGGTGGCCCGGGGGTGCCCCTGGTGCCCACAGGCCAGCCTTGCCGCAAGCTCTCGCCCGCTGGACCCAGTGCCCGCCAGAGCGAAGGCCGTGCCCACTCACGCCCTCCTCCTGGGTCACCCTTGGCCTTGGCCCCCCATGTCTGGGGATGGCCCCTGCAGTGTTCCGACATTCTCACAGGGGGCAACCCTGCCCTGAGGGGCTCTGTGTCGTCAGACTTGACCACCTCAGTCAGGGACACCAAGAGGCACAGGGACGCTGGGCAAGTTCCAAGGCACCAGACTGGCACCTGTCCTACTCCACACAGGCACTCAGCACAGGGGACTCAGTACCCGGTGACTCTGCATGGGGCTCAGTACCCAGGAACTCCGCACAGGGGACTCAGCACCTGGGGACTCAGCACCCAGGGACTCTGCATGAGGCCTAGCACTCGGGGACTCAGCACCGGGACTCAGAAGCCGGACCGGCACACAGGTCGGCTCAGGAGGGCCTCTGGCTGTCTGCCGACAGGGCTCCCCAAGGCGCTCGCGTCAGGGTGCTCAGAGGCCCCTCCGAGAACAGGGTCTGAGTCCCACCGTCTGGTGGGTCCCACATTGCTGTCCAGGCGGGGCCCTGGGCCCTGAGTGGCCTTGGGGGTCCCTGAAGATGGAGAAGCTGGGGAATGGGCATGGATCAGGAGTAGGAGGGGGGTGACCCCAAACCCACTTTTTCACAGCCTGGGAAGTCCCCTCTGACCTAGAACCCCAACCACGGGGGGTGGGCAGCAAAGATGCAGACACCAGCCCCAGCCTCCCCGCCAGCCCACACCAGGGTTTCTGCACGCAGAGTCCCCGGCCAGGCGCTGGGGAGCCTCTTCCTGTCACACTCGCGGCTGTGGCCACGTCCAGCGAGACGTGCACTTTCTCTGACTTAGTGGCTCACTGTCTGCCCTGGACACTGGACTCACGTCCACCTGAGAAGTGAGCTCTGGGCTTCCGTCCACTCTGGGAGGCCGTGCTCTTTCTCTCTCTCTCTCTCTGTTTCTTTCCCTCACATTTCTTTTTTTTCCTCTTTGGGCCAGACCCTGCAATGCTCAGGGGTTACTCCTGGTTCGGTGCTTAGGAATTACTCCTGGCGGTGTTCAGGGAACCATATGGGATGCTGGGAATCGAACCCGGGCCAGCCACGTGCAAGGCAAACGCCATACAGGCTGTGCTATCGCTCCAGTCCCCTCACATTTCTTTTGGGGCGAGGGGACCCAGCGGGTTGGGGAGGGGTAAGCCACACCCTGCTGTGTCAGGGGTCACTCCTGGTGGCCTCAGGGGACCATAATGGGTGCCAGGGTCGGCCACAAGCAAGAAGAGCGTCCTGCCCACTGAATTATCCCTCCAGCCCTTTCCTCACTTTTCTTTAAGCAAATTTCTTCGATTAAACTATTTGGCTGGGGCTGGAGAGAGCACAGCAGGTAGGGCACTTGCCTGGCGTGCAGGGGATGTGGGATCGATCCGGCATCCCACAGCAGGGCCCCCCGAGCACCATCAGGAGTGACCCCTGACACAGGGCCAGGAGTAAGCCCTGAGCAGCACTGGGTATGGCCTCCGCCAAAAATACACGAACTTATTTCACTAGAAACAAGACATAAAGAACACGTTGGAGCACCCTTGGGGAGAGCGGAGTCATGTCAGCATGGCCTTCGGGGTGCTCCCACCTCATCCTCCGTCAGCTGGAGGCCCCAGAGCAGCACCGGTGTCCACTGGGGATGGGGCCTGGACACCGGGCCTCCCACCCAGTGTCGACAGTAGACAGGGGCGCAGCAGGAGAAGCCCTGCCACGGCCCACAATCAGCTGGACACGACACACGGGGGCTGTGCTTGGAGAAAGTCGGATTATGGGTTGCCTTGGGGTCAGTGTCCCGCAGACAGCTCACAGCAACAGTCACACCCTCAGCAGGGGACAGGACCTGAGGCAGGGGAGCCCCCCAGCCTGACCCAAGGGGCTGTGGGGGGAGCACGCTGAGTCCCACACGCCAGCCGAGGGACCCTCCTGTCAGCTCTGGGCGTGGGGCGGAAGTGACACAGTCACTTTCTAACAGATGCACATGGGGGCGGGTGATGCAGGGAGCCCGTCTGGGCCTGCCTCCCAAGTGGGGGCTGTGGGGGGACACCCGAAGGTGCTCAGGGCTTCTCCCGGGAAGTGTGTGGATGGAGCCTGACCCCAGGCAAGGCACATGCTCTGCCGTGCGGCTCTGTCCCCGCCCGAAAAAGGACTTTGTTGTTGTTGTTTTTCAAGTGAAAACCCAGCAGGACCTGATGACTAAGGGGACGGGGGCAGGAGGAAACGGAAAATGAAGCAGTGATGGAGGCCAGGATAACAGTCAACACTGGAGTCCTGGAGAAGGCAGGAAGGAATTCCGGCAGGAAACAGCAGACAGGAAATCAAACGCGTCTTACTTTCACTGTGCTCGGGGCGGAATGGGCGCTGAGCCAGCGAGCACTGTGGGAGCACCGTGAGAGCACCATGAGCCACGTCTCAGGCTTCTCAGAGCCTGGAGGGAGGAGCAACCCCTGGCCAGAGCAGAGCGCAGCCCCCTTGACCTCCCTCCGCAGCCCTGTGGTCAGTGGCTGATCCTTATCGCTTCAGACACAGAGAGCAGGTGGGGGACAGAGCCCTGGGCCACACGCTGTCACCAGCAAGCCGCAGCCAGCCAGGCTGGGCCCCCAGCACTGCAGACAATGCCTCGGCCTCACTCTGGCTCGAGCCAAGAATAGCCCCTGAGCAGTGCTGGGTGCCTTCCTGCCACGCCAGGAGTCTCTGCAGCTAGAAAGACGGTTTCTGAAAGGCAGAGCCACAGCATGTCCACTACCCCTTATTTGGGGCTTTTTTGGGGGGTATTTTTTTGTCTTTCTGGGCCACACCCAGTGGTGCTCAGAGGTTCCTCCTAGCTCTGCACTCAGGAACTACCCCTGGCAGTGCTGAGGGGACCCTATGGGATGCCAGGGATCGAACCCAGGTCAGCACAGATGCACAACCCACTGGACTATCACTCCAGCCCCAAATTTGTTTTTTAATTCATTCCCCATGATTTCAAAATCATGGGGCAATCAGAAGCACCCGTGGCATGAGATCTCCTCAGGGCTGGGCCCAGTTCACGCCTGCACACTCAGGGTCACTCCTCATGGGGCTCAAGGGACACACTTGTTGGGGGGAACCCAGGTCAGCCACCTGCATGGCCAGTGCCTGCCCACTGTGCTCTGCCTCAGACCCCACCAAGCCACTGATGTTTACAGCCGTTCAGCCAAGTCTGAACCCCAGAGCACTACCTCCTGTTCCCTGAGGAATCTTCCGGGAGTGACTCCAATTCTTCCTCTTCGATAAGGAACTGAGAGCACCGACTACAGGCTAAGGCCTCATGCCACAGCAGCGGCTCTCAGCCTCTTCAAGTCCACCTCACCCCCACCAGGAAGTGGGCTTGGGGTCCAGCCCAGTTCTGACCAGCCGGATGTTGACAGTTCAGGAACCCGAGAGTCTGGGGAAATGACCCCAGAGCCTGGGGGAGTCAGCGGGGGCTGGCCTGACCCTGTATTCTGCTTCCTCTGGGCTGGAGGCAGAGCGGGGGCCACAGTGCTGCGGGGAGGGGCATTCCCAAATGGCCAGATCCCCACACTCAGACCCGCTCCCGGGCTCTGGTCAGAGTGCAGCACTGGGACTGTGGTCCCGGCATGCTTTGGCGGGCATCGTCCGCCGCCAAAGGAATCGTGTGACCAGTAGGTTTATAAGCATTTCGGGAAAGGAGGAAGAAACCCCGTTTCTCCACCCTCAGGAGGGGATGCTGGGGCCCAGGAGGGAGAACCTGGCTTTCCTGAGCTCAGCCATGAGGGTGAAAGCAAGGCAAGTCCTGGCACACCACTGTGAGCCAAGTCAGCCAGCACCACACTCTCCAGTACCCCACAATCACACACACATACATGCACACGCATGTCGGCACCACACACACAGATACATATACCCAGGTGGTCACACAACTGTGCATACACACACACACACACACACACACACAACAACACCATGCACACACCCCACACATATACACAGGCACTCTACAACCATGTACACACACATACACATGTAAGCACCATGCACACGTATGTGCAACACATCACACACTACATAGGCACTCACACAACCGAGCACTGGCACGCACCATGAGCACAGACACACTATGCGTACACACACGTGTCTCAGGGGTGGCCTCTGCCTGCCGTCCTCTCGGACCCTACGTGTCCTGTCTGGTGTGTCCCACAGACGGGTGGCTTGAGTCTTGGCCAGCAGGCATCCTGGAGTGTGGGCTGGGTGGCATTTGGCCCGGCTTGGTACCTGCAGCCCTGGCTGAATTCGTAGTGTTCCACACTAAGTGTACCACCCCGTCCCTGTCCCCTCTGTGTGGGGTCCAGTGGAATTCGTTTGTTTTGGGGGGCCACGCCCAGCGATGCTCAGGGAATACTCCTAGCTCTGTGCTCAAGTATCACTCCTAGCAGTGCTCGGGGAACCATAAGGATGCTGGTGACCAAACCCAGTCGGCCATGGGCCAGGCCAGTGCCCTCCCGCTGTGCTATGGCCCTGCCCCTCAGTACACTGTACGCTGTCCTGCTTGGGAAGTTCAACTCTGCGGCAGAAGCTCAACCAAAGTAGATCATGTACACAGTGACACAGGGATGCAAAGCCCGCCAGGAATCAGGCCCCCACGGCGCCTGCCCAGACACTCCGCTCACCGACCTGTAGGGATCAGGTTGGCGTCCACTGGCAGGAAGGCATCGGCCGCGATGGTGACTTCGTGGTCGTATACATCAGGGGACCCCTGCAGGGGAGAGGGACAGGAGCGTTCAGGCACTGTGGAACCGGGGAGCGCGGGGGAGGGAGATGGTTAGGAGGTTCACGTGGGTGCAGGGGGGTGGGACCTCCATACGGCAGCCAGGAAACTGTGCACTGTCAGGTGAGACCCCGGGCGTGTCCCGACGGCCTCCCACAGCATGTGACTGGGAGCTGCAAGCAGTACAGGGTGGAGAGGGCACTGGACACACCCCACCTGGCCACCTGCCGCACACTGCCTCCAGCTGGGTAGAACCGGGCCATGGAGACAGGCCGCCAGCGGGGCTCGACTGGGCACCACGAGGGCTCACGCTGCAGCCCGCTACGAGCACGGCCAGGAGCAAGGACCAGGGCGCAGGAACGCTGCGCTCCGGGGCCCACACGCCACCGCGGGGTCACAGCACCCAAGTGGACGCACAGAGTGGCAAGGCCAGGCGGAAGCACACGGCACCCCTCGGCAGCTCCGTTTCCTGCTCGCGCTCCTGGGCCGGGACAGGTGCAAGGGTGCGAGGCGACGCTGTGCGACAAGCCCCCAGACACGTTTCTGCTGTTGGCCACCACCCGGCTCGGGGGGCGCTCACTCCTGCAGGAGTCAGCACCAGGCCCGGGACCACCCCAGCAAGGCAAGGGCCCCCCGCGCTGCTCTCTCCAGCTCCTCCTTTCTTTTCCTCTTCTGTTATTGGGCCACACCCAGTGGTGCCCAGGACTTACTCCCCCCCACTCTGCACCCAGGAATCACCTCTGGCAGGACTCAGGGAACCATACGGGGTGCCAGGGATCGAACCCTGGTCGGACACAGGCAAGCAAATGCCTTCCCCACTGTCTTAGGATTCCAGCCCTGAACTTACTTATGAAAGTGAGCACTTGGGCCAGAGCAAGAGTACGGTGGGGATGGCATTTGCTTTGCCCAAGCTTCAATCCCTGGCACCTCATACGGTTCACGGAGCACTGCCAGGAGTGATCTCTGAGCACAGAGCCGGGAGTAAGCCCTGAGCACCCCCAGGGCTACCCCATACCAAAATAAATAAGCAAATGAAAATGGGCTCTTCAGGAGTGCTCATGTGGTGCCCTGGGGCATTCTTGGGCCCTCGTTTCTTCTGTAGGATTTTGAGACTGGGGAAATTTCTGGAGAGAGGGGGCCCTCTTGTCTCCCAAAAGGAACAACTTCCAATGGGCAGTAGGAAACCAGGCCGGGAGGCTCCCGGACGGTGCTGAGGGCCCAACGCAGCCCGAAGCCTCCGTGCAGGCGGGAGGAGCGGGGGGCTGCTGGGACTCCTGCTTTGGGCCCATCTAGCGCCAGGTGGCTGCGAAGCTTCCGGTGTCCGTCGGTCACTCCACCGAGTCTGACAGCGTGGTCCGGGCAGGCAGCTCCCGTGTGAAACAGGCCTCCTTCCCCGAGAGCCTGTGGGGTGTGTCTGCTCCAGGAGCGTCATTCTGCTGCCTTCCTTCCCTTTGGTGTCACTGCCCTCGTGCGGGACCCTCAGATGCGGGGGTTCCCAGATGGCCGCTCCGGCCTGAGTCCCAGGGGTGGGCGTGATGGGCAAGGCGGGGCGGGGAGCCTGGCGCAGAGACGGCCAGGTGAGGAGACCGCCAGGTGCGGAGACCACCGGTGACAGCACCAGAAGGGGCGGGGCGTCCACATTTCCAAAGAAAGACCTCGTTGGAAAGCGTCTACTGGGACATGGTGGGGGTGGGCGAGTGTGGGCACAGGGCGCAGATGCCAGCTCCATCGTGTCATTACATAACTGTCCTGGGACGCAGGGGGAGACGAGTTCGGAAATAGCGAGTTAGTCATCGAGCATATGGGAAACCGAGCCACTTGGCAGACAGTCAGCCCCCGTCTTGGCCCAGAACTGTCATTTATTGAGCACCTACTATGTACCAGCTGCTCTTCAGGCACTCTGCATCTCGGTGAGGGACGACTTCCTGCCAGAGGGTGGCATTTGGGGGTCGCTCTGCCACCCGACCCTCCGTATGTCAGAGTATCTTAGGCAGGCAGCACGCCCTGCCATTCCGGAAGGACCCTCCCCACCCCTCACCCCTGACACGCACACACACACACACACACACACACGCACGCACGCACGCACTTACCTGGCCTGCCAGGTTGAAGTAGGAATGGTTGGTGAGGTTGACTGGGGTGGGCCGGCTGGTCTGCGCTCGGTAGTTGATTGTGAGCTCACCACCATCCACCGTGTAGGTCACCCAGACCTTCAGCTCGCCGGGGTAGCCTTCCTCCCCATCCGCACTGACCCGTGAGAACTGGACGCCATTGGGCAGCACCTTCGGGGACCAGAGCACCTGGCGGAGGTTTCAGATTTGGGAGCTGTCCAAGCGTAACGTGTCTCCCTCTCCCTTTCTCCTCCCTTCCGCCACTCCCAGGTGTGCCCAGGGGCCACTCTTGGCTCACTGCTTGCGGGACACTTGGTACACGGCATTGGGGGTCAAACCTGGGCCCCCTGCATCCTTGGGTCTGTCTCCCGGCCATAAGAGAAGCTTTCTAAGGTTTTATTTGTCTTGGGGCCACACCCTGCAATGCTCAGGAGCACTGAGCCCGCGCGGCTGCCCCATCCTGCCCGATCAGGAATGGGGTGACCCCAGCCCCCCTCGATGCCTGGGCAACGGACCTGTTGTGACCATGAGACTGTGTGTGCGCATGTCCTGGGCCGTCCTGAGCTGAATCCTCACTTCAGTCACCATTTTTTGTTTGTTTTGGGGACACACCTGGCAGTGCTCAGGGTTTACTCCTGACTCTGTGCTCAGGGTGCCATATGGGGTGCTGGGATCAAACCAGGGTCGGCCCTGTGCAGGGCAAGCGGCCTCCCCTCTGCCCGATGGCTCTTTCCTTAGAGGGGAAGGACACGGCGGGACGGAACTTGGGGCTCTGCACTGCGACGCAGGTGGCCTCTGAGAGCCGTCTCCTGGATAAACCATTGCTTGGGGCCAAGGAGACGACGTGAAGTGCTGGACACGTGCTGGACACAGGGGCCGGGCTCAGAGTAGCTCCACAAGCAGCCGTGGTCCCCCAGACACAGAGCCCGCAGCCAGCCCCCCGAAAATACCAAGACTAGATCATTCTGAGGGGAGGATTTGGTTTCATCAAACAAGGTCACTCCTGTAGCTGCCGACCAGTCAGTCGTGCGTGGGCCAGCTAATGTCACTGCCCATTTTTCAAAGGCTGGGACCTGTCCACGTGCGACCCTCCCATGCCAACGTGCACGAACCCCTCCCTCTTTTTTTTTTTTTGCTTTTGGGGTCACACCCGGCTATGCTCAGGGGTTCCTCCTAGCTTTGCACTCAGGAATTACTCCTGGCGGTGCTCAGAGGACCATATGGGAAGCTAGCTGGGACTCGAACCCGGGTCAGTCACGTGCAAGGCAAATGCCCTCCCCCTGTACTATCCCTCCAGCCCGCTTCCTCCCTATTTATGATGGGAAAATCTTGTCAAAAGTCCCCCTAGGGGGTTGGACGCAGCCCTGGGGAGAAGACACTGGCCTTCATCTCTGCAGCTGCTGCCAGTCCCCTGAACACCGCCAGGGGCACCGCTGGGCACAGCCAGAAGACCCCCGAGCACCACCGGGTGTGGCCAAGCACCCCCCAACGCAGGCCCAGCCGGGCCATGTCACCTCTCTTGGACATCTCTGTTCACGTCTCTGCTGCCCGCTCAGGAGCGAAGTGGACAGGAAGGTGGGTGGGGTGGGCCCCCTGAGCCCCCGACCCACCCCCACCCCACCCCACCCGCCTGCCTCTCCCGGACAAGAACAGGGTGCCGGCCTTCCCAACAGGGAAAGCTGTTGGCATTTGAAACCAACGCGCTGATCTTAGTCAGAAATTAATTTTATACCCTAATTATCTCCCAGAAATGTTGATCTCTCAAGATACTTAAAATACAAAGCTTGGCATATGTGCGATTAAGACAAGGGGGGAAGAATCCCCCCAATGGAAAAGTTTAGCAAAAACATATTTGAAATAATATTCTTTCCTTCGGGAAAAGGAAAGAATGGAAAGATTTGGGGCACCCAGGGAACGTTTGGGCTCCTCCCGAGAAGTGCTGGGGACTCCCAGTCCCCCGGGGGTCCCTCCTGGTGGGTCCCAGCCAACTGTGGTACCGGGGACCGACCAGGGTCTTCCCTGTCGGAGGCAAGTCCTTGACCCCTGTACTTTCTCTCCAACCTCACAGCGGAAATCTCGGGGTGGGGACTATAGGGTCCAACCCCAGGGCTCAATACCGGATTGACCCTACCTGTGGGGCTACTGCTCCAGCCCCTGGTAGTGGATTTTATTTTATGTTACTTTATTTATTTTTTTTGGGGGGTGGTCACACCCAGTGATGCTCAGGGGACCCTACGGGATGCTGGGAATCGAACCCGGATCCACCGTGTGCAAGGCAAATGCCCTCCCTGCTGTGCTATCGCTCCAGCCCCTGATGGATTTTAATCCACTTGCCCTTTACCCCTCCCTGGCCTCTGCCCCTCCCAGGCCAGAACAGAAGGGGGCCACGATCTGCTGGCACCCCCAGGTAAGCGGGAGGGGTTCACTGGGGGGGCCAGGCGCGGTCTCACCTTGTCAAAACCCCGGAAGCCGCCGTGTAAGCTGTTGGGCTCCCGGTTGATGGGCAGCTGGTACTCCTTCCCGTCCAGCTCGAAGCGGCCTTTGGCAATCCTGTTGGCGACTCTGCCCACCACCGCTCCGAAGTAGGGCTGCTTCTGGAGGTACCCTGCAAGCAAGGGGGGGGGGTCTCAAAGACTTCCATCCAGGGGCCGGAGCGATAGCACAGTGGGGAGGGCGTTTGCCTTGCATGTGGCTGACCTGGGTTCAATCCCCTGCATCCCACACGGAAGGTCCCCCGAGCACCGCCAGGGCTAATTCCTGAGTGCGCAGCCAGGAGGAACCCCTGAGCATTGCCGGGCGTGACCCCAAAATAACAGGAAAAAGATAGTTCGGGGCCAGAGAGCTCGCTCCAGGGGTCAGGCAAGTGCTCTGCTCGTGTGAACCCCTGGTGTGATCCCCAGAATCACATGGTTCCTGAGCACCGCCAAGAGCAACCTGTGAGCACAGAGGCAGGAGTAGCCCCGGAGCACCCTCGGGTGTGGCCCCCAAGATGAAACACAGACACCGCAGACCAAAGGGAAGCCCGCTCAGCTCCAGCCCCTCTCCCTGCGACCCCCAGGGAGCGGAAATAGGTGCATGGGGGCCGTTCGGGGGCATTTCCACTCCTGGACTTAAAACACTAAGTTATAGTTGACACAACATGGCACAAGGGGACTTCAGGGGTGCTTGCAGCGAGCCTGCAAGACAGCCAGAGCCACCGAGCTCAGGGTTCTACCCAGAGGTGCTGGGGTACGGGGGGAGGACTTGGTTCCACTTGCAGGTGAAGGGGACCTTTGACCCCAGAGCTTATCTCCTGGCACCAGGATATCAGTGTAGGGTTCTTGTTCTGTTTAATCCGCTGGTGCCCGACTTGCCCTGGACTCCTCCCGTGCCACAGGGTTATTCCAAGTGGAATCAACAACCTCAGGGGTTCCAAGGAAGAAGCTGGAAATGGCGTCAGCCTCAACCACAGTGCAGGACGCGGCTTGGAGGCTTGGATTTACTCAGTCCCGGGACCTGAAGGAACAAAGCTGAGGCCTGGACCAGAGTCCTCCAGTGACTGGGTTTAAAAGGGGCGGCGGGGGGGGGGGGGGTGGTGGTGGTGGGGGGAGGGGCTGGAGCAATAGCAAAGTGGGTGGGGTGTTTGCCTTGCACACGGCCAACCCGGGTTCGAGTCCCAGCATCCCATATCGTCCCGAGCACCACCAGGGGTAATTCCTGAGCGCATGAGCCAGGAGTGACCCCTGTGCATCGCCGGGTGTGACCCAAAGAGCAAAATATAAATAAATAAATAAATAAATAAATAAAAGGGGGGCGGGGCAGGACACCAGAGCTACCCCCAGGAAGGCAGATTTTCCAGAAGCTCCAGCCTTAGTTTTATAGCTGAAAACTTCTATTTTCTTTTTCGCAGTACCAGGGATTGAACCCAGGATTGAGACCAGGCGAGGTTTGCTGGCCTCATATCCCCACTGTTCTTCGCTTTCTGTTCTGCCACGGCAGCACTGGGGGGGGGGGCATCGGTGCTCGTGGGGGACAGGGAGGAAGATGGTTTACACCTCGCAGCAAAGTCTACTGCGGTTGAGAGCAGAGCTAGCGACTGTAGGTGCTAAGTGCAGGTTGAAAACCTTAAAAAAAAGAGGTAAGAACATTTTTGCAGAAAGTATGAGGACTCTCCAGTCTGGAACTGAAGATGGTGTGAGTCAGCACTATAGAATTCCAAGGCAGAAAAAGCTCAGCTTTCCAGAGAAAGGAACGCTCTGACCTCTGGTCATGGCCCGGAGCCAGGGAGTTTATGAAACCTGGGAACCGGACCCGGTTCACATGGGACCGCAGCACAAAAGGTTCGTGTTGCCTGTAATTGTCTGCACTCGGATCTTGCTGTCTTGTCAAACTATGGCCTGTAATTTGTTTTGATAGCATTCTGCTATTCAAGCATTAGAAAAGGACAAGTAATGGGGCTGGAGCTATAGTACAGTGGGTAGGGCGTTTGCCTTGCACGCAGCCGACCTGGGTTGCTGGATTCCCAGCACCCCAGATGGTCCCCTGAACACCACCAGGCCAGGAGCAACGCCTGAGTGCAGAGCCAGGAGTAACCCCTGTGCATCACCAGGTGTGACCCCTGCTACCCCCCCAAAAAAAAGAACAAGTAAGGAAAGCTGGGTTTCCTTCAGTCCCTGAAAACCAACAACCCACAATCCTGACTCAGTGCAAGGCAAGCACTGTGGGGGCCAGGGAGATGGCTCAGTGGTCATAGGCATGGGAATTTCAGGCGCAGCGACCTGAGTTTGATCCCTGGCACTGCATGGACTCTGGGCACAGCTGGGTGGGGAACTGGTGGTCCCGTACTGGGACCTCAACCTCAAACTGTCAACACCTCCAGACCCCCTAGCACTGCTTAAGATCCATCAAAACAAACACAGTCCCCAGTCTCGGGTTTCTTTGGGCTTGGGTTTGGGGCCACACATCCCCTGAGTGGGGCATGGGGGCTACTCCCTGGTCAGTGCTGAGGGTGCCGTGGGGGCAGCCCCCAGTGGTGCTGAGGTCAATCTGGGACCTCCTGCTTGCAAAGCTGCACCTGGCTTATTGAACATAGCCTCCAGGCCTGGACACGGCCTCCAGGCCTGAACAGGGGCTGGGAGGGGGCACAGACTGGGTTACAGTCAGCTCTGCTCAGGGCTTACTCCTGACTGCACTCAGCAATCACTCTTAGTGGTGTTAGAGGGACCATACGGGACACCGGGAATCAAACCGGGGTCAGCCACGTACAAGGCAAGAGACCTCCCTGCCATACTAGTGCCTGGTCCCTGAACATGGCTTGTTAAACTCCAGAATCCGATGGAGAGGTGGTCCAGGGGTGAAGGCACTGGCCTTGCATGAGGCTGACCCAGTTCCATCGCCAGCACCACACGTGGTCTGAGCAGCACCGTGAGTGGCCCCAGGGCAGAGGCAGGAGCCCGACCCTGCAGCATGTGGCCCCCAAGCCAATAACGAACGAAATTGATGGCAAGAACAATGTCAGGGGCCTGTGCCTCCATTCTGAACGGGACAATCACGCTTCCTGAACGACCCCAAAGCCTTCTTTGTCATGGCACTATTTAGGGAAACCCTTTAAAAACAAATAAATCAATAAAAAGGAAGACTGTCTTAAGGAACGATTGTCATAACCATAGCGAACTCGCTAGGATGCCTGACTTCGTCCTCCGGAACAGCACGGCGGGGGTGGGGGGGGTTCTGAGTAACCCCTGGTGGTGTGCCTGGGGTTTGCTCCGGGGTGTCCTGGGGCAAACCGGGTGGCATCAGGACTGGGCCCTCACCTTCTGCACTCGCCCTGCTGACCTACATTCCAGCCCTGGGAAATCACTCTCGGTCCTGCCACAACCATTAACTACACTGAGCAGAGGAATGCAAACTCGGCCTGATGGATCCAGGACCTAGAATATTCTCCATTTCTCTGCTTCCACTTAGGCACTCTGTAAAACCAGGGCGGGGAGATGGCCTGAAAGCAGATGCCAGCCTGGGCGGGCCGACCCCCTTCCTCCCCAGGGGCCACTTCACAGCTGGGCACTCCAGGCTCCGGGCTCCGGCCGCTGAGGCAGGGCTGGAGGCGCAGAGGTAAGGTGAAGGAAGGGATCAGATTCCGGACCTGTCCCCAGTCCAGAGACACATACCAGCCCTCTCCTTCTCCTGTTTAGACCTTGGGGGGGAGGGCGGGGGGGCACGGCACGGAGCAATAGCACAGCAGGTAGGACATTTGCCTTGCACACAGCCAACCCAGGTTCGAGCTCCAGCATCCCATATGGTCCCCCGAGCACCGCCAGGAGTGATTCCTGAGTGCAGAGCCAGGAGTAACTCCTGTGCATCGCCGGTGTGACCCAAAAGAGAAAAAAAAAAAGGGGCTGGAGCGATAGCACAGCGGGTAGGGCGTTTGCCTTGAACGCAGCCGACCCGGGTTCGATTCCCAGCATCCCATATGGTCCCCTGAGCACCGCCAGGAGTAATTCCTGAGTGCAGAGCCAGGAGGAACCCCTGTGCTTTGCCGGGTGTGACCCAAAAAGCAAAATAAATAAATAAACAAAATCTGTAAAAAAAAAAAAATAAATAAAAATGATCATGTGGGGACAGTATTTCCTCCCCACAAACTCCCACAGGAGTCAAGGCATCAGGACCTCTCGGGCACTGTCTCCCACACCTCGCACCTTCGGGGCTGGAGAGAGGACAGGGGTTAAGTAAGGCTCTCGCCTTGCCCGCAGCTGACCCAGTTTCAGGCCCTGCACCTCCTAAAGTCCCCTGAGCACCTCCAGGAGTCATCCTGAATGTGGAGCCCAGAGAGTGACCCCTGAACACTGCTGTGTGGCCCCGTAAAAAAGTGGGCGCTCCAGCTTATCAGCCCTAATTTTTTACCTAAAATCCCAGGCCAGGGCCCCAGTTTTCCTTTGACTCCACCAGGCACTTTACCCCCGTGAAGGACCTCTCAGGGGCTGGGGATGCAGAGGCAGTGCAGGGGTTAAGCTTGTGCGCCGCAAGTGGCAAACCCGGGCTCGATCCCTGACATGGCATACAGTCCCCGAACACTGATGTCCAAGAGATTCCGAACCAAAACGACCAACAATCTCTTTGTGACTTTCCCACTTAGGAGTGCTCGGGGACTGGGGGAGATGGCCCAGAGGTTGGCGCATCTGCCTAGCAAGCGAATGGTTCAGAGTTCAGATCCAGGGGTCACCACACACGCCCAGTTCAATACCCGTTGGTGAGGCCGGAGCCACGAGCGATTTCTAGCCCCGCTACAGCCAGGCTGTAGGTGGTCTGTCTGCAGCCTAAAAGCGTCGAGCCCTGGGCTAGTCACAGTCACAGCCCGGGCAAGCCCCACCCCCAGGCTGGGAAGCGGAGCCCCTCACGCCCACGACCAGTACAGCCAGGTCACCCCTGACCCCAGCCCCAACAGAGGGCAGACCTCAGCAGGCACCCCATGGAGGGGTGCCACACGCTACAGAGAAAGCGGTCAGGCCGCAGACTGGCTCAGCCAAAACACACTCTTCCTGCTGGCATCCCTCCCGACACAGCAGAAACCTGCAGCCCACCCGGGACATTGGAGCGGTCTGCAGCTCATCTCCCGGACCACTGCACCTGGCCACCAGAGCCTCCTCAAACTGCCTCAAGAACTCTGAGGGAGGGGGCTGGAGCAATAGAACAGCGGGTAGGGCGTCTGCCTTGCACGCGGCCGACCCGGGTTCGATTCCCAGCATCCCATATGGTCCCCGGAGCACCGCCAGGAGTAATTCCCGAGTGCAGAGCCAGGAGTAACCCCTGTGCATCGCCAGGTGTGACCCAAAAAGCAAAAATAAATAAATTAAAAAAAAGAACTCTGAGGGCTGGGGCGACAGCACAGTGGGGAGGGCGTTTGCCTTGCATGAGGCTGACCTGGGTTCGATCACTGGCATCCCATATGGTCCCCTGAGCACCACCAGGAGTAATTCCCGAGTGCAGAGCCAGGAGTAACCCCTGTGCATCGCCAGGTGTGACCCAAAAAGAAAAAAAAATCCCTCTGAGGGGCCAAAGCAGTTGTAGAGCAGGGAGGGCGCTTGCCTTGCGCACGGCTGACAAGGGTTAGACCCCCAGCACCCTGAGTCCTGCTAGAAGCGACCTCTGAGCAGAGCGTGAAAACAGGGGCTAGACTCATAGTACAGGGGGAGGGTTGGGCCCAATACCCGGCACCCCATATGGTCCCCAGAGCACTCTGAGCCCTGCCGGGTGAAGCCCCAAAACAAACAAACACCAAAACAAAACAAAATTCCTCTGAGTCATAATCCTCCGGGCCAGGCTGCCCGGGGCTTTGGGGAGAAAAAATAAAAGATAGCCAGAGAGCCAGGCCTGGGAATCTTCCAAAATATCCTTTGCTTGTTTGTTTTTGTTTGGGTCACGCCCCTCAGTGCTCAGGTGTTATTTCTGGCTCTGAACTCAGGAATTATTCCGGGTGTTCGGAGAACCAAACGGGGTTTTAACATGGCTGGGCCGCATGCAAGGCAAGTGCCCTACCTGCTGTACTATTGCTGTGGTCCAGAATATTCTTTGTAAAAAAAAAATTGTGGGGGCTGGGATTCGACCTCTTGCATCCCATATTGTCCCCCAAGAACCATCAGGAGTGACCTCTGAGCGCAGAGCCGGGAGTGGTCCCTGAGCATCGCTGCGTGTGCTCCCAAGACAAACAACTGTAGTGCAGAGAATCAAACAGAGCCTTATCTAGGGGCTCATGCCCCCGCCCCCGTCCTTAGCACCCTTAAAATGCCTTCTGCCAAAGAATTGGGGGGTTTCCTCCAGATCCCCAACCCCCAAGGCCACTACTCCACAGAATCAGAACCTTGAACCTTGACACCCCGAGAACGCCTCGAGCCCCTGCCGCTGCAGTCTGGCCACCATCTCCTCTGTCCAGCTTCCGCGGGCACCCCGAGCCAGGCCCCAGCAACCCATTCCCCCCCCAAACCACGGCTCTCCGGCTCGGGTTTGTCTTTTCAGCCAACCTGGCCCATTCCCAGACCCTGAGGAGGTCCCCAGCTTCCCTTGTGATCCCTGCAAAGCCAACAGTGGGGGTGGAGGGACAGCACAGTCCCTTGAGCACCGCCAGGAGTAATTCCTGAGTGCAAAGCCAGGAGTAACCCGTGTGCATTGCCGGGTCTGACCCAAAAAGCGAAAAGAAAAAAGAAATTAACGGTGTTTGGGAGCTGGAGCGATAGTACAGCGGGTAGGGCGTTTGTCTTGCCCGCCACCGGCATGGGTTCGATCCCCAACCTCCGCGACGGTCCCTCTAGCACCTCCAGGAGTAACTCCTGAGCATGGCTGGGTGTGACCCCGGCCCCTGAAGAATAAACAAGTATATCTATTTTTTAAGAAATGAAATCAACAGTGTTTGAACACGGGGACTGCCCCAGGATTCCAGGGAGGGCATGAACGTCCATCCTGGCCAGGAGACAAGGTCTGGCTGGTCTGGCTCTGGGACAGCCGGCGGGGGGCTGGACACTCCCCGGGCGAGCCCCCGCCGATGGGCCGCGGGCATGGGCCCCCCCCCCCACCCCGGGCTGGTGGGGATTTTCCAGTGCTTGGGGCAGTCAGGCCTGGAGGGGCGAGTGAGCTGCAGGTGGAAGAGGAAGTCGGGGCCGGAGGAGGGGCTGGGCCACAGTCGGTCCTCCCCGGCCTGCGCGCGCGCGCGCGGGGCAGAGATCGGGCCGGGGGTGCGGCCAGCGCGCGGCGGCCCCTCCGGACGGCGCGGGCCCGGCTCGGGCCATCGGGCCACTCTCCGGGCCGCCGGGCTTTCCCGCTCGGGGCCGGGGCGGGGTGCGCGGGGAAGTGCGGGCGCCGGACGGGGTTGGCGCGGCCGGGCGCGGGCGAGGGGGCGCGCGGGGCAGTGCGCGGGGCAGTGCGCGGGGCGCGGGGCTGTGCGCGGGGCGCGCGGGGGGCGCGGGGCCCGCCCCCACCCACCTTCCAGCTCCGCGAAGCCCAGCACCACGTCGGCGGCGCGGCCCTGCCTGTCCTGGACCTCCAGGGCCGAGATGGTGCAGCCCCAGGAGAGGACGTCCACGCGCAGCTGGCCTGTCCGCAGCTGGAACTTCTCCACCGTCCCCGCCCCGTCGGGCAGGGCCCCGAACACGGTCCTGGTCACCGAAGCCATGGGGCGGGCGCGCGGGCTCTGCCGACTCCGCCGGGCGCGGGGCCCAAGTGCCCGGGACGGGGTGTGCCCGGCCCCGGCTCCGCCCCCGGGATCCGGCCGGCCCGTCGCCACGAGGGTCAGCGGGCCCCAGGGCGCGCCCACGTGGACGTGCCGCCTGGCTGCCCCGCCGCGGCCGGACCTTGGCCTCGGCCACGTGGCGCTTGGCAGGTGCGGGGCCGCTGGGCTGGCCGGACTCGCAGCAGCCCCCGCCTCCCGGGGCCAGGGGCCTCAAGGTGACCCCCGAGGTGGCCGGCCCGGCCGGCGGATCGGGGATGCGGGGGTCGCGAACGGGCGGCGCGGAGGGGTCCGGGCGCCCTCCCGTGCCGCAGCCCTCTCCGGAGATTGAGGGGCAGGGGGTCAGCGCGACCCTCCTCTGCTTCCCACCCCCACCCCGTTGTCCCCTCCCAGCTGCCCCGTGGCTTGGCGTGTTTCTGGGCCGTTGTTCGCGCAGCCGAAACTCCTGTAAGACTGGATGGAGGGAACAAACTTGCATGCCTTTCCTGAAAAAACAAAACGGAAAACCGGTTTCCAATCTCCATCTCTAGGAGCTGCAAGGAACAAGGGAGGCCAGCAAAGGCCATGAGCACTGGGCCATCTCGGGAAGGTCAGGGGGCGCCGCGGACGGTGCGCGGGACAGCACAGGGACCCGCTGGAAAGATGGCCCAGGGGCTGGGGTCTTGCACAAGTTGACCTGATCCCCGGCATCCTGTGTGGTCCTTGGGTGCCGAGCAGGAGGAACGCCTCAGCATTGCTGGGGGTCCCAAATCCCCCCCAGAGAAAAAGTGGGGTGCCCGGGAGAGAGAAGGAATCTGCCTGCAAGTTCAGAGGTCCATGAGAAGGTGGACCTCCTGTCCCCCCAGCGCTGGCTGCAGGGAGGATGGGCCCCAGGCAAACGATCCGGTTGCCCCTGGGCGGAGGGAACCGGCTGGGCACTCTGGGAACCTCCTCTGCTTCTCAGCTTCGGTTCCAGAATGCACCAGAATGGGGGCGGGGCAGGGATTCTGAAGGTGAAGGAAGAAGGGGACTTTGCCTTAGGCTTTGGGGGAAGGAGAGAAGCAATAAGCCGAACTAATCTCCTGAGGCTTTGCCTCCCCCTCAGCTGGGCTGTGACCCCCCCAGCCTCCCAGGCCTGCTCACTGGTGGCTGTGCCGCTCGAAGGCGGGTTTGGAGAGGTTTGGCGAGTCCTGGGGTTCCTCTATCAGCTGCAGCTCTCCCTGCAGACCCAGGACCTGGGGTGGAGCACAGCCGCTGGGGCACTTGCCCTGCAGGCCACCGACGCTGGTTTGATCCCAGGCACTGCATAGGGCCCCCCAGCGTTGCCAGAAATGATCCCTGGGCAAGGAGCCAGGAGTAAATCGCACGTGGCCCCCAGACCTAAGTTAAAAAATATAAAACCTGGGGCAATAGCACAGTGAGGAGGACGTTTGCCTTGCACGCGGCCGACCCGGGTTCGATTCCCAGCATCCTATATGCCCCCCCCCAGCACCGCCAGGCCAGGGGTAATAGGATCCCGAGTGCAGAGCTAGGAGTAACCCCTGAGCATCGCCGAGTGTGACCCCAAAACCAAAAAAAAAAATTGTAAAACCTGCGTTTGAGTGACTGGGCCAGTGTCACTGGGCGGGGGCTTCTGCTGGGCACAGTACAGATGACTCCTAGCCCCTCAGAGGGACGGTGTGGGAGACAGATATGGAACATCTCTGCTTCATTGTTCTGGTGGGTTAACATTTTCTTCTGAATGGTAGAGGCTGTCCTAAGCCAGTGTGGGGTAATTGGTGTTTATTACAAAACATTCCAGCTTCCTCATCAGGAAGCAATTGGGGTTGGGACTCATCTGTATAATATTTGACTCACATTGATGTCGGTGGGCCCCACGGGTGACTTACGTGAAGCCGGGAGGAGAAAGACGGTCACTTTCTCCCCAACCGCCCCTGCCACCCGGGACCCAGGGTTCCTGGGTTCTTGTGTCGCTCGCAGGAAGGAATTTCAGGAGTAGACAAGCAGTGAAGTAAATGGATTTTATTTGGAGGATTTTTTAAGGTGTGGAGGGGGAGAGAGTGAGAGGAACGTACTCAAGAGAGAACTCGGGCTTGTCCAAGGGCGGAGAGGGCCTCTACACACATCCCAGCATTAGACACGAAAGCTTGAAAGTACATCCCAAGAGGGGGGATGCGGGCGCCACAAGTGCTCGTACACATGTGCTCCCCCACGTGGGCACAAGCAGCACATGGGCTCAGGCAGCACCTGCGCCCCTTCCTTTGTGGCCTGTGTAGGGTTTCTCCAACCTGCCCCCAGGTGGGCCCGTTGCTGAGGAGGTTACCAGGGGGTTCGGAAAGGTGGTGGTCTTCTTTGAAATTCCTTCCCCGGCCTTTTGCTTCTGCAGGAGCTCCCCTGGGTCTGTTGCTGTAGATTGGTGAGGGTCGTATCAGGCTTTAGTTCCTGTTTTTCCTAGTTTCCCGCAGGGCTGGCTTTTGCCTTTGCCTTGGGAGGGGCCCTTCCCTGTTTACCTGCATCAACCTGTATGAGGTCCTGAGTTCCAGCCCTAGCCGCGCACACACTCACACACCTGAAAACTATAGAAACTAATTTCCCGCCCCCAGATTGGAGTTGATCTTAGTGATGTTGGTGGGCCCTGCTGGGGACTTCTGTGAGGCAGGGAGGAGAAAGACGGTCACTTTCTCCCCATCTGCCTCTGCCACCACCCGGGTCCCGCTGGGAAGACTGGGACTGGCCGAGTGTGCGATGATCCCCTGCTCGGCCTGGGCCTGAGCCCCGCCAGCCCCACCAGGTGGCCATGAGGCCATACCTGAAGTCTGCTTGGTCTGCCAGGCATGGGAGTTGATCCCCGCCGCCCGAGTTCTTGGGGAGCCACGGATTCAGGCTGGAGTGAGGATTTGCTCTTTGCAGGAAAGGACAGGCCAGGCCCGGGCCAGGGTTTTTGGGATTCTTGTCTCGCTCACTGAAAAGAATTTCAGGAGTAGACAAGCAGTGAAGTAAAACATTTTATTTGGAGGTTTTGAAGGGGAAGAGACACAGAGAGAGAGAGACAGAAACACACACACAGAGAGAGAGCGCACGTGTGAACGAGAGCTGCCCTCCAGAAGAGTGAGGACTTGCCCAAAGACTGAGAAGCCTTGAATGGCCTGAACAGGTGGTTCTTATATGCATGTGCCCTGGTCTGGAGTTTCCTGCTGGCGGTGGGGTTTGATCAGATATCTTCACAAAGACACAGCTTTGACGTTTCCTGTGAGTCTCCTACTCTTTCATAGTTGTTCTTGTCTCAGCTGAAGTCTGCCACCTGTGTAGGGGACCGGCCTTCTCCGGGTCAGCCACTGGCGGCAGGTGATCAGGTGAAGCTGCACTTGGCTCCTGCAACTTCAGGGCTCTTCAGATCTTATTACTTCCCAGGAGTTTGCCTTGGGAGGGGCCTTCCCTGTGGGGCCTTCCCAGCCTGCCTGCCTACTTCATTACGAGCAAGGGGGTGATCTTGAAGAGGAAGCATTTGCTGGGCCTGAGCCATAGTCTAGTGGGGAGGGCGTTTGCCTTCACGTCGCCAATCCCGGCTCAATCCGGGATTCATGTGGTCCAGGAGCAACCCCCGAGCATCCGGGTGTGACCAAAATAAATAAATAAATAAGAAGAATCATTTATGGCCAGAGCAGTAGTGCAGAGGGGAGGGCGCTTACACTGCACACAAAAGACCTGGGTTCGATTCCCCTGCACTCCATATGGGGACCCAAACCCCACCAGGAGTGCTCCCTGGGCAGAGGCAGGAACTCCCTGAGCACTTGCATGTGTGGCCCCGATATATATTTTTTAAAGTAAAAGATTTGTGTCACCCACATAACTCTGCCACCCCCTGTCAGGGGTGAGAGCGCCACAAACGGGTGTGACCTCCGGATAATGCCACAATGGCAGAGATGTGCGAGCACACGTGAGGGCATCGCGTCGACCCAAACTGAACCAGCATCAGCGCTGTGTCCCTCGGCTAGACAGCCGCGCCTGGGAGCACACGTGCAAACCCCTCCCCTGCCCCAGCCCCGGGAATGCAACTGGCTGGAGATGTGCCGGTACCAGGGCCGTCACCCTGACGCCATCGGTGAGGTGACCAGCAAAGGGAAGGGACATCAGAACCACACACACCGCTGTTCTCCCCAAGTTCCTCCTTGAACACACACACCTGTCCCTTTCTGTTCTTCCCACTTCTGAGAAGCCCTCGATCTCTCATCTGCATATTCCCGTCCTCTCGCATCTTTCAAAGTAAATTTTGTTCAATAAAAACTTTTGCTTCACACGCGCGCGCGCGCACACACACACACACACACACACCACACGGGAACAGGAAGCAAGAGAAGGGGCACATTTCACGAGAGAACTGTGCGCGGGAGAGGTGGAAGGTAGAAACAGCCCCCCAGGAAGCGCTGGGGGCAGCGCTTTGCTATTTGACACAGCAAGGTACCCGCGTCTCACACTACTGGCAGCCTTGGTGGGTGGGTCAGAGGTGGGAGCGGTAACCACATCCTCACGGTGCTTGTTTCATCCTCTGCTGTACGGGTGGGGGTGCGCACACCTGGCAGCGTTCAGGGAGATCACTCTGGGGGCCCAAGGGGACCCGGTCCCGATGTGGTTCTGGGAACCAAACCCTCGTGGGCCGGGCACAAGGTGACCATCTTGATGTAGGCAGGTAGACAGGGAAGGCCCCCTAAGCCCCCTCCCGAGGCAACGACAAAAGCCAGGCCTGCAGAAAATAGCAAACAGGAACTAAGGCTTGATAAGACCCTCACCTGGCTCCAGCCACAGACCCAAAGAAGCTCCTGCAGGAACAAAAGGCCAGGAAAGGAATTTCAAAGAAGACCATCACACTCCCATCCTCCCTGGCAACCTCCTTAGCAACGGACTTTTACCTGGGAAGAAGCCCCACGTGGGGGCAGGTTGGAGAAACCCTATAAAGGCCACCTTGAACAAAGGAAGGGCACGCAGATGCTGCCCGAGCCCATGTGCTACTTGCGCCCACGTGGCCGAGCACTTGTGGTGCCCGAGCACATGTGTCGCCCGCATCTCCCCTCTTGAGATGTGTACTTTCATGCTTTTATGTCTAATGCCAGGATGTGTGTAGGGGCTCTCGGTCCTTGGAGAAGCCTGTGTTCTCTCTTGAGTACGTTACTCTTGAAAGAATCCATATTAGGGCATCAAATTTTTGCGTGCTTCAGCTAACTTGCAACATTGCTTTCTGTAAAACTGCTTGGCTGCTTTGCACCTGGGGGAGAGGGGACTTGGAAAGTGAACAGGGCATAACTTCTTTCTAAAACCAAGTGTGACAGGATTCAGGTGTATTTACTGTTCCTGAAATGTATTGTCTCAGTAAAGCACCCTGCAGATTTGGGTAAAGGATAACTCAGGATGCGGGTGGTTGGGGGAAATTGCCCTTTCCTGGAGTGTATTGTCTCACTAAAGCACCCTGCAGACTTGGGTAACTCAAAACGAGGATGGTCAAGGGAGATTACTTAAGGCTTAATGATTCTGACTATAACCTTGCTTGTGCTGACAATTGATGTACTTAAATGCTGATCTTTGAATCTATAGGCTAAGGAGTGAGGTACTTTTAAATGGATTGATTAAGAAAGTATATGTTGTTACAAATCTGTTGGCTATGAAATGCGCGGGCTTTGTTGTAACGGCCAGTGAAGGCCTATATAAGATCCCCTTTGAAGAAGCTCGGGGCTCTCAGCCACTGCCCATTTTGGGGGTATGCTGCGGAGCCCCAGCATGCTGGTCTAAATAAACCCCGTTTTTACTCCTGCAGGAATTGCGTCTATCTGGTCTCTCCGCGCCTCCCAGGGCTAGGGAACTCCCGATCCCAACACTCTCTCTCTCTCTCTCTCTCTCTCTCTCTTTCTCTTTCGTCCCCCCCACCTTAAAAATCCTCCAAATAAAATCTATTTACTTCACTGCTTGTCTACTCCTGAAATTCCTTTCTGCGAGGCGAGACAAGAACCCAGTAACCCTGGGTCCCGGGTGGCAGAGGCGGGTGGGGAGAAAGTGACCGTCTTTCTCCTCCTCGCTTCACTTATAAGTCACCCATGGGGCCCACCGACATCAATCTCACCTGCTGTCCCATCCCTCCACCCTGAGCTCTTCATTCCTACGTGACCCATGAAAACCTGTTGCGGGTGTCAAATTGCTGTCAGTGGGCTCCACAGGTGACTTGTGACTTAGGTGAAGGGGGGAGGGGGGAAGACAGCCACTTTCTCCCCATTCGCCTCTGCCACCCGGGACCCAGGGCTACAGGGTTCTTGTCTGGCCTCGCAGAAAGGAATTTCAGGAGTAGACAAGTAGCAAACTAAATAGATTTTATTTGGAGGGTTTTTAAGGTGTGGAGGGGGAGAGAGTGTGTGTGAGAGAGAGAGAGAGAAACGTACTCAAGAGAGGACGCTGGCGTCTCCAAGGGCGGAGAGAGCCCCTACACACATTCCCGCATTAGACGTGAAAGTCCACATCTCAAGAGGAGAGAAGTGGGTGACACATGTGCTCGGCCGCGTGGGCACAAGCAGCACGTGGGCTCGGGCAGCATTTCCGCGCCCTTACTTCGGTCAAGGTGCCTTTCATAGGCTTTTCGTGAGTTGTCTTGATCCGGAAGTTCTGGAGTCTTCTCGGGGCTGGACCACAGTTTAAGCAGATTAAGGGAAGGTCTGAGGGTTTGAGGAACTTCATGGGGAGGGGTCCCACGTCCTCAGGGTCTGCTGAAAGTCTTATCAGGTCTGTTTTCGGTATCCACAGGGTGGATCAGGCTTAGGATTTTCCTCCCAGATGTTCTGTTGACCTAAGTCTTGTTGCATCAGGCCTTGCCCTATCCACCTGCCTGCATCAAAATGTTTCCTGAAACGCTCACTTCTTGCTTTGGGACGGCTGATAAACGATAAATTTTGGACAAGCTAGAAGAAGCTTGCTTTCTGCTTTGTTTTTTGCCAGAGCAGAACTTTGAAAAATTACTCTTGGATTAGCTCAGATTAGGCTCAACTCTCTGTAACAGGTGGCAGTAACCGTGGTTTAAGAGATTCGAATTTTTTTCTGTTTCTCTCCCTTCTCTCTTACTTTTTTGAATTCCCTTTTGTTTTTCATCCTTCCTTTCTCTCTTTCTTACTTTCACCTTCCTTCCTTTCCCTTGGGCCACACGCGGCTGCGCCCAGGGCTTACTCCTGGCCCTGTGCTCCGGGTTCATTCCTGGTGGGCTCAGGTGACCATCTGTGCCGCAGTGAAGTTGGTGGCCCCCACTGGTGGCTTGTGTGAGGCGGAGACGAGAGACGCTCCCTTTCTTCTGAGCTGCCTCTGCCACCCAAGACCCAGGGTTACTGGGCTTCTTCTTGCTTCGCAGAAAAGAATTTCAGGCGTGGACGAGCAGAGAAGTAAAACAGAAACAGATTTTATTGAGGAGGCTTTTCGGAAGGGGAAGGCGGCAGAGAAAGAGAGAGGAATGTGCTCAAGAGAGAACACAGGCTTCTCCAAGGGCGGCGATAGCCCTTACACACACCCCAGCACTAGACAGGAAAATATGCACATGTCAAGAGGGATCTGCAGGAGACACATGTGCTCGGGTGCCACACGTGTCCGGCCATGTGGGCACGAACAGTGCACGGGCTCATGAGAGTAAGCGCGCGCTTCCTTTGTTCAAGGCAGCTTTTATAGGTATTTTTTCCAATCTTCCCCCACGTGGGTGGGGCTTCTACCTAGGTAAGAAAGTCCGTTGCTAGGAAGGTTGCCAAGGGGGGGGGGTAGAGTTGGGAGAGGCCGATGGCCCTCTTTGAGCTTTCTTTCCTGGCCTTTGTTCCTGCTTCTCTCCGAGGGGGCCAGCCTTCTCTGGGTCGGCTGCAGAGGCCAGGTGAAAGTCTTAAGGGGCCTCAGTTTCTGTTTTCTGCAAAGTTGGCTTTTGCAACTTCAGAGCTTGGTCCGTTGATATTATAATTTCCCAGGAAATCCATTGCCATTGCCTTGGGGTGGGCCCCAACCCCTATCTATCCGCCCACCGTCGTCACCTCCAAGGCAAGCACCTCCCTGCAGTACTGCCCCTTCAGCTCTGCATGCTTTTATTTTTTTTGGCGGGGGGGGGGGGGGGGGCGCTTACACCTGGCGATGCTCAGGGGTTATTCCTGGCTCTTGCACTCAGGAATTACTCCCGGCGGGACTTGGGGGGACCATGTGGGATGCTGGGAGTTGAGCCCGGGCCGGCTGCTGCGAGGCAAATGCCCTCCCTGCTGAGCTATTGCACCGGCCCTCCGCGAGTTCCTTTCCTTCTGAAGACAGCGCCTAGGGAGCAGGTCTTTGGGGTCACCCCTCCAGAGCAGACGAGCTGCTGTCCCGTGGGGGCTGGGTCACAGCCTTTCCTGACCCTCAGCAGAGAGGTTCCGGGCGCCTGTTCCGACCCCGGGGTGGCAGAGGGGCCACGGGCCGTGGAGCGGGCTCCCCAGGGGGAACAGCCCGCCTCCTGGAGTCCCCTTCAGGTCTGCCCTCCCCGGCCAGGGCGGCTCACCCAGTGAGCTCCAACGGCAAGAAGCCAGCCAAGGACTGCTGGCTCTCGTTCTGGGCTGCTCAAGGCTTTGGGTGTGGGAGAAACTCTTCACCTGGAGGGCCCAGCCAGCCCGCAGCCTGCCCGGTGGGGTCTGGGGCACCAAGGCTCTCTTCAGACTGGCTGTTCCGTGGCATCTGCGGGCTCTGGCGGGAGTCCAGCCGGCCAAGGGGAGTGTGGCCCAAACTGGAAGAAAAAGAGGCAGCTGACCTTGGGCCCCATCATGCCCTCGCATGCATTACTTCCCTCCCATCTGGAAGGGAGGCTGGGAGGTGCGAGGCGAACCTCACCGGGGCTGGTGAGTAGCTGGGCGTGGGGGTGGGGGGCGACACCCGTTCGTCTTGTGCACGGCCCACCTGCTCCCTGAGCGCACTTCCAGGTGGCCTGAGCAGCCCCTGACCCTGCGGCTGCAGGCCTGAGGCCAGGAGAGGAGGCGGCCAGCCGGGCCTGCTGCCCCCTGCCGGCGGTCTCGCGCAAGGCCACGCCGCCAGCAGCGCGACCGACCGCCCTCCCCGCTGGCCGGCCTGTCCGTGCTGGACCAGGCTGGGGCGTGGGCTGGGGAGTCCGGGCCCCTGGGGGCCACAGCCGCGGCTCTGTCCTCTCCGGGAGGCTGCCGGGGGCACAGCCTCACTTCCGCTCACCTGCAAGGCAAATGTAGGTCAGGAGGAAGCCGGGGCTTTACACACCCCAACCCCACACTCACACCTAAGCGTGGAAGGGCCCTGTCCCCCCTGCAGTCGCTGTGTGCCTGTGTGTGTCTGTGTGTCTTTGTGTCTCTATGCTTGTGGGTGTCTGTGTGTGTGTAAGTCCGTGTCTGTGTGTATGTGCATGTGTGTCCCCAGTCAGTCTCCTTCACAGGCAGCAGGACCCAGAGCTGGTAGCCAGGACACCCCTGGGTGTGTCTGTTCCCTAGGATGGTCAGAGTCTGGGCACTTGGGCTTCCTGTCCGTCGCAGAATGTGCGAGCGGCACGCACGCGGTGGTGAATTCCAGGAGCCACAAAACCCTGTGATGCTTGGGGGACGGAGCCAGAGTAGACTCTCCGGGGACACAAAGGTCCTTGAAAGTCTTGACCCAGCAGAGCCCGGAGCCAAGCCGGAAGGGGAGGCTTGTGGGTGCTACAGGGATGAGACTGGATGAGGGGAGGAGTGAGGCTGAGGATGGGGGGGGATCCCAGCGGGGGTCCCTTCTCTTCCCTGACCCCCATATTCCCAACCTTTGTCTGTCCACCAACCCTGATTTTCAGATTTTCCTTGAGGCTACATTAGTTCGCCTCGAGGCAGGCTACACCACGGCTGGAAGTTCTTTACCGGCTAATGGCTTGGTGCTCGTGGGCTTGTCCACTCAGGAGCTCTCCAGCGTGTGTATTAGCCCGAGGGCCTCATCACTGGACCCTGTTTGGGTTTGGTTGGGGGGGGGTGACTCCCAGGGCCTGCCGTGACGCTCTGCCACTGAGCTACACTTCAGACCCAGGTGTTAGGTATTTCCTTTGGCTTTAATTTTTTTTTTCTATATCCATTTTTTTTTATTAGTGAGACACCATGGGGTACAGTAGTAGACTTACAGACTTTTGTGCTTAGGTTTCAGTTATATAATGATCAAGTACCCATCCCTCCACCAGTGCCCATTCTCCACCACCAATGAAACCAGTTACCCTCCCACCCACCCCCAAACCCCCCATCCCGCCCCACCTCTATGGCAGGGCATTTCCTTTTTTTTCTCTCTTTTCTTTAGGGTGTTGTGGTTTGCAATAGAGGTACTGAGTGGCCATCGTGTTAGGTCTATAGTCTTCTTTCAGCATGCATCTACCATCCTGAGCAAGTCCTCCAAACACCCTTTACTTGGTGTTCCCTTATTTATCTGAGCTGCGTTTTCCCCCAGCGTGTGCTGCCTGGCTTTCAGGCCATGGAGCAGACCTCCTGGGTCTTATCTCAATTTCTATATGCATTTTTTTTTATTAGTGAAACACCATGAGGTACAGTTGTAGATTTACAATTTTTTGTGCTTGGGTTTCGATTATACAATGCTCAAATACCCATCCCTCCACCAGTGCCCATTTTCCACCACCATGGATAATATCCCTTCCACCCCCATTCCCCCATCTCCCCCTGCCTCTGTGGCAGGGCAATCCCTTGTGTTCTCTCTCTCCTTTTGGGTGTTGTGGTCTGCAAAAGAGGCATTGAGTGGCAAACATGTTCAGTCCATAGTCTACTTTCGACATGCATCTCCCCTCCTGGGAGGATCCTCCCAACACCCTTTATTTGGTGCTCCCTTCTCTATCTGAGCTGCCCTTTCCTCTAGAATGCCCGGCTGGCCGCTAAGCTATCCTCCTGGTGCTGATCTCAGCTATTCTTGGGTATTAATCTCATATTTTGTTACTTTATATCCCCCAGATGAATGCAATCTTTCTATGTCTATCCCTCTCTTTCTGACTCATTTCGCTTAGCATGATACTTTCCATGTTGTACCACTTGTATGTAAATTTCATGACTTCAAAGAAACAGTGACCAAAATACAAAGACAGTCTACAGAATGGGAAAGGATATTCGCCGAATACACATCTGACAAGGGGTTGATATCAAGGATATACAAAATACTGGTTGAACTTCACAAGAAGAAAACACCCAACCCCATCCAAAAATGGGCAATGAAATGAACAGAAACTTTCTCAAAGAAGAAATCTGAATGGCAAAAAGCACATGAGAAAATGCTCTACATCATTAATCATCAGGGAGATGCAGATCAAAACCACAATGAGATACCATCTCACACCTCAGAGACTGGGCCACATTCAAGAACAAAAGCAACCGATGCTGGCGTGGATGTGGTGAGAAAGGGACCCTCCTTCGCTGCTGGTGGGAATGCCGACTGGTTCAGCCCTTTTGGAAAACAGTATGGACGATTCTCAAAAAATTAGAAATTGAGCTCCCATTTGACCCAGCAATACCACTCCTGGGAATATATCCCAGAGAGGCAAAAAAAGTATAGTCGAAGTGACATCTGCACTTGTTTGTTCATTGCAGCACTCTTTACAATAGCCAGAACCTGGAAGAAACCTGAGTGCCCAAGAACATATGACTGGTTAAAGAAACTTTGGTACATCTACACAATGGAGTACTATGTAGCTCTTAGAAAAGATGAAGTCATGAAATTCACATACAAGTGGCTTTAATTTTTTAAACCACACCCAGCAGTACTTAGGGCTGACTCCTGGTTCTTTGTTCAGGGATCACTCCTGGCGGGACTTGGGGGCCGTCTGGGGTGCCGGAAATTGAACCCAGGTCGGCCAAATGCAAGGCAAGTGCCCTCCCCGCTGCCCTATCGCTCCAGCCCTCATTCACTTTGTCTCGTTCTTTTCCCCATGTCCTTTCCTGTGCTGCTCTTGTTCCTGCAGTGACCACTCACACTTGGTTCTCGTCCTGCCCGTCCTGCTCTCCCGGTCACTGTGCACCCCCAAGGTCATGCTCACAGCTGCAGAAACCATGCCCATGGGCCACCGGGACGAACTGCAGGACTTGGATCGGTGCATGTGGGTGGCGCAGGCATGTGGCCCCAGGCTTGCAAATCAGCGCCCGCCACAGACCCCTTTTCTGGCACATTCTGCATACTCTTGCCTCGTGAGGGGTCGCAGAGTTGGAGGAGCTCTGTCCCAGGAATTAGAAACAAAGACCAGTGTTCTGTTTAAACCACAGCCCCAGGTCAAGCTCTATGTTCTCTTCAGGGAGTAACCGAGTCAAGAAGGAGGACCTTCCAGTGAGGCCGAGATTCCAAACATCAGTGCACAGAGCAGTATTCTAGGACCTTCCTTAGAACACAGGTTCGAGGCGACTCCCAGTCAACGAGGGAGGACCTGGAAGTCTGAGTTTCGCCAAGTCACTGGAGTTTTCAGAATCCTGGAGTCCAGCCGATGAGGAGGCTGAGCAGTGAAGTGTGTGTCGTACATGTGTTTAGTTCACATGCCAACCTTGGAGTAAGCTTTGATCTTGATCCGGAAGTTCTGGAGTCTTCTCGGGGCTGGACCACATTCAGTCGCAATCCTCCTCCGCTCTTCCAGAAGCCTGTTCAGTCATGTTCCGAAGGAAGGGTCCCGAGTCTGAGTGTAGGTTTCCATCTTCCTTGAGGAAGGACCAGGACGGGGGTCTGTCTTCTCTGAGGAGGGGCAGAAAGAGGCTCCATTTCCCCTGATGAAGGACAGTAACTATAACAGAGGACAGAACTGTAGGAGATCTTTAGGATCCTAGAGGTTCTGCCTCAGGATGGAATCAGAACCTCAGGAAATGGCTAGGACTAAGATGGGGGCGTGTTTGCTGTGTTAGGAAATGTGAAGAAAGACGCAGGCTTTTATGTGGCTTGCATCTGAGGGAGGGAGAACCTCTTTTTTTTTTGCTTTTTTGGGGGTCACGCCTGGCGATATACAGGGGTTGCTCCTGGCTCTGCACTCAGGAATCACCTCTGGCTGTGCTCAGGGGACCCTATGGGATGCTGGGAATCGAACCCAGGTCGGCCGCGTGCAAGGCAAACGCCCTCCCCTCTGTGCTATCTCTCCAGCCCCAGGAGAACCATTTTCACAGCAGAGACAATGAGACGGGGGTGGGGGCGGGGGGGGGGGACACAGGGTGTTCTAATTCGGGAATGTTGTCGGTGTTTACCTCAGAGTGAGCAGGTGAGTGAAGCTTGTCCTTCATCTGCAGGCGCCGTAGAAACGGTCGCTGACAACATGCTGGTGCTGCCAAGGCCCCAAAGCTTCAGCCGGATGCTGTGGAGCAAAGCCGCGCCCTTCTAGGAGCTTCTTGGGAAAGCCCCGTGTCTGCTGCGCTCGCCCCCAGAGTGTGAGGCCCTGCCAGCAGCTGGGGACTGAGGCCTTGGGTCGCGTTTGTTTGCTGTTTCCTCACACCTCCTGCGGTGCTCAGAGTTTCCTCCTGACTCTGCACTCCCGGTGCGCTCAGGGGACCCACCAGGGTGGGGGATCGAACCCGGGTCGGCGTATGCCTGGTGAGCGCCCTACGGTCTCAGCAGCGTCTGCCCTTGCCTTTCCCTTCGTGTCTTTGGAAAGGCCCAGAGAGGGAAGATGCGTGGATTTTTCTCAGTTCGCGCTGATCAAAGGGCCCTTTCCGTCCTTCTCAGCAGTTCTTCCGTACCGGCCCCAGTGACAACACTTAGTATTATTATTATTATTTTATCTTATTTTTCACTTTTTGGCGACACCCGGCAGTGCTCAGGGCTTCCTCCTGGCTTTGCTCAGGGATCACTCCTGGTGGGTCGGGGGACCATGTGGGGTGCCGGGGATGGAGCCCGGGTCCGTGACATGCAAGGCGAGTGCTCTGCTGTTCTCTCGCTCCATCTCCCTTTCAAGAAACAAACTTTTTGGGGAACCAGGCAGAGGTGCTCAGGAATGCTCCTAGAAGTGCTCAGGGGACCTTCAGGCCAAGCCAGCCCTCAGCAAGGACTCCCTTCATGCTCCAGACTAAGAGGGTAGCTGGTCTCTGTAAGCAAGCCCTACCCCGGCGGCCCTGCTGCCGCCTCCATGGGGCGGGGAAGGACACGCATGGAAGGACACCAGCGTCACGCCAGTCCACCAGGCCCCGGCAGTGCTGGCCATGCTGCTCTCAGTGCTCACTGCTGGACCATCCACAGGCTCCACCCCCACCCCCCCTCCCCTCCCTCCCCGCCTCACCACTTCTCCCTTCCCCACCACTCACCCCTTCCTTCCCTCCCCCACCCTTATTCCTCCCCTTCCCCTCCCTCTTCCCCTCCCCCACCCCCACTCCCACACTCTTCCACTTCCCTCCACCTACTTTTAAACTTCTGTTTTTTTTAACTTTCTTAACTTTTTTAGTTTTGGGGTCACACTCAGCTCAGAGGTTACTCCCGGCAGAGTGTGAGGGACCCCGTGTGGTGCTAGGGATTCGACAGGGACTTGAGCCCCTGTACCGTCCCTCAGGCTTTGAGACTTGCAGAATTTCTTTATGCTTCTGGTTTTAGTTTCCTCTTGGAGGAAGAGATTTCAAAATGTTTGATTGAAATGATTTTCACGCCGTAAAATTCACCCACTTAAAGCATGCAATGCTGGGTGTGGCCCCAAAACCAAAAGGAGGAGGAGGAGCAGGGGGAGGAGGAGGAGCAGGAGCAGGAGCGGGAGGAGGAGGAGTAGCAGGAGGAGGGAGGAGGAAGAGGAGGAGGAGGGGGAGGAGGAAGAGGAGGAGAAAGGAGGAGGGGGGGAGGGGGAGGAGGAGGAGTTTTGGGAGCTGGACGCCTTCTCGTGCACTTTCTGAGCAAAGATTATTTCAGAGCCTGATTTTCTTCGGGAAAGTCAACAGGAAGTCCCACAAAAGGGTCTTCAGTGCCAACAGCCTCGCGCTGGAAGGCCGGACCTCGCACTTCCCCAGACACTCCTGCCCACTGCCCACTGCACCCAAACCAAACCCAAACCAACAAAAGTACAAAAATTGCTCTGGAGCTGGAAAATCCAGGAGCTGCCGCCGCGCCTCTGATTCAATTCCAGCCTTGGCTCTGCTGCCCCTGCGATTTCTTTACTGGGATGGGAAAGTGGCCTCAGACCCAGACTCACTGCCTTCCTTTTGGTTTGCCGTGTGCCTGCAGCGACGGGCGACACAGAGGCAGACCACAGCTATGGCTAGATGGGGCTCCCGGCGGGTCCCAGGCCGAGGCGCCCAAGGCGTCATGCACAGGATGTCGGGCTCTTGGCCCTGAAGATTTGATTGCCCGACCAAATGGGACCCATTCAGTGTGACTGCAAAGGACCAAGTTTCTTTTCCTCTTAAGCAAGCTTGAACAAAGTCAGCTTTTGTGTGTGGGTGTGTGTGGGTGTGTGTGGGTGTGTGTGTGTTGGGGCCACATCCAGCAGTGCTCGGGGCCTACTCCTGGCTCTGTGCTCAGAGATCACTCTTGGCGGGGCTCACGATATCAAATGGGGTGCCAGGGATGGAACCAGTGCGGGCGTATGTGAGGCTGGCGCCCCGCCACAGTGCTCTTGAGAACAGTCAGCTTTGCATGCGTACTGGAAACTTCAGTTCAAACCAGGCACAACAGTTGTCAGGTCAGCTTTGGTTTTTGGAAAGACTCAGTTGAATTCGGTATCATTTCTTTTTTTTTTTTTTGGATCACCCCTGACAGTGCTCAGGATTCACTCCTGGCTCTGTGCTCAGAGATTACTCCTGGCGGGCTTGGGAAACTATATGAGGTGTCAAATTTGCTGGACCATATGCAAGGCAGGGGCCCAGCTCAATGTACTATCTTACAGGCCCCTCAGTACCATTTCTGGGCTTTTTTCCCTCTGTTTTCTATTTGGGGGCCACACCCAGCAGTGCTCCGGGGTTCCTTCTAGCTCTGTGCTCAGGAATGATTCCTGGTGGTGCTTGAAGGGGTGCTGGGAATGGAACCCAGGTCCGCGGCCTGCAAGGCGGGCACCCCCGCTCCCCAGTGTACAATGGCTCGGGCCCTCAGGAGCGTTTCTGGGCAGGAAAAAGTGGCAGGAAGTTCTGTCAGTATGTGCCAGGAACCACTCGGTGCTCCTGGCCAAATGCTCAGGCTTCCTCCCACTCGCCCGACAGCATCAGAGCTGTGAAAGCCGTGGGCACAGCACGCAGTCAGTTCTCTGCCCAGAACGGGCCTCAGTCTGCTTCTAGACCCAAGAATTTCCGTCTCAGCTGTCTCTCCCACTTGGGAAAATCTCTGCCCTATTTCTCTGCACAGTTGTCACCGGCGCACCATCGTCACATCCTGTTTTTCAGTAGTACTGGTGCAACTTTTTATTTTTTTAATTTTTATGTATTTATCTATTTATTTTGCTTTTTGGGTCACACCCGGTGATGCACAGGGGTTACTCCTGGCTCTTCACTCAGGAATTACTCCTGGCGGTGCTCGGGAAACCATATGGGATGCTGGGAATTAAACCCGGGTCGGCTGTGTGCAAGGCAAACGCCCTACCCACTGTGCTATCAATCCAGTCCCCAAAGTTGGTTTTTTTGTTGTTGTTGTTTTGTTTTTGGCTTTTTGGGTCATAGCTGGCGATGCTCAGGGTTCCGCCTGGCTCTGCACTCAGGAACTGCTCCTGGCGGGGCTCGGCTCTGGCCCCAAAAGCACATTTTTCAACGTGCAGCCTATATTGTAAGTCAGAGCTCTCTCTGCAAATGTGAAGTCAGCGAGAATTTAGCCTTGCGTCTGAGACGTGGAGCTCACTCTGCAGTGCTGCACTTCCTGCTCTGCGCGGTTTGGGCAGATGAGGTGGTTTTCCTGAGCTTGAGTTTCCACTTGGAAGTGGCGCTGAGAGTGAAGGCGTGAGTGGGTGAGACGTGAGGCTCCTGGCGCCTTCCCGGGGGCGGGTGCTCGCCCGGTCCCCGCGCTCACAAGCACCCACGAGGGGCAGTGCTGCTCTTCCCTGAGTGCTGGACACCAGGCGCAGCTGCCTTCTGGGGGCGGCACCGCCTGCTGGTGGAGGCCCTGACTCTGTCCCTTCCTCACTCCCAAGGAGCGTGCGGGGCAGGGGGCGAGTGCTGAGGGCAGCCCTGCCCTGCCTCCCTCCTGCGTTTCCTCAGCCGCCCTGTGGGCTCAGTCCTGGGGGATCAAAGCCTGGCAGGCGCCTGAGAGACGGCAGGTGAAGGGGACTCCAGAACTCACCATCATGCCAGCAGGCGGGACACAGGGACTCTCCCACATTGCGCAGGTCTTTTGTTTCTCAGCCAAACTGTCTGGGAACTTTCCGGGACGGGGACGGCGAGAATGGAGCAGGTTCCCCCATCCTGAGCACAGCCCGGCGACGGCGGGTGGTCCCGGGTGGTCCGTGTGAGGATCACACTGTCACAGAAAACGGCAGCTGGGGGGTCACAGGTCACAGGTCACAGGGAGGGAATGGAAGAGGTGACGGGCTGTGAAGGGGAGCCCAGGTCACCGGCCTCAGGTCAAGGGTCAGGAGGGGCTGTGGGTGGGCGCAGTGTGCAGCGTATTTGGGTTCTCGGCCCCTCTTTGCCTCACAGCTGCACAACCGGCGTCTGGGAGGCGCGTTCTCCTCGCCCCCGTTCCGTGCCCTGCCGGTCTCTGAGAGCGATTTGGAGCTGGGGTTACCATGGTAAACACTTTTCTCGAGAACAGAGTAATTGCCGGAAGCTGTTGCAATTCACCATCATTCCGTTTCGGGCGCCTGGCTTGGTCTCCCCCGTCACCTCGGAGCTTTGTCCTGCAGAATGTCTGGGTCTTCTGGGGAGCGAGCAGGTTCCCGTGAGACTGAGAAACAGGAACTGCAGCGAGCGTGCAGGCCTCTCCCCAGAGAGCACGGCCCGGCCCGTGTGGTTTTCTGCTTCTGCTCAGCCACCCCGGCTCGGCAGCAGCCCATCTGCACGGCCACCGCAGGGTCCGGCGGCTCCAGACAGGGGACAGTTGGGCTGCTGACGACACTCCGTCATGCACGGCCAAACCGCGTTAGGACCAACCCCCGCTTCTCCCGTCTCTGGAAGGCGTCTCGGGGCGGGCTCGCCCTCAGATGCCCTTGCTTCCACATGTTCAGGGGTCAGACCTGGAAGTGCTCAGGGGACCCTACGGGGCCCCAGGGATCAAACCAGGTTCGGGCCCCTGCAAGGCGAGCGCTATCTCCTGGGCTCTGAATCGGGAATGTTGGAGACAAGAGTGTCTTTGAAGTGGAGTCGTACCAAAAAAGCTCCGCACTGGGGCCGAAGAGTGAGAGCAGCAGGGAAGGCACCTGCCTTGCACGCAGCCGACCTAAATTAAGTCCCTGGCACCCCACAAGGTGCCCTGAGCACCGCCTGGAGAGATTCCTGAGTGCAGGGCAGGAGTAACCTTTGAACACTGCCAGGTGTGGCCCAAAAACAAACAAAATGCCCTCTGAATTACTTATTCCGAAGCCATTCCTTTCTATTTCTCTTTAATTGATATTAAATGAGAGATTCATAAAGTGTCAGGGGAAATTTTTAAAGGACAAATAAATGATCAATGAGCTATGAATCATGGCTGCAGAATCACTTCCTACAGGTAGTTTGTACAAACTTAACCAGCCTCCGAGCAAAACAGGCGCCTTTCAAGCCTGCAGACTCTCCCCCAGGCCCTCCTTCTTCCGGTTATGCGTTCTGCCTTGAAGCCCATCTTGCCTTTCCAATGTACTGTGAGGTTTGCTCAGGGCCGAATGGTGGCTGACCGGTGACATTCCCGGAACCAGGGATCGCCCTGCCTCCAGCACGGAAGACAGGACCCATGGCCACCTGGACAGGGAGCCCCCAGCTGCATCCCGTGCTCCTCACACCCTCCCCTGCAGAGAGCAGGCCAGGCCAAGCACAGCGGTCACACAGATCTCTGCTCCCTTCTCCAACCTAAAGGCCCCCTCATTCTCTCCAGGCACGGCTCTACCCCAGCCTCAGCAGAGGGTCATGGAACTCTGTCCAGGAGTGTACCCCAATAGACTTCTCTACTTCCTTCCTTCACTTCATTCATCTCTGTTCCTCTGTCTGCGCCAGACAGGATTCTCAAGTCTATCACATTCCCTCTTTTAGTTCAATGTCTTTAAACCTTGTTTCTTGGTTGCAGAACGGGGGCGGGGGGGAGGGTTGTACCCGGTGCACTCTTGCCAAGGCTTCGAGCTCAGGGGTCATCCCTTGAGGCAGAATTCAGGGGACCATCTGTGGTGCCAGAGATCAAACTAGGGTCAGCTGCATGCAAGGCAAGTGACTTAACTCCTTAATTCTTTGTCATTTCCTTGAATTTAACATAGTCTCTTCCCTCCCTTTCTCTATCTCTCCCTCTTCCTCAAATAGGAAGTTCAAAAAGGGTTTGGCACTGGTGGAAGGATGGGTGTTGGAACATTGTATGACTGAAATGTAACCATGAACAATTTTGCAATGCTCTATCTCACAGTGATTCAATAGAAAAAAAAGGGTTTGGTCTATAAAAAAATTATGATACTAGTTATGATAAAAACAATTATAAGAATTCCCCTACGAGGGGAAAGTCACTGGTGCCCCACAGGGAACTTTCCCCTCAAGGAAACGTTCAGTAAGTTTTTCCTCCGGTAAGTTTCTACGGCTCCTTCACTGAACTGTTCCATAGAAAGGAGATGCTACACTTTGAATCTGTGGTTTCCTTCACCATGATGTCACTTAAATAAGATGCGGCCCAGCGTCAGCAGACGCGTTGGCTGCCTGTCTGGCTGCAGATTGCAAGCACAGCTTCCGCCCAGCCTGGCGAGCTGCATCTTTATCTTGATGGACTCACTACTTTAGCAAAACCGCACGCTGGGAGAGAGGTCACTCTCGGAACGAGGGCCGAGATTCTAGTACCGAGCTCGGCTCCCATGAACTTGGCGCTGGGTCCAGGACCGAGCGAGACAAAAGGGCACCCTGCCGTATCTGGACACTCAGCAACTTTATGGACGAGGCTCTCCAAAACAACAATCTCTCAGAGATTCATCTTGCTTTTTACAACTTTTTCCGGATGGCTGATGCTCTTTTTCCTTTTTCGCTTTTCGGGTCACACCCAGTAATGCTCAGGGGTGTGACCCAAAACGCCCCTGGCTCTGCACTCAGGAATTACTCCTGGCGGTGCTCGGGGGACCGTGTGGGACGCTGGGGGACTGAACCTGGGTTGGCCGTGTGCAAGGCAAATGCCCTGCCCGCTGTGCTATCACTCCAGCCCCCAATGCTGTTTAAAAAAAAATTTCTTTTTGAAAGGTTATTGAGGGCCCTGGACATGGCTTTGCAGCCCCAAGGGTGAGTCTGATCCCCAGGGCTGCCCATTTGTGTCAGAGCGGCAGGGGACCCAGGGCTGCAGGCGGTGGTGTGTGAGACGTGGTGAGTGACCAGGCCCGGCTGAGCGCCACAGCCAAGAAGCACCAGTCCAGCAAGGCCCTCAACTAAAGACGCTCGTCCAGGGGCAGGACCCACCTGGCTCATGTGTCAGGTGGCACAGCTGCCCAGCTGGCTTCAGCAAGGCAGCAGCTTTCTCCCCGGCTCCTAGGAAACCTCTGGAAGCCAGGTGGCACTGGCTCCCCGCCCCTACTGTGCCCCCCCAGGTGGTCATTCCTGCAGGGAGGGAATTTGGGATGATTTTATTGCCTGGAGATTGAGGTTACAGGGTATTGAGTTGGGTTTCAAATCAAAAGCCCTCCCCACCTCCAAAAACCCTGTTTGAGGCCCATATCTGGTGGTGCTCAGGGCTCTCTCCTGAGGGATCAGCCTAGGGATCGAAGCCAGGTTGGCCAAGGCCAAGGCAAGTGCCCTGCCCACTGTCCTGTTTCTCCAGCCCAGACTCTTTAGCTTTTTGCTTGTTTGTTGGGGGGGGGGGACACACTGGGAAACCTCCGGGGTCACTCCTCGGGGTGTTCAGGGAGCCGGTGCCGCATCAGACCTTGTTGAGCCCCATGTAAGGCAAGACGCAACCCAGAGTCTCTCCAGCTCTCAAGGAAAAGCACAGAGAGAAGGGGAAAGCCAAGTTGGAGATCAGTTTTGAAGATCCACATGGATGTTTGGGAAGGGCAGTGCCGGGTCCCCCGCGGGCACTGCTTCCATCAGGACGATGCCACCCTGTGGATGAAACATCAGGGGATGCTCCCAGAGGCGAGAGAGCGTCAGAGGCATCACCCCAGGAATGGCAAAGAGCAATGCCCAAAGGGGTGCCGCCTCCCCATGATCTGTAATCATTGCTCCTCTATTCCAAGTAGTTGGGCGTGGCTTTAGGCCTGTTTTTCTTCACTAGGAGGTTGTGTTCACTGAGTTTCCTGCCACCCTTTGTCTTACCCATCGCCATGCTTCCGTGTCTTGTCTAGTCCCCAAGGAGACTCACAATCCCCTGTGCTTGTGTTAAACTTCTTTGTGCCACGGTTCCCCTGCCTGGGCTCCCAGCCTGCCCCCGACCCCCACTCTCTGGGGTTCCCCTTTCCTATATGAGGTTTGTCTAAGTGGGAATAAAGGTTGTTGGTTATTGTCTGGGGATCTGTCTGCACCCTGTTTCTCTGCTCTACTGAACGCACTGGGACCCGTCACCGCGGGCTGGGCGAGAACAGGACAGACGGTGGATTGGGGGAGCTGACCAGGTGGAAGCGTGCTCATCCTTGTCCTCAGGAAAGTGGGGTCCAGGGGAGTGTCACCTCGTTGTTCTTAACATGCACCTTAAGATTACAGCAAAAGCCAGCTTGCAATCACGCTGGAAAGCTTTCTTTCTTTCTCTTTTTTTTTTTTTTGGATTTTTGGGTCACACCCGGCGATGCTCAGGGGTTCCTCCTGGCTCTGCACTCAGGAATTACTCCTGGTGGTGCTCAGGGGATCCTATGGGATGCTGGGAATCGAACCCCGGTCGGCCACGTGCAAGGCAAACGCCCTCCCCACTGTGCTATCGCTCCAGCCCCTGGAAAGTTTCCTAATAACAGCAGGAAATACATGGAACCTACTTTCCCAAACCTCACTTGAAACTGAAAACTTGGTGTCAGATGGGGCAGGGAGTGCGGGAGATGGGGAAGGATCCATCACTGGAGGTGCATGGCCTGGAGTCTCGAACAAACAGACACGTAGCCGACCCGAGTTCGATTCCCAGCATCCCATATGGTCCCCTGAGCACCACCAGGAGTAATTCCTGAGTGCAGAGCCAGCAGGAACCCCTGTTCATAGAAAAGTGTGGTCCAAACACCAAACTAATTTTTCTTCATGGTTGGGGGAGGATGGTCCCAGCGATGCTCAGGGGTCACTCCTGGCTCTGCACTCAGGAATCACTCCTGGTGGTGCTCAGGGACCAACTGGGATGCTGAGAATCAAATGCAAGGCAAACACCCGACCCAGGGTACTATTGCTCTGCCGCTCCTCCCCCACAAAAAGTTTCTTTGGAAAAGGGTTAGGAAGCTTCAGATAGTCAGATCCTTTAGTTCCATGTGCCCAGAGAGAAAAATTCATGTCGACAAATGAATGATTGCTTCTCCCCCAGATTTCCCAATTTATTTTGGCAAAACTGAAATAAAGACATGTTGTGGTTCCATGAAGCTTTCAGGAAAGGAGTGGTTGGTCCCTCCCGGAAGGAGGCGGCAGGGCGGGAAGGGCAGCCCCGGTGGCACCAGGCTGCCCCTCTGAGCCCGGCGGTGCTGGCTGTATGTGGACAGAGGTCTGGCTGCAGCCAGTGCCCTGCGGGAGGCTGGGGAACAGTGCTCATTGCCGTTCTCTCCAAACAGAATGCTAAGCCTTGTGCAAGGGTGTTGCCTGGCTTGCTGTTGGCTCAGCTTTGTTTCCCAGCACCCCCGACGGTCGCCGAAGCGTCGCCAACTGTGAGCCCTGAGCACAGAGCCGGGTATAAGCCCAGAGTGCTGAGGGTGTGGCCAAAACTCAACACATAACGGTAAAAAATTGGGAACAACGTTAATGTCAATTAGCACGAGTCTTATTCGACCACTCGCAGGACAGATGCACTTTGCACTCCAACAGAGCCATTGAAATTGGGGGAGGGGGTAAATGCTTATTATTTTGACTTTGAAAGATCTTCCAAATATGTAGCACTGTCCTCCCATTGCTCATCGATTTGCTCGAGCGGGCACCAGTAACGTCTCCGCCGAGAGACTTGCTGTTAACTGTTTTTGGCATATCTAATACATCATGGGTAGCTTGCCAGGCTTTGCCATGCGGCGGGATACTCTCGGTAGCTTGCCGGGCTCTCCCAGAGGGACGGAGGAATTGAACCCGGGTTGACCACGTGCAAGGCCCTACCCGCTGTGCTATCACTCCAGCCCCTTCCAAATACATGAAGCAAAAATTTAAGTTGCAGGAAAAATGGTCAGAGTCTTTGTTATAAGTATGAAACAGGGAGGGGACAAAATTAAGCATTATTTATTTTTTATTTATTTTTGCTTTTTGGGTCACACCTGGCGATGCACAGGGGTTACTCCTGGCGGTGCTCAGGGGACCATATGGGATGCTGGGAATCGAACCCGGGTCAGCCGCGTGCAAGGCAAACGCCCTACTCGCTGTGTTATCTCTCCAGCCCCTAAGCATTATTTTTGACCAGAAACAAGGCTCTAGAGGGCTGAAGGGGAAAGGGAGAAAAAAGATAAAAAATAGAAAGGAGAATGCGCTGTCCTCTGCTTGCTAAGAGGATGCTATTGATCCACAGTGAGCAGGACTTTCATTTTTTTCGTTTTTGCGGACACCCGGCGATGCTCAGGGGTTGCTCCTGGCTCTGCTCTCAGGAATGACCCCTGGCGGTGCTGGGGGACCATATGGGATGCTGGGAATCGAACCCGGGTCAGCCGCGTGCAAGGCAAACGCCCTCCCCGCTGTGCTATCGCCCCAGCCCAGGTCTTTCATTCTTAGTTTAATTTCAACGCTCATGACTAGGCGCGGGTCTGGGGGTCGCATCTCTGAAATGAAGGTGAGTTTCTAAGTATCAAAATGTCTGAAACAAGTGACTTTTCTTGTGCTGGAGAAAGGTGATGGCACTTGGCCTTGGTGTCTGAGTTTTGTTCCTGGACCTGCTGCTGCCAATGTGCTTCCTTTCCCTTTGTCCCGTGAGCCACGGTCTCCCACTGCTTGCTGAATTATTAAGCAGTACCGTGTTTAACAAAGTACACGGTGTGCTGTGTTCTCATTGTCTCAGATGTGGGCTTCTGTTTGTTGGTTTGGCTTGGGGCCACACCCAGTAGTGCTCAGGGTTGACTCCAGGGATTGAACATGAGTGCCACCTGCAAGGCCGCACCTTCCCTGCTGTCTGTCTCTCAGCCCCAGGTGCTGCTGTTCAGTACTGGGCTTGCCCAGCCCAGCTGTCCCCGAGTCAACAGACAGTGCAGTAGATGCCCTGAACTTATTCCTCTTCTGGTTTTATTTATTTCTAATTTTTTTATTTTTTATTTATTTATTTTGCTTTCTGGGTCACACCTGGCGACGCACAGGGGTTCCTCCTGGCTCTGCACTCAGGATTCACCCCTGGCTGTGCTCAGGGGACCATATGGGATGCTGGGAATCGAACCTGGGTTGGCCGTGTGCAAGGCAAACGCCCTACCCACTGTGCTATCGCTCCAGCCCCTGGTTTTATTTCTGTTTAGGATTTTATTACTTATTTTGTTTTGGGGGCTACGTCTGGCTGTGCTCAGTGGTTACTTCTGGCTCTACACTCAGGAATCGCTTCTGACAGGGCTGGGGGATCATATGGAATGCCGGGGACCAGACCCGGCTTGGTGGGATGCAAGCGTGCCCTACCCTCGCTGTCCCTCTAGCCCCTCAGGGCCTTGTCACCGGAACCAGAGGAGCATCCCGGCTGAGCAGGGTAGCGGAGACCGGAGGAGCACCCCAGAGTGGCCGAGGGAGCAGCCCCGCTCGCCGTGTCACACCTTTCCTCTTTCCCATCTTCAGTCTCCAAGCTCCCCAGGCTTCACCGGCCCAGTCAGGGTCAAACATGCCTTTTCCACACTCGGATGTTTGCCGCGGTGGTGGGGGCTCCCCCGCCCCACCCCCACTTCCTGCTGCTCCCGCAGATGGGCTTTCAGAATGATCTCCTTGAGATTTCCCCAAGTCGTTTCAATCCCGGTTCTAGTGGAGCAGGGAACAGGCCAGCTGTGTAAACGCTGACAATGGCCTTATTCTTCCCCAGTCAAACAGGCCGAGCGGTAGTTTTCTCTCTCTTTGTTCTGCGTGTTTCCCAGCAAGCACGTAAGGACATTTCTCAGACGGGGAGACCTCATTATGGACTTGTCCTCACATTCATGACTTGAGAAACGAGCCCTGTCTTCTGCAAACACACTGCATGCTGTAATCCCAGACACATTCTAGAAATAAAACTGGGCAGTCAAAATATGTTTAGTAACTGTTCTGCAGAAACCAAACGTACAAGAAAAAAAATTGGAGGGGGGTGGTTAGGCTACACCTGACTATGCTCTGAGGTTACTCCTGGCTCTGCGCTCAGGACTTAGTCCTGGTGGTGCCTGGGACCATGTGGCAGGCCAGGACCGGAACCCGAGTTGGTCACGTATAAGGGCAAGGGCCCTACCCGCCGTACCGTCGCTCCAGCCCCACACAGTAAATTCTCTTTTTTGTTTGTTTGTTTTGTTTTTATGTAGGAGTACTGCTATTTATCCAGCCTCTGATTAGCTGATTGAATTGGGCATGAACTCCACCTTACTTTTTTTTTCATTTTTTATAATTTTATGTATTGAATCACCATGAGAGCAGTTACAAAGCTTTCGGGTTTAAGTCTCGGTCATATAAAGAAACACCCATACCTTCACCAGTGCCCATTCTCCACTACCAAAAACCCCAGTATACCCCCATTCCACCCCCTACCTATGGGGCAGATGATTTTTATATTACTCTCTCTTACTTTAATTACATTCAATATTTTGACACCAGACCCACCATTATTATTTGGGATTTTACTCCAACACTCAGATCCGCTGAAAAGGCAACAGTAGACAATTTGTTTTCTATTGCTGGTTAAGAATGACATGGGGGCTGGAGCAATAGCACAGCGGGTAGATCATTTGCCTTGCATGCGGCCAACCCAGGTTCGAGTCCCAGCATCCCATATGGTTCCCTGAGCACCGCCAGGGGTGATTCCTGAGTGCAGAGCCAGGAGTAACCCCTGTGCATTGCCAGTGTGACCCAAAAACACTTAAATCTGGAGGGATTTCTGCCAAAACCTGCTGGGTTCTGAGATCTGTTTCTGAGTCTCTGGGATCATGGCCGTTAAGTAGTTCAATCAGGAACCAGAGAGGCCATGCCTCCAATTATATAGCTGAGCCGGAGGTGGTCTGTGGGTGTGTCTCCCACATACCTAACTTTTGGCCGTTTACTTTCTTGGTAATCTTTGCCCCAAGTTTTTGGGGTCTGGCCAAAGGCACAGCAGCAATTTTGGGGTATCTGGAAGTCTAAAGGCGCCGTCAGGCTGCTGATGCACTCGCCTCACAGGTGCAGATTGATCTGCTGGTGGCACCATACCCCCTCCACACAGTAAATTCTTAATGAAATCTAGGATGGCAATCAGTGATGAGACAACTCTGAATTCCTTTTGTTTTCTGAGCAAAAAGTTGTTTTTTTTTTTTTTTTGCTTTTTGGGTCACACCCAGCGATGCTCAGGGGTTACTCCTGGCTCGTGCACTCAGGCATTGCTCCTGGCGGTGCTCAGGGGACCACATGGGGTGCTGGGAATCGAACCTGTGTCGACCATGTTGGCTGCGTGCAAGGCAAACGCCTTACCCGCTGTGCTACCGCTCCAGCCCCTGAGCAAATAGTTTTTCCCTTTCTTTTTTTCTTGCTCTCCTCCCCCACTCTCAAGTGAAAGATGAAAGATGTCACCCCCCACACCCCAAGATGTCACCCCACCCCACTTCCCTTTCCCCTCTGTCCAAAATCTTTTTTGAAGTAAGTGGTAATTTTGTTTGCTTTGGGGGCTTACTCCTGGCTCTGCTCAAGGCTTACTACTGGCTCTATGATCAGGGACCACCCTTGGTGGGCAAATGCCCTGCCTGCTGTACTATTGCTCTGTTCCCATAAGTGGTAATTCTTTTATTTATTTATTTTTTGCTTTTTTTGGTCACAACAGGTGATGCTCAGGGGTTCCTCCTGGCTCTGCACTCAGGAATTACTCCTGGTGGTGCTCAGAGGACCATATGGGATGCTGGGAATCGAACCCAAGTGGTAATTCTTATCATTGTCATTGTCCTTAATGATATAAGGATCTGGGGTAGGGACACGCCAGTAGATTTCAGCTTGAAAACTGTTTAAATCCAGCCATGCTGGGGTCCACCAGGGTCACATCTGGCAGTTCTAAGGGTCCCCGGGGTTCCCAGTGGTGCTGCGGGGTGGGGGGCAACCAGGGATGGACTCAGGCTGTGAACGACATACACACTCTGCAGGTGCCTCACTGGCCCCAAGTGGTTTCACGATTTTTTTCTAATGCCACAGTTTTTATTTGGAAGTTTTGAAGGGAAGGAGGAAGATAAAGTGGGAGAGAGCGGAGAGGAACCTGCTCCAGAGGGAGCCTGGGCTTCTCCCAGGGCGGAGAGAGCCCCGACACACACCCCAGCATTAGACGAGACAATTAGACGTGAAAACATGAAAGTACACATCTCAAGAGGACATGTGGGGACACATGTGGTCAGGAAGCATAGGCCCGCTGATTTCACAATTTCTGCTCTTACCATGGTCTCTGCTGGGAATATCTCCAAGGTAGAAGACAAAATATCAAAGGTCGGGGATGAACGTCTTGGCAAGAAAATGTTTTTGTCAAATTGCACAGAGTCAAAGGCATCAACAAATCAATGGACTGGCCTGTGACTTTTTTCTCTTTTGGGTCACCCCGGCTATGCCAAGGCAAATGCCCCTACCCGCTGTGCTTTCACTCCAGCCCAAGGCCCATGAATTTTTAATAAGTAGGGAATCAACGCCTGTGGTTAAAAGCTGAAGAGCATAAAGGGTAAAGAAAACCTTCTCCCAACAGCCCCCCAGTTACCAGGAGCCCCCAGCAAGGGTCCAACAATGGCCTCGAGGCCTGGGCAAAAAATGACTGTAACCCAGAGATCCCTCTGTAAGGCAGGAAGATAAAAGCTTTGCTCGGGGCTGGAGCGATATCGAACCCTACCCGCTGTGCTATCGCTCCAGCCCCCCCTACTTTTTAAAAAAAATGTTTTAAGGGAGCCCGCAAATAGCACAGTGGGTAAGGTGTTTGCCTTGCACGCAGCTGACATGGCTGACCCGGGTTCGAGTCCTCCACCACTCTCGGAGAGCCGGGCAAGCTACCAAGAGTATCTTGCCCACAGGGCAAAGCCTGCCAAGCTACCTGTGACCTATTTAATATGCCAAAAACAGTAACAACAAGTCTCCCAATTTGTTGTGAGATGTCACTGTTGCCCGCTTGAGCAAATCGATGAACAATGGGAGGACAGTGCAGATCGTACAGTTTTTAAGGGGCCAGAGAGAGAGTACAGCGAGAGGAGGGCTTGCTTTTCACACAGTCAACTGAGTTCGCTTCTCAGCATGAGTTCATACGGCTCCATCTCCAGCATCTTCGTACGGTTCCTCCAGCCCCGCAGGAGGGACCCCTGAGCACAGAGCCAGGAGGAAGCCCCGAGAACTCCCACGTGTTGCCCCAAAGCAAAACACACAAGAAAGAAAGTTTTAAAAACCCATCTAGGGCTAGAGAGACAGCACAGCAGGGAGGGCGTTTGCCTTGCACGCAGCCGGCCCGGGTTCGATTCCCAGCATCCCATATGGTCCCCTGGACATTCCTCTGATTGCAGAGCCAGGAGTAACCCCTGTGCATTGCCGGGTGTGACCCAAAAAAGCAAAAAAAAAATCTATATCTATATCTAAGTAGGTTTTTGGGTCACACCTGGTGATGTCCAGGGGTTACTTCTGGCTCGGTGCTCAGGAAGAGCCTGGTGGGGGCTCAGGAGACCATATGGGAAGCTGGGGGTTGAACCGGGGCCAGCTGCATGCAGAGCAAGTGACTTCCCCACTGTACTATCACTCCAGCCCTTAAAAATATTTTTGCTATTCTTTATGTTGTAAAACACATTATGGCATGTGATGATACAGGTTTTTTTTTTCTTTTTGGGTCACACCCAGTGATGCACAGGGGCTACTCCTGGTACTCCTGGCTTATGCACTCAGGAATCACTCCTGGCGGTGCTTGAGGGACCATATGGGATGCTGGGAATTGAACCCGGGTCGACCGCGTGCAAGGCAAATGTCCTACCCGCTGTGCTATCGCTCCAGCCCCACAAGTATTTTTGATTTTGTGTTTTTGTGTTTGAGATCTTTTTGGTGGGGGTGGGGCCACCCCAGGTGGTATTCAGCGACTCCTGGCTCTGTGTCCAGGGCCACTTCTGGCAGTGTTGAGAGGATGGAGTCATCTCTGGTGCTTGACAGAATGCATCAAGCACCTCAACCCTCTGCTCTCCCTCTCTCCAGAGCCTGTCCATCCAGCTCAATAGCTGAATCTTCTTCAGATGAGCAAAAATGATCATTACAGCTTAAAAAAAATAGAATATTGCTTTGCAAATGAGATTCCTAGGAAAGTGGTTCTTAGAAACGGAGCAGAAAAATGATAAATTTCACCTGCAATCCAATCGGCCATGATGCTCCTGTGTCCTTGTGGAGCATGGAGCAAGAGGGACGACGGAGGCAGAAGCTAAGTCTCTGCGAACAACAGTTGCCCAGTGGGTTGCCAGGAGCTGCCCTGAACCTCCCAGGTTTGCCCCAGCAGCAGAGGTGACTCTGAGAGCGAAGAGCTTCTCTGAGGAAGGCTGAGCACGCAGCTCCATGTCTATGATGAGCTGCCGGAGTGATGGTCTAGCAAGTGCCCAACTGGAAGCTTGCAGAAGCACCTTTAAAGAAAAATGGGGCTGGGGATAGCCCAGCTGGGAGAGTGCCCACCTTGAGGGCACAATGCCAGGGGGCTCCACGAGTCAAGTAGGGTCTGGGTGGTCCTACTTGGGGTCCCTGACCCCACAAAAGTGTGGATCCCCGGAAGTCCTACCCCAAAAAAGTCTGGGAGCCTGTAACCAAGTGCATGAGCCAGCAAGGAAAGAGGAAGCAAGGGGCTCTTTGACTTGCCCATTTTCAAATGACAGGCAAATTGTGGTTTCCCATCTCGTGTGGTGTTCTACAAGAGAATCGAGTAGGCTGGAGAGATAGCTCAACGGGCTGCTGGGGTTCATTGCACGGTCCTCTGGGCGCTGCCAGGAGTAACCCCAGAGTACCACAGAGCACGACCCAAAAACAAACAAACTTTAAAAGATTAGGGCCAGGGAGATGGTAGAGCTGGCAGGGTACTTTCCTTGCACATAGGAAATCCCGATTTGCATTCCAGAACCACTTATGGTCCTCGAACAGTGCTAGGAGGGACCCCTGAGCACAGAGCCAAGAGGAAGCCCTGAGCACCGCCGGGTGGTCCCAAACACAGGCACCCCCACCCCCAGGAAGATAAATCAGAGTAATCGTTTTTGTAATTTTTTTTATTAGTGTCACTGTCACTGTCGTCACTGTCCTCCCATTGTTCATCGATTTGCTCAAGCGGGCCCAGTAACGTCTCCATTGTGACACTTGTTCCCGTGTTTTGGCATATCAAATACGTCACGGGTAGCTTGCCAGGCTTTGCCGTGCGGGCAAAATACTCTTGGTAGCTTACCGGGCTCTCCGAGAGGGCAGAGGAATTGAACCTGGTCGGCCAGGTTGGCCACATGCAAGGCAAAATGCCCTACCCGCTGTGCTATCACTCAAGCCCTTTTATTAGTGAAACAGTAATAAACATTCAATATGCCAAAACGAGTAACTTTTTTTCTTCTTTTTTTCTTTTTGCCTTTTGAATCACACCCAGCGATGCTCAGGTCTACACTCCTGGCTCTGCACTCAGGAATTACTCCTGGCGGTGCTTGGGGAACCATATGGGACGCTGGGAATCGAACCCGGGTCAGCCACGTGCAAGGCAAACGCCCTCCCCACTCTACTATCGCTCCGGCCCCTTCTGGTACTTTTTCAAGTGCTCAGGAGAACTTACCAGCAGTCTTGGGAAAGCATGTGGTATTGAGGGACTCGGGGACTCAGGCATCCAGCGTCTGGGTTATCTCCCTCCCTACACACATTCTTTTTTTTTTTTTTTTTTGCTTTTTGGGTCACACCTGGCGATGCACAGGGGTTACTCCTGGCTCTGCACTCAGGAGTTACTCCTGGCGGTGCTCAGGGGACCCTATGGGATGCTGGGAATCAAACCCAGGTCGACCGCGTGCAAGGCAAACGCCCTACCCACTGTGCTATCTCTCCAGCCCCCCTACACACATTCTTTTACATGATTTTTTATTTTTAAATTTAGGTCAGAGAGTCATAATAGGTGACAGGGTATACTGGTTAGTCCCTGATACCACAGAAAGGAAAAAAAAAATAGAAAAGAGCAATGAGAGGGAGAGAAGGGACAGGAGAGAAGGCCCAGTGTGGGTCCATGCCCCACGCAGCATATGGATGCCTGAGCACTGCCAGGAGTGAGCACAGAGCCAGGAGGCAGCGGAGGACAGCTGGTGTGGCCCCAAAACCAACAAGCCAACCAGGTTGATGGTGCTGAGGGACGAAGTTTGTGCATGCCACCATCAGCAAACAGGCTTCTTTTCCTTGAGCTCTGAGAGAGGCTGCCTTTCTTTCGCTTAGGTTATCAACGACCTAGTCACTGCCTGCTAGCGATCGTTTCGCGAAGAGCCAGCAACTGCTTGTTCTATTTCCTTTTCTGCTGTTGTTTCTGTTTGGGGCCACACCCAGCCCTGCTCCTGGCTCCTGGCTTTGCACTGGTCCTGGTGGGCTCGGGGGACCGTATGGGATGCTGGGGACAGAACCCAGGTTGGCCATGCACAAAACACCCTACAGTCTCTCTGCCCCTCGTTTTCATTGTTTTTCCTTATTTCCGTTTTGATAAAACGAATTCACCTTGATAAAGAACCTACTCCCGACTGGGGACGGAAATGCTTTGATTTTAGTCCTCTACTAAAACTATTTACCAGGGAAAGGGCTGGACCAGGCAGTGCTCAGGGCTTACTCCTGGCTCTGTGCTCAGCGATCACTCCTAGCGGTGCTCAGGCATCCATGCGCTGTGTGGGGCATGGACCCACACTGGGCCTTCTCTCCTGTCTCATCTCCCTCTCATCATTCTTTTATATATTTTTTTTCTCTTTCTGTTTTTGGGCCACATACGGCAGCGCTCAGAGCTTATTCCTGGTTCCTGTTTCTGTACTCAGGGATCATTCCTGATGGGGCTTGGGGGACCCTGTGGGTTGTGGGAGACTGAACCTGTATTGACTGCTTGCAAGGCAAGCATCCTACCTGCTGGGCTATGCGACTGCCCCCCACTGCTGTTCTTAAGAAGGGCAGCCTGGGGCTGGAGCGATAGCACAGCGGGTAGGGCGTTCGCCTTGCACGCGGCAGACCCAGGTTCGATTCCCGGCATCCCATAGGGTCCCCTGAGCACTGTCAGGAGTAATTCCTGAGTGCAGAGCCAGGAGTAACCCCTGAGCATCACCGGGTGTGACCCAGAAAGCGGAAAAAAAAAAAGAAGGGCAGCCTGGCGTGCTGCCTGGAGGGGGCGGCGCGGGGAGAGTCTGCACCGAGAGCTAGTGCATGACGTGCTCCTACAGGACCCAGATAGACTCGGTGACTTCACCAACCAGCCAGGGGGCCAGCATTCAGGCAGAGAGTTTGCACTCATGGTGGTGCCTGTGAAACATGAAAACAGTATCGCGAGTGGAGAGATGTAGTTTGGCAAAGTAAGAACTTAAAGGATCTCTCTCAGCAGGGACTCTGTGTCGTCAGTGAAATCAGCAAATACAGTTCCAAGCCTTTGCAAATGCAGTGGGCAAGAGACGGGGGGGGGGGGGGGGGGGGGGGGGGGGGGGGGGGGGCGGGGGGGATTCTATTGGATTTTTCTCTGCAGCTGGGGCAGGAACAAAAGTTTTGTACATTCCCTGGGAATAAACAGCATGTTGGTTGCTGAGTTTCGCTAGGAAAAGCTCGTGATTTGCCTCTCGAATTTAAAGGATTCATCCATTAGAAACTGGTGGCACTTTTCTCATAGTTTTTGAATCATTCTGTAAGTTAAAGTTCAAAATGAGATCTGGGGGCTAGAGAGACAGTACAGACTTTGGCCTTGGGGCCTCAGGGATAGTACAATGCGTAGGGCTCTTGCCTTGCTCATGGCTGACTCAGATTTGATCCCCAGAACCCCATATGATCCTCCGAGCCCCGCCAGGAGTGATCCCTGAGCAGAGCATCCCTGGGTGTGACCAGAACAAAAAGAGGCACTTACTTGATCCGTGTTGGACTCAGGTTGGATTCCTGGCTCCACATGCTGCTCTCCACTGCCAGAACCGAATTCCTAAGCATAGCTGCACATGGCCCCAAACTTTGAAAAACGGAACACTAAAACAATTTGCTTCATATCTGCGCCTTCCTCTGGTAGCTGAAGTCTGTGGCAATAAAAAAAAGCGCAAACTGTCCCATTTCCTGGGACGCAGCTGCGTGGCCATGGTGGGAATTCCCATCACATCAGTGGCTTCCCATGAGACCTGGACAGTCAGGGCAGTGACCGACCCCATCACAAAAGAAAGCATCCTTCTCTTCGATGCAGAGTTCCGACTCCTAGGTCAGCTCGCTGGGTCCCCATCCTGATTCTCCAGTGGGGTCACTCGTCACCGCACTGGAGTTAGTCCCTCACTGAGCAAGGCGCACAGGAAGCAGAAGCTTCCTGTCAGGATTTTGTGGTGTGACTTGTGTGGTGGTTGGCATGGTGTCAGAGGCTGCTGTTACGACATGGATACCAAGTGTGCCTTGTGGCCTGTTTCTTGGGCATGTGCCTTGTCTGCTCAGCTTAACTGTCGCTTTAAACAGCAGGGAACAGCTCGCCTGTCCCCAGTCCTTCCATTACCTATAAGTTACTTGCCATGGAGAGACAACGCAAATTATATGAAAGGAGCAACTTGGATCTAGGTTCCAAAGGGCCCTGACTACTTGTCTCAATTGCCAGTCAAATCCCCAACAAAGGCTGACCTCCCACCCCCCGAGCCCTGCTCTGGTTTTGGTGCTGGGCATCAAACCCAGATTTTCTGCATGTGCCAGGCCTGTACTTTTCCACTGAGTTCAGCTCAAGCCCTGCCCTGACCCCCCTTTGAATCGTGGTCTTCAGGGTTCTTGGTGGGCCGCCTCTGCTGATCAGTAGCAATTAATCCACTCAAAGGCCCAGGCAACTGGCCAAAGGCATCAGACTTTTTGAGAGAGAAAAAAAAAGTTCCAGATGGTAACCTCATTCAGGAGCTGATTCTGAGTTTTGTAGGCATTTCTGGCTGTAACTTTTTGTTGTTGCTGTTTGTTTTTTGGGCCAAACCTGGCGGTGCTCAGGACTTACTCCTGGCTGTTTTCAGAGATCACACCTAGCAGTACTTGGGGGACCTTATGGGATGTTGAGGATCATACCGGGGTGATTATCTGCAAGGCAAATGCCCTACTGCTGTACTATTTCTCCAGCCCCATACTGTGTAATTTCTTTATCTCATCTGTATTAAATCACACCGAATCTAATTTATGGAAAGTCCTCAAAAAACAGGCCACCAAATCTAAATGTTTTATTTCACCAACTGGCATTTTTGATTCTCCGATGCTGCATTCTGAAATTGTCTGAATCCACAAAAAGATCAGACTTCCTCTATCCTGATAAAGAGCCCTAGGAAACAAGGCCCAGGCTGCTCCCACATGCTGGGGAGTGATCTCTGCCCATGCCTGGGAACTATACGTGATTTGATCCAGGGTCGGCCACATGCAAGGCAAGCGCCTTAACCTCAGTGCTCACTTGGGACTCCGCTAAATAGCAGAGAGAGAGAGAGAGAGAGGGGCAGATTGGTGCTGAGTGTCCTGGCTCTCCCTTGTGTACCGGGAGAGAATTTTGTAAACGGAAGCCCTGCCCATGGTAAACATTAAAATAAGCTCTATGAAAAAATTACGTTGCTCTTACTTTGTCTATGAGCTGCTTCCAAGAAGCCTGGGACACCCACTCATTCAGATATGACTTGTTCCTCATGTGCGATGAGATTTCTTAAGAAAAGGTTTGAGCAACCCCAGCAGTGCTCAGGTTTTACTCCTGGATCTATACTCAGAGATCACTCCTGGAGGTGTTTGAGGACCATATAGGGTTCTGAGGATTGAACCAGATTGGCTGCATGCAAAACAGGTGCTTTAACCCCTGCTCTTTTTTTGGGGGGGGGTGTCACACCCAGCGATGCTCAGGGGTTACTCCTGGCTTTGCACTCAGGAATCACTCCTGGTGGTGCTCGGGGGACCATATGGGATGCTGGGAGTTGAACCCAGGTCGGCTGCGTGCAAGGCAAAGGCCCTACCCGCTGTGCTATTGCTCCAGCCCAACCCCTGCTCTTTTTTGCTTATTTTATTTTTAATTTTTATTTTCATAAAGTTGTTCAGAATAATTGATTAAATTCAATATTTCAACATCAATCCCACGACCATTGCACCTTCCATTATTTCTAAGTTTCCCACCACCACTTAAGCCTTCCCCACAGTAATTCATTTGCATTACTAGGGCTGGACAGGGCATTTGCCTTGTGAGCCGCTGGCCTGGCCGAGCCAGGTTCGATTCCCCTGCCCCTCTCAGAGAACCCGGCAAGCTACCGAGAGTATTTCGCCTGCACGGCAAAGCCTGGCAAGCTACCCGTGATGTATTCGATATTCGATATGCCAAACACAGTAACAACAAGTCTCACGATGGAAACGTTACTGGGTCCGCTCGAGCAAACTGATGAACAACGGTGCTACTGACAGTGACAGTGCTACCGCAGTTATGAACAATATGAGATGTGTAAAGGTCTATCTCAAGTGATTCAGCAAAAAAAAAGTATGAGATGTTGTGTGGTCACAAAAGTGGCCGCACGCATCTGGGATTCTAAGATTTCAAATAACTGGGGTCCGGAGTCATCTCTGCAGCGAGTTGCGTGGTTCCGAGATTCATTTGAGAGTCTCGGATCATGGCACCCGGAGACAGTTTGTGGGTGCAACAGCCAGGACCCCGGAAGGGTGAGGAGATGGGAAGGGACTGGGCCTGGCATTTTCAGCCACTGGTCCCGCATAGCTGGGTTTTTATTCATATCAGAGGATTTATTCTCTTATAGATTTATTTATTTATACCAGAGGATTGATTCTCTTGCGTGGGGGGCCCAGGACGAGTCTGTGGAGGTCGACCACGAGGGTGGTGGCAATTGCTAACTAATACACACAAATCCATTTTCATTTTTTTTTCTTCTAAATTTTTGGGCTGTACCCATGGTGTTCAGTGTTCAGGGCTTACTGGTTTCCTGGTGGTACCCTGGGCTGGCTCCTGGACAGTTTTGGGAAACTGTATGTGGTTCCAGGGAGTAAACTGTGAGTCAGGTGCGTGCGGGCAAATGCCTTCTCAACTATGCTATCTTTCCAGAAGTTGTCATTCCTGGGCCCTCAGGCTGAGACTGGGGGCTGCACATACTCAGGTGGTCTCCCAGCCCAGCCCTTCTCACAGCAGGGTAGAGCTGAGTTAGTATTTTCCTCGTCAAAGACTTGCACCTCACCGTCTGATGGACAATGCCGCATCTGCAGCAGCGAGGCCCAAGGCCAGCCTGGGTCAAGATACTGACCTCTGTCCTTTGCACCCCTGAGCCTGTGGCACGGTTCCGAGGAAGAGTGAACAGATAATGAAGTTTGATACAGAGCACGCTGCCTCCCACTGTGTTGGGTTAGGACACCCAGTGCCGGGCTTTCCTCCTCCATGCTGGGGGGAACTGAGTCATAGCTGAGGGGCACAGGTTCAAAGTGGGCCCCAGGAGTTAGCTTTTGCAACATCGTAGCAAATATTTGGAAAGTTTGCCAGAGGTCTTCCCAATGCTCTGCCCATTGGCGTTTCCTCATTTCCTCATTCTGCAACCCTTCAGACCGTTGCCCTTGCACAATTCTTCTGTCTGTTTCCATTCTATCTTATCAAAATGAATTCTGGGGGCTGAAGTCATAGTAGAGCGAAGTAACAGATACCTGCCAGGGGTGATCCCTGATTGGAAAAAAGAAAAAAAATTGGAGTTCCTTTCCATTTTTGGTTATTGAGTCACACCTAACCCTGGTCAGGGGTCTCTTCTGGTGCCGCGAGGGGACCATGTGGTGGCGGGAATCAAGCCCAGGTCAGCCAAGAGCCAGGCGAGCACCTTAGCCCCCATATCCTCTCTCCAGGCCTCGAATCGCTTTTTGGTTCCATTTTATCGGGCAAGACATGCAGTCACCGGCAAATCTGATGACAGCTGTCGGGTGTTGGGAGGAAAAGCCTGCAATTGGCCTCCAAATGACAGGGCTGCAGACAGGACGGGCCGGCCAACCACAAGAACTGAAAATGGCTTTGGGTAGGAGGGAAGGCGCACTGGCCGCGGGGTCCTGGCCTTGCACTGACTGATCCCGAGCACGGATCCAGGAGCACTGCCGGTGTGGCGCCTGCAGCCCCGCCCCCCCAAAAAAAACCACAAAAAAGAGGGGAAAATGGGTTGAAGCCGCAACTCTGGAAAGAAAGTGGGAGGCTGGGAGGAAGCCGCACCGGGAGTCGGGGCCAGGCCTGGGACGCGGCGCTCGGGAGGGCGCCGCTGGCCTTCAGGGACGCGCCAGCCTCGGCCCCGGCCTCTGCCCCCCGCCGTCTGGGTCCGTCCTGGCGGGGCGCGGGGGAGCCCAGGGGTGCCGCGGGGGTCCCGGGCCCGCCGCGTGCCAGGCAGGAGCGCCTCTCGCCGCGTGTGTCGCGGTGGGGCGACAGCGGCGGCGGCGCCCGGGGTCCCGGCCCGGTGCGGACGAAGCCCGGGAGCCCGAGCGCGGCCGGCCCCGCGGGACGGGCCCGCGTCAGGGGCGCCGCGCGGGGCCCGGAGCCCTCGGAGCGGGCGGGCGGGCGGCGTCGGGCGCGCTAACGGCCGCGGGCGGCAACGGCTGCCGAGCGACCCGCGCGGGGCGTTGCGCGGCCGCCCGGGCCTCGCGCGGCGCCGCCGAGCCGGGCCGAGGCGGGCGGCGTGGGACGAGCGGGCGCGGGAGCCAATGGGAAGCCGCGCCGGCGCGCCGCGGCCAATCGGGAGCCGCTCCCGGCGGAGGGGCGCTGCCCGCGCCGCGGCGGGATTCGGCCGTGAGGCGGCGGCGGCGGCGGCGGCGGCGGCGACGGCGGCGCGGGCCGGGCCGGGCCGGGCGCGCCGAGAGGCCGGAAGCGGCGGCCGCGTCCCCGGACACTCCGCGGCGCTCGGGCTCGGGCTCGGGGGCGGCGGCGGCGGCGGCGGCGGCGGCGGCGGTCGCGCCCTCCGCGCCCTCCCGCCCGCCCGCTCCGCGCCGCGCCGAGCGAGGACGCGCTGAGGCGGCGCTGCCCGCCGCGGGCCCCGGCCGCCGCCATGTCCTCGTCGTCGTCGTCGCCGCGGGAGGCGTTCGACGAGGAGCGCGAGTACGAGAGCCAGGCCAAGCGCCTCAAGACCGAGGAGGGCGAGCTCGACTACGCGGCCGACGGGGGCGACGGCCGGCGCGAGGCGGCGCCGCGGGCCGGGGGCGAGGGCGGCGGCGGCGGCGGCGGCGGCCGGAGCTTCCCGCAGCCGGTAACAAAGCGGCGGCGGGCGCGGGGCCGGGGGGCGCGGGGGCGCGGGGCCGGGGGGCGCGGGGCCGGGGCGGGGCGGGGCGGGGTCCCCCGCGACGTGGCGGCGCGGGCGGCTCGGCCGCGGGGCCTGCGCGCGGGGCTCTCCCTGCCGGCGCGACCCCCCTGCGCGGGGCCCGGCGACCCCCGACACCCCCGTTCTCCAGAGGCGCCGCGGGTGGTCGCGCGAGCGGCCGGCGGCCCCGAGGCGGAACCGACGCGGGGGTCGAGGCGGGGAAGCGGCCCCCGGCCGCGCGGTGCCGAGCCCCTCGGTGGCAGCCGCGCGCTGCAGTGACGGATACAATGTAGCGTCTCGAGTGCCGGGTTGACCTTTTTTCCTTCTTGGGGTCCCACCCGCGGTGCCCCGGGGTCCCTCCCGGCTCAGCGCTCAGGAGTCGCCCCTGGCGGGGCTCGGGGCACCCCGGGGGCGCCGGCGATGGAGCCCGGGTGCGCTGCAGGAGCCCCACGCGCCAGCCCCCGGTCGCCCGATTTCCATTTTGTTGCTTACGGGTTTGTTTCGGCTGTTGGGGTCGCACCGGCGCTGCGCAGAGGTTCCTCCTGGTTCATGCCCTCGGGACTTGCTCCTGGCCGCGCTCGGGGGACCAGGTGGGATGCTGGGAATCGAACCCAGGTCGCGTCGCGTGCAAGGCGAACGCCCTCCCGCCGTGCCAGCACTCCACTCCAGCCCCGACGATTTATTTTGGCATTTTGGGATTGGGCCGTCGCTCAGCTCTGCTCCGGGCTTGCTCCGGGCTCTGCACTCGGGGGTCCCTCTTGGAGGTGCTCAGAGGACCATGTGGCCCTTGTCTGGCCCCCTGGAAGGCAAGCACCCCGGGCCCTGGTTCTTTGAACCCCCCATGCCCCTGATGACCCCTTCATTGTTTTCCCGTAGTTTGTTGTAGTGCAGTAAGTAAAATCATGGTTTGTCTCACTGCATTGTGTTTTTTGGAGAGGCTGCTTTTAGCAGCAGGATCAGTGTTGCACTGCTAAGTCCAAGGAAGATTTATTTTTACCGTTTTCACTTTTTTTTAAAAGACGCTCTGGGTGTGTTTGAAATAATTGAGACCATAAAATGTGTATATAATTCTATTAGGGGTAGGAATTTTCTGTATGAACGTTTTCTGTCCAGAGCATCTTGGTTCAGCAAAAGGGTAATTAATCCAGCCAAAAAGTTCGGCTCATGGGTAGATAGCACAGGGCGTAGGGTGTTTGCCTTGCACGCGGCCGACCCGGGTTCGAGTCCCAGCATCCCACATGGTTCCCTGAGCACCGCCAGGAGTAACTCCTGAGTGCAGAGCCAGGAGGAACCCCTGGGCATCGCCAGGTGTGACCCAAAGAGAGAAAAAAAAAAGTTCGGCTCAGCCTTGGGGCTCTTCCAGTTCCAAGAAGGGGAAGTAGCCTGTGGGCAAAGAAAGGGTTAAAGAAGGCTGTGCAGACCCGGTCCAGCAATGCTGTCCTTTCAACCCAAATCACAGTTCCAAAGTTTATGTTGTTTGGCTTTTCATGATTTCCTTGAATGCTTCAGTATATCCACTAGAAGATGAAAGAGGGATGTGAGTATCTGAGAAAAGTGTTTGTACACATGCTCTTAAGGAGGAATCCATCTTTGTAAATGATCCTGAGATTTTAAAATTGAGACAGTGCTTTGGGTACGAAAAATGAGATTTTCAAATTTGTGTCTTATAATTTGGCACCTCCTTTGAAGAGTATAAACTCTCCCGCTGTTTCACACTCACCAGCCGATGTTGTGGAACAAAGCTTGAATAATTATATACTCTCCTCTTATGGACTAGTGTGTTTTGAAATTGAAGCGTGCATAACTTTCTTGAGAGTACTAATAATATATTTTCATGTCTCTTTTAAGAAAGTCGTTTGACTTGTTTTACTTGGCAAAACCAGCTGAGGGATTGAATGGGAATTTAGTAAAGCATTACTTTTCTTTCTAAAGACATCGGTATAAATTTATGGAGTGCTAATTTATTTTGAAGACTTCTAGGATTCTCTTTTGCTGTTTTGTTAGTGACTGTTTAGGCACCAAATTAAGGATAGTTAAAACAGTTTGCTTACTAATAAAGTGAACAGTTAAATTTTCAACCTTTTATTTATTTTGGGGTTTTGGGGCTATACCCATCAGCACTGCTCAGGACTGGTGGGGTCCAGGTGGCCACATGGGGTGCCCAGGATCAAACTCAGGTCAACCTTGAAGCATGTGCCTTACCCCCATACTAGTTCTCCAATCCCAAGTTTCTCAACCTTTATTAAAGTTTTAAAAATTGAATCACCACGAGATAGAGCATCACAAAGCTGTTCCTGATTGGGTTTCAGTCATAATTTCCCAGCACCAGTGTCCCCAGTTTCCCCCCCACCCCGAGCCCACCTCTGTGACAGGCAGCCCTCTCCCCTCTTATCCCCTCTCTTTTCTCTCTCTCTCTCTCTCTCTCTCTCTCTCTCTCTCTCTCTCATTTTGGGCATTGTGGTTTGCAATACAGATGCTGAAAGGTTATCACGTATATCCCTTTACCCACTTTCAACACTCAGTTCTTGTCCAGAGTGATCATGTCCAACTATTGTTGTCATACTGGATCCCCCTCCATCTTAACTACTCTCCCACGCCCCCTCACACTTTATTATTATTATTATTATTTGCTTTTTGGGTCACACTGGCAATGCTCAGGGGTTACTCCTGGCTCTACAATCAGGAATTAACTCCTGGCGGTGCTCAGGGGACCATATGGGATGCTGGGATTTGAACCTGGGTTGGCCACGTGCAAGGCAAATGCCTTACCCGTTGTGCTATGGCTCCAGCCCCAACCCCTCTCAGACTTGAAAGGTTTCCCAACGATTAAAAATTTTTGGTTGTTTTTGGGCTACACCCGACTGTGCTCAGGGCTCATTCCTGGTGAGACTCAGGAGGAGGTATGGAGTTCTGGGACGACCGTGTGCAAGGCAAACGCCCTACGCGCTGTGCTATCACTCCAGCCCAGTATGGAGTTCTGGGAATTCAGTCCGAGTCGGCTGTGTGCATAGCAAGCACCCTGCCTGCTGTATTGTCTTCTCTGTCCCCAACTTGCTCAGCTTTTAATCCACTTGGCAAGATGGCAGAATGCCAACGTAAGAAGTAGATCTTGGAATTTTCAAAGGAATATAAAGTATGTAGAGAATCTAAATTGAAGATACACTGTTGTGCTTCAGTAATATAAATTACAGAGGTGGAAAGAATATTCTGTCTATGCGTTGCATGAGTATGAGAGGAGAGACGGAGCGTGGTCACTTTGTTGAACTCCCACTGGAAAAGTGTAGCGACTGCGAGCCTAGTAACCAGCCTCTGGGGAATGGAAAGCCCTGGGTGTGCTCTCAGGTGCGTGGCCTGGAGGTCAGTGCCGAGCCTGCAGGCTTCTGAAGCCATGCTGCCTTGTGCCTGCTCTTTGCCGTAGTAAGGGCTTGCCAGGAGTTCCATGAAAGACATGAAAAGTAGTCGGTTTGGACCAGAGCGGTGAAGTATGGCAGGTTGCCACTTGCCATGCACGTGGCCTCCCTGAGTTCATGGTGTCCTGTATGGTCTCCAGAGTGAGCCGGGAGTCAGTCTTGAGCACAGCCAGGTGTGGCCCAACACTTTAAAAAAATAAAAAGATTTTACTAGCTTTTGGTTTAAGCAGGTGGCTGTGTTTCTTCACATTAGTGTATGGATTGGGCAGGGCAGTTAAAATAAAGCCAGGCGTGAAGTGCCACCGAACAGGTGTCTTGGCACTGCTACCAGCAAACTCGGTGACTTAACATTTCTGGAATTCGGCTTGCTACTGACTACTTGAAGTGTTCAGATTAGGTGGATGCTGTTTTCTCCCAATTTGAAAATTCATACTTTGGGAGGGCTGGAGCCATTGTGCAGCCACAGCCAATCCAGGAGTGGTCCCCCAAGCCCTACCAGGAGGGATCCGTGAGTGCAGAGCCAGGAGTAAACCCTGAGCACTGCTAGGTATGACCCCCAAACAATAACCACTACAAAATATTAATAATACTTTAGGGACCGTAGAGATAAGCAGGTAAGGTGCTCGCCATGTAAATGGCTGACCCGGGTTTAAACCAGGCACCCCATATAGTGTTTCAAACCCTTCCAGGAGCAAGCCCTGAGTTTGGCCAGGAGTAAGCCCTGACACAGCTGGGTGTATGTCAAAACCTTAAAATACTTTGGCTCCATCCATATGCTTGGGGCTATTCTTGGTGATGGAGATCAATATTGAAAAAATTCCGTGTCTAAACATGGTGGTTCAGAGACATCATTGTGATCAATTAGGTCGCACGCTGCAATTATCCAGTAACCTTGGGATGATGGGAGCTTGCCAAACGTTCCAGCAAGTCCCGGGCCTCCAGGGGCCCAGCTTCAAGTGACAGAATTGTGGGCACCTCTATTGACAGGAAAAACTTCCCTGCTCTGGGACCCCCAGTAAAAATTTAAATCCAAAAAAGAGGAAGTGTCTATCTTGTAACTTGCATGTGAAAATTCAGCAACCGACTCAGCCATTTGGTGACTCAGAAAAAGCATGAGGTGGTCTGCTGATTGTGTCAGGGGCCTTGGGGTTGTGTGTGAAGACATTTGCCCATCAGTCATTGACAGACAGACACCTGAGAACCAGTCTATACTGTGTCACCCTAGGGGTTGGAGTTTGCCTTACACATGGCTGACCTAGGTTTGATCCCCAGTACCCCGTACAGTCCACTGAGCAACCCCAAGAGTGATTATGAGTTGCAGAACCAGCAGTTAGTCCCCAGCACTGCCGGGTGTGGCCCAAAAAGCTAAAAACAAGAAAAAGTGTTATCCTGGGGCTCGAGAGACAGCACAGGGGGTAGGGCGTTTGCCTTGCACGCGGCTGACCCGGCTGACCCGGGTTTGATTCCCAGCATCCCATAAGGTGCCCCAAGCACCACCAGGAGTGATTCCTGAGTGCAGAGCCAGGAGTGACCCCTGAGCATCACCGGTGTTACCCAAAAAGGAAAAAAGATAGGTGTCGTCTTAACCTGGGTGGGAGAGAGTGTACTTGGTGCACGTTGCCTTGCACCAGCTCACCTGGGTTTGATCCCCGCATCCCTGAGCACTGGGTATGGCCCCATAACAAAACAAAACACAAAACCCCAAACAAAGGCAAACCAAAGAACCCTCTCAAACCTACCTGTTCCTTTAAGTCAAACTTCTTTTTAATCAAATGATCCCTTAAAGGTACCTGATCCATTAAAACTTTGTGTCCTGGACTGTCTTGTGCTTTGTGCGTGGAATCCCTGAGCTCTATAACCCTGACACCACGTGATCTCCCAAATGCAACCAAGACGTCCAAAAATGGAAAAGCAAAAAGTTCTAATGGGGGCGGATGGGGGAGGGCTACAACTGCTGTGCTCTTGGTGTCCTTGTGGCTGGGTCATGCCTTAGCCCCTGTGCTTTCTTTCCTTTCACAAGATTCGTAATTTTGTTATTTAGTAAGAAAAAAAAGTCAACTCCGACATAGTAGGAGTTTACAAAAATCTTTGCAGCTGCCCCTTAAAACCATTTTTTCCTGGGCCTGTGGATAGCTCAGTGACTTCTGGCACCCCCTCTGCAGGTGTGAGAGCATGAGTGTGATCTTACACGTGCAGCAGGCACTGTCCCGGCACTAGGACTGTGTTTGCTGGTGACCGCCAGGTGTGTAAGAGCACTGTGACTAGTGTGTGTGACCCCTGGCGAACACCCGCACTGTGTGTCCTCAGCAAGCTCGTGTGTGAATACTTGATACACTCCAGTTGAGCTCTGTGACTTAAAGGAGTGAAACCCCAAGAGAACGTGAATTGAACCCACAGTCATCTCAGCAACAGCAATAAAGGGGAAGAGAAAAAAACACAAGTCCTCTTTAGTTTGCATAAACTCACCACAGTCAAAGAGAGTCTTGCATTCCTGGATAGACTCATTTCTTGGTACTACTTTGATGAATTTTATTTATTATTATTATTTTTTTGCTTTTTGGGTCACACCCGGCGATGCACAGGGGTTCCTCCTGGCTCTGCTCTCAGGAATTACCCCTGGCGGTGCTCAGGGGACCATATGGGATGCTGGGAATTGAACCCGGCTCAGCTGCGTGCAAGGCAAACGCCCTACCCACTGTGCTGTCTCTCCAGCCCCAACTTTGATGAATTTTAATACTAGAGGAAGATAGAGTAGACACTAAAAATCACAGAATGATTGATAGGAATGTTAAAAAAGAATGACAAGAATGGTGGGGTGAACTTCGGTGTGGGAAGGTGATGGAAGAAGAGTGTATGTTTTACATATGGGAGCCTCAGGTTGGATACTGGACACCATATGGGTCCCCAAGCCCCTGAGCGCACTGTCCAATGTGCTTGCATAGCCACACCTCCCAAAAAAATCACTGCAAAAAAAAAAAACTGGAAGGGAAATGTAGCGACAGGGAGGGAGTGCAGAGGGGCCAGAGCCATCGTTCGGTGGGTAGGGTCTTGCATGTGGCTGTCCTGGGCTCAATCCCCAGCACCCCATGTGATTGATCCCTGAGTGCAGAGCCAGGAGTAAGTTGAGCACCAAGGGTGTTACCCATGAACCAAAAATCCCCCACAATACCCAAACCAAAGTAGCCACTGAACCTCTATTTAGGAGCAATATCTAACCCTGCTAGTTACTGTATATTTGGTACAATTATCGTGGGCTGGAGCGATAGCACAGCGGGTAGGGCGTTTGCCTTGCACACGGCTGACCCGGGTTCAACTGCTCTGCCCCTCTTGGAGAGCCTGGCAAGCTACCAGGAGTATCTTGTCCGCATGGCAGAGCCTGGCAAGCTCCCCGTGGCTTATTCGATATGCCAGAAACAGTAACAAGTCTCACAATGGAGACGTTACTGGTGCCCGCTCGAGCAGATCGATGAACAACGGGAGGACAGTGCTACAATTATTGTAATCACTCATGTGATAAAGATTTAGTTTTTGGTTTGGGGGAGCCACACCATGTGGTGCTTAGGGCTTACTCCTGACTCTGCTCATTACTGGTGATCTTGGGGGCCATACAAGTTGCCACGGATTGAATCTGTCAGCTGTATGCAAGGCAAGCGCCCTGCCACTAATTTCTCCTGCCCCAGATTTAGTTGTTTGGTTTTTGTTTTTGGGGAACAAAGCTATGCGCAGGGCTTATTCCTGGCTATGCACTCAGTGATTGCTCCTGTCTGGGGTTGGGGGGACTATATTGGATGCTGGGGATTGAACCCAGGTCAGCCCTATGCAAAGCGGGCAGGCACCTTACTTTATACTGCTCTGGCTCCAAGGACGATTATTGTTACTATTTCTTTTAAATAGTGAAACTCTGGGGCCTGAGAGAGATACAGGGGTTAAGGTGCTTGTCTTGCAAGCAGCTCTCCCTGCACCACATATGTGGTCCTCTCAGGATTGCACACAGCCAGGAGTGAGCCCTGAGCATAGCTCGGTGTGGTGCACACACAGAACCCACAAACCAAAACTAGCAGATTGTTTTCACAAACTAGGGTGTTTCCTATCATTGGAGGTGTTTGAGGAGAGGCTAGGCAGAATCAGCTATGAGTCTGTGTGTTTGTAATTGGGGAGTTATGATGGAGGTTCTAGGGGCAGAACTGATTGTTTAGTTAGGTGATTGCTCAATTTTTTTCCCCCTTTTTGGGTCACACCCGGCAATGCACAGGGGTTACTCCTGGTTCTGCACTCAGGAATTACCCCTGGCGCTGCTCAGGGGACCATATGGGATGCTGGGAATCGGAGTGTAAGGCAAACGCCCTACCTGCTGTGCTATCACAACAACCCCAGATTGCTCCAATTTTCAGCATGATAATGTCAGGAAAGCAAAGGCCACTTTCTGAGTATAGTGTTGGTCTTTGTGAGTATACAATGACATCTTTGTCTTACTATATAAGAGATGCAAATGGGCCCTTCTGAGAGGAATTTCCTCTCAGAAGCTTCATTTATATTATCTTAAGCCTCCCTACTCTTCTTGGAGCCTAATCTTTGATCTATATAGTCAGAATTAACAGTTAAGATTGATGGTCTTTTTTCTTTTTGCTTTTTGGGTCACATCCTGCGATGCACAGGGGTTACTCCTGGCTCTGCACTCAGGAATTACCCCTGGTGGTGCTCAGGGGACCATATGGGATGCTGGGAATCGAACCCAGGTTGACCGCGTGCAAGGCAAAAGCCCTACCCCGCTGTGCCATTGCTCTAGCCCCTAAGATTGATGTTCTTTAGGGCCAGAGAGTTAGGATATAAGGTGTTTGCTTTGCACAGGCCAACCCCAGTTCAACCTTTGGGACAGCAGATGGTCCCCTCAGTACCACCAGGAGTGTCTCTAAATTTCATCATATGTGTCCCCACCCCCCCAATCCTTTGGTTTTTGACCTTATCCAGAGACCAGAGATGCTAGGGACTACGACGCAGTGCTCCAGAGGGACCATGCAGAGTCAGGAATTTGAATCGGGTCTTCTACGTGCAAAGCATGTGCTTGAATCCTCTGAGCTACCTTTCTGCCCCTAAGGTTGACACTATTTATTAGAGTTTGCCCTTTGAGGCTCTGGGAATTTTGAATGATTATTATTAGATTATTGGAGACCAAATAATACCTCTATTATGGTTGATACAGTTGATCTAAAAGAAGGGGTTGAGTAATGAACAAAGAAAAATAAGTATTAATTGCAGGCATGTCTTCATCTGCTGAGTATTTAACTTGGAATCTATTTCTAGTGTGGTAAGTAAAGGATAAAAATAGAACAGGAGAGAGTCTAGGTAACTAAACATTTGAATGGAAAGAATTTGGGCTTCTGTGTGAAAAATGATTTTAAAAAACCCTTTTGGGTGGGAGAAGACCTGACCAAAATATTAATATGAGTAAAGTGTAAACCATGCCGATTTAGTCACCAGTTTAGGAATCAGATACTTAGCATGGTGCTTTGAAAGGGTGAATTTTAGTGGCTGAGTGCCTGCTTTGCTTGTGGGAGGCCTGACTTTGAGCCACAGCACCCTGTGGTTCCCTGAACACTGCTGGGAATGGCCTGACCCTCTAGCACCAGTGGACTTGGAGCACCTCTAGCTGGTTCTGACCTCCAAACGGAAACAAAACAAAAGTATAACTTCATTATATAATGTACTGTCTGTCTTCAGAGTTTCCCAGTTGTCCCATAAGATGTCTGTTATAGCAGTTTATATTTTACTTTTTTTGTTCTTCTTTTTTTTTGTTTGTTTGTTTTCTGGGCATTTAACCCAGGGTCTCACGCTTGTAAGGCAAATAGTAGTATAGCAGTTGTTTTTTCTTTTTTTTTTTTTTTGGCTTTTTTGGGTCATACCTGGCGATGTGCAGCTTTTACTCTTGGCTCACGCACTCAGGAGCTACTCCTGGTGGTGCTCAGGGGACCATATGGGATGCTGGGAATCGAACCTGGGTCGGCCGTGTGCAAGGCAAACGCCCTACCCGCTGTACTATCGCTCCGGCTTCTAGTATAGCAGTTTTTATCTATTTCAAAATGAATGTTTATATAATCCATTCAGTTATTGACTCGCTTTAGTTTCAGTTGACACTCTCTAACACTGTGTTTTGGTGGTAACTTTTAAAGGGCTCAAGCTCATTTTCTTTTGCACTATTTAGGGTGGGGGCTTCCCAAGTTGTGCTCAGGCTCCCAGGGATCACTCACAGGATTCTTGGCCAACCGGAGAGTGGTTCAGTATGAGCAGGCAAGACTGTTGCTCGGCCCTGGGATGCTGGGGATTACACAGACCACCTCGTGCTTAGTTATTGCTCCTGGAGGTGCTCTGGGGACCATCTGGGATAACAGGGATTGAACTGGGTCTGCTGCGTGCAAGGCAAGCACCCTGCCCACTATAACTATCTTTTCAACCCCAACCCCTGAGACCCTTTGAGGTATAACAACCCCCTCTTGCCCCCTCCTCCCCCAGCACGGCTGGGAAACAATAAAATAATTGTGTTGGTATTGGGTCCACACGCAGCAGTGCTCAGGGATCACTCCTGGCAGTCTTGGGGCCTCATATGTGATGCTGGGATAGAACCCAGGTCAGCCACATGGAAGGCCAGAGCCCTGCCCACTGTGTCTGAGGGCCCACTGGCTGGTCCTTAACTGTATCGGGACTCATACTGAATTTGCATTCTGGCTTGCAAAATAGTATTGTTTTTGTACACATCTCAGAGTCTTTTGTCTACACATCAGAAAGAAGCCTATATAAGTGCTACAAATTTTAAACTCAGAATTCTTTTTGTCTTGTTAGGAGGCTGGTGGAAGCCATCATAAAGTCTCGGTGTCCCCTGTTGTCCATGTTCGAGGACTCTGTGAATCTGTGGTGGAAGCTGATCTTGTGGAGGCTCTGGAGAAATTTGGGACCATATGGTAAGGACAGTACACTTCACGCACAGAACTAGCCTTGATGCTTAGCAAAGTACGTTTTATTTCTTCATAGCTCCATTGCATTGGGACCCTTTGTGCCTGTTATTTTAACCTGAGATGATGCATAGATCTATTTTTGTGGACTCCTGGTGATCTCGCATTCCCCATTAGGTTGTGTGGAACATTGATTATTGAGTATTTCATCTGATTTTCAGGAGTCCTTGATGTCCCTTTTCATGTTTTTTTTGGGGGGTGGGGGTCACACGTGGCTGTGTTTATGGCTTATTCCTCCTGACTCTGCTCAGTGATTACTCCTGGCAGGGCTCAGAGTTGCTGGGAATGGACCTTGCCTGGCCATATGCAAGGCAAACACTCGGCCTGCTGTATTGTATCTCTAGCGTCTTCTTATTCCTTCTTAAACGCTTTCAGCCACTGAATTAGTAAGCATGCATCTTCAGGCTTGCAAGTAGTAGAACCTAGATACTCATTTTTAGGTTTGTTTGGAAACCTTCAGAATTAATTGACAACTGTAAGCAGTTCGATTAAGGCTAGACATTTGCTTAGCAGCTTGTTCCGTGAGGCCCTGCAGATCCTGAGCAGCCGTTGACTCTTGCTTGTCTTTATGTTTTGTACTTGTTCAGGCTCCTCTTTTTTATTCCTCTCCCACGCTGGTATACGCTTGAGAATACTGAGCAAAGTGAAAATATAATTAGAAAAATGAATCTTCTGCCAAAAAAGACACTCAAATTCTTTCTAAATTATTTTTGGAGTATGTCTTCCCGGCTGTTCTTAGTTTGGATAATCTAGAGTTGGTTTTATTATTTTTCTTGTTGATGAATATATTTGTTTTTTTTTCTTTTTCGTGTGTGTGTGTGTGTGTGTAAATGTGTGTTATAGGCACTGATGACAGACTAAGTCAAAATATATAAACATTGCGTGTGTGAGGCCCTGGGTCCTGGGACCAAAAAGGAAAAACTAAAATATATTAAGTAGGGAGAAATTTCAGAATACTTGATGAGATAGTTTTAGTGCCCTTTTTTTTTGGGGGTGTGTGTCACATTCAGGGGTTTAGCTCTGTGCTCAGGAATCACTCCTGGAGGTAATCGGGGGACCATATGGGGTGCAGAGAATTGTACCCAGGTCAGCTGTGTGCAAGGCAAACACCTTACCCTCTTTACTATTGCTCTGACCCTCATTGCTTCATTTTCTTTTTCTTTTTTTTTTTTTTTGCTTTTTGGGTCACACCTGGCGATGCACAGGGGTTACTCCTGGCTCTGCACTCAGGAATTACTCCTGGTGGTGCTCAGGGGACCATATGGGATGCTGGGAATCGAACCAAGGTCAGCCGCGTGCAAGGCGAACGCCCTACCCACTGTGCTGTCTCTCCAGCCCCTCATTGCTTCATTTTATAAAAATATGTAAAGGGACCTGGGATTTAGCTCAGTGGACTGAGGGCATGCTTTTAGTTCCTGGCACTGCAGTTGACCCCTGAGCAAAAAATAAAGCGAAACTAAAAAGTATGTGAAGTTTTTTGGTTTTGAAAGGATGGTATATAAATAGATGGCAAAGAAGTGATGAGAGCTGTCCACCAGGAAGGAATCATTGCTTCAAAGGAGTGGAATAGTTACATGTAACCCCTCCTATTATGGCATTGTTTAATTTCTTGTTTTTTATTATGGTCTTGGGTCACACCCAGTGATGCTAGGGCCCATTCCTGACTCTGCACTCAAGAGATCACTCCTGGTGGGGCTTGTGGGATCCACAAGGGCATAAAAACCCATTTCTTGAAATTGCATTATTGAAGGGCTGGAACGATAGCACAGCGGTAGGGCGTTTGCCTTGCATGCAGCCAACATGGCCGACCTGAGTTCGATTCCTCCGTCCCTCTCGGAGAGCCCGGCAAGCTACCGAGAGGATCTCGCCCGCACGGCAGAGCCTGGCAAGCTCCCCGTGACGTACTCGATATGCCAAACACGGTAACAACAAGTCTCATGATGGAGACGTTACTGGGCCCGCTCGAGCAAATCGACGAACAGCGGGAGGACCGTGAGCGTGACCGCATTACTGAAATGACTAGATCGTGATTGGGTCACTTGAACTAGATCTTGGAAGCAAAATCTGTCCGATTACTTGGTCTCTTTCACACACTCAGGTTTGTGCTCAACCAACTGCAGCTTGACTATAGAAAACTTTTAGACGATGCATTCTTACAAAATTAAGAGAGATGGTCATCACTGGTTTATTCTTCGTATTAGGGCTTTTAAAAGTTATTTATTTATTTATTTGATTAATTAATTTATTTTTGCTTTTTGGGTCACACCCGGCGATGCACGGGGCTTCCTCCTTTCTCTGCACTCAGGAGTTACTCCTGGAGATGCTCAGGGGACCATATGGGATGCTGGGAATTGAACTCAGGTCAGCTGCATGCAAGGCAAATGCCCTCCCCGCTGTGCTATCTCTCCAGCCCCTAAAAATTATTGAATCACTGTGAGATACACAGTTACAAAGTTGTTCACGATTGGGTTTCAGTCATATAATGTTCCCCCAGCCTGCCTCTGTGGCGCTCGTGTGTGCGCGCTCTCTCTCTCGCGCTCTCTCTCTCACTCTCTCTCTCTCTCTCTCTCTCTCTCGCGCTCTCTCTCTCACTCTCTCTCCCCCCCCCCCCTTTCCTTTCCTTCCTTTCCTTTCCTTTTTGGGATTATGGTTTGCTGTACTGGTACTGAAAGGTTATTGTATATCACTCTACCTCATTTCAGCACACAGTTCTTGTCAGAGTGATCATTTCCAACTGTCATTGTCATAGTGGTCCCTTTTCTGTCCCAACTATATTAGGGTTTGTGAAGTGACTTTCTCATAGCCAAGAAATACTGAAGCAAATCACTGTCACTGTCACTGTCCTCCCATTGTTCATCGATTTGCTTGAGCGGGCCCAGTAACATTGTGAGACTTGTAACTGTGTTTTGGCATATCAAATACATCACGGGGAGCTTGCCAGGCTTTGCCATGTGGGCGAGATACTCTCGGTAGCTTGCTGGGCTCTCTGGGAGGGGCAGAGGAATCAAACTCAGGTCAGCCATGTCGGCCGCGTGCAAGGCAGATGCCCCACCTGCTGTGCTATCGCTTCAGCCCACTGAAGCAAATATCAAATCAAATAGAACAAATAGTTGGAATCTTCTGAAATGGTAACTTAACCACTATTTTGGTATTAGTTATGACCAAGACCTGGGTGTTGGGGATTAAAGAAATAGCACTGCTGGGGCCAGAGAGACAGATACGACAGTGGGCAAGGCGCTTGCCTTTGTGCAGCTGATCCGGTTTCAGTCCTGAAAGCTGCTAGGAGTGATCCCTGAGCACTGCAGGGTGTGTGCCCCCCCACCCCCACACACACACAAACAGAAGTAGTGCTTGGTTTAAGTTGGTGAGTTCTTTGACTCTATGGGGTAGTCTGTCCAGTTTTCGACCCTTGATCACCATTTAGTACATGATGAAGTATTCTCTGTACGAATGCTACTCGGCTCATTCTGCCCTCAAGATTCTAGTTATGCGGAGAGAAAAGTTGTGAAATAATTGGAACAAATTAGTGTGTAAGACCTTAATCGGCATAAATATATGTAATGAGAGTCGTTTGTATGAAATAATCGTGAGTAAAGAGGGGGCTCCTGTTAAAAGCTGGAAGAGCTGGGGTGGGGGCAGAGTACAGCGGGTCAGGCACTTGGAGAATATGTAGAAACTCTTCATACTGAAAAGTTGAGTCAAGTAAACTTTCATACTGAAAAGCAAGTAAATATTTAGTTTATAAGTTTTTTAAGTAAGTTAAAAAATTTATAAACTAAATATTATGACAGCCTTTAAATGAGGGCTGGGGAGAGTTTGGTGGGCTGGATTGCATGCTTTGCTTGCTAGAGGCCAGATACTGAGCTGTAGCATCTCCTGGTCCCCTAAGCAGTACCAGGAGTAGCCCCTGAATACTGTCAGCCACGTGCGACTACAAAACAAAAACGAAGTCCAGTGATCAGAATAGTCGAGTTCAAGTAACAGTATTTCCGGGGCTGGAGTGATAGTAAAACAAGGAGGGTATTTCCCTAGCACTAGCCTGAGCACTAGCAGGTATTGCCCAAAGTCAGAAAAGCAAAATGGACTGGAGTGATGGTGCAGAGGGTAGGCCGTTTGCCTTGCACGCAGCTGACCCAGGTTCGAGTCCCAGCACCCCATATGGTCCCCTGAGCACAGAGCCAGGAGTAACCCCTGTGCATCGCTGGGTGTGACCCCTCCCCCCCCAAAAAAGCCAAAAAACCAAAACAATCTTTCTGTATCATTTTAACTTTGTTTTCCATGTTCATATCTTACGATTAATATTTATGTGAATAGTTTATGAAGAACGTGTGCCTAAGCTTTTTTGCTTGATTTTTCTTTCTCTGGTCTAACAGTCTTCCTCGTGTGCTGGTGATTTTTTGGGCTTGTTTTGTTTGGTTGGAGGTCTTTCCAGGCCTTCCTCCTGGGTAACTACGGAGTGGGGGTGGTGAGGGCATTTGCTGTGGGGGTTTGAACCGGGGCTCCTGCATGCAACGTGTGCCGGCTCTATGTTATGTCTGCCCGGCTCTCATATTAGTGCTTTTCATTTATGTATTCGGGGTGCCCATGCCTGACTGTGCTTAGACATCACTCCTGGCAGGGCTTGGGCACAGGGCGTGACCGGAAGTGGGGTGAGTCGCGTGCAGGGCAAGTGCATTAACTCCTGTACTATCTCTTCGGCTCTCATATAGAACTTTTTAGAGCTTTAAAGAATGCTCTCGATACAGTGCATTCTGAGTGTCTGTTACATTCTAATTTTTCTTCTATTTTCTGGATACTTTGTTCTTTTTTGGTTATTTTATTTTTTTAAGTCTTTTAATGAGTCATCATGATGTGCAGTTACAGACTTACAGACTTCGTGATCACATTTCAGTCAGAGTGATCTAGTACCTCTCCCTCCACCAGTGCACATTTTCCACCACCAGTGTTCCCAGTATCCCGCCCGCCACCCCCACCCCATCCCCCCTACCTACCTCTGTGGCAGGCACGTTCTCCTTTTGGGTGTTACGGTTTACCATGCAGGTAGTTTAAACTTTGCAGTATTTTTTGGACCGCACCCATCAGTACTTGGGTTGCTCCTGGCTCACACTCTTGGTTGAGGCACACGGGTAGGGTTTGTGCTTGCCGGACTTGCCTGCAGCTGACTGCGGGGCTGGTGCTTGGGAGTCCCTGGGCTTCCAGCATCCCTCTGTCCCCTTACCGGGCAGTTGCTCTTCACCCCTGGCTGGTGCGCTGGGTCTTTAATGGAGACCCAATTCGAGGTTTCTGTTGTCTGCACCCACAACGTTATGAGGGGTCTAAAAGGAATCCTGTTCTCTTAGGATTTATATCTTTTTTCTTTTTAAATTTATTTATTGAATCACCGTGAGAACAGTCACAGAGCCTTTCAGTTCAAGTCTCGGTCAGTCTCGATTAGTCATACAATGATCAAACACCTGTCCCTTCACCAGTGCACATTCTCCACCACCAAGAACCCCAGTATACCCCCCTCCCACCCACCCCCCGCCCGTGTGGCAGATTTCCACTTTACTCTCTCTCTACGTTGGATCACATTCAGTATTACGACAAAAGACCCAACCTTGTTATTTGGAATTTTCCCCAACATTCAGACCTGCGACAAAGACATCATTAGAATTTTTTTTTCCATAATTTTATTTATTTTTCTTATATTTATTTATTGAATCACTGTGGGAAAAGTTACAAAGCTTTCAGATTTAAGTCTCGGTCATACAATGGTCAAACACCTTTCCCTTCACGAGTACTCATTTTTCACCACCAAGAACCCCACCCACCCCTCCCAATGCCTGTGAGGCAGATGATTTCTACTTAACTCATCTCTACATTGATTACATTCATTATTTCGACAAAAGATGCACCATTATTGTTTAGAATCCCCCCCCCACCAATAGTCAGAATTGCTGAAAAGGCATTGTGAAATACTTTGTCTTCTATAGCTGGTTATGAGAATCATATAATGATTTTGGATTTCTGCAAAGAGCCAGATAATTACGAGATTGGTTTCTGTGCGTCTGGTGTTATGGCTGTGCCAGAGAGCCGCTCGTGGAGGGCAACTCGTGACCTCGGTAGGGCGTGAAGGACGAGCCAGTACCGCCTCCCTTCCCATGAGACTGCAGTTGCCACGTCACCGCTGGCTCATGCCTGACTTTCCTATAAGCTCTGAGGTGGCGGCCACCTTGCTACCAGGGGGGAAAAAGGTGGAAGGGAGCAACACCCTTTCCCTCCCGGGGCGGCGTGGCGCCATAGTTTAACACATGGTCCATTCACTTTTCTGCCGCTAGCTACTGTGCTCTGGATTAAGTCCTTTTGCCTCTGGAGCCATGGCCGTGCCGGAGAGCCGCTCATGGGGGGCATCTTGTCAGCTCAGTAGGGCGTGAAAGACCAGCCAGTACCGCCCCCCCCTTCCCATGAGACTGCAGTTGCCCCATCGCCGCTGGCTCATACCTGGCTTTCCAATAAGCTCTGAGGCGGTGGCCACCTTGCTACCAGGGGGGAAAAAGGTGGAAGGGAGCAACACCCTTTCCCTCCCGGGGAGGCGTGGCGCCATAGTTTAACACATAGGTGGTGCGGTCCAGATGCATTTCTGTCAAAAGCCGCTGGGCTTCGAGATTTGTTTCTGAGTCTCTGGGACCATGGCTGTTAATCAGCTTCATCAGGGGCCAGAGAGGCCGCCTGTAGGCGGCGACTCGGGGTCTTGCTGGGATGGGGAGGAAAGAGCCAGCTCCACCCCCAACTGGTGAGGCCCTGTGTGTCTTGTCACTGCAGGCCTAAACCTGACCGTCCAGTGGTCTCTGGAAGATGGTGGTCACTGGACCGTAAAGGGGAACAGGCCAAGGCATGAAACCTATTCCCACCTGGAGTGGCCCAGCACCAGTAACCCACTGCAGGAACAGAATGCATTTCTGCCAAAAGCCTTTTTTTTCCTTTTTTTTTTTTTTTTTTTTTGCTTTTTGGGTCACACCAGCAATGCACACAGGGGTGATTCCTGGCTCTGCACTGAGGAATTACTCCTGGCGGTGCTCAGGGGACCATATGGGATGCTGGGAATCGAACCCGGGTTGGCCGCGTGCAAGGCAAACTCCCTACCCGCTGTGCTATCACTCCAGCCCCTCGCCAAAAGCCTTTGGGTTCCAAGATTTGCCTCTGAGTCTCTGGGATCATGGCTGTCAAGCAGTTCGATCAGAAACCAGAGAGGCCATGCCTCCAATTATATAGCTGAGCCGGAGGTGGTTTGTGGGTGTGTCTCTCACATACCCAACTTCTGGCCATTTACTTTCTTGGTAATCTTTGCCTCAAGGTTTTGGGGTCTGGCCGAAGGCACAGCAGCAATTTCGGGGTATCTGGAAGTCTGACGGCGCCATCAGGCTGCTGATGCACTCGCCTCAGAGGTACAGATTGACCTGCTGACGGCACCATATCCCCGAAAATTTGTTTTCTATCGCTGATTATGAAGAGGATATGATGTCGTGTGGCCACAATAGTGGCCATGCGAATTTGGATTTCTGGTATTTTACTAATAAACCTAGAGGGATTACTGCAAGAAGATCCTGGGTTCTGAGATTGGTATGTGCCTCTGGGATCATGGTCAGTCAGAAGTCAGAGGAGACGTTTGAGGATGGCAACCTGGAGCATTGTCATGGCGGGGGCAGGGCCTGTTGCACCCCATCCCATGAAGCCCCACGTGCCTCGTCAATGCAGTCATACCTGGCTCTTCATTAGGCTCTAAAAGATGCAGACCACAGTGTTGCCGCCGCAAAGGGGGACAGGCGGAGGGACAGACACCCTTCCCTTCCCAGGGCGGCATAGCACCATAGTTAAATACACAGTCCAGATGTATTTCGGTTGGGCATTATCTTTTGCTCAGATTTTCCTACCACCACCGAAGCCTGATTTTCAGGGACAAATGTCAGATCATTTACTTTCCACTGATCACTTTGTATATCAGGAAATGTCGCGCAGCCTCATAAGCAGCTGCGCGGTTCAGAAAATAATCTTGGCGCCTGGATGCCAGAGCCCTGCTTGTAGAAGCTGATGGTCACTGGGATTCCATCTGGAGAAGGTGGGGAGACAGCACCTACCCCATCTGGGACCTCCCAATGATAGCGGCTCTGGATGGGACCCAGAGAATTCTCCGGAAGCTGTGGAGCCCTCCAGCCGGTTTTTTTCTTCGCTGCTGTGTTCTGTAAGATGGTGCTGGGGGCAGGTTGTGGGCGTGACTTCCGGAATCAGAGGTTGTCTGGGAGCCGGGGTGGCCCCATTGCAGTTCGGAAAAAAGTCCTGGTACCCGCATGCCAGAGCCATGCTTGTAGTAGCTCATGGTTGCAGGGATTCCATCTGGAGAAGGCGGGGAGACAGCACCTACCCCATCTGGGACCTCCCGATGATATCGGCTCTGGATGGGGCCCAGAGAATTCTCCGGGAGCTGTGGGGCCCTCCAGCCGGTTTTTTTCTTCACTGCTGTGTGCTGTAAGATGGCGCAGGATTTGTATCTTGCACTTACAGTTGAACTTGAATCCAGAGCATATTTCTGTATAATTTCATTTGATGTGGATGGGCTTCCCAGACTTGTAGAGCAGCAGGTGTTGGTTAATGCACTGGGCTGTTCCTGGCTTTTGAAGGTATAAAGATGAGTGAAGTGTGGTTTGTAGAAAATATAGTAGTAATTACCTTTCACTAGGGTTTTCTGTATGCATTGTTTCTCTAGTCTTTTTTTTTTTTTTTCCCCTTTTTGGGTCACATCCGGCACAGGGTTTACTCCTGGCTCTGCGCTCAGGAATTACCTGTGACGGTGCTCAGGGGACCAGAAGGGATGCTGAGAATGGAACCCGGGTTGGCCACATGCAAGGCAAACGCCCTACCTGCTGTGCTATTGCTCCAGCCCCATCTCTAGTCTTTTTCTTAATAAATTAGGGGCTGGAGTGGTAGGGCATTTGTCTTGGACGTGGCCGACCGGCTGACCTGGGTTTGATTCCTCTGCCCCTTTCGGAGAGCCCAGCAAGCGACCGAGAGTATCTCGCCCACATGGGAAAGCCTGGCAAGCTCCCTGTGACATACTCAGTATGCCAAACACAGTAACAACAAGTCTCACAATGGTGACGTTGTTGGGCCCACTGAGCAAATTGATGAACAACGGGAGGACAGTGACAGTGACAGGGGCTGGAGCAAAAGTACAGCAGGCAGGGTTTTTGCCTTGTATGGGGCTGACCTGGTCTCTATCCCCAGCACCCCATATGGTCCTCCGAGTGTGCCAGGAATAACACCTGAGCACTGCCGGGTATGGCTCCCAAGCAAACTGTTAAACAATGAAGGTGTAATTTATGTAAAATATTGATCCTCTGTTATAAAAACATACGATAATTACGTTTTTGAAACATTTTAAGCTTCTTGTTTTTGTAAGTAGAATATGCTGTTTTGTCGGCTGTGATTCCTATACTGTGACTTCTCTCCTTTATTTTTAAGAAGTAGAGGCCACTCCGAGTAGTGTCTAGAGCCACATTCTGTCGGGTGGGCTGAGAGTGGCGGTGACGCTGTGCTGGGGATTAGATGCAGAGCGTGGTATGGGCTAGGCCTGGGTGCTACCATTGCAGCTGTGTCGCACCATCTCTTTCCTGCTTGGGAGCAGGAGAGATACTGCAGTGGATAGAACACTTGCCTTGCACGTGGCTGACCCAGGTTTGAGCCCTAGCACACATGTGGTTTCCTGAACACAGAGCCAGAAGGAAGTCCTGAGAACAATGGGGTGTGCCCCCACCCCGTCCCTGCAGCTATTCATTTCAGGGCCCATGAGATAGCTCAGTTGACTGGAATGCATGCTTTGAAACAAGATGCCTGGGTTTGATCCTGGCATTGTGTCTGTGCTCCCCTGAGCACTACGAGGTGTGGCTCTGGAACACCAAAACGTTTTTACCTTCTGGCCTGGTTGCTGTAGGTGACCGTGGTGACTGTTGTGGTAAATGTCTTTCAGCCTTTATGAAGCATCTTTTTTTGACCACCCCTAGTGGTGCTCAGGGCTTACTCCTGGCTCTGTACTTAGAAATCACTCCTGGTGGGGCTCAGGAGACCGTATGAGACGCTAGGGATTGAACCCAAGTTAGTGGCATGCAAGGCGAGTGCCCTATGCACTGTCGTTTTTTCTAAAATTTTTTTTTACTGAATCACTGTGAGATAAACAGTTACAAAGCTGTTCATGGTTGGGTTTCAGGCATACAAAGTTCTAACACCTGTCTTTTCACCATCGTTCATTTCCTACCACCAGTGTCCCCAGTCTCCCTCTCACCCCCCACCCCCACCTGCCTCTACACAGATACCTCTCTCTCTCTCTCTCTCTCTCTTAATCTCTCTCTCTCTCCCCCCCTCCTTCCCTCCCTCCCTCTTCTCCTTCCTCTCTCCTCCTTCCTTGCCCCTTGCTCGCTCGCTCGCTCACTCACTCAGTCGCTGTCACTCTCTTTCCTTTTGGGCCTTATTGTTTGCAATACAGGCACTGAGAAGTTACCGTGTGTATCTCTTTACCTCCTTTCAGCACTCAGTTCTCAGTGCAGAGTGATCATTTCCAACTGTCATTGCCATAGTAGATTTATCTCTGTCCTGTCTCCACCACCACCGCCCTGCCCCACCCCTGCCCCTCTCGGCAGGTTCCAGCCATGGACCAGTCTTCCCTCATTCTGCTGTCCTGGCCTATTGCTTCAGCCTGCTGTTCTAAATTCTGAAGAGGAGGTTTTCTGTGTAAAATGTGGTCAGTTCAGACATAAAATATTTGGGTCTGTTTATCTTGAGGATAACTCTTCTTAGTATGATAAATGAAAGTAGTCAGTTATTAGTGGGAACTTCAAGAGAAGTAGCTTCTGTTGTTTGGGCTAGTCTTTTGTTGGGTTTCATCTCTTTCCCCCCCCTTTTTTTCCTTCAGCTTCTTTCTTCGGTCTGTGGGGGGGGGGAGGGGGGTTGTTTGGGCAACAAACCCAGGGTCTCACCGATGCAAGGCAAGTGCTCTGCTGTGGAGCTACCTTTTGGGCCATGCACCTTGATATTTTCAGTAGTGCTTTGAGGCTGTTTAGACAGCCTGGAAGTAAGTGAGGGGGTGCCGTTAGTAGCTGATAATGGAGAATTGTGCTTGGGAAAGATCTGAAGTGAACACGCTTGCAGCTCCGACTGGGATGAGCTTTCCAGTTTGCACTGTCCGCTTGCTATATACCAGGATTCATTTGGATGATTTAAGAAGTGACCGCCAAATATTTGTAGGTAATGAAGAATACTTGTGTTCTATCATTTCTATTAAAACCTGCTTTTGCTTGAGAATAGTGATAGCACAGCGGTAGGGTGTTTGCCTTGCGCATGGCCGGGCCGACCAACCCGGGTTCAATTCCTCCACCCCTCTCGGAGAGCCTGGCAAGCTACTGAGAGTATCTCGCCCACACGGCAAAGCCTGGCAAGCTCCCCCGTGGTGTATTCGATATGCCAAACACAGTAACAACAAAGTCTCCAATGGAGACGTTACTGGGCCCGCTCGAGCAAATCGATGAACAACGGGAGGACAGTGCTACAGTGCTTTGCTTGAGAATAAATGACTTCAACCTCTTCACTGCACGTTTATCCCTCCCAATCTCTGCAGCTATGTGATGATGATGCCGTTTAAACGGCAGGCTCTGGTGGAATTCGAGAACGTAGACAGTGCCAAAGAGTGCGTGACTTTTGCTGCCGAGGAGCCTGTGTACATTGCTGGCCAACAGGCTTTTTTCAACTATTCTACAAGCAAAAGGATCACGCGACCAGGAAATACCGACGATCCATCAGGAGGCAACAAAGTTCTTCTGCTGTCAATTCAGAACCCCCTTTATCCGATCACAGTGGTAGGTGATTTCGAGTAGCAGGCTTTCTTAGGGCTGGGAATGTGACTTGGCAATAGGGTGCGAGCCTTGAATTTATTTGACCCAGGGTTGAGTGGCACCATAGATTCTGGAATTTGGAGTGACAGATAAAATGATAGTCTTGGGACCGGAGAGATAGTACAGTGAGTAAGGTGCTTGCCTTTCATGCACTCAGCTCGAGTTCCGTTCCTGACACTACATATGGTGCCTGAGCATTGCCTGCGGATCACTTTAAAACAGAACAAAAATAAAATGAACAAGAGAAAAGACAAAGAAAAAGTTTCTTTTCACTACCATAATTGAAATACCTTTTTTCAGAAAATTTTTACTGTCAAATTTAATGAACAAAAGTTGGTGAGCACGGATGCTTAGAAGAACAGTCATCAGGAAAGCACAGTAACTTGAAATCAGGGTGGGCGGTTTGGTTCCCACCCCACAGCACTCGCCGGCTGGTGGCTCTGTGCTGAGGGGACGGTAATGCAGATCCAGGATTGCGCCTGGCTCAGGTGCATGCGCCGCACACTCCAGCACCCCTTGCCCCCAGTTTTTTGAGAGGTCTCCCAGGAAGTACTCAGTGAGTCTGGGATCACTCCTGGGGATACTTGCCCAGCTGTGTTTGGCCCGATTCAGCAGTGCTGGGTGGTACCGGAGCTCATCCAGTGCTCGGGTTCAAGAGACAAACTGAGGTTGGCATGTGCAAAGTAAGTGCTAACTTTAGCTAAATTTGTGGGATGTGATCAAAGAAACCTCTTGGTGGTGTGCTAGGTGATGTCTACTAATAACTCCTGAATCCGATAGAAGAGTAGGTGTACACATTGTTCGCTTTTTTAAGGTAGTGTATTAAAAACCTGGCCGATGTATGCGTATTTTCCTGCTTTGCCTCTTAGTAAAGTATCTTTAGTTGGGTCAGGGGAGCTAGTACAGTGGGTCTGCACTCAGGGGTCATTCCTGGTGGGGCTGGGAGCACCAAATAGAATCCCAGGGATCAAACCCAGGTGGGCCGCATGCAAGCCAAGCACCTTCCCTGCTGTGCTAGCACTCTGGTCCCAAGAATCTATGCTTTCAGTGAACTCTGTAATAGTGGCTTCCAACTAGACCTGTTACTGTGAAGCCTTTTTTAAAGTTGATCAGCAAATAAGATAATGACATCGTGACAGTTAGATGTTTTTAGCAAAACAAGTATGTAGCTTTAATGCTTTTCTGTATATGAAATAAGAAAGATTGTTTTCCTTCTCAGGATGTCTTATACACTGTGTGCAACCCTGTCGGAAAAGTGCAGCGCATCGTTATCTTCAAGAGAAATGGGATACAAGCAATGGTTGAATATCCTTTATTTGTAAATTTCTGTTGGCGTTTGACTGTTGTGTAATCGGCATCTTATTTTTCTTGCTTGGTCATTTCAAGGCAAGTGTTATTTACTTATCCCTCACTCCCCAAAGCGATTTGGTTAGGGTTTAAAGAAGGAATTTATTGTACCAATAGAAATTTTACTATACGTGATAGGAGTATTTGCCACCATAAAACAGCCCAGGGATTCACCTCATATTTTAATGCTTTTGAAAAATGGTTTTTGTTTTGGCCCATAGCTGCTGGTGCTGAGAGGCTGAGTATGGTGCCGAGAGCTGAACTGTGTTGATTCCATGCAAAGCCAGTACCTTAAGACTGTACTATGTCTCTGGCTTTTTATTCTTTTTAAATATCAATTTCATTATTTCGTTTTGGATCACCACTGTTGGTGTTCAGGGCTACTCCCTGCTCTGTATTCAGGGACCAGTCTGTGCCAGGAGCTCTTTGCTAAGTCCTTTGCTCTAAGCCCTTTGTGCTATCTCTTGGACCCTATTATTTTTTTGTAAAGTGGGGAACACTCCCTATGATTCTCAGCTGAGTGATGAGAGCTGACAGTTTGTATTCTAGGGCCACCATGCCTTCACCTCAGGTGCTCTGACCACATCGTGTCCATCAACCAGAACACATTCTTCCTGGAGCTGTCTGTTTCTTCTGACTGAACAGAGAAGAAACCCCCATGTTGGATTATGTGCATGCTTGTACTATTTTTTGGAATTGATTCCAAACAAACTTTTAACACAATCTTTCTGTAAAGCAGGTAATTTGGCAGCACAGAAATTTAAGACCCCACAAACCCTTTCCTGATTGGAATTTTAAGCAGTCATACCTTAAAGTAAGAGCATTTCCCTATGTGAACTTTGTTTCATATTGAGTAAAAAGAGCAAATTGCAGAATAGTGCACATAGTATAATCCAATTTTTATTTACTGTTTTTGGTTGTTGGGCCACACTAGGGTTGAGGGATTACCCCTTCCTCTGTGCCTCATGAGTTGCCCCTGGCAGTGCTTGGGGTTGTGGGGGAGACCAGGGTGCCAGGGATCAAACCCAGGACTCCCACATTCAGAGCATGCACTCAGCCCATTGAGCTCTTTCTCTGGCCCTAGTATTTTTTTTGGGGGGGGGTGCGGGCGTTACTGGCCCACTCGAGCAAATTGATGAACAACTGGATGACAGTGCTACAGTGATTTGGGGGGGGGGGGCACCTGACTGTGCTCAGGACTGATTCCTGACTCTGCTAAAGGGTCACTTCTTTCTGTTTTTTTTTTTTTTTCTGGGTCACACCCAGCAATGCACAGGAGTTCCTCCTGGCTCTTCACTCAGGAATTACTCCTGGAGGTGCTCGGGGGACCATATGGGCTGCTGGGAATTGAACTCAGGTCAGCTGCGTGCAAGGCAAATGCCCTACCTGCTGTGCTATTGCTCCAGCCCCTTAGGTATCATTTCTTATGAGGCTTGGGTGACACATGGGATGCTGGGGATGGAACCTGGGTTGGCTGCTTGCAGGGCAAATGCTCTACCCACTGTACTCTCTTTCTCTGTCCCCCTAAGTTTTTTTGATGATTTAGGAGAATTAATGCAGATTTTTAGGTTATATTATGTTTTCTTTGGTATTCTGGGCCTTAAAAATAAATTCTCCTTGGGGCTGGAGTGATAGCACGGTGGGTAGGGCGTTTGCCTTGCACGGGGCCGACCCGGGTTCGATTCCCAGCATCCCATAGGGTCCTCCGAGCACCGCCAGGAGTAATTCCTGAGCGCATGAGCCAGGAGTAACCCCTGTGCATTGCCGGGTGTGACCCAAAAAGCAAAAAAAAAAAAAAAAATTCTCCTGAAATTCCTCTAGAAATTTATTTGATAAAACACTTGTAAAAGTTAAAGTTATTTCTGATTATTTTCACTCTTTTTCTCAGGACTTGAGCAGTGATCAAATACTGGGTCTTTTAAGTCAGATCTGATTCCTTAATAGAACTTCATGTTTGAATCTGTTCTTTGTGCCCAGAAAGCCAAAGCAGCACTCAATGGAGCAGACATATATGCTGGATGTTGCACACTGAAAATCGAATATGCAAGGGTAAATATTCTCAAACATTTTGCCAAAGAAATAATTATGCCATGGATGTACAGTTCAAACTTACTTTCTTTTTGATCTTAACAGCCAACTCGTCTAAATGTTATTAGGAATGACAATGACAGTTGGGACTACACTAAACCGTATTTGGGAAGGCGAGGTAAGTATTCTGCATTTTAGAATGAACTTACTAAGTCTGCGACCATCTTTACATGCACTTAGGTTCCTTTTTCCTGAGATGAGCTAGTTCATTCCAATGAAAAACCTTGCTGGTGAATCATGCAGTGCTGGAAAATAACCTTGAGCATTAGTGCCCCCTCCTGGTATGTACTGAGCTGTTTATATGTAGTGCAACAAGGAGCCCACACATACAGGCACGCCCGCAGTTCCAGGACTTGCCTTTCTCCAAGCAGCTCTCTCTCTTTGGAGGAGAGGAACTGATTCAGAGTATTCTTACAAACTGCAAACCCGCACACTGCTTCTCTCTGGAAAGGACTTTCCCGCACGCTGGACGAGGCATTCAGAAGGCTAGAGGACTCCGGCAGGCTGACTGCACCTCTTCATGCACCACATCGGCAGCCGCAGAGCCCTCTGAGAAACGCAGACTCGCAACTCACCATGACTGCATACTGCATGCAACACCACCCCACGCTTTGAAAGGAGGACACTTACAGTACTGCAGACTTGCATGGGATGAGCCCCATGATAGACTGTGCCCATTTATGCACGCTGTGTGTTATATCGGTCCGATTGCCCGTAAGCTTTCAGTCGTAGGACTCGAGACTTTTCACTCATGAATACTAGACTTTGGTAACTACAGTGTTGTGAAATTTAATGCCCATTACTGTAACTGTTTGCAGCTTAGATTCAAGTTGTTAACTGGCATGTGACCAGGGCTCCTTTATCTTTAGGTTTTGGGAACTGATAATCTTCAACCAGTCCACACAGATACTAAAGATAAAAGGGTAGAAGGTGCCAACTTGCTGCACTAAAGCTTGATTTTGTTTCAGTTTTCTCAGCTGTGGACATTTAGCAGGATAATACAGTGAAAAAGTACATTTATGTGAAAAATGATTTTTTTTGTCTGGTTTGAGTTTTGTAAAGTGGCTGTTTATAAGTTGTCACTTTTTGTAACGATTTAAAGGTTATCACTCATGTCCACTTGTGTAACAAGAAACTTATATTTTAAATGTAGGGAAAAGTTGCATGTCTGTTCCAGGCAGATTATACTTAATAGATCTAAAGGTTTGGGGCCGGAGTGAAGTACAGTGGGTAGGACGCTTGCCTTGCATGCGGCCAACCTGGGTTCAATCCCCGGCACCCCATATGGTCCCCTGAGCACTGCCAGGAGTCATCTCTGAGCGCAGAGCCAGGAGTAAGCCCTGAGCACAGCCAGGCGTGGCCCCCAAAACAAAAAAGAAGAGATAAATCTGACGATGAGGGCATTTTATGGAGATGCGCTTTTACTTATAAATGCAGGAGCATAGATTTGACTTTCAAAATCGTTCAACTGTGTGGGAATTCTGGAATATACAAATTAAAATGTGGATGTGGATCTTGTAAAAACAAGGGGGCTGCAGTATTGGCTACATCTCCACTACAATATCGTGGCATGAACTACTTGTTGGAAGTCGACCATGTGCCTGTAAAAGTCCGTGTGGCATCCTAACTGTCCTGTGCAGTGGGGATTCTGCAGTGCGTGCGCTGCTGCCAAGGACAGCTGAGTGGCACCCGGACAGTCCTCTGCATGTGTGCATATCCAGGACTGGCCTTTCTCAGGTCTGCAGGAGATCATCTTGCCTTTTGCATGGGGGTCTGCAGACAGGTTGTATCACAATCCTGGCTGAACCCCAAGCACATTTTTTACTGCTCACAGAAGTCGGCTTGACATAGACTTGACACAGCTGAATGCAGTGCTGGAGTTCCAGAGCCTTAGTACTCAAAACAAGAGAACAAGTGGTTGATGAGAAATCTCTCACTTCTGTCAAACTGCAGTTGGTTATTGAACACTCAAGGGGTTGTTTGTTAACTTACTTAAATAGTGAATTTTGGTTACATTGCTCTTAATGTTTCTTAAAACATTTACAGATTTGCTTATTAATAGTATTTATTTATATTTAAAAGAAGATTTAAAGTTTACATAAAACCTCCTTAGATTAGTTTTTCTTCCAAGGCATTGCAGCCGGGAAAGTTTAGAAATGTGTAAGGTCGAGTGTTCAACAGTGAAATATAATTAAGGAAAGTAAAACAGAACTTCTAGTTGCTAAAGCTTTCAGGGATAAAGAATTCTTGTTTTCCATTTTCTTAACAGGTAGATATTTGTATGGCAAGACGAGCAGTTTCCGTTTTTGTTTATGTAGTGATTTCAGCTCATATAAAGTTGATATTTAATGATAACTTTTGCTACCAAGAAAAAGAGCCCTTTCATAAACATCGATTTTAAACAGTCCTTTTCAGCTCAAATTACATATTAGTGCAAAGAATTCTTAGCCTGGACTCCACCGAACCCCTCCAGAAGTGTTAAGCAAAATTGGCATGCATGTGTATTGTGGGGGAGGGGCGGGGTCCATCCACTGCTCCTGTCAGATTTTTGGTGAGTCCATGAAATGTTTCAAACCACTGTTCAGAGACCGATGCATGCAGTGTTCTACACACTTATGTTGTAAGTGACTTTGTATTAGATAGTGTTTAAAATAGATTTTATAATGGGAATGCTCAGCTCACAGAGACCTCAGAAATCATCTACTTTAATGTCTTCATCTTTTGAATGAAGATTGTTTCTGTGACTATACAGCAAACAAGTGATTAGATGGATTTTCCTGATTTCTTCAGTGCTGCTTTCTTTATAGTGAACTATTAATCAACTATGCCATTGTTATTCACGCTGTACCTTCAAAAGCACCATCATGGTAGTTTGGGTCAGGATTTCTGACCAGGTAGGGGAATTGGATGCAGTGTTTGTGCATGCTTCAGCAGAATTTCAGCAGGATGGACCAGCCGACTGGATTGGTTTAAGATCTGTGAGATGGAAGCGATGAGAGTTGCTGGAAAACTTGTCCTAGAAAGAAAATGAGGTGTTTAGTTGAGAGGGTAGGATGGTGGGAAAGAGGGGGAGATGCAGCAGAACTTCTAAGCATCTAGAGAAGGACAGTGCACGTATGAGACCTCAGATAGTATAGATTCTGGGTGGAGGATCAAGTCTTTTATACCGTCAAAATAATACTCTGATGATTTCGGACTGAAATAGTGAGTACCCATGTCCTGGTGTTGGGTTTGTTGAGGCTGTGATAGTCCTGGTGCACAGGGATGATCCTGCGAGAATCTGTGTACTGAGTGAAAGTTTAACTCCAGAACCGAGGAACTGGAACTCCAGTTCCTTCCAGTGCCAGGATGGCTTGTGATCAGAGTGCTATTTCTCTAGACTGAAGTGAAAATTCAAGTATTTCTCATCTCCCATAAGCCTCCCTTGTTTGTGTCTACGGTATATAGAAATCTTCCGGTTTTTTGGAAGGATGCCGGTGATTGAACCTGGGCCTCTCACATGCAAGGCAAGTGCTCTAGAGGCCAGCCCAGTGGAGTCTTGTTCATTGAATGTTCAAAGATTAGAATAACAAGACTCTTAAGTACATTACAAAAAATTTTGACACTAATCTGATTCTTTCTGAAGTATTGTAGGATTAAATTCTAAATATTGACTAAAAGAGGAAGTTTATTTTAGAAAAAAGTAATTTTCTTCTTTATGTCACGAATTTGGAGAAATTGGCATGCCTTTTCTGAAAAACATAGCTAGAATGAAAATTGTCCTTTAGGAGTGTTGTAGTACTTAAATCCAATAATGTAGCCCCCTTGGTTAGCTTTATCTTGGCATATTTAAACTTTGGGTGGAGGGTTCTCATGGTCCTGCCTGGTGTTCAGGTCTGTAGACAACGATCAATCTATGATATATAACACGGGCCAGTGATGTGCAAATTTCCAGCTCTCAAGTCAGTAGGGGTTTGTAAATATGTGTATGTACATACAAATACTCTGTGTTTACTGATTGTGAAACCATGTAATACAGGTTGTTGTTGGCTTATGCTGAACTTCTTGAAAGAAGCCCACTTTGAAAATGTGTTGCTGTTGAAGCTAATAGTATGATTCAGGTACTGTCTCTCAAAAGTACTGCACTTAACGCTCGTTTACAGACATGTATTGGTAAAACTCTGTACGGTGTCAAACCCTAGCATTGTGCACATTCACTTTCTGACAAGTATCTATTCTTCCCTTAAATTTGAAAAGCGTGTTTGTGTTTGGCATTTGCCACAAAGATACTTTCAAGTTAAGTGGAATTTGTTAGATAGAATTCCTTAAACTTTCGGTGTTTGTATTTAAATTGGATGTGAATGGGTGTTTAACGTTAACCAGGAATCATTTTTCTTTTATGAATTGTAATGGATGTTTTGAATGGGTGTTTCCCATGCGAGAACTCTGTTAAGTACTTGGGTCACATTGTTAAAACCATGTTTCTACTTTTGTGTCAGATAGAGGAAAGGGTCGCCAGAGACAAGCCATTTTGGGAGAACACCCTTCTTCGTTTAGACATGATGGCTATGGTAAGTTTGTCAAGGCAGAAGGAAGGTAGTATAGACGAACTACTAGAATCGTTGCATTTCTGATGAAGAATGGCACACTTCTTCTCTCTCTTTTTCCTGCTCACCTGACTTGGTTTCTATGGTATTAATCTCCTAAAATGAATTACTAAGGAGTGATCCAAAATCCTTTGTTTTCTTAGTATATATGATATATAAGCCATTGAGATAAATGAGAGCTATTGGTTGGGTTTTGGAAAGCTTCTGCCATTCTATTTCAGTTTGGTTTGGCTTTGAATAGTAATGGGCTCCGGTCTTTTAGAGGACCAAAAAGTATTATCGCTTAGTGTGTTTTCTTCAATCCTAGCAAAAAAGAACAAAGAGGAATTTGGAGTACTAAAGGCAGAGAGAAGGGGGTATTTATGGAAAAGGAAGCATTTTTCTGGTTAGACCCTTAATTCTTTTAGTTTTATAGTTGGTTATTTTGGCTCTGGGTAAGTTTGTACTCATTCTTAGAACTGCAGTTTTAACGTTTGCTATGTTGATGAGGTTATGAAACCTAGAATAACAATTTCCCCCAGGAATAAAGAATTCGTTAGACTATTGTCGTTGTAAGTAAATGTTGAGGATTGCTATCGATAAGACTTTTCACTGGTTATAAATTCTGTGCTCAAGATTCCACGGTAGTTTATATGACAGCGGAGATGAAGTTAACGTGAAAACGATCAATCACTCTAGAATAAATCTGAAGGTTGCTTTAGTGAGTATGTTCCTTGATCACTTTTCTTAGTTGTTCTTTCACAGAGAAAATGTGGTTGTTTGGGTAGTTCTGAGCTGACAGTCAGGAAGCACTTGGGAACCCACTGTCCCCCGTACTGGAGGGCTCCAAAGGAGTGGCAGATGGGCTGTTTACAGGGTAGCTGGGCAAGAGCAAATGTACCATGGCTGTTTGCTAGAGGCTAAAAATCATTTTGCTGAAGGGCTTAGAAAAATCTGTAAAAGGATAAGATGGAAGGTAATACTGTCGACAGACTATTTTCTCAGCATAGGTTTTCAAGTTTGCCTTTCTTTATAAAATAACATTTTACTGAAAAATCATAAAAGCATTTTATATAATATTTTATATTAGGTTCCCTTAGAAGAACTTTTAAGTGTAAATGCCCGTTGTGAAATTCTTTGTCAGTTCGTGTGTGTGTGTGTGCGCGCGTGCACGTGTAAATCTTAAGGCTGAATCTGAGACAGGAGAGAGTACAGCTGGTACAATGCTTGCCTTGCATGTAGCTGACCTGGGCTAGATCTTCAGCACCCGAGGAGTGATCCCTGTGGGAGGAGTCAGAAGTAAGCTTTGAGCATAGCTGGTGCGGTCCCACAACAAAACAGGACAAAAAGAATTGAAACTTCCTCAAAGTGCAAGATTCTTGGAAGTGTCTGTTGCACAGTAGGACTTGTAAGGAGTCCTGCTGGGAGGGGATGGGGGAGTTGAGGGGCACCTTGTTCTGCTTTATTCAGGGAGTAAGCACTGTAAGGAGAGAGGCTTGAAAAGTCAGCAGAGAAAACGGGGCAAAAGCAGAGCGGGACAGGGTGCCAGTGGTACTGGGCAGTTTTTGCCTTTCATAGCTGTATCCTTTCAGCAGTTCGGCATAACAGGTTTATTTGCAAATTATACTTTCTGAGAGTATGGAGAAAAGAGACAATAAAAATGTTATTTAGATTAAATTATTCCAGTAAATAATACATAGCTGCAGTAAAAACTTGGATTTTCAGGACTCTTTGATATGTTGGTTTTGTTTTGGGGTCACAGGGGCTGGTATTCTGGGCTTACCCCGGCTCCTGCTTAGTACCCGGGGCTTACCTGGTTCTGCTCCTTAACCCATATATGGTCCCAGAGAGTTTTGTTTGATTTGTTTGTTGGGTTACACCCAGCAGTGCTCAGGGCTTACTCCTGGCTCTGTACTCAGAAATCACTCCTGGTGGGCTCGGGGGACCATATTGAATGCTTGAGATGGAATCTGGGTCAGCCCTGTGCAAGGCAAGTGCCCAGCCCACTGTACTATCACTTCAGCCCCAGTGCTGGGCATTTGAACCGGAGTTGGCCATGTGCAGAGAGCATCCAACTTAGATCCCAGTCCTTGAATTTTAAATTCAGAAATCCCAGCATTGGGGCTGGAGTGATAGCACAGCAGGTAGGGCGTTTGCCTTGCACGCGGCTGACCCAGGTTCAATTCCCAGCATCCCATATGGTCCCCTGAGCACCACCAGGAGTAGCTCCTGAGTGCAGAGCCAGGACTAATCCCTGTGCATTGCCAGGTGTGACCCAAAAAGCAAAAAATAAAAAAAAAAAAAAAAAAAAAAAATAAATCCCAGCATTGAGAGGTAAGCAGATAGACGTTCTTTACTTGGAATGTGAAAAAAATGAATTTATACTCTTGACTCAGGAAAAATGTACATGTTACAATTGTGGTTGCATCTTTGGACATAGTTACTGGACCAAAGACTTATGTTTTGAAAACTGGAAGTACCCTTAAGATGTTAATAATACCACTTGTGTAACATTTTTGCACAAGTAAACTTTCTAAATACCTGAAATAAGTTTTTAAGCCCCCAAACTGTATGCATGAATATTTAGTATGAAAATTCTTTTTTATTTATTTATTTTGAAAATTTTTATTGGTAAATCACCATGAGGTACAGTTGTGGACTTACAATTTTTTGTGCTTGGGTTTCAGTTATACAGTGATTGAGTACTCATCCCTCCACCAGTGCCCATTCTTCAGTGCTCCCAGTATCCCTCCCACACCTGCTTTAGTATGAAAATTCTTAAACGACTTTTTGTTGTTGTTTTGGGTTTTGGGCCACTCTGGGTATTGCTAAGGGCTTACTCCTGGCTCGGCACTTAGGAATTACTCCTGACAGTGCTCGGGGACCATGGGATGCCGGATAGAACCAGGGTGGGCCACAGCTGCTCTGCCTGCTGTGCTACTTCTCTCGCCCTTGACTTTTTTTTTTTCTTGAACCTTTTAGTGTGTAAGTGATTTGGGCTGGAGCAGTAGCACACGCAGCAGACATGACCGCTCTGGGTTTGATTCTTGCGCCCCTCTCGGAGAGCCTGGAAAGCTACCGAGAATATCTCGCCCACATGGCAAAGCCCGGCAAGCTCCCCGTGACGTATTCAATATGCCAAAAGCAGTAACAGCAAGTCTCACAATTTGTTGTGAGACGTTACTGGTGCTCACTCGAGCAAATCGACGAACAGCGGGAGGGCAGTACAGTACAGGACAGCAAGTGATTTGATTCTGATGCCTCCGGGTCATAATTACAACCATCAGTTACTCTTTTGGATCGAATTTGAACGTGACCTGTGGCTGTGGATCTTAAAGCTTTGGGCCATGGCAATCTTAAGCAGAGTAGAAATTCCCTATCTCCCTTACCACGCATCTTTTCCATTTTCCATTAAAAGAGAAAATTCAGGAACCAGAGCAATAGTACAGCGGGTCCAATCTTTGCCTTGCACGCTGACCCAGGTTTGATTCCTGGCATCCCATGTGGTCCCCTGAGCCCGCCAAGGGTGATTTCCTGAACCAGGAATAAACCCTGCCGCTGTAAATGAGCACTGCTGGGTGTGCCCCAAAACAAAAACAAAAATTCAGTATTAATAGGCAAGTACTATTACTCTAGAAACAAAAGATAGTAAAGAAGGTAGTATAATGTGTATAGTTCTACGATAGGAATAAAAACGATGTTTATATTTCACAGTCGGTACCAGAGCCCAGGATATGTCCAGTTGCTAACACATGACTCATCATGAGCTGTTGATTACTTTGACAAGCTGTTAGGCTCTGGAAGGCAGCTGCAGGTCAGGACAGTGCTGCTGCCGCTGCACTGACCGAGTCCTTCCACAGATGACGGAACACGCAGTCTGTGTCTTCCCCGGGAGGCTTTCCGTGGTAGACTGGGGCTGTTTTTAGAAGGCAGGATACTGAACTGAGTTTTCACATGTGTTTCGCTCTGTGCTGTGAATGTCAGTACACAGAAGAGCTGAGTGAGTGGCAAGTCTTATATAAAGACGAGGCCAGGGGCGTTGCTGCCTCCTCTCTTGCCTTCTCATTGGGAAATAAGGAAGGATTTGCGCTTGGGGCTTGGTTTCTAGCACAGCAGGAAGATCTCTGCATGTCTGAGGGCCTATACCTCTGTAATCACTAAGGCACCCAAAATGTGTGGACTTAGTGCTCCGACAGGGTTCTCATGCCTCTGTTCTTGACAAATGTGCCCGGTGCCCACTTTCGGTATCAGTTTCTCCACACTCAGCTTCTGGTTACTTTGAATCTAGTGGATGGAAAAGTCCAAAGTTGTTTACTGCTTGCAAGTTGGTTGTTACGTCGATTATCTCGGATGAGACATGGATCACTGTATATTCTGTAGCGTTTTCTTCTGGATTCTTGACTTTGTTTTCTGAATAATACAAAAATTCCAGAATACTTGAGGTATTAATTAAATGCAGGGTTTTAGTTTCCTAAAATAGAAGAGAATAAATTTTACCCTGAAAGTGTGTGAGTTGTATTCTATAGTGACCCAAATATTTATATTGATTTCCCCTACTTAACTGTAGCCTGATCTTACAAGTTTTTGTTAAATATAATTTTAAAAATATAAATTTTAGCCTTATGTATGCAGGTGTGTACTAAAGGTCAACAAATAAATACAGATTATATTAATTCCCACAGGTTATTTCAATATTCACACATTTCAGTTTTCCCTGGACATCAAACTAGTTAGTAAGATTTCATCTTTTTGTGCGAAGTGTCTGTGCTAAAATCATGTCTTGGTTTATTTTTTGGTCATTTCTAGGTTCCCATGGTCCGTTACTGCCCTTACCCAGCCGTTACAGAATGGGCTCTCGAGACACCCCTGAGCTTGTTGCGTATCCGCTCCCGCAGGCTTCTTCCTCCTACATGCCTGGAGGAAACCCCTCAGGCTCAGTTGTGATGGTCAGTGGACTACATCAGTTAAAGATGAACTGCTCAAGAGTCTTCAACCTATTCTGCTTATATGGAAATATTGAAAAGGTAAAGTTTATTTTATATTGCTTCTCTGGATTCCAGAGTAGAAAATGTAAGGATCGGCGAGATAGCATAGGGCACTTAACTTGCACACAGCCAGCCCTGGTTTGATCCCCAGCACTGCGTATGGTCGTTCCCCTAAGTACCACAGGAGCCTTCCCTGAGCACAGAGCCAGGAGTATGTCGCTAAGTGTTGTGACACTCCCCAACCCCCATCAAAGCAAAACATACCTTTTTTTTTTTTTCTTTTTTGGGTCACACCCGGCGATGCACAGGGGCTACTCCTGGCTCTGCGCTCAGGAGTTACTCCTGGCGGTGCTCAGGGGACCATATGGGATGCTGGGAATCGAACCCGGGTCGGCCGCGTGCAAGGCAAACACCCTACCTGCTGTGCTATCTCTCCAGCCCCAAAACATACGTTTTAAATGATACACGGGGATATGTTGAATTAAAGCCAGTCATAATTCATTCAAGATTTATGTATGGTCTTTCTTCCCCGACTGGCCTCTATATCCCTGGGGATGCTGGAGAATGTGCCAGGTGTCCAGTAGACATAGCCTGCTGGAGGTCTTGGGCCCAGAGAGGGACAGTACTAATGCCACGTGTTTAGCTGATGTTTAGTTACTCTCTGGATTAAATCAAGAGAGAAATTGAGCAACTCATTTGATACAAAAGCTAAAACTGAGTTTTGCTGTAATACAGTTGTAGAATAAAATGCTCAGCTGGCCCATTGAGAGTTGGTTGCTGCCGTGATAGGCGTAAGGGCTGTGTTGCTTTTGCTGTGGAAGTTTATTCTCAGTATTTCTTTACAGTTGGCAGGTTAGAAGGAAAGCGTGTTCAAGGTACTTGAAGTTTTGTGTTACTTAATAGTGTTCAGAGACTTTCCAAACATTAATAAACACTTTGCCTGATGGCTTATCCTTATGTTACGTACTAAAGTTGAAGTGATCTAAGAGGATAAATAGCACCTGCCCTGACTTGGAAAGTCGTTAAAATGTGCCTGTTTTATCACCTTGCATAAGCATTTACAGTGATGAGAAGAATTCAGAGTCATGTGGAGTTTGATATTGGTGTGTTGGGGCCAATCCTTGTTCTGCACTCAGGGATCACTCCTGGTGGGCTTGGGGGACTACATGAGGTTCTGGGGATCAAACACAAGTCAGCCGCTTGCAAGTACCCTACCTGCTGTACTATTGCTCTGGCCCAGCCATCTGGTATTTTTTTGTGCAGCATATATTTATAGCTTTTTAACTATGTTTTGAATAACTTTAAATTATTTACTCAACATTTTGGAGTTTTGCTCATTTCTTTCTGGTTTTTTTTTTTTTTTTGCTCTTTTGGGTCATACCTGGTGATGCACAGAAGTTACTCCTGGCTCTGCCCTCAGGAATGATTCCTGGAGGTGCTTGGTGGACCATATGGGATGCTGGGAATTGAACCTGGGTTGGCCGCGTGCAAGGCAAACGCCCTTCCCGCTGTGCTATTGCTTCAGCCCCAGTTTTGCTCATTTCTTGACCTGAGATGTGTACTGCTGGCTTTTCCATCTGGAGAAGCCTGTGTTTTCTCTTGAACATATCTCACTCTCTGTCTCTCCCCTTATATTTTTCCAAACATATCTTTCTAAATAGAGCTTTTACTTTAGGGGCTGGAGTGATAGGATGGTGGGTAAGGTGCTTGCCTTACATTTGGCTGACCCAGGTTCAATCCCCGGCATTCCATGTGGTCCTCTGAGCACTGCCAGGAGTGATCCCTGAGCTCAGAGCCAAATGCTGAGCGTTGTCTAGGTGTGTCCTCCTCCCCCCCCCCCCAACCCAAAAACAAACCTTTAGCTTAAAAAATATTCTAGCTTACCTAGAGGAATATGCACTTTGTTTACTTGGGGGCCCCCCCAGGGGTGCTCGGGCTTCCTTCCGTTCCCAGGGACCACTCCTGACAGGGTTTGGTTGGTTGCTGAGGATCAGACCCGGGACAGCTGCATGTAAGGCAAGCGCCCTCCCTGCTCGGATATGTCCGTGGTGATCATGTCTGTTATGCTCATCATCCAATCTCCATAATGCTTAGCATAATGCTTACTAAAAGGCCCTGGGCTGCGAGGGAGAGCCGGTCAGTCAGTCACCCCATTGAGTACCACGGTTGGGTCTGCTGGCCCGGCTGCTTGGCTGGGTCTTCTTCCTCTCCCACCACTCCATGTGCTCTGGGTATTGGGTCGGACAGGACGGGACTTTCTTCGGTGGAGGGTATTCAAGTTGTTCTCCTAAAATCTCCAAATTGACGCTGAAAATATACCAGACACTTAATGTTTGTCAAGTGCAGAAATGATGATGAGTCCCGCCAGATGCTGTCATCGTCCCTGTAGCTCAGAGAAATGACCTTCCTCAGTCAGTGAGCTGTGCCCCTCTTCAGTGCTTTCCAGCAACTCAGTTTGCTTGTTTGTGATTTTGTGTTTGCAGGTGAAATTTATGAAGACTATCCCTGGTACAGCGCTAGTGGAAATGGGTGATGAATATGCCGTAGAAAGAGCTGTCACACACCTTAACAACGTCAAATTATTTGGGAAAAGACTTAATGTTTGGTAATTTTCTTAAGTATTAACTTTAAATGGATAGTGAAGGTGTGGTAACTTTGACCATCAACATTCACCTTGCTGTAAGCCTGCTACCTAAACCACAATGGAAGAATCACCTAGACATTTGCTTCAGTAGGAGGAGGTCTGCTTCCTGGAGGGAAGCTGCCACAGAGGGTGGGCATGGCGGGGTTGCATTTAGGACAGAGAAGAGACCACTGTGACAGTGATAGTTGGACATGGTCACTCTGGACAAGAACTGAGTGCCGAAAGGAATAAAGGGATATACATGAAAATCTTTCAGTAACTGTACTGCAAATCACAGTGCCTGAAAGGACAGAGAGGGAGGCAGTGAGAGGAGGAGGGAGGGAAGGGGGAAGAGAGGAGAGAGACACAAAGTGTCTGCCATAGAGGTGGGGGTGGGGTGGGATTGGCAGGAGGGAAACTGGGGACATTGTTGGCGGGAAATGTCACTAGCGAAGGGATGGATGTCGGACTATTATGTGGCTGAAATCCAGTCTTGAATCAGTCGTAACTACGTATCTCAAAGTGATAGATGCAATTGAAATATACGCATATTGTAAAGGAGTTGAGGACACCTGAAGTTCGCAGCTACGGTGTTGTCATTTTCAGCAAGGTATTCAGATCGTAGTTCAGGGGCCAGAGTGATAGTCTGGCAGCTAAGGCACTTGCCTTGCATGCAGCCGACCCGGGTTCAGTTCTCGGCACCCCATATGGTCCTTAAAGCACGCCAGGAGTGATCCCTGAGCTTAAAGCCAGGATTAAGCCCTGAGCACCACTGGGTGTGGCCCCAAAACAAAACAAACATCGTATTGTTTAGATTTCACTTATCTAGAAGTTTTATGATAATAGATTGCAAGTTTAGTTTTTCTAATATGAAAATTTAAATAGATTTCTCCCTCTGGTATTTAAACTCACGTAATTTAAATGAAGTATTTGCATAAATGTTTTAAAATGTTAAATATTTAAGCTACTCAAATAACTGAGTATGATTTTTTTTTGGTTAAGATCAACGCAGGCAAAATATATTAACATTTGAGACCTCTTACTGCTTTTTCCTAACAAGGTGTATGCTGTATTTTTTCCCTTTCCAATCTCCAGTGTGTCTAAACAGCATTCAGTTGTTCCAAGTCAGATATTTGAGCTGGAGGATGGTACAAGTAGCTACAAGGATTTTGCAATGAGCAAAAATAATCGCTTTACAAGTGCTGGCCAAGCGTCTAAGAACATAATCCAGCCCCCCTCATGTGTGCTGCATTATTATAATGTCCCGTTGTGTGTAACAGAAGAGACCTTCACAAAGGTAGTCACTGAAATACAGATGTAAAGAATGTTCCTTTTTCTGGGGCCGGAGAAATAGTACAGCGGGTAAGGCTCTTGCCTTGCACGCAGTGACCTGGGTTTGATCCCCGGCATTCCCGATGGTCCCCTGAGCCTGCCAAGAGTGATTTTTGAGTGCAGAGCCAGGAGTAAGTCCTGAGCATCACCAGGTGTGACCCAAAAACAAACAAAAATGGTACTTTTTCTCTTAAATACTGTCTCTTATTTAGCCTCCTTATCTTAAAGTCTCCTGTTTCTTTTGCTTTTGATAGTGTTCTGTGATTTATTTGCTAGTTCATTATTTGCCCATAGTATTTTTGATCTCCATTCCTCACTGGTTCCTTGTTGTCATTTTGCGGCTCCATCTTTTTGAGTTTGAGTTTGAATGAAGATATTAATTCTGCATTCAGAATTTTATTTTATTTTTTTAATTTTAAGCAGTGACAGACGATACTTTTACTGGTAGGGTTTTGTGGGCAGAAAATTTTTCCACCGTGTTCTAAAATCTTACCCATGACAAAAGCTTTTTTTTTTCCTTTTTTTCACTGTAAGAAGTACTTCAGAGTTTTTTGGTTTTTTTTTTTCAAACTTGACTCCCTGTCCTATGTACTAAGATAAATTTCACCATTTCTGAGAATATTATTTCAGTTATAAGGCTGGTGTTTTTACTGTTTAATACTGTTCACTATTGAATTATTTACTAATTTTATTAGACTACCACTATTTCATTTTGTTTTGTTTTTTGGGGCCTTGACTGGTGGTGCTCAGGGGCTACTCCTGTCTTGTTGCTTGGGGATCACTCCTGCTTGACTCAGGATCATGTTTGTGCTGGGAATTGAAGCCATGTGGGAACATGCTCTCTCTCCAGCCCCTAAACTGTCGCTGTCCTAATTGATTTTGTCATCCAGCTTGATGCCTAAAAATATCTTTGGTTTAATCAATTCATGCTGCACTCAAACACACCTTCAGTCCTACCATAGATTTATTTTCTCGACAAGTAGGAATGTTACTAGGGCACATTTTAATGGAGTTTCACATTTCTTTGGCAGTTGTGTAATGATCATGAAGTTCTTACATTCATCAAGTATAAAGTGTTTGATGCAAAACGTAAGTGAACTTACCCTCTTTTTAACTTTTGTTGCTTAATTGGTAAGCAATTAATAACTTGGTTCTGTTTGTTCTAGCCTCTGCCAAAACACTTTCGGGGCTTTTAGAGTGGGAGTGCAAAACCGACGCCGTCGAAGCCCTGACAGCACTGAATCACTACCAGATACGGGTTCCAAGTAAGTCTGCCTGGGAGCTTCCTCTACAGACATTGTGGACACTTGGAAAAGTAGCAGACTTGGTTTGGTTTTTCAATCCAGAAAAGTATAAAGGTCTGAGAAAGGCATAAACCCTCCCCATTAGCCTAGTATTTATGTTAAGCTGCGTGTTGTATAATTGCAATAGGAGGTGCTTAAAACAGCAAATATTTTCACCCTCTCCAGGGTCAGTTCACTGCGGACGGCTCCGATCTTTTTTCAAGGTTCCAGTTGAGCTGGTATCTGGCCTTCCTGTGGGCTGGGACGTCTGCGTCCACAGCACTCACGGGTGTGTGCAGTTCTGGGGAGGCCACACTGAATAGTTCCCATTTGCTCTCTTTTTGGGTGGGTGGGGGGAAGGTTTTACCGAGTGAAATTGTACTTGGCAGTACTGCCTTGGATGCATTGCCACGCACTTCAGGGCCAGAACCCCCAGCTAAGAACTGTGTACTCTGTACCATGGCATTTGAAGCGTAGTGTGGGCGCTGCTGAGGTCGTATCAGCTTGTCCTTGGAAGCTGACGGGACCAAACTCAGCTCTGACGAGTGGTTAACGCAGAGGCCCTCTGCTGGAACACTCGGAAGCGGGGTGCAGCTCACCCACTGATGTGACCCTTGGCCCGCCGGGAGTGTTGCCTGAGCTTCACTAGATGTGGTCTCAAAACTACAACAGTACAACATAACATGAAGAAGGGAGCTCTTCTGGGCCTCTGGGGTCGCGGTCATCTCTCAGAACCAGAAGGTCAAGACGGACGGGAGCAGAGACGCAGACGCCAGTGCTTTTGCATGGGGTTTCATAGTCCTGTCTGTCTCTGGGTTTGGAGCAGCACCTGGCTATGCACAGGGCTTACTCTTGGCTCTCTGCTCAGGAATCACTTCTGGCTCTGGTCAGGGACGTATTCAAGGTTCAAGTCCTTAAAGACGGAGACACTTTTTAACCTCTGGATACTTTGAAAATACTGATATATATGACTTTTTATGTGAATCTCCCCCAAGGAATTGTAGGTGTTTTGGGGAAGGGGGTTTGATACTACCTTGGCGATCCTCAGGGGTAACTCCTGTCTCTGCACTCCTTGTGGTGCTCAGGAAGCCAGGTGGAGTGCCAGGGATCAAACCCAGGTGGGGCCCATACAAAGCACGTGTCCTGCCTTGCTGTGCTGCACTCTCTCCAGCCCCAGAGGAGCTGTAGGTCTTAATACTGAAATTCTGATGGAGGATGGAGCCTGCGAGTGAGTGGCTCAAAGGGCTGGGAGCCCAGGGTCTATCTTAGCATCCATCTCACAGTCCCCTAAGCTGCCTGGAAGTAACTCGGGAACCCCGTGCAGGGACTGTTCTCTGGGCATTGTGGTACCCCTGCTGAATTTCTGGTCTATTAAGATACCAGAATTGTTTTCTTTCTTGTGATTTCTTATATATAGTCAGTTGATGAATTATTTCTGCCTGGATTGAAAAGTTTATATATATGTAGTATTTTTGTGAATAATACCAAGTTAGCTTTTTTTTTAAAAAGTGATTTCAGAATTTGCATGTTCTGTGCCGATCAGAGATTTTTAGTATATCAGCTTGACGTTTTCAACTGAGTATCTCCGTGTGCATTCATTCCAGTCGTCCCACTTCCCCAAGTTTTATTTGCATAAGCTTTTATAGAGGAGTTACCAGCGACAGTATTTCCTACATAGTGAACTTTGCTGATAGAAAGAGACGATCGATATTCATCTTAGGATAATTTACTGAGAATCACTCTGTGTTGTCTCTGAGAGCCTCTCGAGTAGTAGGAAGAGCTGGAGAGACAGGACAGCATGCAGGGCGCTCTGCGCCAGTATAGTGAGGAGGGCACTTGCCTTACACAGGACCAACTCTGCTCAGTCCCTGGCACCCCAGATGAAGTGATCCCCAAGAGCAGAGTCAGGATAAGCCCTGGGGAGCTTAAGAGATAGTACAGCCAGTAGGGCTCTTGCCTTGTATGCAGCCGACCCGGGTTCAATCCCTGGCATCTCATATGGTTCCTCAAGCACCACCAGGAGTAATTTCTGAGTGCAGAGCCAGGAGTAACCCCTGAGTATTGTCAGGTAAGGCTCCAAAACACCTCTCAAAAAAAAAATTTTTTTTTTCCTTTTCTTTGTAGTTATAGTAGTTAAAACATGCAATAATTGACTCTACTAATGTATTAGTCATCTTGAAAGTTTGGTTAACAAATTTTTTAATTTTAACTTTTGCAGATGGTTCCAATCCGTACACATTGAAACTTTGCTTTTCTACATCATCCCATTTATAAGAAGAGGAGAGCATGTTAGAATTTATGATCATCTTTATTACAGTTTTAAAGTTATACTTCACTTAAAAAAATCTAAAATAATTGATCTAATGTTGCCTTGCTTACTTTGATTTAATATCTTGTTCTGTAATAAACAGATATTTTGCCTTTGGTAAATTTGTTGTAAACTTAAATACTGAATTGTTTTCATTTAAAAATAGAATATCATAATGTAGGCCATCTAGAGTTCCCAGATATATATGATTTCTAATCTTACAGTTTTCCTTTCACGGTGAAAATATATTTGCATTCTTAATGCTAATTAACTGCAAGTATTTTTCCATTGTCTATGAGATTAATGCAGGTGAAAGTATTGCATTTTAATATTAAGAATTCCCATTACACGTTTAGATGTTTAAGTATGTTGCAGGTATTCATATTAAATACAACTTGTATTTATTATTTTAACCAAGTTTGGGAATAACATTGCACAGATGGAGTTTTAATTACTACAGATTTAGCTGATTATATATTTCTGAACAGCTAATAGGAAAATGGATTCATGTGTACAGTATGCACTCACACTTAGTCTTTTTTCTTTTTTTAAGTCATGTTCCATTTGTATTGATGCGCCTCTGTTTCTAGTTCCAGTTTCAAGATTTTATAAAGTTACAACAATTAGTTAATGTGTTCATCTTCATTTGTTGCTTGTGATTTGATCTCAAAAATACGCTTGGTATTTGGCATTGAGATTACAAGAAGTTGTTATTAACAACTTTGCTTCTAGATAATCTTGAGATCCATGAATGAACTTTAGGGAGTCTGTGAATCTCTTAAAATTGTACGTAGAATTTGGGGTACTTGCATTTTTTTTACTCTTGAATCCATCAGTAATATATGTATTTTTCTATATGGTGCAAGGTATAAGTGACTAATTTTATTTTTATTCCAAACAGATAGCTATTTGTTTCAACACCATTTATTAAACATTCTTTCTCCCACTGGATCTGTTTTGTTTTTTCTTTTTGGGGGAAAATTGGATAAGGGTAAGTAAGTATTGAGTAGAGCGTGGGGCCAGAGTGATGATACAGCAGGGAAGGCATTTGCCTTGCATGCGCTCAACCTGGGTTCAATCCCTGGAACTGCTCGTGGCCTCCTGAACTCAGAGCCAGGGGTCAGCCCTGAGCACGCACAGTATGGCTTTCCTTCCCCCCAAAATAATAAGACTAGAGCAGACTATGTAATACTACACAAACTTGTTACCAAGCTCCCAGCTTTTTTACTCTAGGAAAATGGTAACACTGCAACTTCTATTTACTCGTGGAGGCGGAGTGTGTGCAGGTTTTATTGCCACACAGTGTGCTGAGCGATTACTCCTGGCTCTGTGCTCAAGGATCACTCCTGGGACTCGTGGTGCTGGGGATCGAACCTGGGTCGAGAGAGTACTCGACAGAGTACAGGGCAGAGTGATAACTACAGTGTGTAGGGCTCTTGCCTTGCAGGTGTCCAGTCAGGTTCAACCCCTAACACCACATCTGGTCTCCCAAGCCCTGAGCATCGCTTGGTGTGACCCCCATAAAAAATCCACAGCAAAAAACCCAACTTTGTTTTGGTTTTTAACATCAAAAAGGCTGCTTGCTGTATCCTCTTCGAATTGAAGCAGGGGCTAAATTTGAAAAACTGCTTGGATAGAAAACTTAGAATCTAATTAAAGCGTGTTTGTGATCCTTCCCCTTGGATTCTAGCAGCAGTGAGCGGCGGCATCCTACTATGCAGCCCTGCATGGTCAGTGGCCTTGACCTTGCCAAGGACCCACTCTGTGAGCCTTTACGGTAGCAGTGTCTCTGTCCCTGGGCTCTCCCAGAGTGCCTGAGGAGAGACGCGGAGCTCTGGAGTGTCGCCAAGGAGCACGTGAGCTCCTGCTCGCCGCCTCTTCAAATCTCCACTGCCTTGCAGCTCACCTGAGGCTGAAGAGCGTTCCTGTTATTACCTAATGTTTTCTCCGATCAGATTGCAGGTAGGGCATTTGCCTAGCACTCAGCCAAGCCAGGTTTGATTCCCAGCATCCCATATGGTCCCCTGAGCACCGCCACAAGTAACTCTTGCACGCAGCCAAGAAGAGAATAAGATCAATAAATCTGGGGTTCTAGCCTCATGGCAGCCTTAGGTTTTGGGTTGTCGGAGACTCTGGGACCGACCATCAACATCAGGAAAGAAAAAGCCAGGGGTTCCGGTTGATAGTATAGTGGGGAGGGTGTTTGCCTTGCACGTGGCCGATCTGGGTTCAGTCCCTGGCATCCCATGTGGTCCCCCGAGCACTGCCAGGAGTAACCCCTAAGCATTGGCAGTTGTGATCCCAAAAAAACCAAAAAGAGAAGCCAGAAAGGGTCCGCTCTGCCTCCCATGGTTCCTGGCAGGGCCGCCGCAGGGTTCCGTGGCTGTCACGGCTGCTTGCTGGGCATCCATGATACTCGAGCCACAATAAAGACTTTCGAGTAGAAAATTCTTGCATTCGACTCGGGTGCCAGGGGCTCAGTTACTCACGGAGTCTTTCTGATCCCACGCAGCCGTGCTCGGGTTGTTTTGGCTGAGTTCTCTGGAGTGGCCCCTGGAGGTGCTTTTGGCCCAGGTTCCGTGCCAGGATCCAAGGTGGGTGGGCATGCCTTCCCCACAGCAGTTGTCGGCTCCTGGAGAGTCCAGGGCCCCGTGTGCCACCACCACCCCTTTTTTCATCCTACAAAAATCTAGGGCAAGATGAACCCTTTCTGGGGAGTAGTTTTGGCTGTGGAAGGCTTAGGGAAGAAGCCAGGAACGGTCCTAAAAGATGACGGTTGGGGGAGTCTGGCAGGGCCCCAGACCTGCTGAGCACTGCTTGGGAGCACCCCCTGCCCACATACATACACCCCCAGTAATCGTGCTGTGGACCGTCCTGCAGGGGTTACTTTTTTTTTTTCTTTTTTGCTTTTTGTGTCACACCCAGTGATGCACAGGGGTTATTCCTGGCTCTGCACTCAAGAATTACTCGTGGCGGTGCTCAGGGGACCATATGGGTTGCTGGGAATCAAACCCGGCTTGGCTGCGTGCAAGGCAAAACGCCCTCCCTGCTGTGCTATCACTCTAGCCCCCAGGGGCTTGCTTTTTTCAATGAAAACATTTTGGTTTTGGGGGACACCTGGCCGTTCTCAAGGCTTCACTCCAGGCAGTTGCTCACGTGCAGTCCAGGGCTCGAACCCGGGTCAGCGGCATGCCAGGCAGGCCTTACCCGCTGTCCTGGCTCCCTCTGCCCATCCCTCTCTGTTCTGACCCCGCCAACTGTGCTCCTATAGCCACTGCTTTCTGTGTTAATGCAGGGTTGTGTGGTGTCACTGAACACGAAAGGAAAGGGATTATGTGGTGAGGAGGCTGGGCCACACCCACCTGTGCTCAGGGGACCACACCAGGCTCGGCCTCAGGCCCATTACTGTGACTCCAGCTCCCAAAATATTTTGTTACAACAAAAGTAAACGGACAGATTGGCCCAAGAGTCTGCCAGTAAACACTGTGCCGACTTGTCAGTCACTTGGTTTCTTGGACATTTGAACTACATTTTCTGAGCCCAGTACACACAGCAAGCGTGAAATGGCCAAGGGAAAACTAAAAGCCAGCTTTGAGCTGATGGACCAACAGAAGAATGGCAAAAGCACCTTTCCTGATGCCACACACAGCACCGTCCCTGAACGGGCACTGAGCACGGTGGGGTGAGTGTCCGCCCATCAGCAGAATCAACCCTGCTGGCTTTGAGGCTCCAGGTCGCTGTCTCTGCCAGGGCTCGGTCCTCATGCAAGGCTAGCCAACAGGCCTGCTGCGGGGCCACACCGGCGCACCGTGCCAGCGTGCTGGCTGGCCTGGTTCCACTTCCCCTCGGGCTGGCTCGCCCCCACCAGGGTGAGTGAGGCTTTTGCAGGTGACGGGCCAGCTTTCTGCCCGTTAGCTGACCAGCGCGGGGTCCCCTGGCTGGACAGATATGGAGGCTGGGGTGTGTGGGGGGCTGTTGCGGCATCACCCTGGGCTCGGGGCCCGGGGTGTAGGCCAGGAAGAGTCCCAGCAGTCCCGGGCACAGTGACACCAGAGGATACGTTTTTCTTCTACAAAGCCTCTGCTTTCTGCAGCTGCTGGAGGGGACGTGGGGGTTGTCTCCTAGAGGGCTTCTCTGGCCAGGCGGAGCCCTCTGTGGGTGCTTCAGCAATGCACCCCCAAACCCTGGTTTCCTCCACTGCCAGACAGCGGGACCCCCTCTCCCGTCTCACTCCACCTCCCTTTCTCCTTGCTGCGCCAGACTGTTTCAGAGACGGTCTAATTCCGGGGTGTTTGGGGTGCAGTGTGCTCTAACCTAACCAGGAATGCCCTCTGAGCCCCTCCACTGCTCAGGGCTCTGGGAGGGAAACTGAGGTAAGGAGTTCTTGGCAAGGTGGGGGACTCCCTGTGCTCTTCCTGCAGTGCTCTTTTGGAACAGATGGTCCCTGGGTGCTGTGTCCTGGAGGTCCTTGGGGACCCCGAACCCAGCACCTGTGCTTGTGGACGCCCCCACTGTAGGAGCAGCAGCCCAGGATCGGGCTGGGTGAGGGGAGACCCCCACGCCTGCTGGGTGTCAGCGCCTGCACGGCTCCTGGAGCCTGTGCTCATGGGGATGGCACTGGGCCACGGTGGTGTGGAGCGTGGTCATGAGACCCTCCACCTGCTACAGTCATCACGGTGACTGTGGCCATGGCCACTGCCAACCCCCCCCCTTTTTTTTTTCTTTTTGGCTCACACCCAGCAATGCACAGGGGTTACTCCTGTCTCTGCGCTCAGGAATTACCCCTGGCCGGTGCTCAGGGGACCATATGGGATGCTGGGAATTGAACCCGGGTCGGCTGCGTGCAAGGCAAACGCCCTACCCGCTGTGCTATTGCTCCAGCCCCCTGCCACCCCCTTCGAAGGGCAGATTGTGCTCCTGGAAGACAGAAAAGCTCCTGTGGGTGTCAGGGCCCCATCCTGGCCTTGGCTGCAGGTGCCATCAGGGCTGGCGGCACGGTCGGAGTCGGTTATCTTTTCCACTTTGTCCGAATCCAAAACTGCCCTGGGCAGCAGGATGCGTGTACCCGGGCCCTGGGGCCGTGTGCTGGGCGCTGAATCCAATCAGCCCTGCGCAAGTTCCGGCTGGTGCGGAGCTGCTGCTGAAAAGGGGCCGGCCAGAGTCCAGGTTTTGAACACCGCTCAGGGGAAGGGGCAGCGTCTGAAGCGAAGGGGGCAGGGGACATTGTGTTCACGGCTTTCCTCTCCCCCCGGGGGAAATCTAGGGCAGAGGAGGTCTGTGACAAGCCCTGCACCACCCAGGCCTGCGCCTGCTGTGGGAGACGGTCCCTGCCGGTCCTCGGGGAGCAGGGCATGGCTCTCTGCGGAACAGTCAGTCCTTAACCTCACCCAGGTGTTTTTGGATATTTCAGGAGGAGAATTTCAGCAGGAGGGTGCGCGCCTTGCCTGGCCCACCCGGATCCGATCTCGGGCATCCTCAGAATCCCTGAGCACCGCCAGGAGAGACTCCTGAGTGCAGAGCCAGGAGGAACCCCGAACACTTCCGGCGTGACCCCAGATTCAAAATAGAGAGAATGTCAGGAGGAGAAGTTGAATAGTGAAGTCAAGCGGCGTTTCTGGAATTCCGAGGGAGGGAGATGCCCGAGAGAATTCGCGCTTCTGCACAGGGAGCCCCGAGAGCCCCGCACAGTGGGGCTGGCGGTTGCTCGCACGTGGCAGTGCCCGGGCTGAGCCCTGCTGCCAACCGCGGCCCCTGGGGTCGCGGGTGCCATCTCTGAGCACAGAGCGAGGAGGCAGCCCTGAGCACGGCCGGGCGCTGTGCTGCTGACTGGGCCGGTTTCTGGGGGTCCGCCCCAGCGCCTTGGGCTTTCTGTGCTTCGGGGGTCGGTCGCGGGGGCAGCCGCGGGCGCAGCTCGGGCCTTGGGGTTCGCCTTCATGCCCCGTCGCAACGCTCTGGTTCCTGCTGGCGCTTCCCTCTGGGCGGGCTGGTGCCAGTTCTTGGGCCCTCCCTCCTGTGTCCGAGGGGGTCCAGCAGGGCAGGCGGGCGGGCGGGGGCGGGGCTGGTGACCAGCTCCCGGGAAGCGCCAGAGCCAGGCGGGCGTCGCAGCAGCTTTGCAGGGAAGCTTTGCCCCTCTTGCTCCGTTGCAGGAAAGCTTTGCCCCTCTTGCTCCGTTGCAGGAAAGCTTTGCCCCTCTTGCTCCGTTGCAGGGAAGCTTTGCCCCTCTTGCTCCGTTGCAGGGAAGCTTTGCCCCTCTTGCTCCGTTGCAGGGAAGCTTTGCCCCTCTTGCTCCGTTGCAGGGAAGCTTTGCCCCTCTTGCTCCGTTGCAGGGAAGCTTTGCCCCTCTTGCTCCGTTGCAGGAAAGCTTTGCCCCTCTTGCTCCGTTGCAGGGAAGCTTTGCCCCTCTTGCTCCGCCGCAGGGAAGCTTTGCCCCTCTTGCTCCGTTGCAGGAAAGCTTTGCCCCTCTTGCTCCGCCGCAGGGAAGCTTTGCCCCTCTTGCTCCGTTGCAGGGAAGCTTTGCCCCTCTTGCTCCGTTGCAGGAAAGCTTTGCCCCTCTTGCTCCGCCGCAGGGAAGCTTTGCCCCTCTTGCTCCGTTGCAGGAAAGCTTTGCCCCTCTTGCTCCGCCGCAGGGAAGCTTTGCCCCTCTTGCTCCGTTGCAGGAAAGCTTTGCCCCTCTTGCTCCGCCGCAGGGAAGCTTTGCCCCTCTTGCTCCGCCGCAGGAAAGCTTTGCCCCTCTTGCTCCGTTGCAGGGAAGCTTTGCCCCTCTTGCTCCGCCGCAGGAAAGCTTTGCCCCTCTTGCTCCGCCGCAGGGAAGCTTTGCCCCTCTTGCTCCGTTGCAGGAAAGCTTTGCCCCTCTTGCTCCGTTGCAGGAAAGCTTTGCCCCTCTTGCTCCGCCGCAGGAAAGCTTTGCCCCTCTTGCTCCGTTGCAGGAAAGCTTTGCCCCTCTTGCTCCGCCGCAGGAAAGCTTTGCCCCTCTTGCTCCGTTGCAGGAAAGCTTTGCCCCTCTTGCTCCGCCGCAGGAAAGCTTTGCCCCTCTTGCTCCGTTGCAGGGAAGCTTTGCCCCTCTTGCTCCGTTGCAGGAAAGCTTTGCCCCTCTTGCTCCGTTGCAGGGAAGCTTTGCGCCTCTTGCTCCGTTGCAGGAAAGCTTTGCCCCTCTTGCTCCGCCGCAGGAAAGCTTTGCCCCTCTTGCTCCGTTGCAGGGAAGCTTTGCCCCTCTTGCTCCGTTGCAGGAAAGCTTTGCCCCTCTTGCTCCGTTGCAGGGAAGCTTTGCGCCTCTTGCTCCGTTGCAGGAAAGCTTTGCCCCTCTTGCTCCGTTGCAGGAAAGCTTTGCCCCTCTTGCTCCGCCGCAGGGAAGCTTTGCCCCTCTTGCTCCGTTGCAGGGAAGCTTTGCCCCTCTTGCTCCGCCGCAGGGAAGCTTTGCCCCTCTTGCTCCGTTGCAGGAAAGCTTTGCCCCTCTTGCTCCGCCGCAGGAAAGCTTTGCCCCTCTTGCTCCGTTGCAGGAAAGCTTTGCCCCTCTTGCTCCGCCGCAGGAAAGCTTTGCCCCTCTTGCTCCGTTGCAGGGAAGCTTTGCCCCTCTTGCTCCGTTGCAGGAAAGCTTTGCCCCTCTTGCTCCGTTGCAGGAAAGCTTTGCCCCTCTTGCTCCGTTGCAGGGAAGCTTTGCGCCTCTTGCTCCGTTGCAGGAAAGCTTTGCCCCTCTTGCTCCGTTGCAGGAAAGCTTTGCCCCTCTTGCTCCGTTGCAGGAAAGCTTTGCCCCTCTTGCTCCGTTGCAGGAAAGCTTTGCCCCTCTTGCTCCGTTGCAGGGAAGCTTTGCGCCTCTTGCTCCGTTGCAGGAAAGCTTTGCCCCTCTTGCTCCGCCGCAGGAAAGCTTTGCCCCTCTTGCTCCGTTGCAGGAAAGCTTTGCCCCTCTTGCTCCGCCGCAGGAAAGCTTTGCCCCTCTTGCTCCGTTGCAGGAAAGCTTTGCCCCTCTTGCTCCGCCGCAGGAAAGCTTTGCCCCTCTTGCTCCGTTGCAGGGAAGCTTTGCGCCTCTTGCTCCGTTGCAGGAAAGCTTTGCCCCTCTTGCTCCGTTGCAGGAAAGCTTTGCCCCTCTTGCTCCGTTGCAGGAAAGCTTTGCCCCTCTTGCTCCGTTGCAGGAAAGCTTTGCCCCTCTTGCTCCGTTGCAGGAAAGCTTTGCCCCTCTTGCTCCGTTGCAGGAAAGCTTTGCCCCTCTTGCTCCGCCGCAGGGAAGCTTTGCCCCTCTTGCTCCGTTGCAGGAAAGCTTTGCCCCTCTTGCTCCGCCGCAGGAAAGCTTTGCCCCTCTTGCTCCGTTGCAGGGAAGCTTTGCCCCTCTTGCTCCGTTGCAGGGAAGTTTTGCCCCTCTTGCTCCGTTGCAGGAAAGCTTTGCCCCTCTTGCTCTGCCGCAGGGAAGCTTTGCCCCTCTTGCTCCGTTGCAGGAAAGCTTTGCCCCTCTTGCTCCGTTGCAGGAAAGCTTTGCCCCTCTTGCTCCGCCGCAGGGAAGCTTTGCCCCTCTTGCTCCGTTGCAGGGAAGCTTTGCCCCTCTTGCTCCGTTGCAGGGAAGCTTTGCCCCTCTTGCTCCGTTGCAGGGAAGCTTTGCCCCTCTTGCTCCGTTGCAGGGAAGCTTTGCCCCTCTTGCTCCGTTGCAGGGAAGCTTTGCCCCTCTTGCTCCGTTGCAGGGAAGCTTTGCCCCTCTTGCTCCGCCGCAGGGAAGCTTTGCCCCTCTTGCTCCGTTGCAGGGAAGCTTTGCCCCTCTTGCTCTGCCGCAGGGAAGCTTTGCCCCTCTTGCTCCGTTGCAGGGAAGCTTTGCCCCTCTTGCTCCGTTGCAGGGAAGCTTTGCCCCTCTTGCTCCGTTGCAGGGAAGCTTTGCCCCTCTTGCTCCGTTGCAGGGAAGCTTTGCCCCTCTTGCTCCGTTGCAGGAAAGCTTTGCCCCTCTTGCTCCGCCGCAGGAAAGCTTTGCCCCTCTTGCTCCGCCACAGGAAAGCTTTGCCCCTCTTGCTCCGCCACAGGAAAGCTTTGCCCCTCTTGCTCCAATGCAGGAAAGCTTTGCCCCTCTTGCTCCGTTGCAGGGAAGCTTTGCCCCTCTTGCTCCGCCACAGGAAAGCTTTGCCCCTCTTGCTCCGTTGCAGGGAAGCTTTGCCCCTCTTGCTCCGCCGCAGGAAAGCTTTGCCCCTCTTGCTCCGTTGCAGGGAAGCTTTGCCCCTCTTGCTCCGTTGCAGGGAAGCTTTGCCCCTCTTGCTCCGTTGCAGGAAAGCTTTGCCCCTCTTGCTCCGCCGCAGGGAAGCTTTGCCCCTCTTGCTCCAATGCAGGAAAGCTTTGCCCCTCTTGCTCCGTTGCAGGAAAGCTTTGCCCCTCTTGCTCCGTTGCAGGGAAGCTTTGCCCCTCTTGCTCCGTTGCAGGGAAGCTTTGCCCCTCTTGCTCCGTTGCAGGGAAGCTTTGCCCCTCTTGCTCCGTTGCAGGGAAGCTTTGCCCCTCTTGCTCCGTTGCAGGGAAGCTTTGCCCCTCTTGCTCCGTTGCAGGGAAGCTTTGCCCCTCTTGCTCCGTTGCAGGAAAGCTTTGCCCCTCTTGCTCCGTTGCAGGGAAGCTTTGCCCCTCTTGCTCCGCCGCAGGAAAGCTTTGCCCCTCTTGCTCCGTCGCAGGAAAGCTTTGCTGCTCTGCCACTGGGCCGAAAGCAGCTGACAGGCCCGGCCACCGCGGGGGCCCGGGACAGGGGACACTTGTCTGGACGTGAGTGTCCGCACCCCGGGCAGAGACCCCCTCGGTGGAAAGGTGTCCCCCGTCCCACCCTTTGCTCCTCCCTCCTTAGGAGAAAGACCGAGTGCGCCCCCCCGGGTGGAGGGTCTGCAGGGAGGGCCTCCGGGTCCCTCGGGGCGGCGGGTCCTGGTCCCCCGGCGCCCCGGCACCTCCCAGGTCTGCCAGCAGAGGGCGCCCCGGGGCAGGCGACGGCCGGTCCCGGACGGTGCCGAGTCCCTGGACCCGGCGGGAGAGTCGCCGAGGCTTGGGAAGCGGGAGGGCAGCGCGCGCAGGGGCGGGCGGGCGCGCTCGGGAGGGGCCTTTGCGGCCCGGAGGCCCCCGGCTCTGCCCCTCGGGGCGCGGCCCACCTGCCCTCACCCTGCGCGTCGGTGACGTCTGTGTGACCCCCGCTGCTGCAGGCGCCCTGAGCACCGCCCGAGGAGCGCTGTGGGGCAGCAGGTGTGGTGAGCACCGCCCGAGGAGCACTGTGGGGAAGAGGTGCGGTGAGCACCGCCCGAGGAGCTCTGTGGGGCAGCAGGTGTGGTGAGCACCGCCCGAGGAGCGCTGTGGGGCAGCAGGTGTGGTGAGCACCGCCCGAGGAGCACTGTGGGGAAGAGGTGCGGTGAGCACCGCCCGAGGAGCTCTGTGGGGCAGCAGGTGCGGTGAGCACTGCCCGAGGAGCTCTGTGGGGCAGCAGGTGCGGTGAGCACCGCCCGAGGAGCACTGTGGGGAAGAGATGTGGTGAGCACCGCCCGAGGAGCTCTGTGGGGCAGCAGGTGTGGTGAGCACCGCCCGAGGAGCACTGTGGTGGATGCCGGTGTGAGTACCACCTGAGGGAGCACTGTGGGGAAGAGGTGCGGTGAGCACCGCCCGAGGAGCGCTGTGGGGCAGCAGGTGTGGTGAGCACCGCCCGAGGAGCTCTGTGGGGCAGCAGGTGCAGTGAAGCACCGCCCGAGGAGCACTGTGGTGGATGCTGGTGTGAGTACCACCTCAGGGAGCACTGTGGGGAAGAGGTGCGGTGAGCACTGCCCGAGGAGCTCTGTGGGGCAGCAGGTGCGGTGAGTACCGCCTGAGGAGCACTGTGGTGGATGCCGGTGTGAGTACCACCTGAGGGAGCACTGTGGGGGCCTAGGTGTGGTTTGCCCCGCCTGAGGGAGCACTGTGGGGCCTCAGGGATAGTAAGGCCCTCTGAGGGAGCCTCCAAGGCCAGGGCCTTGCTACACGCATGCGGAGCCCGGAGCTGGGCCCTGGTGTGTGAAGTGACCTGGGGGCAGGCGAGTCCCCCCTTCCCGGTGCCTTTGCCCTTAGCCCAGGGCAGCCAGGAGGGGGGCCGCAGGGGGGCCGGGCTCCCTCTCAGGCCTCTCCCAGAAGGAGCTGCTGTAGCCATGGCCAGTAGCTGCCTCGTGTTTCTTTCCTTTTTCCTTTTTGTGTATGTGTGTTTGGCTTTCTGGGTCACACCTGGCGACGCACAGGGGTTCCTCCTGGCTCTGCACTCAGGAGTTACCCTGGCGGTGCTCAGGGGACCACATGGGATGCTGGGACTCGAACCCGGGTCGGCCGCGTGCAAGGCAGCCGCCCTCCCCGCTGTGCTATCCCTCCAGCCCCATCCTTTTTTCCCTTCTTGAACACAAGACACCCTGCAGGGGGGATCGCGCCTGGGTCAGCCTGAAGAGCGTGGGAAGGCTCGCTCTCAGATTCCACTGAAGACGGGGCGGGCAGAGTGTGAGCCTTGCCAGTGGCCAGCCGCAGCTCAATCCTCGTGACCCATGTGGTCCCCAGCCCCTCCAGCGCAAGTCTGAGCACCACCGGGAGTGACCCTGAAACTAAGCCAAACCCCAGAACCCCAAAACCCACAACAATAGCCAAAACAAAGGGAAGTTTTGCTAGGAAGATGGGAGGCCCCCCAGTCGGTACTTTACCCGCAGACCGTTTCCGTGTGATGGACATACCCTGCATCCCTCCCCCCGCCCCCGCCACTCACACTCTGGGTCCCCTCCCAGCCCCCAGCCCCTGGGCCATGGAGCAGATGTCCTGTCCCCATTCCTGAAAGGGCAGAGAGCATCTCTCTCTAGCTACAGCGTATCGTGAAGGGGGTCCCCGAGACACGGAAGGGGCACAGGAGGATGTGCCCAGGAACTGTGCACCAGGCTGTGGAAGCCTCAAGGTGTGCAGGAGGAACACCTTAGGGAGAGTGTGAGGGCTCAGGGAGATTTCGAGCCTTGAGGGAGAGTTTGAGTGCTCAGGAAAGTGCGATCTCTAATGGAGAATGTGAGGGCTCAGAAAGAGTGTGAGCCCTGAGGGAGAGAGTAAGCCTTGAGGGACAGTGTGAACATTCAGGGAGAGTGTGAGGGCTGACGGAGATTGTGAGTTTTACTTGGTAGAGGATTTAGGATTCTCTTATCATCTGCGAATAGTGAGAACTTGATTTCTTCCTTTTCTATCTGAATGCCTTTAATGTCTTTTTCTTGCCTAATCGCAATTATAAGTACCTCCAGTAATGTGTTAAACAGAAGTGGTTATATTGGGCATCCTTGTCTTGTCCCTGGTCTTAGAGCAAATTATTAATTTTTCCCCATTGAGGATAACGCTTGCCATGGGTTTGTCATAGAAGGCTTTGACTATCTTGAGGAAAGTCCCTTCAAAACCCACTTTGGTGAGAATTTTCATCATAAACGGGTGCTAAATCTTGTCAAAAGCTTTATCTGTGTCTATTGATATGATCATATGATTTCTATCTTTACTTTTTTGATATGATGAATTATGTTGATTGATTTCCGAATGTTAAACCATCCTTGCATCCCCGGGATGAATCCCACTTGGTCGTGGTATATGATCTTTTTGATGAGTTGTTGGATTCTATTTGCTAATATTTTGTTGAGGATCTTCGCATCCGTGCTCACCAAAGATATTGGCCTACAGTTTTCTTTATTGGTGGTGTGTTTGTTTGCTTTTGGTATTAGGGAGATATGTGCCTTATAAAAGCTGTTTGGGAGAGTTCCTGTTTTTTCAATTTCCTGGAAAAGGTTGAGGAGAAGTGGCAAAAGGTCTTCTTTAAATGTTTGGAAGAATTTTCTAGTGAATCCATCTGGGCCTGGGCTTTTGTTTTTGGGAAGACTTTATTACCACTTCAATTTCCTTGATATGAATGGGTCTATTCAGGTATCCCAAGTCTTCCTGGTTCAATCTTGGGAGATTATAGGAATCCAGGAATTTATCCATTTCTTTTAGGTTCTCTTGTTTTGTGGCATACAGACTCTCAAAGTAGTCTCTGATGATCTTTTGAATTTCACTGGTTTCTGTTGTGATGTCCCCCTTTTCATATCTGATTCAGTTTATTAGCGTTCTCTCACTTTCTTTCTGAGTCTTGCTAGTGGTTTATCAATCTGATTTATTTTCTCACAGAACCAGCTCTTGGTTTTGTTGACCATTCAGATTGGATTTTGGGTTTCCATGTCATTAATTTCTGCTCTAAGTTTTATTATTTCTTTCCTCTGAGTGTGAGGACTCAGGGAGCATGTGATCCCTGAGGGAGAGTGTGAGGGGTGAGGGAGAGTGTGAGCCTTGATTGAGAGTTTGAGGGCTCAAAGAGAGTGTGAGCCCTGAGAAAGAATGTGAGTGCTCAGGGAGAGTGTGAGCCCTGATGGAGAGTTTGAGCATTCAGGGAGTGTGAGAACCCTGAGGAGAGTGTTGAGGGCTCAGGGAGAGTGTGAGCCCTGAGGGAGAGTTGGAGTGCTCAGGGAGAGTGTGAGCCCTGAGGGAGAGTGGGAGTGCTCAGGGAGAGTGTGAGCCCTGAGAGAAAATTGTGAGGGCTCAGTGAGAATGTGAGCTTTGAGGGAGAGATTTAGTGCTCAGGGAGAGTGTGAGCCTTAGGGAGAATGTGAGGGCTCAGGGAGATTTTTAGCCTTGAGAAAGAGTTTGAGGGCTTTGGGAGAGAGTGAGCCTTTAGGGTCAGTGTGAGGGCTTGTGGGGAGCCAGAGGTTTCCATCTTGGCTCTGTTCCTCACAAGCACATGGCATCCCACCACGCGGCCCTTGGATGATGCAACCTGGCTAGCCCCTCTGTAAATCTTCACTCCTTACACGGCTATCTTGACTGTCCTCCACTGATCGATAGCCCACCTTGTACGGCTGTCTTGACCCTCTGTCCACTGACCATTAGCCATGACAGAGATCAGCCCATTCTGTTTCGCGTGCGTGCCACCTTAACGTATATAAGTGCCTTGCAGACAATAAAGCTTGTCACATGTTCCCCGTCCAAGTCTTGCGTCCATTTCTTCTCATTCAGGAGCTCCCTCGCCCAGGATATCCCTCATAGGTGGAGTCCTGCAGGTCGGAACCCCACAGCACCCCAAGCACCCCTTATCACCCCACACGGAAGAGCATGTGGTTCATGATCAGGTGGGGCTCGGTCCACCACAGTGCCTGTGCCTATAATCTGTAATGTGGCTCCTCACACCCCAATGGCTCCCTGCACAGCGCTTGGGATCCTGACATGTTTCTGCTCTGGAGTCTGACCTGCAGCAGAGACCCACAGGTTCCTAGCTGGGGCAGGAAGGAGGTGGCCATGTGGGTCGACCAGAGTGGAGGCATAGGCACCAGAGGGGTCGGCTCTGTGCAGTCGATCATGTTCCCGATGGGAACCAATTCCGAGTAGGGACGGGCGAGGTGCTGAGGAACCCCGACAGGGCTGCAGGCCTCAACTTGGGAAATTCTGGGCACAGGGGTGGGCTGCATGGCAGGGGAGGAGTGTAGAGCCACTTAAGTATGTGCTTGGGAGGGCTGCATAGTTGGTTATAGTCAAGCCTATGTTGCATTTGCCATCTTTCTGTTGGGAATTTAATCAGCACTCCCCTTGGGGCTAGACTGATACTGCACCCTGCAGAGACCTGGGGACCTGGTCTCCATCCCAGGCACTTCATATGGGCCCCTGAGCATTGCTGGGTAAAAGGTAACGGTAAAGGCCCTCCCGTTGTTCATCGATTTGCTCGAGCGGGCCCAGTCACGTCTCCATTGGAGACTTTGTTGTTACTGTGTCTGGCATATCGAATACTCTCGGTAGCTTGCCGGGCTCTCCGAGAGGGGCGGAGGAATAGAACTCGGGTCGGCCATGTGGGCTGCGTGCAAGGCAAACGCCCTACCGCTGTGCTATCGCTTTTGAGCATTGCTGGGTACGGCAAGAAAAAATCAGTTCCACTTCAGTCCCAGGGAGATGCCAGGATCTGCTCACGGGGAACTGTCCCTCCAGCAGGGAGCATTGTCCTCCTTGTACCTGGGCTGGCCAGTCTGCTGTCGCCAAACTTCCCAGGGAAGCCCGGGTCTCAGGGTCCCACAGAAGCCAGGGATACCTGTCACCCAGCCGGACACCATGCCCTGTTTTGCCTGAAAAATCATGGGGAAAAAATTCATAAAGGTCATTTGACTGGAATCTGTATTTGCTTCCTTTGCTTTCTTTCACAAGAAAACGTAGATTCTTGGGTCTCTGGCAAAGAAACATTTTGTTTCACATATTCCTCTAGTTAAATATAAAGGCATTGCTCAAAATGTCAAAAGCTTGGTTTTGTACTGTCTGTTTGTATAAATGCTTGTCAGTTGAATAAAAAATAATTTCTGGAAATTGTGTGTTCTTGACAGAGAACACGATTGACTTGAAGATGACACTTTTTCTTTTAGACTTAAACATATTTAACAGTTTTTGTTCTGTGAGAAAAGGTGGAGAAGCACAGATGTCATTCCAGAAAAAAGGCAGAGGGATGAACTTTGAGTGTGTTGTCATTTCTTTCTGTTTTAATTGTAGCCCAGGCTTATCCATCTCTTCCAAGAGCAGCTGAACCTGAACATTCAGGACTAGAGTGATTGTTCTAAAGCCAGGAGGAGTCTCAGTTAACTCCTCCTTAATGAACAGGTCACACACTGAATCACTTCAGTCTTAGAGGTGATGTGTGATGTTCATCATTTAAAATTAAGTGGTAATATGTGCTTTTTTTTCTTAGCTGTAAAATGCAGTGTGGCTAGTTTCTCAAGAAGAGAAAGGGTTCTCAAACAGATGATTCTGGCCACTAAGTTACATGTTGATCATTTTTTACCACTCATACAAGATATTTTTGTTTGTTTATAGACAAGTACTGGCAAAGAATTCAGAGTCATTGTTTGAAAAGGATGTGTAGATAACTTTGTACAAACATGGAATGTTATTAAACATTGTGACACGAAAATTTTCATAGTATTACTTATACAACTAGCAATTGAAAAATCTTCTGTGCCAGACCCAGGAATCTCAGCAGTGGATCCGCTGGCAACCCATGCTGGCAACCCATGCAGAATGCTCAGTCACCTCATTCGTGGACAGGCACATAGTGATGATGAATCTGCCAAGTCTTCTGGATATCAACTGATGTACAAATGTTGCTATTAGCATTTTTAAAAATCAGTGTGTGAAGTGTTGAGAGACCTGTAAGTATGGGAGGGGTGTTTGACCAGATTATTTATAAATGATGGGAAACTTTTTATCTTGTTCAAGAGTCTTATATGAATGAGCTTTCTGAAGTTGTTTAGTTTTTCACCTCTAAAATGGTATAATACTGTTTGTTGGTTTAAAAGTAGGAACTTATCCTATGACAAGGTCCAGTAGACCAAAATCATGCAATTTGGAAACTTAATTTAAGTATGTATTTAGATATAATAATTCCTTTTTCGAATTAAGTGGGAAATAGCTCATATTCTTAATTTGTAAATTAAGTCATGGTTATTACCAGTCTTAGACTAACTGCAGGGTATAGAGAACAACTGTTCTACTCATTACAGAGTACTGCTAACTATGCAGTACCGTTAATTATTGAAATAAATGCCCCTATGGTGCTGAGACCACTCTCCACATATTCGGACAAGCCTCATGCATGAAAGAACCGGCAGAGGAACCGGGTCCCAGGGCTGAGATCTCCAAGCCTGCTCGGATCGGAACTGGGCCTCCTCGGATAGGGACTGGGCCTCCTCCACCCAGATCCCCCATCTTCCAGTAGGTAGGCGTCACACCCACCAACTGCCCCCGGTGCCAGGTAATCCCACCAACGGCCAAGACCCAGAGACTATAAAACCCAGCTCCTGGACATCTTATTATCTAGTTCTTACTCTGGAGAACCCGGCAGGCTACTGAAAGTATCCTGCCTGCACGGCAGAGTCTGGCAAACTCCCTGTGGCGTACGCGATATACCAAAAACCAGTAACAATGATGGGTCTCATTCTCTTCATCCTGAAAGAGCCTTGAATATGGCACTTTCTAAAATCTCAGGGCTAGGATGAAGGACATGTTACTGGTGCCTGCTTGAGGAAATCGATGGACAACAGGATGGTCATGATACCGTGCTGGTGCTGTCCTTAATTCTTGTGTAATCTGCTTCTCACCTTTTGGCAAGGTTCTGATAGCATCATAATAATTGGTTTTAGATGGCTTTATTATCACCATCACCTTTATTGTCGCTATCACCTTATGATGTTACCGAACTAAGGGCACCTGACATAAGGGACTCCACTTTTCAGATGTGACCCATTAATAAGTGCAGCCTATAAACAAACGCTTCAACTCCCAGTTCCACCCCCCCCATCCTGATTTGCCCCCACAATGACAAGCTAATTGTTCTTCATGACTATAAACCAGAAAAATCATTAACTGGCTTATTTTGCTTTTGTAACTTGCTTTGCTGATCACAACTTCTGCAGCCCCTTACCCCTGTATCCATTATCTGACTAGGATGTGATTTTTGCCTTTCTAAACTCATCCCTGACTGGTCTGGGGCTGAGTTCTTTGGGACTTGAGTCTGCACGAGGTTGCTTGGCTTCGAAATAGACTCCCATTTTGGTCTCTGAGTGGTGCTCATCTGTGTCTCGTGAACCTCCATTATAACATAACCAAATATCTTAAATATTATTAACCTGATGTTGTATTTGCTGAAGAGAACTCTGTGTAATCAAAAAATGAATACAAAACCGTGGCACTCTCTCGCTGCCTGCACTCTCTTTCCACCTGCATTTGGTGGTCTTGGGCCACTACCCCCACCCAGGACAGCCGATGGCAATGGGCGAATGAAGGAGGAAACGAGGGCCAGGCTGGTTGGTGGTGAGTTGCAGTGTGTTCCAATCTCATCTACATTCTCCTCTCGATTCTCCTTGATCCTCCTCAAGGATTCTCCTCCCTCTTCCCCACTCTTACAGCCTTGGTTATATCCCCAAATCATGAGGGGTTGGGGTAGCAATTACACATAGGTATGGCCATACAATCAACAGATGTAAAGTCCTTCCTTCAGGGGAAGCTTTTCCTAGGACAAATTCTCGTCCAGCAAGATGACTCACGTAAGGGTGAAATATCATCTAGGGTGTGTTTCTTTCTCCTTTCTTTAGTCCAACAGCCATTTTAACATTAATCTTAATTGTACTTCTTAATAATATTAGTCATTTTCATGGACACAGGAAAAGATGCATTAAGCATAAGCATTAACCATAAGGGGTGGCTTTCTTGGGGATATCTCACCATAGATGTCAGATTACAGTGCTCAGGCCAGATTAGTCTTTCCTAACCCTAGCAGGGTCCTAATGCAGTTGTTATTTTTTGAACCATGACAGAATTTGTTCATGACCATGCTCCAACTTGTAGTTAAGCATTATGGTGCTTGGCCTGGCCCATTTCAGGCTCACAGCTTGCCCTGGGCCCATCCTTGTCTGGACCCTGCTTCTGGGGCGCTAGGATTTAAAGGGCAACTGAGGCTTAAATCGAGGAAACTGATGCCCAGGTGTGGATATTTGCAGTCAATTAACTCCCAAGTTACAAAAGCATAGTATTAACTGTCTTCCTGTGTCTATACAATACGGACATTGCTCTAAAATAACTATCCAAAGGACATAAGGAGAGAAGAAAAGCAATATTACACTTACAAATACAAATCCAGTGTCCTAGAAGGATCTGACATTATAAGTCAACAGTCTGAATCGGGGATAAAAGTGATTGACTGGTTGGGGAAGCAGAGCACAGAGAAGAGGTTACAGAGGAATGGGAGTGCCTCAGGAGCACTGTGATGGGTTTAACCCAATAAACCTAAGCTCCCTGTGGAAGGGAGAAAGGACATGCCAATGTTATCCTACATCCCCTATTCACTTACTAAGAACTGAAATGAGCTGTTGCTGTAGCTGTAGTACAGCAGGTAGGGTGTTTGCCTTGCTTAACGCCAACCTGGGTTTTATCCCCAGCATCCCATATGGTCCTCTGAGCTTGCCAGGAGTGATCCCTGAGGTTATAGTCAAGAATAAGCTCTGAACACAGGCGAACAAAAACAAACAAAACCTACCAAATACGTTCTAGTGTTTTTAATTGTACAGTATAAACTACGATCACTGTAAACCCTAAGCATTGTTGGTCTTTTCTTAAATAAAAATGATTTAAATTCATTTTCAGCATATTTGAATCATCAGATTAATTGAGGCTTCTGATTCTATTAAAGATATTATGTTTCTGTTTAAACCAAAGCTCACCATCAGGATAAAACAGATTAAATTCTTAAGGCTGAAGTTTGTTCCTATGACTGATGCCCTAGGCAGTGTTATCAGATCCCCTTGCAACATTCAAAGTATTTTAAGATTTTGTATATCCAAACCCTTCTTTCTCCGTTGCTGTGTCAGTTTTCTCTTATTTAAACCCCCCCTTTTTAAAAAAATTTTCATTAGTGAAACACCATGAGGTACAGTTGTAGATTTACGAATTTTTGTGCTTGGGTTTCAATGATCAAACACCCATCTGTCCACCAGTGCCCATTTTCCACCACCACGGGTCCCAGAATCCCTCCCACCCCCCATCCCCCATCCCACCCTGCCTCTGTGGCAGGGCATTCCCTTTTGTTCTCTCTCTCCTTTTGGTAAACCCCTTTTTAGTTATAGTTTTGTTGCTGTGGACCCTGGCTGCTGCCTGCGACACAAGTGCCCCACCTGCTGTGCTGTTTATGCCTCCTCTCCTAAGGTTTTTTGTTTTGTTTTGGTTTTGGCTTTTTGGGTCATATCTGGTGATGTACAGGGGTTACTCCTGGCTCCTAAAAACCTCCGAATAAAATTTGGTTTTACTTCACTGCTCGCCTTCTGCTGAAATTCTTTTCTGCAATGCAAGGCAAGAGCCTGATCACCCTGGGTAAGGCCTAGGACTGACTCTCCTGCAAAGAGCAATTTCTTGCTCCAACCTGCATCTGTGGCTCCTCAAGAGAGGTGTTGGGGATCAAACCCTGTGCGGAGCAGACCAAGGGGAAGTCAGGTGTGGCTTGAAGGCCTCTTGTGGGCCTGATGGGGCTCTGGCCCATGGTGCACAGGGGCTCATCATAGACTTTGATCAGTCCTAGCCTTCCCAGACTGCCTGGAGTTGGCAGAGGCAGATCAGGAGAAACTAGTGACCATTTCTCACCTCTTGGCCTCATATAAGACACCCCTGGGGGTCACCTACTTCACAACCACTAAACTTTGTAAAGTGCTTGTCAAAGTATAGGCAGTGCCGATGTGGCGATGTGGCGGGGTTTGGGTTGGAGAGGGAATACGGGGAGGAATTGGTGTTGAAATATGATATGTCAAAACTTGACTATCAACAACTTTATAAATAAGTTTTCAATTTAATTTTTTAAAATTAATTTATTTTTTGGGTCACATCCGGCGATGCACAGGGGCTACTCCTGGCTCTGCACTCAGGAGTTACTCCTAGCGGTGCTCGGGGGACCATATGGGATGCTGGGAATCGAACTTGGGTCAGCTGCGTGCAAAACAAATGCCCTACCCGCTGTGCTATCTCTCTAACTCCCTTAAGAAAAAATTTTTTTAAAGCATACTGAATACTATCTGATAATTGTATAATTGAAACCAAAGCACAAAAAATTGTAAATCAACTGTAAAAAAAATAAAATAAAATAAAGGGGAAAAATGTAATGAAATAGAGAAGTTTGGGAGAAGAATCTTTTCTATCCACATGCTTGTATTCCTATTATGCCTCTAGAACACAGGAGTAATGGCAGTGATTTCTATGAGTAAAGATGATTGTGTGTGAAAATCAGAATAAAAAAAAAAGCATACTGAATACTGCTTAGCAGCAACCAAAGATGGACTCATATCCTTCAAATGCTTAATTTATAAGATGCCTCCAGTTACTCTGCAGGTGCTAGCGGTTCCCGCCTTCACCAGAAGCAGTGTAGAGTCTTAACCCCTCTGTTTGCATTTAATGGGAATGGGGAAATTGAAGTGAACTGAGTTTGAATTGTCTTCATTTGTGACCTTTCGTCCCCTGACTCACTCCTGGGAGGCAAGGAGCAAGTAGAGCTGAAAGTCTCTCTGTGCCTGTACGCTCCGCAGAAGGCTTCAGAGAGCCCCTTTGACGTCTGTTGCTGACACGGAGCATGATCCATCCAAATCTGGTCTCTTGTTACAAGCCTGGAGCGGTGGTTCGTGCCAGGTTACGTCCAGCCCATTTCCAGCATGACATATGAAGGTATGTAAGTATATATCTCAAGAGGGGAGATGCAGGCAACCCAGCAGCACATGTGAGTGCAGGAGTCTCACTCAGGTGCGCGGGGCCCTAGCCAGAGGCTCGGAAAGCCGGGGCAGGAGCTCTCGGTACAGATGGGAGGCCCAGCGACGGCTCAGAGGATAGGGATCTCGCCCTCGCGCACGTGGCTGTGGCTGTGGCCAGAAACTGAGGGAAGGGGACAAGGATAGAGCACGACGCAGATCCATGACCTGGCTATGCCCCTGGTGAGAGGCCTGGACATCTTTGGAGGTACCGGGACCCACTTACTTCACCTGTACAATAAGTTCAGGGTTATTTTCGACTCGGCACTCAGGAATCATGCCTGGTGGTGCTTGGGGAGCCATACCGAGTGCTGGAGATCAAACCTGGGTTGCCCATGTGCAAGGCAAGCGCCCTGCCCGCTGTACTATCTCTCCGGCATCTCCTCCTACTCCAATCAAACGTTTTCTTTGGAGATTATTCTGCTTTTCTGAGTTCCTGTTGCTTAGGACTGTGGCCTTGCTTGTGAGCCTCCTGGAGGGTGGCCTCTCCTTAGCCCCCTCCTGGGGGCGTGGCTTCGCTCGTGGGCCTCCTGAGCCTCGTGGCCTCGCCCGGGAGCGGGATGGGGGCGTGGCTTCGCCTGGGTGCCGCCTGGGGGCGTGGCCTCACCTCAGAGCCGCCTGGGGGCGTGGCCTCAGCGCAGAGCCGCCTGGGGGCGTGGCCTCAGCGCAGAGCCGCCTGGGGGCGTGGCCTCAGCGCAGAGCCGCCTGGGGGCGTGGCCTAAGCGCAGAGCCGCCTGGGGGCGTGGCCTCACTTCCCTATTTCTGGCTCCAGTCCAGCCAGGGCCTCTCAGCTGAGAGGACTTTTTCCGCTCCAGCTTCTGGGCCGCTGTGCGCTATTTGGGGGGAGGGGTTCGTCCCTGCCGGTGCATGGCTGGAGGCTGTGGATGGAGCACGCCGTGACCGGGGGTCTGTCTGTGCCCAAACTCCTTGGTGTTGTTTGGTTCCGGTGGTTTTCTCTGTGAGGCTGCAGTCTCTGGTCAGCCCTTGCCGAGTTTTCCCCTCAGGCTTCCACTCAGGCTCTGTGTGGAGGCCGGTCTGTGAGCGTCCACCCGCCCTGCTGACTTTCCCCTGCAGCGAGGCAACTTGAGAAGTTTTGGCTTTTCCCTCACATTCCAGCCAGGGCCCAGACTGTGGACTTCTTTGGCCAGAGTTGGGTGTTTTTTTTTTTTTTTTTTATTTTGGTTTTGATTAATTTTATTTTCGAATTTCCCTCACTGAGACAAAGTGAACTTCCTTCACTGAGGCAAAGTAAGTTTTCCTCACTGAAGCAAAGTATATTTCTCTCACTGAGGTAAAGTCGCATTTTCTGAGAGAGATTTAGAGAGATGTGAGCGGGGAGGGAGGGAGAGAGGCAGGAATTGCCGCTCAGGACAGCCTGGCTGCGCAAACTGCGTCCGTGTGTGCAGATTTGCCCTTTGGAGGCTGTGGTTCTTTCCTTGGCGCCACATGGCTGTGCGGCACCCCGGGAAAGGTCCCCACCGTGCATGGATGTGGGTGTGACCCTGTTTTGATAGGTTTGTGTGTCTGGAGATTGTGTTTGATACTCAGGGCTGGAGCGATAGCACAGCGGGTAGGGCATTTGCCTCCTAGGTGGCCGACCCAGGTTGATTCCTCCATCCCTCTCAGAGAGCCCGGCAAGCTAACGAGAGTATCCCGCCCACACAGCAGAGCCTGGAAAGCTCCCGGAGGCTTGTTTGATATACCAAAAACAGTAACAAGTTTCACAATGGAGATGTTACTGGCACCCACTTGAATAAATTGATGAACAATGGGACTACAGTGCTACGGTGCAGTGCTACTCTGTGTCTGAGTTTTCAGGTCTTTGGTTTGACTGTCTTCTAAATGATCTTTGGGGACATGGAGGCCATTGCACGTGATGTTTGACTGGATGGGAGGGGTGGTGCTTGTTTCAGACAGCAGCCTGATGCTACACAGGTCCTGTGATACTTGAAGACTCGAGATTGCATCTGTTTGACTGCTGGGTAGGGCGCTGAACTTCAGGGATTGGATAGGGATTTCTCTGTCAAACATCTATAAACATCTGTTCCCATTTCAGTACTGGCCAGTGATGCCTAGCAGTGTTCACAGTCGTATTCAGTGATGCGAAACGCCCCCCACCCTTTTTAAAAAAAAAAAAGCTTTCATTTTTTACATTGAATTTTTTTAATCGAATCACGTTGAGATACACATTACAAAGTTGTTCATAATTGGATTTTAGTCATGAAATCCTCGTGTTCTAACACTCATCTCTTTAACAGTGTATGTTTCTCACCACCAGTATCCCTAGTTTCCCTTCCTAGGGACAGGTACCCTGGTGTGCACCAGAAATGTGCCTTACCTCTTTTTGTGTTCTCCTGTCACTATGTTCTATTTGAAACTGTGATGGGCTCCAGAAGGTGAGGTCAGAGTGCCTGAGCTTTAGAGGTAGGACTCCTGCTTGCCTATTGTTCATTTTTAGCATAATGACCAATGTTACTATGAGAAGATCATTACTGCCCCTTCTTAGCATAAGTGTCTCAAGGGGGCAGTTCTGAAAGATCATGGAGTGTTGAAGGGAGCACGACCACTTAAGACTGCATTCATTTTAAGTATAAGGGGGCTAAGAATTCAGTAGCCCACTGAATAAAAAATAATATTTCTAATGTTACAAATGGGGGATTATAACATTACAGGTTAGCTTCCCCCTGTCTGAGACAATGACTGGTACTGATGAAAGCGTCCAAGTGTCTGGTACACCTGGAGAAATAGTGTTGTGCATCCTTGCTAACTCACATTGCTCTTTGGACTCCTGCTGGGACCACCATGCCCAGGGCCTTCTTCCTGGATGGGTCAGTATTCTGTTCTTGTGTCTGCTGTGCTGTCTTATCTGGGAACCTCATGCTGAGGCTGCCTAGACTGGATCAGTTCAGGAGAAAAAGTGGGCTGAGACCAAGAGCCAAGCTCTTGCCCAGACTCTGCCCCCAGCCAGGTAGGGGCCACTACTCATGGATGTTTGCTGCCCGGCAGAGCAGAGGCCCCTTTGTGGAGGCTGAGCTCTCTCTGGGAGTGTGTGTGAGCAGAGAGCCTAGGCTGCCTCCCAGAGGAGTCTTGGCAAGTTGGGGCTATGTCAAAGGCAAGGGTCTGTGAAGACTGGGAGCTGTTTCCTCTTAGGGCACCTCTGTATCTCTGTCTAAAACCTGGCCTCCGAGAGTCATTTTTTTCTCCTCTTCCTCTTTTTTCTTGGGGGGGTGCACACCTGGTGATGATGCACAGGAATTTCTCCTGGTGGTGCTCAGGGGACCATATGGGATGCTGGGAATCAAATCCGGGTTGGCTGCGTGCAAGGCAAATGCCCTACCCTCTGTACTATCGCTCCAGCACCCCCCTTTTTAAAAAATCTCTTCTTAACTAGGTCTTTGCTCAAAGAAACAGGAACTCTGGAATCTCAGTTGGAAGCCAATAAAGTGAGTGGTGTGTATTCTAGAGATGAGGAGATTATGCAAAGAATTCAAGAAGCCACTTCAGTGCTCCTAAAATACTTTAATATGCTCCACGTCCTGAGTGCCTCCCCATCCTGAGCCGCTTTAATCTGAATGTACGGAGAAAGGGACGAACTCTGCTGTTACCAGCTGGGACTGTCCGCACTGTGTTTTAGAGGAATTCTCAAATGGAACCTTTGGGGGGCATCACATGAGGGGCTAATGAGGAGTGGACAGCTGACTATTATTCCCGGGTCTAGAATACTCCCCTGAAGAGAACTGTACTTTGTGGTCAGAAGGAGAGGAAGAAACTGCTTCTGGAGGCCTCTATGCAAGTCTTCCAGCCCAGCAGCCTCCCCCAGGAGTGAGGCCCCCACCCCTCTTTTTTGGGGGTGGGGGGGCATGAATATTTTTAAAGTAAAAAAATAATTACAATGGATTCTGAGTACTTTATCAGATCTATCTGGAGTCAAATGTTAATCTATCAGTGACCCAGAAGTACAGTGATGTGCTCCTTTATAAAATGAGGAATTAATAAATACCAATAAGAACAATTTAGGGAGAAATTCATATCAAAGGAAATGCCAGAACTGTAATGGTGACTGCTGACTCTCTTCAGCTGCTCGGACCCGGACCCGGATGCAGCCAGAGGGATGGGAGGGGCAGCACGGAGCTGCTGAAGTGGCCGCACGGGTCCAAAAGCACAAGGGCATCTCCGTTACTTTCAGAATCTTTGTCTCCAGATTTTGCTCCTTGAGACAGGAGTGATGATGCCATTTCTTTTTGATCATTAAGTGGAACCCCTTCCGCAAGCAGCCTGTGCTATAGTGCTGTGGAATACCATCCAATTTTGGACATAAGGCCCTTCATCTCTTTCACCGGATCATCCCATTAGAGCAGACTATGAGAAGGGGGATACCGAGAATTTTATATGTGCCTACCCCCAATGGATGATGTCACAAGGGAGGGGACCCTGTGGACAAGCCACAGGCGACTCTTAGGTGCTCATCTGGCCAGATCCCCTGTGGGATCTTCGCTCAGGGGTGTTGGTATGAGCCCCCCACTCAGGCCATACCTCGGAGGACCAGCATCTAAGACGGATATCTCCATTAGGCTGAAATGGTCGTCCATGGAACCGCATGTTAGAGCCCACCAGATCCTGTAGTGGGTGCCCTGGGACTGAGTCAAACACCCACCCAGACATTCACGACACAGACCAGAGTCTAGAAGACATTCCCAATGCCCGAGCCAACTCTCAAAACCCAGAAAACCAGGAGTGCAGAAAAAATGGCGCACAAACCCCAGAAAATAGTGCTGCCTCTGGATCAACATCAGAGGCCTCAGTGGCACCTACATTCCTGTATTTCCTGTAGAGGCCCAATGTCACCTCTGGAACTCCATCAGAGGCTTCGGATGCAAATCCTCAAGCAGGGAGATCAGTCCTGGGGAACCCAACTCATCGTTCAAGGCACACCCAGCAGCGCTTGGGGTTACTCCTGGCTCTCCACTCGGGAATCACTCCTGGTGGTGTGGGAACCTTGTGCCTACACCCCAATAAACGATGCCCCGTGGCCCCCCCGTGGGGTGACAGAGTAGAACCTGGCTCGGCCACATGCAAGGCAAACCCTATCCCCACTGTGCTGTCAGCGACTTGCTCACAGTAGCTGAGGCTTCTCCACCGTGGAGAGGGGGTTGCAGTCTTGTCCCCGCATTACATATGAAAGTATGAAAGCACAGATCGCAAGAGGGAGATGCGGTGACACGTGTGCTCCGGCACGACCTAAGCGGAGCAGCCTATGTGGTCAAGTTGGCTTTTAGAGATTTCTCAAGGGCTGCCCCGTGCAAGTCCATTGCTAGGATTGTTGCGGGGGTGGGGGGTGGGGGGGTGTCACTTTACATCTCACCCATGGAACAAGTGGCCAATCAGAGTAGGAATGGGAGGGCTGGAGGGTGGGCGACAGGAGCAGATAAAAGAGTCCCCAGACCCACTTCTTTCTCCTCCCGGCTCTTGGACTTTCTCCCCTTGGGTGTCCAGGGTCAGGTAGGGCTCTGAGTCCCCAGGGCCTAGCATGGGCAGGCTGCTTGGGCCCAGCTAGGACCGGTGCAGACAGAGGTTCAGGTCAGGCTGGACTCTGACGCCCAGCAGCGATAAGGAGGGGGACCAGGGGGTGCACGTGGCCACGTCTGGGGAGGAGGAGACTCGGTGCAGTTGGGAGGCCCAGCGACAGGCCCAGAGACCGGGGATCGCACGCAGCCAGAGCACAGGGATAGAGAGCGAGGCGGGGAGTGAACAAATCATCCCACGGGCAGAGAGACCCGGGGGTCCTGGAGCCACCCGGACCCACCCCCTTTATTCTGCAATCAGGTGGGGGGGGGGGTAGGTCTGCTCGGCACTCCGGACTGCCTCCTGGCGGTGCTCGGGGACCCGAGGGGGCGTTGGCATCACGCCTGGGTCGCCCACGTGCGAGGCTCAGCCCTGCCCACGTCACCTCCCTGCTGACGTCCTGCTTCTCTGGCTTTCGGCCAGCTGGGGGTGGGGTCTCCCTTGCAAGGGCCTCGGGGCTAGAGTAGTGTGCCTCCTGGGGGTGGGCCCCATTCCCGCTGCCTGGAGGCCTGGGGCTCCAGGGGCGTGGCCTCAGCTCTGAGCCGCCAGTGGGCGTGGCCTCCCTGGGAGCCTCGTGGGGACGTGGCCCTCGTGAGACTCGAGCGGCTCGTGAGCTGCCAGGGGGCGTGGCCTCATCTGTGACCTACTGGGGGCGTGGTCTCACCGCTGAGCCGCCAGTGGGCGTGGCCTCGCCTGTGGGTCTCGGGGGGTGTGGCCCCGCCAGCCCCGCCTGGGGGCGTGGTCCCCCTGTGAGCCTCGTGGGGGCGTGGCCTCGCCCGGGAGCTGCCTGGGGGAGCCGAGGGGGGAGGGGCGGGCGCTCAGGGGGAGCCGCTGCTGCACGCCTGGGGGTCTCCTGCGGTTGTGGTCAGCCTTGGCGCCCCGTGGCCTGGGAGGCCCTGACCCATGTGGGTGTGTCCGGCGCATTCGGGTCACGGTGTGTGTGTTTGGAGCTTGTCTGCAGGCGCCTGGGGCCCTGAGCCTTAGGCCCTTGGCCGCCTGCCCTGGGCGCCCCTGGGGACCCTGTGGCCGCTGTGCTGAGTCCCTCAGGTGAGCGGGGTCAGTGCTGCCGAAACAGTGGCCGGTGCCGCTCAGGCCAGGCACTCGGGACAGGGCGGGTCGCGACTGGGCCACCCGGGTGGGCTTCGGGGCTGGAGCAGAGTCCCCGCGCAGCACACCCACCCCCCTTTCATTGCCCGGGGAGGCCCTGCCCGCCTCACCACTGCCCGGAGCTGTCCCTGACTTATATTTTTTTAGATTTTTATTAGTGAAACACCATGAGGTATAGTTGTAGGTTTACAAATTTTTGTGCTTGGGTTTTAGTTATACAATGATCGAGTACCCGTCCCTCCACCAGTGCCCATTCCCCACCTCCACTGATCCGGAATCCCTCCCACCCCCCTCTGTCCCCGTCCCCCCCCCCCCCATCCCACCCTGCCTCTGTGGCAGGGCATTCCCCTTTCGATTGTTTTCAATAAAGCTCTTCTTCTTAGTTTCTGAATTTTTACGTTTTGAATTGGATCACAGTGGGATACACGTTACAAAGTTGTTGATGATTGGATTTTCCAGTCCTGAGATCCCAATGTCCCCACACCCATCCCCTCTCCCGTCGACGCTTCTCACCACCACTGTCCCCAGCTTCCCTCCCCAGGGCTAGGTACCCTTGCGTGCCCCAGACACGGGCCTCACCTGACTCTGTGTGTGCTTCTGTCACCAGGGTCCACTGGGAGCTGTGGGTGGGCTCCAGAAGATGAGGTCAGAGCACCTAGGCTTCAGAGGTAGGAGTCCTGCTGGCCTCTTACTCCCCTTTAGCATAGTAACCCGTGTTACTATTAGGCCATCACTGCCCTTCCCTAGCATACGTGTGTCAGGGGAGCAGCTCTGAAAGATCATGAAATGTTTTTTGTGTTTTTTTTTCTTTTTGGGTCACACCTGGTGATGCATAGGGGTTACCCCTGGCTCATGCACTCAGGAATTACTCCTGGCAGTACTCGGGGGACCATATGGGATGCTGGGAATCGAACCCGGGTCGGCCGTGTGCAAGGCAAATGCCCTACCGGCTGTGCTATCACTCCAGCCCCTGAAAGATCATGGAGTGTTGAAGGGAGCACTCCTTCTCAGACTGCGTTCATTTTGAGTGAGTGAGTTAATTCACAGTTGCAATGAATAGAAGGCATTGCGATGAGGGTCAGTGGGAAGCAACAGGCTTAGCATGTGGCAGGCCAGGGACTGTAGCATTGCAGGTTCGCTCCCCCCATCTGAGACAATGGCTCGCACTCACTGTCAGGTGCAGGGTGCCATGTCCCATGTTCTCACACACCTCTCTGCCTCTGCATAGTGAGTGATTCAGTCAGAGGAGCATCCAGGTCTGAGAGCACTGGGTGACCACCCGCACCCCCCAGAGGGCTCCAGGAGAAATCCATAGAGATGGAGTGTGCTGGGTGTCTTGCCAGTGACCACTTGCAGACATCACTCTAGCCCTTACACGCACGTGTGTCCTGACCATATCCATCCATGGGTTTTCAGCCACCATTACGGGTCTATTTCCTAGGTTTTCCTGCCAGGCTCCAGAACCCCGGCATGCATGCGTGGCTTGGTGCTCATCGTGTTCCACCAGAGACTCACGTGGCTGCTCCTGCCGCAATACTGTCAGCTTCCCGCTCCAGAATGCCTGAGATGGAGGCGCTGTGCAGGTGAGTCATCGCCGATCACACACAACACACGTGTGTCACATGCGCATTTTCACATCACGTGGACAAGTCTTGTTCCATTCAACTGTGGTTAATCTTTTCCAATTTTTACAGTGCCTAAGTATGATTCAGGAATGAAGTTTCTCTATACAGTGAAATATGTGTAATGAACAGACCCTTGCTGCACGTCTCCTGTGTCTGTTCATTTACATCATGCGGCTGTTTCCTGGGTGTGTTCTTTGACATCACTATAGAACATGATAAGGGATTAGATTTTAAGAAATCCACCATTTGCTTCATGAACGCGTAACAGTTGCCAGACTCTAGTTGTTGTTTTTTTCCCCTAAAGTCCTCGTATGATGGGACCAGACCTACACATTAGGGGGTGCTGGTTGTCTCTTGGCCACCAGATCATCCAGTTTCACCCTTTATATATATCCCCTGAATAGCAGTGGTGTTCAATTTCGAGCATATGCACAGGGTCAGGCATTGAGCACCTGGGGTATGGTCCAGAAAGACCTCCTAAGGCAGGATTAGAAGAATTTCTGCTTCCCTCCAGGTGCTGCAGATGGGCCCATGATAGCCCCAGGGCACGCTTGGCTTGTCTTACCACTGGGCCACAGGGAGCAGAGAGTGGGCAGGTCAGGGGCCCCCAGACATTACCTTGCACATTACCTTGCTGTGGTTGGGACCTACGTGCCAGAGACTTTGCTCTGTATCTTGTATGTGCAAGGGTTGTGCCCCCTTGCTGAAGTGTTTTCTTTGAATTTTTACCCTTGATTTTAAACAGGTGAGGGTCCAGATAGCACGCACTGCAGCTTGCAGGAGGTCCAGATTTCATCCCTGCCACTGACTTCATGAGCCCGAGCTCAGATCCAGGTGTTACCACTGAGGGCTGATAGGTGCATTTGTGCTTTCAGTGCGAAACCAGGCTAGAGTAAATGGGTTTCTTTTACTTTTAACCATATTAAAAGTTTTTCCTTTTGTCCTGTAGAACTTCCGTGTACTTCTCACATTGTTGAGTGAGTTGTAGTGCAGATTCTGTAGATCCCACTTTCTCCACATGCCTATTGTCTAGCGTTTACTCACGTGTGATCATTGATGCTGTGAATAGCCACGTACAGCTCTTTGCCCACTGTTGGATTCTGCCCCGTGTGGAGCTCTTGAGACTCCTAGTGAAATGATAGGAGGTAGAGGACCTGTCTGCATTTCCTTAAGCAGCATTTTCATATTTGCTTTGCCTGTTGCGTTTGCTTTGCATATTCTATTGCTGTATGATCTTATTTCAGGTGTTTTTGGTGGGGCACAATAGAGGTTGACAGAACCAGGCACTGTTACCAATGTTTGTCATTCACTGACTTTGAAATGGTTCTGATGCTCAGGTTGCTGTTATGAAATGATGGATATGACCTACAGTCCTTATGTAGTATCCATTGCCTTGTTGGACTCTTCATTAGGTTATAAAGCCATGCATCTGAATGGTCCAGTCTGCTGTGACGTACTATTACTATGCACTTCTAACCACTGCAGAGTCCTTTTATTGTGAAGTTCACCTCATGACTCGCAGTTGTTCAGATTGTATTTCCATGCTCTCTAAGCAGTAGCTCCACACTTTAGCTGTGTGCATTTCTGCTATGACAATGTTGTTTCTGCTATGTGCAGTACCCAATGTCACTGCGAACTTTAATCCTCTGATTTTCCTCCTGCTGGTTTTAACATTCTTAAAACCTTCTGACAACCTACCTTAGCCTTGTCAAAGGACTGTACTGTACTCCCCGTCTTTGGAAGTACTTTGGCTGATTATTACCCTGAGTAACAAATCCCCAGAACACACTCACCCTTGGAGCTTCACTCACTCTTTCAGCAGGGATCCGCTCCTTCAGTTTTGGGTCCTCACAGTTTATTGGGGTTTTCGGATTAAATTCTATATCAGAGAGTCCTTACCGTTGCGGTCCCTCTTCTGGTGCCAGTAGCCTGGGACCAGTCAAAGGTGAAAAGGCTTTGAAGCAGTAACATTGTGAGGCTTCAGGAAAGAAACGGAAATGAGAGAGAAAGCATGGGGTCCTCATGAACTGAGGACCTGAATGTAATCAAACACAGATGCTCTCACAAGTTCAACCCTCACATAAGATGCATTTGCAGAAATCACCATTATCTAGCAGGCTGTTTGACACAAGAGTAAGTCATGACTCATTCTCATGTATATGCTTTTTTTTTTTTGGAAAAAAGGCAGTATGTTCCATGCTCTGCAGCACTTACTTTGCATGTTCATGGCTCCATGTCCCTCTGGTGGCTCTTGGTTGGACGTCACATCTGACAGTCTGCATGGCATGCCTTGTTATTGTTCAGAATTTGTTTTGCAGTCTGTGCATTTAGATTTCGTGGCTTGCATTTAAGTTTTAATGACTTGATTTCTGACAGACGCACACAGAGCATCACTGCTCATGTGCCGTATAGTGGCAGTGCTTTTTCCACACAGCTGCACAGCCCAACCCTACACAGTGTCAGATCAGAAACGTGTCTGCATCCTTGTCTCAGGCACCATTACTTCATACTTTCTCCAGTGCTGTGTTCCTGTATGTGCACTCTTGTGGCACATGTCAGTGTGACACATGATGGATTTGCTAATGATTTACGAACCACACATGCACACACCCAAGCCTAGAGACACAGAACGTGGTTTTATGCCTTAATTACTCGCACGTGTACTTGCTTGTATGTTTTCAAAAGGCCGGCAGTGCTCTATCTCTCGTCACCCACATTTGGTGGTCTCCGGACCACCATTTCCCCCACCCCGGGGAGGTTGATGTCTATAGGTAGGCGAAGGAAGGAACGAGGGCCAGGCTGGTTGGTATCAATTGTAGTTTGTTCCAATCTTCACTCCCCTTCTGCTTCTCTCTCTCTCTCTCTCTCTCTCTCTCTTTCTCTCTCTCCTCCCCCCCACCCCGCCACGAGCCCCTCTCACTTCTGACTCCCCCGCTCATTATCCTTCCAGCTCTGGATCTGACTCTGACCCCTGGAGCCCAAGTCCCCTCCGATCTTACAGTCTTAGTTTATATAGTAATCACGTAGAGTGGTGACACAAAGGTGGGTGGAACATTAACAAATCAACAAAGACAGGTAAGACCACTCCTCCAGGAGATTAAGTCAAGGATAAAATCTCATCTAAAGAGATGACTCCAGATTACTAGGAGATCTGCTCAAGGGTGGGATCCCAACGAGGGTGTGTTCTTTCCTCAGCTAGTAATCCACTTAAATAGTTGTAGTAAATCTACTTCTAATATTTCTAGCAATGTCATTCTGTAGGAGCATAGTAAGAGATATAAAATTAAGGTTTGGTTCTTCCTGAGGACATCTCGCTATATATTCCGCAGTCCTTAGGCCAGGCTAGTCTTCCTAGCCCCAGCAAGGTTCTAGTCTCATCGTTATCATGGCAGCATTTGTCCATGATAATGCCCTCAACTTATAGTTGAGTATTGTGGCGCTTTGGCCTGGCTCATTTCAATGCCAGGGTAGCTCACAGCTTGCCCTTGGTCCATTCAGTCCCTTGTCAGGACCCTGCTTTTGAGGTTCTAGGAACTAAGGGCAACTGAGTCAAGAAAGCAGATGCCCAGGTGTAAATAATATTCGGAGTCAATCAACTCCCAAGTTACAAAAGCATAACATTAATTGTCTTCCTGTGTCCATACAGAGAGGACATTGCTTTAAGATATAACTTAAAATACAAGTTCTGTGTTCTTAGAAAGATCTGATCTTATAACCTAACAGAATCTGATTAGGGAGAAAAGGTCATTGGCTGCTTGGGGAGGAGAGCATAGAGAAGAGTTTACAGATAAATACAGAGGAATGGGAGTGACTCTGGAGCACTGTGATGGGTGTAACCAATAAACCCAAGCTCCCTGTGCCATTATTATCCTACACTTGCTGGCATGTGTAAGCCTGCAGAGCTCACCCTCTGGGTATGATCGCCATTGCTTTATTTCCTGCGTTTGGGCGCAGGAAGTTTCAGGGATTGCATGCTGTCATCTGCGTGTAACACAGCTGCACTTGCACTGAAAATTGGTCATCTTTTCCCACAAGGAGCTTCCTGGGAAGCACCATCTGTATTTTATGACAGTGAGTCCCGAAGAGCTTTTCAGGACTCAGCAACTTTATGACAAGCACACTTTGAAAGACCACTGTCCAGCTGGAGCGATAGCACAGCGGGTAGGACGTTTGCCTTACATGCAGCCAACTTGGGTTCAAACCGCGGCATCCCATATGGTCCCCCAAGCACTGCCAGAAGTAATTCCTGAGTGCAGAGCCAGGAATAACCCCTGAGAGCATCGCTGGGTGTGACCCAAAAAGTAAAAAAAAAAAAAAAAGACCACTGTCAACATATGTACTATGTTGCAATATATATACATATATGTATATATGCAATAGATATGCAAAAATATATGCAATATTTCTGATGGATTTCCACTTTCACATGGATGCAAAGTGAGTCCTCGAGTTTCTTTTGGGGAGTCCAGACTAGTTGCATTCTTGTATGCATTTGCCACCCCTGCTTATGTGACATACTATACTCTGTTTCCATGTATTATCCAAGTGTGCTTTTGTTCTCTATTGAGGCTGTATTAGTAGTTGCAGCAGTGTCAGTGTTTTGGATTGTCTGCTACTGCATTCATCCTGAAGGATGATTCGTCTATGGACTGGTTCTCTCAATATGTAGCTTTGCAAGTTTTCTCCCTTTTACTGCCTTAGAAGTGGGCCAGAGAGGAAGTCCCAGTGAAGGAGGGGAAGTGAACTGGGGGACGTGGGAGGCCCATGTTTTCAGGGCATCCATCGATCCTGAAGAAGGTGCATTCATGACGACATTCTAGGCACATAATCAATTTGTGTCAGAGTACTCACTGTGAGTATGAACACTTGGGAGGCCTTTATTTCTTTTTTCGGTTTATTCTGTGCCTTTTGTCAACTTGGAGTGAAACCAGACACTTTGGGTAGACTCCTGCAAGTTATGTGTGTGTATGGTCAAGTCTGTGGTCTGTCTGTGGATGGACATTTCAGTCCCTGTTGCTCTATTTGGCATTCCGGTAGTAACTCAGGAATGCCCCTGGTGAGTGAATGGAGGAGTGTTAGCTGGGTTCCTATTCATACTCAGGACTGCCTCGTGGACATTTGCACATCTTTTATGATGTTGGCCGTTGACTTGTATTCTGGACTTCCTGGAGAAGCTGGATTTTGTGTGGTTGGGGTGCTATTGCAGTGTGCCTTTCATCACCACTAGATGGTGTCAGGTGTTTTAAGTTTTCGTTACAGTTGGGCTGTGGTCTCTCACCGAGTAGGGACTATCCACTCACCATCACTGGGGGTGTTTCAAGGAGACTAATAAAAGACCGGTGCCTGATCTTTTTATTAATTTACTTATTTTCCTTCGGTAATGTTTGTTTGTGCTATTGCCCCTGTGCTGCTCCCATATACTTATGCGATGTGTTTGCGTGTGCTTCACGGTGCTGCTTCTTTTGCTGTTAGGTTTTACATCGTGGCTGAAATGATCATGACTTAGTGTTCCTGAACATTGGTGTGTTTACATTAGATTAATGTTACAGTGGTTATGTGGGGATGTTAAGATTGTGGTTACTGATGTCTAAAAAACTCACTGAAACTGGGATCACTGGATACAGGTGAACACAGATGGTCTCGATAATTCATTGCTCATCTAAGATGCATTTGCAGAAATCACCTATTTCCAACCAGATGATGAAAACAACGTTCAAATTATTACTTATTCTCACATGTGTTGTGGTTTTCATGCTTTGGCTTTGACTTAAGTAAGCCATTGCTTAACATGTAGTGCTAATCATTTTCTTAAATTCTCTATGCACCCTATTTATTGTTTTACCTATATGTTTCGTATTTCTTGGTATGCCTGTATGTTCCATATTTCTTGTGTACCTGTATTTTGCATATTTCTGTTCCATAATTCTGTGTCACAGACATTATTTACTAATCATAAGTTTTCTTTGCTTTATCTCCTGATCCTGATCCTTAGAGCAGACACAGGCATGTGTGTTTATTCACATGCCTGTGGACTCCCATCCATGTGAGCACATTCACTGAAGGTTCCCTTTAATCAGTCATGTTCTATGGAAGTAACTGGCAGATGCAAAATTCACAGCCAAATGTCTGCCTACTATCTCTTGCATGTGCACCCCCTCACACACACACACATCCCTACATGCACACACACGCTCAGACCATGGCAATTTATTCTTTGCGTAGGAAACAGGAATTCTTGGCTAAGCTTCTCAGACCTGAGCATACTAACACACACCTGCTTGTGTTACCTTGGTGCTCACTTGGGTGTGCAAATTTGCTTTACCTTTCATTTTTATCATATGCTTAAATTGCATCTTAAGTACTTGTTAGTTTTTAGTGTGCAAACAGCTTAAGCTGTCACAAGCAGCTCTTGCTTCAGTGCTCATTGTACTGTTTTCAGGATAGTCTGGCTTATGGCACTTGCACTACTTCTCAGGATGCTGCTGCTGTTGCTTCTGGTGGCTCACACTTATATGTGACATTTGAAAGACTAATAGGAATCAAATGTTCTGTTGTCCAACATCCCTATTTTGAGTTTGGCATCTTTATAATTTCATGGCACAAATATCATAGTTATAAATATTTTATTCCGTGATCACACATGCCCAGCGTTAGTACTAGTTAGCCAGTAGTTGAAGCGTGCACATCTCAACTAGTGTTTCTCACACCAGTTCTAAAATCAGGGTCATGATGTTTTGGTTGGTGCAGTCCAGTGTATGGGCCCTTCTTTGGGAATCCTTTCCCTGAGCACTGCTGTGCGCCCTTGTGTGCATTCCTGTGACATTTGTGTGAACACAGTTCCTCATTGCAGAAAACATGGCGTTTCTCCCTTTCTCACCTAGTCACACGTGAGCATTTGTTCTGTCGTGCCACCCCAGCATGTTTGCTAAGCAGACACCTGCTTGTGTTACCTTACTCCTCACTTGGACATGCAAATTTGATTTACCTTCCAGTTTGTCACATGCTTGAATTTGATTCTCAGTACTGCGTTTGGTTTGTGGGGTGTGCTGATAGCTTAAGCTTTCACAGGGAGGCCTTTCTTCAGTGAACATTTCACTGGTTTACCTGTAGTCCGGCTCACAGCACTTTACACTGCTGTCTTCACTGCAGTTGGCAGTAACAAGCACTGCCCCTTCCCTCAGGTTTAACACCTGAACATAGGGTAAAATATTTTACTCTTCTTGACTTCACACGGTAGGTTTCCCAAGTGGCATTTGTGACTAGACTTTGAAAAGGGCGTCCTTCAGCCTGTTCTTTCATTGATCAAACATTTTATACACACCTATTATTTTTTTCCTGATACCTAACCTATGCTCTCTGTCTCTGACTTACCCTATAACACCGTGGCTCTAATTGTCTCCTACTCATACCAATGATGGTGCTGTTGCAGTATCAATAACTTTATTTATGTTCCCTACTTTGTGGCTTGAAGTGATAGTGCAGCATGTAGAGCAGTTCCTTGCACCTGGCCAGCTGGGGTTCAACCCATGACCTCCATATGGACTCATCACTGCCAGCAGTTATCACTTAACACAGAGCCATGAGTCAACCATGACTGTGTAAGGTCCAGTAACATTAAGGAAAGGCATCTTTTTGTTTGATCTTTCGTGCTTGTACCATCAGGTCCTCTATGGATGCATCTGATGCTAGTGTACGTGCATTGAAAGCACAGACAATCATTTTTGTCTTCCTTCATTGTGGCAGCCTAGTTCGGCCTTGAGATTTTATCGGCCTCTCCTTTCTCATCCTTCTCAATGCTGCCATGTTGGTGAAGCCTTCAGGGTCAGGTGAATGAGACCCATTGTAATTACTGGTTTTGGAATACCGAATATACAATGGATAGCTTGCCAGGCTCTGCCATGCGGGCGGAATACTCTCGGTAGCTTGCCAAACGTTGGACATGGGAGTCTCCTGGTGAACGATTCCACAACGAAATAGACCACATCATATTCAATCGACGGTTTTGCCTGACCGATGTCACTGTTGTCCCAAAATTCCAAATGGGATCGGACCACCGTCTCCTTCATGCAAAATTCTACTTCACAGAGCGGGGAGAAAGGGCTGCAAAGTTTAAAAAGAGAACTCCCAGAACGGCCACCAACTGGGAGCTCCTTGGCACTATTGCGGCAACATGGCAAGATGCCATTGTTGACAACATTGACGAGGAATACAATCGACTGGTTCAGCACCTCCATGATTGTGCGAGGAACGCCAAGAGAGAGATAGCCACAAAAAATGCCTGTCCTCGAGAACTCTTAAGCTTATTCGCCAACGTGGTTTGGCGCATGCCTCAGGCAACCGCAGGCGAACGTTTGAGCTCACAAAGGAGTGCAGAGATGCGATCAAGGAAGACCTCAAAGAGAGAAGAGCAGAAGTGCTAGTAGATGCGGCAGAAGCCGGGAAAAGTATTCATAATGCCCGCCTGTCCTTTGCCAACTACAAGACCAAGATGACTGCCCTCCGACGTCCTGATGGATCTATCACATCTTCCAGAACGGCAATGGAGAAGATTATCCATGACTTCTATTCAAATCTCTTTGATAGCCATGTCCACTTGCCAACATACCAAATTCCACAGGATGGATATGTCGTTCCCAATGTTCTCCCTTTAGAAATCTGACACTCCATTTCGTCAGTAAAGAAAGGAACAGCACCTGACCCAGACAAGGTCAGACCTGAACACCTGAAGAACCTGCCGTCAGTACTCATCAATACACTGGCTCAGCTCTTCACACGCTACCTGTCTGAATGCAAGGTTCTGTCCCAATGGAAAACCAGCAGGACTGTACTACTGTTCAAGAAGGGAGACATCCATGACCTTGGCAACTATCGCCTGATCTGCCTATTGTCTGTCATCTACAAGTTGTTCACTCGAGTCATCCTAAATAGGATTGGCAGAACACTAAATGAAGGACAACCATGAGAGCAAGCCGGGTTGCTCAAAGGATTCAGCACCATCGACCATATCCACACGATAACCAAGCTCATTGAGGTTTCTCGGGAGTTCAAGATGCCGTTCTGTCTAATGTTCATTGATTTAAAGAAGGCCTTTGATTCTGTTGAGACGGAAGCGGTCATTGAAGCCCTAGCCAATCAGGGCATTCAAGCCCAATACATCAAGATCCTCCGTGAGCTGTATTACGGATTCACTACCAGGATCTCACCATTCTACAAAGAAGTAATCATTGATGTCAAGAGAGGGGTTCGACAGGGTGATACCATTTCACCGAAACTCGTCAGTGCCACCCTTGAGAACATTATGCAACAACTGGAATGGGAAGGAATGGGAGTGAAGATAGATGGTCGGCAACTACACCACCTCCGCTTTGCTGATGACATTGTTTTAATAACACCAAACATCAGCCAAGCGGCAAAAATGCTGGCCGACTTTGACCGTGAGTGTGGAAAGGTAGGACTACAGCTGAATCTTACGAAGACAATGTTCATGAGAAACTGCCTCGTTCCTGATGCCCCATTCGCTCTCAATGGAACGACCATCTCCGAATGCAACAGCTATGTGTACTTAGGTCGAGAAGTCAACATGACAAATGACCTGGCACCCGAGCTGCGCAGGAGGAAGAGAGCGGCTTGGAACGCCTTCAAGAGCGTTGAAGAAATAGCTAAGAGGGAAATAGCTAAGAGGACGAAGAACCTCCGGCTCTAGGCACATCTCTTTGATTCCACTGTTCTTCCAGCATTAACATATGCCTCAGAGACCTGGGCCCTACGCAAACAGGATGAGAACGCTATTCGGGTCTCCCAAAGAGGAATTGAAAGAGCTATGCTTGGAATATCACGTTTCACTCAAATGAGAGAAAGAATCCGGAGTCCCGACATCCATCGATGATCAAGAATCAGGGACGCTGTCTCGTTTGGCAAGGTGTCAAAAATTAGATGGGCTGGTCACGTAATGAGATTTAAAGACGACCGCTGGACTAGAGCTGTTACCGACTGGATTCCAAGGGCTGGGTCAGACAGAACAAAGTGGGTTGCGAACTCTTGTTCAAAGCAAAGAGAAGAACAACAAAATAATCTTGCCCTGCTTGTGGCTGACAAGGTTCAATACCAGGTATTCAATGGTCCCCAGAACCTGTGGGCCCACATCAAAGCCCTCCACCCCCCCACCCTTCCACCCCCGCCTGGGGCGGCCTGCTGCATCCTTGTGGCCCGCAGGTTCACATGGAAGCGAACCCAAGGGCTGGAAATCTTTAGGCAGGAAAGTCGGGCCACGGCTCTTCCGCCAATGCACCGCGAGAGGGCGCCGTGGGGCGTCTCTGTCCCTTCCCTGGGACGTTTCTCTATGAAATGTCACCCCTGGTCCTAATCTCTCTCCAGGACTCGCTATAGCTCCCCAGGACCCTCAGAATTTCTCAGGTGCTCCCCTGAGCACCACCATGGGTTTTTCCTGTGTGCAAAGCCAGGAGTAACCCCTGAGCATCGCTGGGTGTGACCCAAAAAAGAAAAAAAATAATGAAAACTTGCCTTGCTTGTGGCAGGTGAGATTCAATCCCAGGCATTCCTCATGGTCCCCAGAACCCCACGGGCCCACACCGTATCCCCAAATAAAATTAAAAATCCTCAGTAGAATGGTCGTATTTAGAATTTCCAGGGAGTGAGATTGGCTGCCAAGGCTCTTCATTACGTCTCCATTGTGAAGCCTGTTACTGTGTTTGGTATATTGAAAATGTCACGGGGAGCTTGCCAGGCTATGCCGTGTGGGTGGGATACTCTCGGTAGCTTGCCGGGCTCTCCGAGAGGAGTGGAGGAATCGAACCCAGATCGGCCCTGTTGGCAGTGTGTTAGGCAAACGTCCGACCTGCTGTGCTATTGCTCTAGACCTTCTCAGGGATAATTTTGATAATTCTTAAACTAACTAGTACAAAAAAAAAGTAAAAGAGACAGACATGATCCTTATCACCAGCCACTATTATTGGTACCTTGCTCACCATGCCAACAAAAATAGAATTTGGGGACTGGAGAGAACATACAGTGGGGAGGGCTCTTGCTTTGCACATGGCCTATGCGGAATCAGTCCAAGGAACTAAGCCCTACCAGGAGTGATATCTGAGTGCAGAGTCAAAAGTTAGCTCTGAGCACCACCTGACTAGACCCAAAACTGAAAAAAAGTATTTAGAGTAACATCCTTCATACATTTAGCTCCAGATCCATTACTGAAGCACTCATGTACATAGGTGAGGAAACAGTTTGGGCCTCGAAGATAAACAAACAGGAGAGTGAAGATGTATGAAAATTATAGCCTTCTCTTCTCATTACTATTTCCCGTTGTTTGTAACTTATTGCTCATCGCTAATTCTCTTTTATCAGAATTTAGGTGCTGAAGATTACACAAAGTGTACTATTCAGCAGTGATTTACAATTATCTAACAATGTTGTTACCAAGGAGAAACGTTTCCCCCAGCATTTTCTTTTTCACTTGCATAGATAGTCCAAGATCTAATATTTGTTTCACCCAGTTTTTTTAAAAATCATGCTGAAAGTAGACTATAGACCAAACATGATTGCCATCCATTGCCTCTTTTGCAAACCACAACACCCAATAGGAGAGAGAGAACAAAAGGGAATGCCCTGCCACCGAGGCAGGGTGGGATGGGGTTATGGGGGGTGGGAGGGATACTGGGATCCATGGTGGTGGGAAATGGGCACTGGTGGAGGGATGGGTATTTGATCATTGTATAATTGGAACCCAAGCACAAAAATTTGTAACTCTTCAACTGTACTTCATGGTGTCTCACTAATAAAAATTAAAAATAAAAACAAATAAAAAAATAAAATCCCCTAGAGCTGAATAATGGCTTTTCAAGAGAGAATGACTTCTGTAGAAGTTAAGCACTGACCCAGTATGCCTATGTACAAAACCTAACTTTTTCACTTAGGTAATTCTTTTACTTCTATTGCTTCAGTTCCCAGTACTCCCCAATATCATTTATAATTAATCCACAAGATCATCATTCAATAAGCACGAGGTAATTTCATTTTTTTTTTGTTTTTTTTTAAACTTTCCTTATCTTTATTTATTTATTTATTTATTGAACCACCGTGAGACACAGTTACAAGCTTTCATGTTTGAGTTACAATCATGCAATGATCAAACACCCATCCCTCCACCAGTGCACATTCCCCACCACCAATCTCCCTGGTATACCCTCCCATCCCACCCTCTCCCTGCCTCCATGGCAACAGTTTCCCCCTACTCTCTACTTATTGGGTATTATGGTTTGTAATAGAGATACTGAGAGCTTATCATGTTTGGTCCTTTATCGACTTTCAAAGCTGGGTGTTCTTGTATTTAAGATAAGTGTGATATACTACAAGTTTGGGAATGTTTTTTTTTTTTTGTCTCATTTTTAGTGAAGAGTGAGAGACAAAAATGACAGAACACATTTGACAGTACTTGTATTCTTGTGTTGATATGATCTCTCTTTAATATAAAGTAGAGAATGAATACAATATGAAAGATTTGAATTTTTTGATTGATTGAGGTTCTGTGAAATATTTAGAAAATTTAAGCATTAGCACCAAGAAAAAGTTCTTTTGTGTGAATAAAAACATTGGTTGTAGTTGCCAACTATAATGAATTACACTTGATAAAGATAATAAAGAGCATTTCTCTGTTCTTTGTTCAGCTTCAAAAATAATAAATAAAAGCTGTTAACTGAAATAAACTTATTTTCTCTATAATTTTTTAATATATATATATTTTAAACACCATGAGGTACAGTTGTAGATTTATAATTTTTTGTGCTTGGATTTCGATTACACAATGATCAAATACCCGTCCCTCCACCAGTGCCCATTTTCCACCACCATGGATAATATCCCTCCCACCCCCATCCCCCCATCCCCCCTGTCTCTGTGGCAGGGCAATCCCCTGTGTTCTCTCTCTCCTTTTGGGTGTTGTGGTCTGCAAAAGAGGCGTTGAGTGGCAAACATGTTCAGTCCATAGTCTACTTTCGACATGCATCTCCCCTCCTGGGAGGATCCTCTAAACATCCTTTATTTGGTGCTCCCTTCTCTATCTGAACTGCCCTTTCCTCTAGGATACCCGGCTGGCCTCTAAGTTATGGAGTAATCCTCCTGGTGCTGATCTCAGCTATTCTTGGGTATTAATCTCATACTTTGTTACTTTATATCCCCCAGATGAATGCAATCTTTCTATGTCTATCCCTCTCTTTCTGACTCATTTTGCTTAGCATGATACTTTCCATATTGTACCACTTGTATGTAAATTTCATGACTTCATCTTTTCTAACAGCTACATAGTACCCCATTGTGTAGATGTACCAAAGTTTCTTTAACCAGTCATCTGTTCTTGGGCATTCAGGTTTCTTCCAGTTTCTGGCTATTGTAAAGAGTGCTGCAATGAACAAACAAGTGCAGATGTCACTTCGACTATACATTTTTGCCTCTCTGGGATATATTCCCAGGAGTGGTATTGATGGGTCAAATGGGAGCTCAATTTCTAATTTTTTGCGCATCATCCATACTGTTTCCCAGAAGGGCTGAACCAGTCGACATTCCCACCAACAGTGAAGGAGTGTCCCTTTCTCGGCACATTGGCACCAGCACTGGTTGCTTTTGTTCTTTTGGATGTGGGCCAGTCTCTGAGGTGTGAGATGGTATCTCATTGTGGTTTTGATCTGCATCTCCCTGATGATTAATGATGTAGAGTATTTTCTCATGTGCTTTTTTGCCATTTGGATTTCTTCTTTGAGAAAGTTTCTGTTCATTTCATTGCCCCATTTTTTGATGGGATTGGATGTTTTCTTCTTGTGGAGTTCAACCAGTATTTTGTATATCCTTGATATCAACCCCTTGTCAGATGTGTGTTCGGCGAATATCCTTTCCCATTCTGTAGACTGTCTTTGTATTTTGGTCACTGTTTCTTTGGAGGTGCAGAAACTTCTTAGTTTAAGATTGTCCCATTTATCTATCTCTGTTTTCACTTGCTCGGCCAGTGGCGTGGCATCTTTGAAGATACCATTAGCTTCAATGTCATGGAGGGTTTTGCCAACTTTGTCTTCAATGTACCTTATGGTTTCTGGTCTGATGTTGAGGTCTTTAATCCATTTTGATCTTACTTTTGTACATGGTGTTAGGCAGAGTTCTGAGCCCACTTTTTTGCATGTAGCTGTCCAGTTCTGCCAGCACACTTTGTTAAAGAGGCTTTCCTTACTCCACTTCACATTACTTGCACCTTTATCAAAGATTAGATGATCATATGATTGAGGGGAGATGTCAGTGTATTCAACCATATTCCACTGGTCTGCAGTTCTGCCTTTGTTCCAGTACCATGCTGTTTTAATTATTACTGCTTTGTAGTAGAGTTTGAAGTTAGGGAGGTTGATTCCTCCCATTTTCTTTTTCCCAAGAATTGCTTTAGCTATTCATGGGGGCTTATTGTTCCATATAAATTTCAGGAGTGTTTGCTCCATTTCTTTGAAGAATGTCATGGGTATCCTTATAGGGATTGCATTAATGCTTTCGGTAGTATTGCCATTTTGACAATGCTAAGTGTCCCGACCCATAAGCAGGGGATATCTTTCCATTTCCTCATGTCCTCTTTTATTTTCTGAAGTAGCGTTTTGTAGTTTTCTTTGTACAGGTCCTTTACTTCCTTAGTTAAGCTGATATCTAGGTACTTGATTTTCTGGGGCACAATTGTGAACGGGATTGTTTTTTTCATGTAGCTTTCCTCTCTCTCACTGTTTGCGTATAGGAAAGCCATGGACTTTTGGGTATTGATTTTATAGCCTGCAACTTTACTATACAAGTCTATTGTTTCTAGGAGTTTTTTGGTGGAGGTTATTGGTTCTCTAAGTATAGTATCATATCATCTGCGAATAGTGAGAGCTTGATTTCTTCCTTTCCTACCTGAATGCTCTTAATATCTTTTTCTTGCCTAATCGCTATTGCAAGTACTTCCAGTACTATATTGAACAGCAGTGGAGATAGTGGGCATCCTTGTCTGGTCCCTGATCTTAGAGGGAAGGCTCTCAGTTTTTCCCCATTGAGGATGATGCTTGCTATAGGCTTGTGGTAGATGGCTTTAATTATGTTGAGGAAAGTCCCCTTTATACCCATTTTGGCTAGGGTTTTCATCATAAAGGGGTGCTGGATCTTGTCAAATGCTTTCTCTGCATCTATTGATATGATCATATGCTTTTCATCTTTTCTTTTGTTGATATGATGGATTATGTTGATTGATTTCCGAATGTTAAACCATCCTTGCATCCCTGGGATGAATCCTACTTGGTCATGGTGTATGACCTTTTTGATGAGTAATTGGATTCTATTTGCTAGTAGTTTGTTGAGGATCTTTGCATCTGTGTTCATCAGGGATATCAGTCTGTAATTCTCTTTCTTTGTGGTATCTCTGTCTGCTTTTGGTATCAGTGTGATATTTGCTTCGTAGAAACTGTTCGGAAGTGTTTTTGATATTTCAATTTCGTGGAAAAGCTTAAAGAGGATTGGGAGTAAGTCCTCTTTAAAGATTTGGAAGAATTCATTAGTGAATCCATCCAGGCCAGGACTTTTGTGCTTGGGGAGACTTTTTATTACCATTTCAATTTCCTTGATGGTGATAGGTCTGTTCAGGTATTCCAGGTCTTCTTGGTTCAGCCTTGGGAGTCTGTAGGAGTCTAGGAATTAATCCATTTCCTCGAGGTTTTGATGTTCCGTGGCATAAAGCTTCTCAGAGTACTCCCTGAGGATCCTTTGAATTTCTGTAGTTTCTGTTATAATGACCCCCTTTTCATTTCTGATTCGGTTTATTAGGGTTTTCTCTCTCCCTTTCTTTGTGAGTTTTGCTAGAGGCTTATCGATCTTGTTAATTTTCTCGAAGAACCAGCTCTTGGTTTCATTGATCTTTTGGATTGTTTTTTGGGTTTCCATCTCATTAATCTCTGCTCTGAGTTTTATTATTTCCTTTCTCCTGTTCGGGTTGTGCTCCTTTTTTTGGTCTCTCCCCAAGCTCTTAAGCTGTGAGGTTAGGTTGCTTATGTGTGCTCGCTCCTCCTTCCTGAGGAATGCTTGTAGAGCTATAAACTTTCCTCTTAACACAGCTTTTGCTGTGTCCCATAAGTTTTGGTAACTCGTGTTCTCATTTTCATTCGTTTCTAGGAATCTTTTGATTTCCTCTCTAAGCCACTCATTGTTCAATAGTGCACTGTTTAATTTCCAGGTGTTTGATTTAGTTTTCTGTTTTTGTGTGTGATTTACTTCTAATTTCAGCGCATTATGGTCTGAGAAGATTGTTGATACAATCTCTATCTTCTTAATTTTATGGAGGCATGTTTTGTGGCTCAGCATGTGGTCTATCTTGGAGAATGTTCCATGTACGCTTGAGAAGAATGTATATTCAACTTTTTGTGGATGAAGTGTCCTGTATATATCTACTAAGTCCCTTTCTTCCATTGTTTCCCTCAGATTAAGTATGTCCTTGCTAAGCTTGAGTCTGGTTGATCTATCAAGAGGTGACAAAGCGGTGTTGAAGTCTCCCACTAGTATTGTGTTGCTATTGATGTATTTTTCCAAATCTATGAGTAGTTGTTTTAAGTACTTTGATGGTCTCTCATTAGGTGCATATACATTTATTATTGTAAGTTCTTCCTGTTGTACAGATCCTTTGATCAATAAGAAATGGCCCTCACTGTCTCTTATGACCTTATTCACTCTGAAATCGATGTGGTCTGATATTAGGATGGCTACCCCAGCTTTTTTAATGGAGCTGTTTGCCTGTAGGATTGTTTTCCAGCCTTTGACTCTGAGTCTATGTTTGCTTTGACTATTGAGATGTGTTTCTTGCAGGCAGCAGAATGTTGGGTTCAATTTTCTAATCCATCCTGCCACTCTATGTCTTTTAATTGGTGCGTTTAGCCCATTGACATTGAGAGAGATTATTGTTATGGGATTTTGTCCCATTGTTCTGTTGAAATTTGGTGTATTTGAGGGGCCTTTCTTGCCTTAAAGTAGCCCATTTAGTTGTTCTTGTATCCATGGTTTTGAGTCTATGAAGTTACTGAGCTGTCTGTGAAACTGTGTGTTGTTCCTTCTATTATGAATGAGAGTCTTGCTAGGTAAAGTATTTTTGGAGAGGCATTTATTTCATTGAGTTTTTTCACTATGTCCCACCACTGTTTTCGGGCCATGAGGGTTTCATCAGAAAAATCAGCTGTGAATTTTAAGGATGCTCCTTTGTAAGAGATTTCTTTCTTCGATCTTGCAGCTTTCAGAATTTGTCTCTGTCTAAGGTTTTGGTCATTTTGATCAGAATGTGTCTTGGGGTATTTTTATTCGGATTTCTTCTAGCTGGTACCATTCGGGCCTCCTGAATGTGGTCACAAGTTTTCTTCAGCTCTGGAAACGTTGTAGCAATGATGTCTTTGACAGTTTCTTCTTCATCAAGGTTTTCTTCCTGTCCCTCTGGGACTCCAATAATTCTTATGTTAACCCTCTTGGCTTCGTCACGATCTTCTCTTGCCATCTGTTCCCGAATAGTGAGTCTCTTTTCCATTTTCTGCTCTTTCCTGGAGAGTCTCTGAACTTCATCTTCGAGCTCACTGATTCTGTTCTCAGCGGCTGTTACTCTGCTCCTGAGGCCTTCCACTGAGTTTTTCAATTCGCCTACCAGGTTTTTTAGGTCTAACATTTCCGATTGCATTTTCCTCATTTCTTCCTTCAAATCCTCTTGTCTTTTATTGGCATTGCTTTCCATTGTTTCTTTTAGTTCCCTAAGCATCCTAAGTAGCTCCCTTCTGAATTCCTTGTCAGAGAGGTTATCTAACACTACAGTACTGTTGATGTCTTCTGGGTAGAAAGTTTGGTGGGCTTTTGCGTTACTTTACCATTGTGACAAGTGTGGTTTAGTCCTTCACGTTCACTGTTACTATTCTGCTTGATATGGCATGTGAGTTGAGATAGGCTTATGAGTTTTTGGCTACTGAGTTTCTAGTGGCTGAGCTAAAATAGAGAAGATTCCATCTAAGAAGGTAGCTTATGGTTCCTAGGGCATATGTAGTGGGAGAATATTTCGCAGTCGCATTAGCGGCCGCGGCTTCAGAAAGGGTCCCTGCGCTGGTCCTGCACAGATCAGGGGAAAAAAATGGCTGTCCTATGAGATCGAGCTAGCTGCGCATGCCCAGAGAAGGTCCCAGGCCTTGGGGGCGGGCTGTACCTGAATGGAAGGGGAGAGAGTTCCCGGAGATCTTCAGCTTTGTTGCTGGGAGCTCATTTTAATATATTTAAGATGTAGCACTGTGGGACTGTCCTCCCGTTGTTCATCGATTTGCTGGAGCAGGCCCAGTAATGTCTCCATTGTGAGACTTCTCAGTACTGTGTTTGGCATATCGAATACATCACTGGGAGCTTGCCAGGCTTTTGCTGTGCGGGTGAGATACTCTCGGTAGCTTGCCAGGCTCTCTGAGAGGGGCGGAGGAATTGAGCCCAGCTCGGCCTGGCTGGCTGCATGCAAGGCAAACGCCCTACTGCTGCGCTATCACTCATATTTAAGATAAATAAAATATTTAAGATAAATAAAAGCCCATATTTAAGATAAATAAAATAATAACTTTATATTATTGAAGTATAAAATTACTACACCCTTCCAACACTGCAGTTCTCAGGACCACTGCCTTTGTGCCTGGTCTTCTTCATGCTCCTTTCCCCACACTGTTTGGTAATGTTTTGGTTTCGATATTATAATACCCAGAGTTGGTCATTGTATAGTACAGTCTATTATTTTATTTTGAGTCTCTGTAGTCCACAGATGAGTATGATCATCTGATATTTGTGTTCATTTGACTGACTTTGTTGAACATAGTATCTTTCAATACCATTCATGTTTTAATAGATGGTATGATTTCATCTTATTTTACTCAAGATACTGACCCATTCACATGTAGTTAGTCATAAACATTGTTTGTATACCAATAATTTGACTCCAGGGAAAAGGGGAATAAAAACAATGATAAACAAACTGTACTTCATCTAATTAAAAATATTATTTCATGGAAAAAGGAACTCGAGCTAAAATTTAAAAAGCCCTACTGAATGGGAAAATATTTGCACACAATCCACCAATGAGGTGATAATTAAAACATGTAAAGTAAACACAAAGTACAATATAAAAAATTCCAATTACTACATCTAAAAAGGAGGACTGGAGATGAACAGACACATTCTCAGAGAGAACATCTATATTTACATTCACTAGAAAAACATGCAAGTTGTTAAGATTTTCTTATTATGGAATTGTTGATATTAGGGAAATTTAAATCGAACATCAATGAATTATCATCTCAGACAAGTGACAATGGCACATTTCAAAAAGATTAGAAAATACATTGTTAGCAGGGGTGTAGTGAGAAAGAAACTGTAATCCACTCATGGTGGGAATGTCTTTTGTTTTGGACTCAGGGGAAAGCAGTATTGAGATTCTCAAAAGTGTAAGAGTAGAATTCCCCTGTGATCTATTGATTTTAATTCTCATTAACCATCCTCCCCCAAAACAAACATAATTACTTTGAAAAGATATATGAACATCACATACAGAAGAAAATTTATAATAATATCTAAAACATAGTAGGCATTCAATTGAATAAGCAAATGTATGGTGCATAGTTACCTGTAGCAAATATTTATTTGTTTTATTCTCATTACTTTGTAATATAAAATTCAAATATAATGGCTAGAATAAACTTCTACCTTTTTAAAAAAATCCAGTTTTGTGATTGTTGTACAACTCAGATATGAAATTTCAGAGAAAGAAAGACATATTTTAGAGAAAGAATATAAAATAGTTTGAAATTAATCAACTTAAAATTGGTTGAAATAATAATCAATACATTATGACTTCATTAATGTGAAAATATATCCTTATATTTATCAAGTATACAAATCTTTATCTACACTAAAATATTTTGACTTCAGAAATGATTTTGTAAACTATAATCATGTCTATTTTGCCTATGTTTAACTCAACACCAAATTCATTCAGATTTATGACAAGTTTCAAGATCAGGGACTTATTAGCTCATCTTGAATCATCTTCCAAAATGTTATAGTCTCTATTGTTCATAGATTTCAAATGGCCCTAGAAATTCATTTATCCTATCTATGAACATATGGTGCATACCAGTCAACAGAAAAGACTTTACAATTTGACATTCTTGATAAAACATCCTTTTCAATTTTTACATTCTCTGATAGTTACTTTTATCATCAGCTCTTCACAAAATCAGAAAGATTAAAATTAACAGTAAGAGGAGTTTACTAAGGGGATAAAGTACTGGAGAGTATCCAAAAGATGTGGAACATATTCACATCCACAGAAGGTTATCCCAAAATATATAATTGTAAACTCATACCACTTCTTCTAAATATAAACACACACACACTTTTCTTTCAAAATAGTTTTATTTTTGTTGATGTTATCAGTTCTGTGAAACAGTTTATTCTCTTCATTGTTACTCACCAATTGTAGCAGTACAGGAAAAGCAAATTTTCCTCTTGATATATAATCTTTCTGAACTCTGAGCATTGTACATTTCTACATGACCAAAGTTTGCTAAAGGTTCTGCCTTTGTGTGTGTTTTACATGTTGTAATAATAACTAGTAAAAACGGACATCTGCCAACATTAATGGTGGCCATACCTCATTGGTGTTCCAACTGCTCACAGTCTGATTCAGCCTGCCACCCCAAACTCTAGCCAGCTGTCAAAACAGCCACAGCTGCCATCTTATTTACTGCATAAGGTTTCTTGGCATTGTAGTTTCAGGCACTGCTGAGATGGTGCCTCTTAATGGCTGTAAAACGTAGAGGGATGAGAGTCTGAGAGGAATCCACACGTATGAAACATGTTTAAACCATCTGATAGTAGCACCAGTGTGCTCTGAAGTCTCTTAGGTTGTTCTTTGTTGATTAATAGGATTGGACACAGCACAGAGCACAGTGGGCCCTCCAGAATTCCTGTAAAAGGTTTTTTTAATTGAATATGCTGGTTTTAACAGGAAAAATCACTTTGGCCATGGTATTTGTTCAAAATGAAACAGTTGTTTTAAAATAACTGACCTGACAAGAAAGATGGTGGCCATTGTGGATAGACGTATTTTCATTCCAATAGAAAAGATAAAAATTTTCTCCCTTTAACAGCTGTGGCAAAGCTTTTACACTTGTCTTTTACTTTTCATGAACCAGGTTTCTTAATGATTTCTGATCTAAACATTGAACCCTTATATAGGTACTGCATTTTCTTACACATTTTAATATATACACATGGATATAGTCTCAGTTTGTTTAAGTTATCCAGATACAACATTTTGTGATTGTTATGTTGGGGGTAGTTGGTAGGACTGTGCCCCTTCTAGGGTCCAGTTAGTTTGAAATATGGAAATAGCCTCGGGCAAGATTTGTGGTTAGGTTCTTGGGGGTTATGGATGTTAACATTTTGGTTATTATTTCAGAAAAATTAAATTTAGTGTCTAGAGATTATTATACACTAATAATAATTAGTGTATCAGTAGAAATTTTCTACTTTGTTTTTTTTTATTAGTGAAACACCATGAGGTACAGTTGTAGACTTACAAATTTTTGTGCTTGGGTTTCAGTTATACAATGATCCAGTACCCATCCCTCCATCAGTGCCCATTCTCCATAATTTACATTTTTAAAAAAATTTTTGTTAGTGATACACCATGAGGTACAGTTGTAGATTTACAAATTTTTGTGCTTGGGTTTCCGTTGTACAATGATCGAGTGCCCATCCGTCCACCCGTGCCCATTCTCCCCCTCCACTAATCCCAGTATCCCTCCCATCCCCCTCATCCCCCACATCCCACCCTGCCTCTGTGGCAGGACATTCCCTTTTGTTCTCTATCTCCTTTTGGGTGCTGTGGCCTGCAAAAGAGGCATCGAGTGGCAATCATGTTCGGTCTAGAGTCTACTTTCAGCATGCTTCTCCCATCCTGGGGTGATCCTCCCAATACCCCCCATTTGGTGCTCCCTTCTACATCTGGGCTGCCTTTACCCCTAGAGTGTGAAGCTGGCCTCTAAGCCAAGGAGTAAACCTCCTGGTATTTATCTCAGCTATTCTTGGGCGTTGGTCTCCTATTTTGTTACTTTATGTTCCCCAGATGAATGCGATCTTTCTATGTCTATCCCTCTCTTTCTGACTCATTTCGCTTAGCATGATATTTTCCATGTAGTACCACTTGTATGTAAATTTCATGACTTCATCTTTTCTGACAGCTACATAGTATTCCATTGTGTAGATGCACCAAAGTTTCTTTAACCAGTTATCTGTTCTCAGGCACTCAGGTTTTTTCCAGATTCTAGCTATTGTAAACAGTGCTGCTGCAATGAACAGACAACTGCAGATGTCGCTTCGACTGTACTTTTTTGCCTCTCCGGGGTATATTCCCAGGAGTGGAATTGCTGGGTCAAATGGGAGCTCAATTTCTAGGTTTTTGAGAATCGTCCATACTGTTTTCCAGAAGAGCTGAACCAGTCGGCATTTCCACCAGCAGTGAAGGAGAGTCCCTTTCTCGCCACATCCGTGCCAACATCTGTTGCTTTTGTTCTTTTGGATGTGGGCCAGTCTCTGTGGTGTGAAATGATATCTCATTGTTTTGATCTGCATCTCCCTGATGATTAATTATGTAGAACATTTTTTCATGTGCCTTTTAGCCATTCGGATTTCATCTTTGAGGAAGTTTCTGTTCATTTCCATGCCCCATTTTTTGATGGGGTTGGATGTTTTTTTCTTGTGGAGTTCAACCAGTACTTTGTATATCCTTGATATCAACCCCTTGTCAGATGTGTATTCAGCAAATATCCTTTCCCATTCTGTAGACTGTCTTTGTATTTTGGTCACTGTTTCTTTTGAGGTGCAGAAGCTTCTTAGTTTAAGATAGTCCCATTTGTCTATCTCTTTTTTTACTTGCTTAGCCAGTGGCTTGATATCTTTGAAGACACCATTAGCTTCAATGTCATGGAGGGTTTTGCCAACTTTGTCTTCAATGTACCTTATGGATTCTAGTCTGATGTTGAGATCTTTAATCCATCTTGATCTTACTTTTGTACATGGTGTTAGGCACAGATCTGAGCCCATTTTTTGCATGTAGCCATCCAATTTTTCCAGCACCACTTGTTAAAATAGCTTTCCTTATTCCACATTTCTTGCTCCTTTATCAAAGATTAGATGATCATATGATTGAGGGGAGATGTCAGTGTATTCAACCCTGTTCCACTGGTCTGCAGTTCTGCCTTTGTTCCAGTACCATGCTGTTTTAATTATTACTGCTTTGTAGTACAGTTTGAAGTTAGGAAGGTTGATTCTTCCCATTTTCTTTTCCCAAGAATTACTTTAGCTATTTGTGGGGGCTTATTGTTCCATATAAATTTCAGGAGTGTTTGTTCCATTTCTTTGAAGAATGTCATGGGTATTGTGATAGGATTGCATTGAATTTGTACAGTGCTTTGGGATGTATTGCCATTTTGACAATGGTAAGTCTCCCGATCCATGAACAGGGAATATTTTTACATTTCCTTGTGTCCTCTTTTATTTCCTGAAGCAGTTTTTTGTATTTTTCTTTGTAGAGGTTCTTTACTTCTTTAGTTAAGCTAATTCCAAGGTAGTTGAATTTCTGGGGCACAGTTGTGAACGGGATTGTTTTCTTCACGTCATTTTCTTCTCTCTCACTATTTGCATATAGGAAAGCCATGGACTTTTGGGTATTGATTTTTTTAGCCTGAAACTTTACTATACAGATCTATTGTTTCTAGGAGTTTCTTGGTAGAGGTTTTAGGGTTCTCTAAGTATAGTATCATATCATCTGTGAATAGTGAGAGCTTGATTTCTTCCTTTCCTACTTGGATGCCCTTAATGTCTTTTTTCTTGCCTAATTGCTATTGCAAGTACTTCTAGTACTATATTGAACAGCAATGGAGAGAGTGGGCATCCTTGTCTCGTCCCTGATCTTAAGGGGAAGGCTCTTAGTTTTTCCCCATTGAGGATGATGCTTGCTGTAGGCTTGTGGTAGATGGCTTAAACTATATTGAGGAAAGTCCCCTCTATCCCCAATTTGGCGAGGGTTTTCATCATAAACGGGTGCTGGATCTTGTCAAATGCTTTCTCTGCATCTAATTATATGATCATGTGATTTTTATCTTTTCTTTTGTTGATATGATGTATTCGACCATCCTGTTATTCATCGATTGCCTCAAGCAGGCCCCAGTAACGTCTCCTTCGTCCTAGCCTTGAGATTTTTTTTAAAAAGTGCCATATTCAAGGCTCTTTCAGAATTAGGAGAATGAGATCCTTCATTGTTACTGGTATTTGGCATATTGGGTACACCACGGGGAGTTTGCCAGACTCGGCCGTGGGGGCAGGTTACATTTGGTAGCTGATGTATTATGTTGATTGTTTTCCAAATGTTAAACCGTCCTTGCATCCCTGGTTTGAATCCACTTGTTCATGGTGTATGATCTTTTTGATGAGTTGTTGAATTCTATTTGCTAGTATTTTGTTGAGAATCTTTGCATCCGTGTTCATCAGGGATATATATATAGTCCTGTAGTTTTCTTTTTTTTGTGGTGTCTTTGTTTCCTTTTGGTATTGGGGAGATATGGGCTTCATAGAAACTGTTTGGGAGAATTGCTGTTTTTTCAATTTCCTGGAAAAGCTTGAGAAGAACTAGTAATAGGTCCTCTTTAAATGTTTGGAAAAATTCTCTAGTGAATCCATCTGGACCTGGGCTTTTGTTTTTGGGAAGACTTTTGATTAAGTTTCAATTTCCTTGATGTTAATAGGTCTATTCAGGTATTCTATATCTTCTTGATTCATCTTCAGGAGATTATAGAAATCCAGGAATTTATCCATTTCTTCTAGGTTCTCTTGTTTCGTGGCACACAGATTTTCAAAGTAGCCTCTGATGATCTTCTGAATTTCTTTGGTTTCTGTTGTGATATCTCCATTCTCATTTCTTATTCAGTTTATTAGGGTTCTCTCCCTCTGTTTCTTTGTGAGTGTTGCTAGTGGTTTATCTATCTTATTTATTTTCTCGAAGAACCAACTCTTAGTTTCATCGATCTTTCGGATTGTTTCTTTGGTTTCCATGTCGTTGATTTCTGCTTTAAGTTTTATGATCTCTTCCCTTCTGCCTACTTTGGGCTCCTTCTGTTGATCCTTTTCTAAGATCTTGAGCTGTGAAGTCAAGTTGTTTATGTGCATCCTTTCTACCGTCCTGAGATAGGCTTGCAGAGCTATAAATTTCCCCCTTAATACGGCTTTTGCTGCATCCCATAAGTTCTGGTAGCTCGTATCTTCATTCTCATTTGTTTCCAGGTATCTTTTGATTTCGTCCTTGACTTCCTTCCTGACTCATTCATTGCTCAGCATTGAGTTGTTCAATTTCCAGGTGTTTGATTTGGTTCTCCGTGTCTGTGTGCGATTCACTTCTATTCTCAGTGCATCGTGGTCTGAAAAGATTGTTGATAGTATTTCTATCTTCCTGATTCTACTGAGGTATGTTTTGTGGCCTAGCACATGGTCTATTTTGGAAAATGTTCCATGCGCACTGGAGAAGAATGTGTATTCTTTCTTTTTGGGGTGTAAAGCCCTGTACAGGTCTATAAGTCCTTTCTCTTCTATTTCTTCTTTCAAAGCCAGTGTTTCCTTGCTGAGTTTTGTTCTTATTGATCTATCCAGAGGTGATAGGGCGATGTTGAAGTCTCCAGCTACTATTGTGTTGCTAGTAATGTCCTCCTTAAAATCTGTTAGCAGTTGTTTTAAGTATTTAGCTATTCCCTCCTTAGGTATGTATACATTTAAGAGTCTAATTTCTTCCTGTTGTACGTATCCCTTGATAAAGAGAAAGTGGCCTTTGCTGTCCCTTCTAATCTTTTTCAACGTGAAATTAATGTTGTCGGATACTAGTATGGCCACTCCAGCTTTTTTGAGGGAGCTGTTTTCTTGCAGTATTGTTTTCCATCTTTTGACTTTGAGTCTGTGTTTGCTCTGATTGTTCAGATGAGTTTCTTTTAGACAGCAGAATGTTGGTTTCTGTTTCTGGATCCATTTTGCCACTCTGTGTCTCTTGATTGGTGCATTTAGACTGTTGACATTAAGAGAGATTATTGTCATGGGATTTTGTGCCATGTTTCTGTAGAGGCTGGTTGTGTTTCTAAGTGTTTTCCTTCTTATCCTACAGGAGCCCCTTTAACCCTTCTTTTAGTTTTGGTTTTGAGTCTTTGAAGTTCCTGAGCTGTTGTTTACCTACAAAATGGTGTATAGTTCCATCGAGTTTGAGTGAGAGTTTAGCTGGATAAAGTATTCTTGGTGAGGCATTCATATCATTGAGTTTTTTCACTACATCCCACCATTGCCTTCGGGCTTGGAGGGTTTCCTCTGATAGGTCTGCTGTAAATCTAAGGGGTGCTCCTTTGAATGTGATTTCCTTCTTTGACCTTTCTGCTTGTAGTATTATGTCTCTATCCACAGCATCCATCATTCTGACTATGATATACCTTGGAGTGTTTTTATTAGGGTCTCTTTTTGCTGGCACCCTTCTGGATCCTTGGATCTGTATGTCTGCATTCTTTAACTCTGGGAACTTTTCAGCGATGATTTCTTTGACTGTGGCTTTTTTCATTGGGGTTACCTCCCTGCCCTTCTGGTACTCCAATGATTCTAATGTTGTTCCTCTTGGCGTCATCCCCTAGGTCTCTAATTCTCCTAAGAGCCATTTTGAGATCTTTTGCCATTGCTTGTTTTTCCCTACGGGATTTCTGTTGCTCATCTTCAAGCTCACTGATCCTCTCTTCATCTGCACTTATCCTATTGTTAAGGGTACTTACTGAGTTTTAAATTCCATCTCCCGAGTCCTTTATCTGTGACACTTCTTTTTATAGCTTTTTTGTTTCTGCTCTCATTTCTTCCTGTACTTTCTCGACTAACCTTTCTGTTGTTTCTTTCATTTCTTCTTTTAGTTTTCTGGATATCTCTTCCATTGATTCTTTGAGTAGGTCCTTGAACATTCTCTGCATTTCGTCTCGGAGTTCTTTATTGGAGAGAGCATATTTGTAGGTCACCCTGGTTGGGGATTCGGGGATCTTTCTAGGGTCTGAGCTTCTTCTCTGTCATTTTTCTTTGGCTTATGGTGGGCATCTCGTGAAGGTTTGTAGGAGGTGTTATTTTAGTATTGGGTTTATACAGCTTCTATTGTGTATTGGTCTTTTGTTTGAATTGGAGCAGGCCAGTGGATTATTATTGTATTGTAGTGTAAGTGGCCGGAATTTTTTCCCACAGATTTAGGTGACAAGGGCTAGGGTGAGGATCCAGAGTGCTGGGGGTGGGAAATATAACTGAGGCCGCCCACCCCGGAGAAGTCCACGCCCACTTTGGGAGGCCACGCCCACTTTAAATGGCGGCCACGCCCCTACAGTAATGTCCATGCCCCCAGCCAGTCCAGATGCTAGTCTACAGACCTTTTTGGTGGAGGCGATGACTACATGGACCGGCGCTCCCTGCGGAAGTGGCTGGAGCTGCTGGAGCTGCCCCTGCCCCGAAATTTTCTACTTTGGACCTTACTAGATATCAGGATTTAGGGTTAGGGTTAGAATCGGGGATAGGGTTAGGGACGTGGAGGGTATAGATGGAGAGAAAAGTGGTTTTCCAACTTAAAATGGAAAGTAAAGAATTTTGTCTTTGTTATGTCAGCGGCTGGAGCGATAGCACAGCGGTAGGGCGTTTGCCTTGCACGCAGCCAACATGGCCGACCCGAGTTCGATTCCTCTGCCCCTCTCGGAGAGCCCGGCAAGCTACCGAGAGTATCTCGCCCACCCGGCAGAGCCTGGCACGCTACCCGTGACGTACTCGGTATGCCAAACACAGTAACAACAAGTCTCATGATGGAGACGTTACTGGGCCTGCTAGAGCAAATCGATGAACAACGGGAGGACCGTGATGTTAGGGCTAGTTTGTTGAATTGTACCTATTCCAAGGTCCAGTTGATTTTAAATGTGTGAATAGCCTCAGGGCAATATTTGTCCTTGGGTTTCTGGTTTGCTACAAAGATCAATCTCATCCCCTTGGAGAGTCCTAGTTCGGCAAATGGGGCCATTCTAGGTTGGTCGATGGTAGGCGACTATTGGATAACATAGGTTTCTCCTTTCTCCTTCCCCCCTCCCTGCAGGGAGCTTAAGTTTATTGAGTTACACTCATTGCAGTGTTCCCAAGGCACACCCAGTTCCACCAGGACTCCTAATCCTTTGTGCTCTGCTTCCCCTATAGATTAATCACTAACATCCCCAAATCAGACCCTGTGACTTACAAAGTCAAATTTCTCTGAGGAGTCTGGATTTTGTATACGTAAGTGAAATACTGCTATTCTTTTTCCTTTATGTCCTTTGCATAGATTACTTTAGAGCAATGTTCTTTCGTGTAGACACAGGACTTTTGTAACTTGGGAGTTAATTGACTCGAAATAATATTTACTTCAGGCATCTATTATATTTATTCGACTTAAGCCTCAATTTCCTTTATTTCCTAACTCCCCAAAAGGAGGGTCCTGGTCAGGGACTTGGAGGGACCCAGGACAATCCACAAGCTACCCTGGCATCAAACACAGGCAGACTAAGTGCCATAAAGTGGATAATAAGTTAACACATATATGTATAATCTGTATATATACATACATATTATATATACATATATAATAAGTTAAGAGCACGGTTATGGAACAAACTCTGTCATGACCCAAAAAGAAGTAACTGAATAAGGGCCCTGCTGGATTAGGAAAGACTAACCTGTCCTGAGGACTGTAGTCTGGGATACATAGCGAGGTGTCCCCAGGAAGAGTCACCCATACTAAATGACAAGAAGTATTAAGTAAATTTAAGATGACTGTTTAAGTGAATACTGGGAGATTATGCAAAGTGATATCAGACATAGTGTCACTGTACCTTTCTTCAAGCAGTCTTGACATATTTGCTTTTCGTTTTGTTTACCGCAGTAAGCATTTATCATAGGTCAAGTGTTTCCAGAGGGCTGATAGAACTTGGCAAAGTCATGAGTATCCTGAATGTTGAGGGATTTTAGTTTTACATTGCTTGGTGTTACTCAGGCAAGTTAATAAAAAAAAAGAATGATTGCTTGGCTCCATTGGTAGATTTTATGCTTTAACTTGCATAGTGTGGTGGTTTATCACATTATTTTTAGGGCGGGGAACAACTTGGTTACTAAGTCAGCAACCCATTAGTTACTGTTGTTAAGGTATTGGTCAGACATTGTATGGTATCACATGCACAGATCGCAGCACTTGTGATACATTTTGGGGGGACTGGTGGGTTTGGGGAGTTAGTAGTTAGCGTGGGATATGTGCATTGGTGCTCAGACCCTGCCTGATTTCCTTAGGTTTCAGATCCTTGAAATGTATGCAGATCTTTGTTCCTTACAGATTGGCTTGTATCTTGCTCTTTTGCCAGGTGCAGTGCTTATTTTTCTCTGTCAGAATAGCTAGCTTTTGGTGCACACTGTTTCTTCTTCCTTCATCTCATGCATTTTAATTAATTCTGACCTAACCTTGTCTTCTTTTATTTCCTAACACCCTGAAAGGAGAGTCCTGGTCAGGGACTTGGATGGACTCAGGACAATCCACAAGCTACCCTGGCATCAAACACGGACAGACATAAGTACCATAAAATGTATAATAAGTTAACACATATGTGTATAATATGTATATATACACATATATGTATACATATACATATATGCAGTTCTATTTGATTGATGTGTCTGTTGTTACATAGAACACCAAGTCATATACCTTTTATTCCTCACCATTTCTAGAGTGGCTTTCTACTGAGCTGAGTGCACAGCAATTGTTTTTTACTTAATAGTACAACTTTAATTGTGATGGGCTGAAATGTTGGTGTAGTAGGTTGGGAATTTTCCTTGCATGGTGATCTGTGTTCAGTTCCTGGTACTCCCGAGGGTTCCTTGAGCCTTCCAGAAGTGATCTCTGAGTAAGCTCTGAGTGCCCCTGGGTGTCTCATAAAAACCCAAAAGATTATGTTGTTATCATTAAAGCTTGCTGTTCAAAGACTTACTTTGAAATTATTCTGATGATGGGGTTACTGTTATGCAATTATTAATCTGACTTGCAGTCCTTTCATAATGTTTATTACCTTTCCAGATTTGATATTTGCTTATGAACCATTGATTTGAATGGTGCAGCCTGCACTATTACTATACAGTCACTATGTTGTGTACTATTATGAGTGCCATTCTCTGCAAATAGAAGCATCACAATTTACATGTGGAGTACTGCTATGTTGACCACACCAGGCATAGCTGTCTTGTATCTGTACCCACACATACGCAGTGACTCCTGCTTTTTGTGTATGCTGTCCACTATTCCATAAATTGGATCATTTTATCTTCAGTTCTGATGTCACTGAATTCTTTGCCAGTTTCCTTTCCTGACCAATTTTATCACCATCCCCATTGGTCACCTTTGGCTTTGTTTATGCCTTCAGTCTCCTGTACACAACAGTACTTCAAATAGTCCTTTGCACTTTCACAGGTGATCATGTGCAAGCCATGAGGGACCCAGCTGGATCCAAGTGGTTGATTGTTCTCAGGTCTTTTCCCTTTCTTTCACGGTTAGTGTTTTCATTGATGCTCAGGTACATGGTAGCTATTACTTGTGATATTTTTCCAACTTGATGGAAAGTTAAGTTCTTGCTTGGGAAGATGGGTTGAATGCTACTCAGGTCCAGTGTTTTTTTTCCGGTCCACTAGAACCACATCTGGTTCTGCTAGTGTGGACACACTATGTTTCAGGGATTCAGTACTGTTTTCTGCATGTGTGGAATATCTACTGATGCCCTGAGATATTTTAACAGTTATTGAAAACATATTATTCTTTTCTATAGGAGCCTTCCTGGGAAGTACCATTTGTATGCCTTGGTAGTGAGTCTTCTGAATAGCATAGGTGAACAACTACATTATGAAGTAAATTTTTACAGAATACTCTGAACATTTGTAGAACTTTCACATGATTGCTCATGTGCAAGATTTGTGATTTGTTTTGGATTGCCATTTTCACATATATGTGTAGTGATTCCTCAGGTCATGGTTCTCTCTCTTTTATTTTTTGGCTTTTTGGGTCACACCCGGTGTTGCACAGGGGTCACTTCTGGCTCATGCACTCAGGAATTACTCCTGGCAGTGCTGGGGGACCATATGGGATGCTGGGAATCGAACCCAGGTCAGCCGCGTGCAAGGCAAATGCCCTATCTGCTGTGCAATCGCTCAAGCACCAGGTCATGATTCTTTTTTTTTTTTTTGCTTTTTGGGTCACACCCGGCAATGCACAGGGGCTACTCCTGGCTCTGCACTCAGAAATCACTCCTGTTGGTGCTCAGGGGACCATATGGGATGCTGGGAATCGAACCTGGGTCGGCTGTGTGCAAGGCAAACGCCCTACCCGCTGTGCTATATCTCCAGCCCCCCAGGTCATGATTCTTATTGGGCTGCCTTTCCTAGTTTGCTTGCTCACATGGATTTCCCGCATTGTTTATGCACAGTGGCATTATTCTTAAAAAATAAATACTCCTGGTGCTGTGCTCAGGGAGCACTCCTGACGGTGCTCCAGGGTCATATGGAATGCGGAGAATCAAATCCAATCCAGATCAGCAGTGTACAAGTCAAGCACCCTACCGGCTGTAATCTCTCTGACCCCTGGCATGATTGGTTTTGTTTCCACACAACATCTCGGTGTTGAGTGCATCATTAGAGATTGTCATATCCTCTCCTCACCAGTTGTTGCAAAGCCAGAGTGTGGAATGTCTGCTAGTGCATTCTTCCTGAAGGTTAATTTTATTCGAGACCTTCTTGAAATACTTGTGCTTTCTATTCTTTGTTTCTCCAGCTTAAAAAAAAGTGAACCACCACGAGATACAGTTATAAGGTTGTTCATGATTGAGTTTTAATTGTTCAACCTTCCAACACCCATCCTTTCATCAGTGCGCCTTTCCCAGCATGCCTCCTGGGAGTGTGGCCTCACCTGCAGGATGCCGGGGAGGGGGGGCGTGGCCTCACCTGTGTGCCGCCTGGGAGTGTGGCCTCACCTGCAGGATGCCGGGGAGGGGGGGTGTGGCCTCACCTGCAGGTTGCCGGGGAGGGGGCGTGGTCTCACCTGCGTGCCGCCTGGGGGCGTGGCCTCACCTGCGTGCCGCCTGGGGGCGTGGCGTCGACTGCACCACGCCTGCGTCCAGCTCGCCTGAGATCCCGGTCCCGGTTTCCTTCTGTTGATTCCTGCCACAGCCCCACCGCTGGGAGGACCTCGACCTGCCCCAGGCTCGGGGCCGCTTCGACGCGGTTTCAGGGCAGGGCTCGGTCCTGCGGGAGCCCCGCGACACAGGTGCGTGGGCGCGGACGGGCGAGCCGGGCGTGGCCGGGCCTCTCCGTCCCAGGGGGTGCGCGCAGTGGGGCGGCGGCGGTTCTCTCCGTGGGGGTCCCGGCTCAGCCGGCCCGAGGCTGCGTCTCCGTGGTCCGCGGGAGCCGGTTCCCTCGGGCCTCCCCGCCCCCCGCGTGCGCCCCTCCCCCACGCGCGCTCCCCTGGGCGCGGGCGCTGCGGCCGGTCTCCAGCCTCCTCCGGGGCGCGCAGGTGAGCGGGTCCGCTCGACGTTCCGGCCGGCGAGGGGGCTCCCTGGGCCCGCGTCCCGGCGTGTTGGTTCCTCTTCTCCTCGCGAGGCGAAACGCTCTTCTCGGCGGAGGAGTTTGAGGGGAGCGGGAAGGGTCCGAGGGAAGAGCTCGGGGCCGGGGACCAGCCTGGGGACAGCTCGGGGGAAACAGCCGCGGGGGCGACCCGAGCCGCGGCTCCAGCGCCGCCCGCGCCCCGGGGCCGCCCGCCCGGACCCGACTCCGCCTGCCTGCTCGGCGCCGCGTCCGCCGACTTCCCCAGGGATGCAGGCAGGGACCGGGCCAGGCCGTTTGCCTGCCCCCGCCGACGGCCGTCCCTGCGTCTGGACCCTGCAGACACCGGGTTTCCGCGGCGGGAGGGGCGGGCGCCCTGGGGTGCCGTGCGCGCCCCCGGGCATTGGACCGCCCGAGTCGCCTTTCAGTCACCCTGGGCAGAGTCGCGCTCGGCCGTGGAGCGGTGTCGCGAGGCCCTGCCGGGCACGGTACCTGCAGTGGCTGTAGGCGGCGGACTTCATTGGTTTCTTCTTGAGATGCTGCCGCGTGGTACCTGGCGCTGAGGCTCTGGGTTCTGTCCATGGTTCTGAGGCCAAAACATTGTGTCTTGCGTGTGGGTTGCACTGCAGTCATAAAGCTTTTATTTCATGGCCTCTTTTGAATTTGCTGGGGAGGTGCACGTGTGTATGAATCCACAGTGACTTACAAATAAGTGTTTTAGAACGTTGAGCAGATTTTCAGAGGCTGCCTTTTCCCTGAATACTGCCTTGACTGTTGCTGAATGTGATCTTGAGGTTCAAGTTTCCTGGTTCTCACTTGAGATCCCCAACAGTGATGGGCTTATTCATAGGAGTGTGGTCTTTTTCAGTGCATTTCTTTTGCACTTGTTTGTTTGGGGCTGCTCACCTTGTGACTTTGGGTCTGTCGGTGTCCTGGGGATCATCCAGGGAGTCCTTATTAAATGATAGTCTCCTGCTCTTGGCAGCATATCCTTACCTGTATTCGGTTTATCTTAAGCATGATTTTTGAAAGGTCTTATGTAGGATGACATTGCTTTGTCCTTTCTCCACAAGGAGCTTAGGTTTATCTGGTTACACCCATCACAGTGCTCCTGAGGCATTTCCATTCCATTGTGTTTATCTGTAAATTCTTCCTTATGCTCTCCTCCCCAACCAGTTAATCAGTTTTCCCCCTAATCAGACGCTGTTAATTTGTAAGGTTAGATTCCTCAGAAATCTATGATTTTATATGATGAGTGAAATATTGCCTTTCTCCTCTTCTTATGCCTTATGAACAGTTTACTTTAAAGCAATGCCCTTTTTGTGTGGATACAGGAAGACCATTAACATTATGCTTCGTAACTTAGGATTTAATTGACTTTGAATATTATTCACTCCCGGGCATCTGCTTTCTCGACTTAAGCCTCAGTTGCCCTTAGTTCCTAACACCCCAAAGCAGGGTCCCGACGAGGGACTGAATGGACCCAGGGCAAGTGGTGAGCTACCCTGGCATCGAAATGGGCCAGGCCAAAGTGCCACGATTCTTAACTATAAGTTAAGAGTTTGATCATATACAAATGCTGTCATGATCCAAAAGTAACGACGAGACTAGGATCCTGATAGGGGTGGGAAAGACTATCTGGCATGAGCACTGTAGTCTGAGATCGAGATGGCCCTAGGAGGGCAGCTGGAGCGATAGCACAGCAGTAGGGCGTTTGCCTTGCACGCAGCCAACATGGCCGACCCGAGTTCGATTCCTCTGCCCCTCTCGGAGAGCCTGGCAAGCTACCGAGAGTATCTTGCCCGCACGGCAGAGCCTGGCAAGCTCCCCGTGACGTATTCGATATGCCAAACACAGTAACAACAAAGTCTCCAATGGAGACGTTACTGGGCCCGCTCGAGCAAATCCACGAACAACGGGAGGGCCTTTACCTTTACCTTTACCTTACTGTATCCATACAAAATGATTTATATTATATATGCTTATATGCTTGTTGGACAAGGAGAGGAGAGACACACCCATAGGATTCTACTCTAGGGTGGGTCATCCTGCTGAGAGAGGATCCGTCCCAGGAGCGGCTTTCCCTGAGGGAAAGAATTCTACCCCTATTGTTTGTGACCACACCAATGTGTAATTATTACCCCAACCCCTCATGCGTTGGGATTTAACTAGACTGTAAGAGTGGGCTGGGGGATCAGAAGGAGGAGAAAGGAGATGAGAATCAGAATCCAGACTCCAGAGAAGGAGGATGAAGGGGCATGGAGAAGAAGAATGAAGTAGCATGGGGGAGGAAGAAGCAGGAGGCAGAGGCAGAGAAGAGAGACTGGTGTGGATGGAGAGAGGATTGGAATAAACTGTGACTATGACCAACCAGCTTGGCCCTCATTTCCTTCCTTCGCCTGCCCATCGCCATCAACCTCCCCGGGGTGGGGGAAGAAGGGTGAGACTTCCGAACGTGGGCGGCGGGAGAGATAGAACCGCCGCCGCAGCTATGCCCCTTTTTTGAGTTTACACAGTCTTAACCGATTTCTAGGTTTTCCTGACAGCAATATGGCTTCTTTGCCCCACCTGCTAGCCACTCATCTCATGACACCAGAGACCCGTTGTTTCCTATTCCTTCTTGCCATAACAGTGGTCACTGTGCGTTCACAAACTGTTTTGAGCAGAGGTACTACGCACAGCTGAGTCGTCTGCATTCATACACTGGGAACACTTCTCATGTAACTGGCACACAAATTTTTTAAAAAATCACCTATTGCCTGTGGCCAGATCGAGCTGAACAGGCTTGAAATAAGGACACTGCGAGGATTAAGATATGGAAATATGGGAAGAAAAAAGTGTGGGATCAGGGGGATAACATCCTCACAGACTGAAAGCATTGACTAATATCCCTCCACATAGAACATTTATTTCTTAGAATAAGTGATTATCAGAAGGAGAACAGCATTCTTAGGTCAAATGCCTCACTATATTAATCTCTTCAAGCTAGCCCTTTACACATCTCTGGGCTTTAGTATAATGGGACAAACATCTTTGTAATAGATTTTATGTTTTACAGAATGGGTCAGAGCTCCTGAGCTTTAGAGGTAGAACTGATTGATTGATTGCCTGTTGGTGTGGGGACTGTGATTCCCTTCAGGGGAGTGGCTTACGTTACTATAAGAAGTTCATTACTCCCCTTTCTTAGCATAAGTGTCTCAAGGGAGAAGTTCTAAAAGATCATGTAGTGTCTGAAGGCAGCACTACTTCTTTTTTTTTTTTTTAATTTATTGAATCACTGTGGGAAAGGTTACAAAGCTTTCAGGTTTAGGTCTCAGTCATGCAAATATCAAACACATTTCCCTTTACCAATACTTATTTTTTACCATGAAGAACCCCAATAAAACCCCACCCCCACCCCTCCCTGTCCCTGTGAGGCAGATGAATTCTAGTTAACACTCTATCTGCTTTGATTAGATTCATTGTTTCAATAAAAGATTCCCCCCCCCCCAATCAGACATGCTGAAAAAGCATTGTGAAGTGATTTGCTTTCTACAGCTGGGTTCAAGAATTAAATGTTGGTTTTGGATTTCTGCTATTTTACCTATTGACCCTGGAAGTATTTCTACTGAAAGTCAGATAGTTAAGAAATTGGTTTCTGTGTTCTGGAGTCGTGGCCGTGCTGGAGAGCCGCTCGTGGGGGCGACTGGTGGCCTCGGTAGGGCGTGAAGGGCAGACCGAAACGCCCCCCTTCCCATGAGGTTTTAGTCGCCCCCACACTCCCGGCTCATACCCGCTGTCCACAAGGCTCCCATGCGGCCGCCATCCTTCTTTCCAGAGAAGAGAGGGCAAATGGGGCAACACCCTTTCCCCTCCGGCAGACTTGATGGCCCGGATTAACGCATAGTCCGTTCACTTTTCTGCTCCAAGCTGCCGGGTTCTGCATTAAGTCCTTGTGCTTCTGGGGCTGTGGCCGTGCTGGAGAGCTGCTCGTGGGGGGCAACTGGTGGCCTCGGTAGGGCGTGAAGGACGGACCGGAACGCCCCCCTTCCCATGAGGTTTTAGTCGCCCCCACTCCCCCGGCTCATACTTGCTGTCCACAAGGCTCCCATGCAGCCGCCATCTTTCTTTCCAGAGAGTAGAGGGCGAATGGGGCAACACCCTTTCCCCTCCGGACAGACATGATGGCCTGGATTAACGCATAGTCCGTTCACTTTTCTGCTCCAAGCTGCTGGGTTCTGCATTAAGTCCTTGTGCTTCTGGGGCTGTGGCCGTGCTGGGGAGCCGCTCGTGGGGGGCAACTGTTGACCTCGGTAGGGCGTGAAGGACGGGCAGCACTACTTCTAAGACTGCATTCATTTTGAGTGTGAATGAGCTAAGAATTCACAGTTGCTCCTGTGCAGTCAAGAGAAGGCATTACAATGAGGATCAGTAGGAAGGCAACAAACTTGGCATGTGTGATGGGCTAGGGGATTGTAGCATAACAGGTTAGCTTCCCCTTGTTGGAGACAATGACTAGTGCTCACTGTCAGATGGAGGGTGGCATGTCCTCACACACCGCTCTGCCTCTGCACAGTGATAGACTTAGTCATAGGAGCCTACAGATCTGAGAACACTGGGTGACCACCACCCCCAGAAAGGTCTAAAGGAGAAATCCATAGAAATGGAGTGTGCTGGGCATCATGCCAGTGGCCACTTATAAATATCACTCTAGCCTTTTCACCCATATTGTGTCCCTGACCATATCTATGGGTTTTCAGCCACCAGTATGTGCCTGTTTTCTAAGTTTCACTGTCAACCTCCACAGCCTCAGAAAGCGTTTATAAGTGGGTGCTCATCGTTTTCCACCGGAGGCCCATGTGACTGCTCCTGCTTCTGCCACAACAGTGTTAGCTTCCAGCTCCAGAGTGCCTGAGGTGCTGTGCAGAGGTGAGTCATCGCCAATCACACACAACACACATGTGTCGTGTCATATGCACATTTTCCACATCATGTGTAAAAGTTTTTGTGGCATTTAACTGTGTTTAATATTTTTCAGCTTTTACAAAGACTAACTCTATGATTCATGAATTAAGTTCCTCACTTTTTAGAAGGTGTAAAGCCTGTAACATACAGATCCTTGTTGCATACGTTCTGTGTGTGTTCATTTACATCACACAACTATTTCCTGGCTGTGTTCATTCACATCACTATAAACATGATAAGGGGGTTATACTTTAAGAAATCCACAGTTTGCAGCATTAAGAAGTATTTCATCTCTTCTGACTAGTTTCTGCTGCTCCATCATTGATCTCTGACCTTCCATATGCAAGGCAAGGGCGTTGTTGCGGAGGCACAATTACCAGCCCTAATTCCGCCCCCCCCCCAAAGTCCTGGTTCTTTGGAACAAGACATACATTTTAGGGGGATGCTGTTTCTTAGGCCATCAGATCACCCACCCAGTTTCATCCTTTATATGTCCTCTGAGCAGCATTTGGGTTCAATTCTGAGCATAAACAGGTTGGGCAATGAACACCTGTGGTGTAGTCCTGAAGTGCATCATAAGGCAGGATTATAGAATTCTGTTCCCTCCTGTGGCTGCAGATGGGCCCATGGTAGCCCCTAGGGCATGCTTGGCTTGCCAGATCACTGTGTGCCACTGGGAACACCAGGCTTCACATTACATTGCTGTGGTTGGGACCGAAGTGCCAGTTACTTAGCTCTGGGTCTTGTGTGTGCAAGGGTTGTGACCCCCATGCTGAAGTGTTTTTCTTTGTATTTTTACCACTTGCTGGTTTTAAATGACAGATGGTCCAGATAGAACATGCGCTGCAGCTTACAGAAGGGCCAGATTTCGTTTCCACTGGTAACTTCATGATCCCGAGCCCAGATCCTGGTGTTATATCTGAGTGCTAGTGTGTGTGTGTTCAATGCGAAAACCAACAGAAATAAATGATTCATTTCTTTTCCTTTTAATTGATCCCCCGCCATAATGGTAGTACTTCAGTTTACTTATCATATTGCCGAGTGAGTGCTAAATAGCCATGTGCCGCTCTTTGCCCACTGTTTGATTCTGTCCAGCGTGGAGAACTTGAGACTCATGGTGAAGTGATTTGAGGTAGAGGGTCTGTCTACGCTTCCTTCAGCAGCATTGCCATATTTGCTTTGCATATTGCAGCCTTCTGTTGGTGTTCAGTCTTATTTCAAGTGTTTTTGGTGGAGCACGGTAGAGCTTGACAAAACCAGGAGTATCACCAAAGTGATGCTGAGAGGCTGTATAGCACTGCTAATAAAAGTAATGAAAATTATATTGGCTCACTTTTAGATTTTAGGCTCAGACTCACATACCGTGGTGGTTCCTTGTGTCATTTCGGAGCTGTGTACAATTAATTTTACTAGATTCAAAAGCCCATTTGTTATTCGTGGAACTCGTAGTTGTGATGAAGTGTGGCTTTTTATTCTGGGTGGGAGGGGAGTGTGTGTCTTTTGTAGTAAGTAGGAAATGTGTACATTGATACTCATAACTGGATCTTTGGGGTTCCTGCTCCAGAAATACATGCATGTCTTTAATCATCCCCTATAGATTACTTTGGATCTCCTAGGTGGTCAGGTGGTCCTAGACTCACGTCACTTGTTTGGATTTATAAGCCCCGAACTGTAGTCATGCTTTTGGATGCAGTTTTCATTCTCCCGTAGTGTCACACATTTCATTTGAATTATTAGAACCGGACCTTGTCCTTGGTCATTTTCATTAATTTATACACATGTGCTTCGTGCACCATTTTCTTCTCCTTGTCCTCCAGGTTTCTCTACCTAGTCCAGTACAATGATAGTTTCATTTGGTATTAAAGGTGCTGTTATTAGGACCTGGAGCAAGGGTATAGCAGCTAAGCACCTGGATTTCACAAGTCCATAATAGGTTTGATCCCTGGCATTCCATAGGGTCCCCTCAGCCATGCAATAGTGATTCCTGAGCTCTGAGCCAGGAGTAAGCCCTGAGTGCTGCCTGATGGGTCACAAATCAATTAAACAAAACAGGCACTGTAACAAATATTTGTCATTCATTGACTTACTTTGAAATTGTTCTGAGGCTCAGTTTGCTGTTAGAAATTATGGATATGACTTACAATCCTTTTGTAAGATTCATTGCCTGACTGGATTCTATATTTGTTTATTAAGTCATCCATCTGAATGGCTGCAGTCTGCTGTTGCATACTTGGACTGTACATTTTCTAACCATTGCAGAGGACTCTGATTGTGAAGTCCACCTCATTACTCACAGTTGTTCAGATTGTATTTCCATGCTCTCTAAGTAATATCCCCACAATTTAGGTGTGTGCATTTTTGCTATGCATAATGCTGTTTCTGCTGTGTGCAGTACCCTACGTCACCGCAAGCCTTGATATAATCCACCTTGCTGCTTTTACTGCTATTAAACCCCTCTGACAGTCTGCCTTAGCATTGTTGAAGGAGAAGATACGCAGCAGCATATCACGAGTCCCACAAGTGGGAGCAGCCTTGTCAAATTGTCTTTTAATCGGGCAATGAATTCCACATAAGGTTACTTCAGCCTTTCTAACCATTAACAAAGAGCTGAACTGTGAATCTTGGGAAACGTTTTCCCCAAGCTTTTGGGTAAGAGTCATGAACTTGAGGAATAACCTGTTGCCATAAGTAGATTGTAGATTTCCATCTGCCCAAATCACAGTTCCTGTCAGTTGATCCATAGAGATACCCATCTAGGTGTTAGCTTTTTCATTTCTAATCCCCTACCTCAAGCCTCATCACCCCTAGTATGTTTTAAATTGTAAAGATTTGGCAGGGGAGACATGTGCAGGTTATTTCCAATCTGCAGGGATCATCCACTCTGTTGTAGCTAGGCCAAGAAGTCCCATGGTATAGGGAGGGTCAGTAATTCAATTGCTTTTTATTGATCTTCTCTCCTTTGTGGCCTGAAGTGCTAGTGCGGCATGTAGGACATTCCCTTGTATGTATATATCTGCGTTCATTTACCTTTGCTCATGTTGTGTCTGTGTGAATGTGTGTCTATGAGTATACACCTGTGTGATTTTGCATTTGTATGTCTGTATATGTATGTGTCTATGTCTATATCTGTCAGTGTGTATCTGTGTGCGTGCATTTGTCTGTGTGTCCACGTATATATCTGCGTGTCTTTGTGTTTCTGTGGGTGGGCACGTGTGTAAGTCTATATGTCTATGCGTCTCTGAGACTCTGTGGATGTTTGTTGTGTGTATGTGTATATGTGGGCTTATGTCTGTGTATATGCCTGTGTGTATTTGCATGTTAGCCCCTCAATGTGCATATATCTGTGTGTCTCTATTGTACATTTCTCGGTTTATGTCTGTGTGTCAGTTTATGTCTGTGGTGCATGTGTGTCTGCGCACGCGTGTGTGTATAGGTCTGTTTTCTGATGTGTTGCACGTGTGTATCTGTTTTTGTCTGTGTAAATGTCTGTGTGCATGTTTGTGCATGCATGTTTGTATGTCTGTGTCTGTGTATACGTCTATCTGTGCACATGTGTGTCTATGTATATGTCTGTGTGTGTCTATTTTTTGTATGTGTGTACATATGTGTGTGTCTATATGTCAGAGCGTGTGTGTGCATGGGGGTGTGTGTGTCTCTGTTTATATTTCTCTGTGTGCATTTGAGTCTTTACATGTGTGTACATGAATATGTGTCTGTGTTACATGTCTTTGTTGTGTCTGCATTTCAGTTTGTGTCTGTGTATGTCTGCATAAGTCTCTGTGTTTGTGCATGTGTGTGTGTCTATGTGTTAATTGTGTCTTGTGACTATGCATGTACCTTTGTGCCTCTGTATCTGTGAGTCTCTGTATGTTGTGTATATATGTGTTTATGTTTTCGTGTGTGTGCAAGTGTGCATCTATGTGTACGTCTCTATCCCTGTGTGTACATATGCTGTGTATATGTATGTGTCTGTGTCTATTTCTGTCTTGATCTATATGTCTCTGTGTTTCTGTATGTCTGTGTGCATGTGTGTGTCTGCGTGTGCATTTGTCAGTGTATATGAATGTGTGTCTGTATATCTCTACGCTTGATTCTGTGTAAATGTGTGTATGCATCTGTGTGCATGTGCCTATGTATATATCTGTTTGTCTGTGCACGTGTCTGTGTGTCTATGCATGTGTCTGTGTGTATATGTTGGATTTCCATGTATGCATGTGGGTCTGTGTGAATGCCTGTGTGTTTCTATATAAATCTAATGTGTTGTTTGTGTGGTAGCTGTGTGACTGTATATGTGTGTGTAATAATGTCTGTGTGTAAATGTGTGTGTCTGTGATGTCAGTGCCACTCTATGCATTTGGCTGTGTATCTACTTATATATCTATATGTCTATATTTCTATGTATGTTTGTGTGTGAGAATGTATGTCAATGTATACATTTATGTGTGTCTATGCATTTGTTTGTGTATATATCTTGTCTCTGTGTGTGCATATTTGCGTCTGTATACATGTCTATGTGTATGTGCACATACCTGTCTGTTTGTAAATAACTTTCTGTATGCACATATGTAGCACATGTGTGTCAGTGTGTCTTGTGATTGTGTCTACTTACATAACTATCTATCTTCATATGTATGTGTGTTTGTATATATGTCTGTGTCCATTGTGATTGTATCTGTCTGTATCTGTGTCTGTGTGTGCTTATTTCAGTATATATGTTTGTTTCTCTGTGTGTCTGTGTGTTTCTATGTGTGTCTGTGTGTGCCCACATGTGTGAGTCTGTATATTTCTGTGTTATCTGTGGGTCTACATGCTGTATGTTTCTGTGTATATGTCTGTGTGACTCTTAGATTGTGCATGTCTGTGTCTGTGTGTGCATGTTTGTGTCTCTGTATGTCTGTGTGTATACATGTTTGTGTCTGTGGGTGCATTTGTGTCAGTGAACAGGTCTGTGTCTGTGTACACAGCTGTGTGTGTCTACGTGTATCTCTAAATATGTCTCTGTGTGTGTTTGTGTCTGGCCAAAGGCACAGCAGCAATTTGGAGGTATCTGGAAGTCGAAGGCACCATCAGGCTGCCGATGCACTCGCCCCGCAGGTACAGGCTGATCTGATGGCGCCTTTCGCCAGACCCCAACAACTTGGGGCCAAGTTTACCAAGAGATTAAATGGCCCAAAGTTAGGTCTGTGGGAGACACACCCACAAGCCACCTCGGCTTAGCTGTATAAGCTCAAAGCCTCTGCCCCTCTCAGAGAGCCTGGCAAGCTACCGAGGATATCCCACCCATATAGCAGCCTGGCAAGTTACCCGTGATGTACGTGTGTGTCTGTGTGTGACTGCACGTGTCTGTATTTGACTGTATATGTCTATGTGTGCGCATGTGTGTGTTCCACTTGTATGTCTGAGTATCTGTGTATGTCTGTGTGAGCATGTGCTTGTGTCTGTATATGTCTGAGTGCAAGCACATGTGTTTGTGTCTGTATCCATCTCTGTAATGTGTAAGTAGATGTGTCTGTCTATATGTCTGTGTGTATGTTTGTGTACTTGTGTGTGACTTTGTATTTGTGTGTACGCATGTGTGTGTCTATGCATGTGTGTGTATATATCTCTATGTGTCTGTATATGTCTGTGTGTGCATGTGTTTGTACCTGTGTTTCTGTGGATATGTCTGTGTTTGTATTTGTGTGTATGTATGTGTCTATTTCTGTGTGTCCACCTCTTGGGGAAAAAGGGATGTCTCTTCTTACCTACTGAGTCAAGGCAGGAGAAGAGAGAGTCACCCAGGGGATCCAAAGGACCGGGGCTCCCGTGACAAGGAAACGGCTGCCTCTTTTCTAAACACTCCGGCATGAGTGAGCCTGTAGTCGCGGGAGAATGCACAGAGACTCTGGCGCACAAACCCCACTGCAAGGAAGGGACACTCAGCACACAGCTTACAGAGCAGCTTAGAAGATGCAATCAAGTGTACAGATCAGGACCAGGGACAGAGTCAAAGTACAGTGGGGAATGTGTGTAGCTCTGTGTATGTCTGTGTGTATGTGTATGCAACTGTCTATATATAAGTCTCTGTATCTGTGTACATGTCTGTGTATGCATGCATGTACACATGTCTGTGTATATGTCTCTGTGTCTATATGTCTGAGCGTGAGCATTTGTGTCTGTTTATAAGTCTGTGTGTCTTCTGTGTGTGTATGTTTGTGTGCGCATGTTTCTGTGTGACTGTGGGTATGTCTGTGAGTGCATGGGTGCATTGTGCATTTCTGTGTGTCTATGTCTCTGTGAGCATGTGTCTGTCTGTGTATATGTGTGTGCACAAGGGCACGTCTTTTTACATGTGTCTCTGGGTGCATGTCTGTAAATCTGTGTGGTGCATATGTGTGCATCTGTGTATATATCTGTATGTGATGTGTGTGTTTTGTTTATTTGTTCATGTGTCTGTGCACATGTGTAATGTGTCTATATATACATTTGTGTGTCTCTGTATATGTCTGTGCATCTTTGTGTCTGTGCGTACCTCCCAGCATCCATGGGTGAGCACATGCATGTGTTGTATATGTCTGTGCATGTCTGATTCTCTATGTATATGTCCTTGTGTATGTGAATGTTTGTTTCTCTGTGTCTGTATACATATCTGTGTGTCTGTGTATATGTCTGTGTGTAACTGTGTGACTGAGTCTGTGTGTCTATGTATGTATCTGTGTGTAATGTGTGCTCTTGATATTCCTCTGTCAGTCTGTGGATATGTTGTGTGTGGGCGCACTTGTGTCTGTATATGTCGTGTGTCTGCGTGTGCATGTATGTGGCTGAGTATATGTCTTTTGTGTCTATATGTCTGGTGTATTTGTGCACATGTATGTGTCTGTGCCTGTCACTGTGTCTGTATATATATTCGTGTGTCTCTGGGTGTGTGTCTGTATGTCTATCTGTGCCTGTGTACATGTTCTTGTCTGTGCATGTTTGTGTGTATGTGTGTCTATGTCTGTATGTAATACATATATACATAAATGTGTATATATACATAACTCTGTGTCTGTGTGTCAGTGTTTTGTGTGTGCATGCATGTGTGTTTGGATATATGTCTGTGTCTGAATCTGTGTGTATGTCTGTTCTGTGTCTGCATGTACATGTGTCTGTATATGTCTGTTGTGTTTGTGTCTTTTGATATAGCTCTGTATCTGTCTTTTTGTGTGTAAGTGTAGGCATCTATGTATAATTCTGTGTCTGTATATGTTGTGTGTGTCAGTGTTTTTGTGTGTGCATCTATGTCTGTGTATAAGTGTGTGTCTGAATATGCCTCTGTAAGTGAGTATGTGTGTGTATGCCTATGTTTGTCTGTGTATGCCAATTTTTATGCGTGCGAATGTTGTGAATGTGTCTAAGTTTGTGTTGTGATGGTGCTGCATGTGGGTGTGCCTACATACGTGTCTTTATATATACTAGTGTGTCCGTGTATATCTGTGTAAATGTATGCTTATGTATGAGCATATATGTGTGTCTGTGTACATGGCTTTGTGTGTCTTTGTGTCTGTGTCTCTGTGTTAGTGTGTGGATATGTGTATGTGAATATGTGTGTCTGTGTACGCATGTGTCTGTATATGTCTGTTTGCATATTTGTCTGTGTGTCTGTGTATATGTCTGTTTCTGTCTGTGTGCACATGTAGCCCATATGTGTGTGTCTTCATATCTGACTGTGTGTATCTGTGTGCACTGGGTGTTTTTGTGTGTATATATTTTTATGTCTGTGTGTCTGTCTATATCTGTGTATAGGTCTAAGTGTGCTTGTGAGTTTGCATATGTGTGTCTGTGTATATGCCAGTGTGAATGTGTCATTCTGGTTGTGTTTATGTACATGTGTGTCTAAGTATGTGTGTGTTTTGTGTGTCTATATGACTATTGTGTGTGCATGTGTATTTAGTCAGTGTACATGTCTGTGTATGCACATGTGTCTTTGCACATGTGTGTGGCTGTGTATATGTCTTGTGTGTCTTTGTGTGTGAATGTTATGATCGAGGTTTAAGTTCGTGCTGTGACTGTGTTGCATATGAATGCGTCTGTGTATATGTCTATGTGAGTCTGTATCTGTGTGTATTATGTGTGTCTTCGTAGATGCCTGTTTGTGTATCTGTTTGCATTGGGTGAGTCTGTATATAGATTGTATGTCTAAGTCTGTGGCTGTGTGTATCTGTGTTCTTCTGTATGTGCGCATGTTTGTGTGTCTGTGTATAGCCTGTGTCTTTGTATATGTATCACTGTCTGTCAAAGTCTCTATGTGTCAATGTGTGTGCACACATGTCGTATATATGTCTGTGTATGCAAATGTGCCTATGCGTATATGTGCGGCTGTTTATATGTCTGTATGTGTCTATGTCTCTTTGTGTCTCGAGTTTCCATGTTGTGATTCTGTGTATGTCCGTGTTGTGGCTGTGCTGCATGTGTGTCTGTGTATATATGTCAATGTGAGTCTGTGTAAATCTCTGTGAGTAATTATTTGTGTCTTGTGATATGCCTGTGTGTATCTGTGTGTATGCTTTGGGTATGTTTGTGTATGTCTATTTGCATGTCTGTCTCTATGTCTGTGTATGTCTGTGTATATATCTGTGTCATTGTATCTCTGTGTCTATGTATATGTGTCTTTGTATCTTTGTATATGTCTGTATGACTTTGTGTGTTGCTCTGTCTGTGAGCATGTGTGTATATATAGTCTGAAAGTATATGTGTATGCATGTGTCAGTGTGCATGTGTGCACCTATGTGTATGTGAGTATGTGTTTATCTCAGCAGGTGTCTGTGAGTCTGTGTGTGTCTAGGTATCTGCCTGTATATCTATATGTGCATTGGGTGTGTCTGTGTTTATATATTTGCATGTCTGTGTCTGTCTATATGTATTTGTGTTTATGCCTGTGTGGATATGTGCATATGTATGTGTCATTGTGTCTGTGCGTCTATGTATGTGTGTCTTTGTATCTTTGTATATATGTCTGTGTGATTTTGTGTGTTGCCGTATCTGAGCACGTATGTGTATATAGTCTGTATGTATATGTGTCTGCATATGTATGCACCTATGTATATGTCTGTGTGTATCTGTGTATCACTGAATGTGTCTGTTTTTCTCTGAGTGTATTTGTTCCTTGGTATATGCCTGTGTATCTGTGTACATGTCTGTGTGTATTTGTGTATCACTGAATGTGTCTGTTTCTCTGAGTGCATGTGTATCTTGGTATATGCCTGTGTATCTGTGTGTGCACTGGGTGTGTCTGTGTATATTTATTTGTGTATCTGTCTATATGTCTGTGTCTCTGTGTATGTCTGTGTCATTGAATCTGTGTGTTTATGTACATATATGCGTGCCTTTGATTCTATGTATACATCTGTATATATCTTTGTCTGCGTATGTGTTTCTGCAGGAGTTTGTAACCTGTGTATTGTACATGTCTGTGTGTATTTATATATGTCTCTGTGTTTGCAAATGTGTCTATACACATGGGTCTGGGTCTGTGAATAAGTTTGAGTTTGTGTGTGTGTCTCTTTGTTAGTGTGCATGTGTATGTGGCTATGTCTGTGTCTGTGTGTATTTGTGTCTGTTTGTGTGCATGTTGTGAGTCTGTGCATAAGTCCGGATTGTGATTGCTTGGCACGGGAGTATGTGTCTGTGTGTCTTTGTCTCTCTGTGTTAGTGTGTGTGTTTCTGTGTATGTCTGTGTATGCATGTGTGACTGTGTATATGCCTGTGTGTGTGCAAAAGTGTTGGTGCACATGTGCATGTGGCTGTATATGTCTGTGCGTGTGCATGTTGTGAATCTGTGCAGAAGTCAATGCTGTGACTGTGTGGCATGAGAGTGTCTATGTATATGTCTTCGTGAGTCTATGTGACTATATGTCTTTTAGTATGTCTGTTTTTCTTTGTGTGGATTAAGTGTGTCTGTGAATATGTATCGTGTGTCTGTATGTGCCTGTCTAAATGTCTGTGTGGGTCTGTGATGTCCGTGTACATGGCATTGTGTCTGTGTATATCTGTTTGTGTCTGTGTGTGCACATGTTGTGAGTCTGTGTATAAGACTGTGTTGTGACTGTGCTGCATGTAGGTGGTTCTGTTTATATGCCTGTATGAGTCTGTGTATCAGTGTGTGATTATCTGTGTCTTGGTATATGCCGGGGTATATCTCTGTGTGCATTAGGTGTGCCTGTGTGTGTGTGTGTATCTCTGTGTGTCTGTGACTCTATATTTCTGTGTGTGCACATGTTGTATATGTCATTGTGGGTAACACTGTGAGTGCATGTGGCTATGTGTCAGCGTATATATCTATATTTGTCATTGTGTGTCAGTCTATACGACTGTGTATATGTCTGTATTCATGTATCTTTGTGCATGTGTGTGTCTGTGTATATAGCTGTGTGTCTCTATGTATATGTATTTCTATATCTGTGTGTCTCTTTGTATGTCTGCATTGTTGTGTATGTGAGCATGTGTCTGTGTGTCTCTGTATATGTCTCTGTCTCTGTGTGTGATTATGTCTATGTCTATGTACTTCTCTATATGCTTTATGTGTGTGTACATGTGTCTGTGTGTCTTGCACATTTGAATGTGTATATGTCTGTGAGAGCATATGAGTATGTCTGTATGTGCATATATTTGTGTCAGCGTATATGTATGTGTTTATGTCTCTGTGTGTATACTGGTGTGTGTCTGTGTGTATGTCTATACTTCATGCTGTGTCATTGTATATGTCTGTGTGTCTGAGTCTGTCCATGTGTATATGTCTGTGGGTCTGTCTTTATGTATGTGTGTGCATGTGTGTGTTTCTTTGTGTATGCCTATAAGCACATGTTGTATCTTGTGTCTCTCTGTCTAAATGTCTCTGCCTGTGTCTGTGTGTGCATGTGTTTTCCTATATATATCTCTCTGTGTGGTGTTGTTTATGTGTCTGTGTATATGTATGTGTGTACATCTCTGTCTGCATCTGTGTGTGCATGTGTTTACATATTCCTGTGTATATATCTGTGTGTTACTGTGTGGCTATAAGTGAATATGTCTGTGTCTATGTCTCTGCATGCATTTGTGTGTTACTGTGTGACTGTGTACGTCTGTGTATCTGTATGCAGTTGTTTGTGTATATATCTGTGTCTCTTTGTATGTCTGTGTGCATGTGTTTGTCTGTGTACATATCTGTAAATGTGTCTGTATGTCTGTGTGTGCATGTGTTGATCTGTCCATCTCTCTGTGTGTCTGTCTATATGTCTCTGCGTGTCTGTGTATTTGTGTGTACATGTCTGTGTGTCTCTTTCTGTGTGCATCTGTGTGTTATCTCTGTCATGTGTTTGTTTTTGTGTATATGTATGTGTGTCGAAATATCTGCGTGTGAATCTGTTTTCTGTGTGTGTCTGTTTATGTCTGTGTGTGTGGATGTGTGTCTGTGCCTCTGTATATGTCTGTGTCTGTAGAAGTGCATGTGTGCGAATCCGTGTGTCTACGTATATTTGTGTGTGTGTTTATGTCTATGTGTGCACACGCATCTGTCTATGTAAATGTCTAATGTGTCCCTGCATGTGCATGTATGTGTCTGTATGTAAATGTCTGTGTCTGTATATATGTCTGTGTGTGCTTCTGCTTATGTGTCTATGTACACATCTGCGTGTCTCTGATATGTCTATATACATGTGCTTCTCTATGTTTGTGTGTCTCTGAGTGTTTCTGTGATTTTGTGTACATGTGTGTGCCTGTGTATATGTATGTGTTTGTGTTTCTGTGTGTGCATTGGGTGCACGTCTGTGTTTATGTTTATGCATATCTGTGTGTCTGTTTACATATGTCTGTGTATCTGTGTATATATGTGTATCTCTGTCTTTGTGTCTGTGTGTGCATGTCTGTTTGCATATGTTTTGTGTCTATGTATATGCATGCGTGCATGCATGTGTGTGAATATATGTTTGTGTCTCCATGTGCAAGCATGTGTTTGTATGTCTTCTGTATGTCTGTGTGTGGCTGTGTGGCTATGTGTGCATATGTGTATATGTCTGTATATATGTGTTGGTATGTGTGTTTCTGTGTATATATCTGTGTGCATATGTATTTCTGTATTGTGCATGTGTCTATGTGTTTGCTTAATTCTCTCTGAATCTGTGTGTCCATAAGTCTGTGTGTGAATTTGTGTGTTGGTGTGTGAGCATGAGTGTTTCTCTGCATACGTGCATGTGTCTCTGTATGTATCTCAGTGTGTGTACACTTGTCTGAGTCCGTGTGTGTCTTTGTATATTTCTGTGTGTCTCTGTATGTACGGCTCTTTATGTGTGAGTATGTGAGTGTGTATCTCTGCTGATGTGTGATGATGTGTGTGCTTTGGGTATGTGCCTATGTATCTGTGTATGCAATGGATGTGCCTGTGTCTATGTGTCCATGTGTCTGTGCATATGTTCGTGGGTGTGTCTCTATGTGTGCATGTGGTTGTGTGCCTATGTATATGTCTGTGGGTTTGTATGCATCTGTGTGTCTATGCATATGGATGTGGGTATGTCTATGTGCACTGTGCGTGTATCTGTATATGTCTGTGTATCTGTATGTCTCGTTGTGTGTCTATGTCTGTGTCTGTGTATGCTTGCATGTTTTGGCATATGTATGGTTCTGTACAGGTTTGTGAGTGTATGTGTGTATGCAGTGTGTTTGGATCTGTACCTGTGTGTTTGCGGGGGACCCGCAAAACCACTCTCCGGCCCGCGGAGGTAGCCCTAGGATCCGTAAGTGCAAGGAGGGACCAACCAAATGAACACAAGACACAAGAGACAGAATGCAGTTCAGAAACAGAGAAAAAGGGACAGACTTTATTGGGGGCAATCAGGGTATATATCCATTAGTAAGGCAGCTACACAAAAGGTCGTGCCCATATATGGTTAGGAAGGTTTGTTTTCACATATCATGCATTACAAGGCTTATGTGTATCTCGTACCAGACACGAGGTGATTACACAAAGGGCCACGTCCATATGACTTACCAGACATGAGGTAGATATGCAAAGGGCCATGTTCATATGATTTATAAAATTTATACATATCACGTACCAGACACGAGGTAGTTACTTCTTGTTATTACTGACAGCCATGACAGATGTTCTCAGAATAACCATACATCAAGATGACCATACCTAGCACAGGCATGTAGGCCCTTGGTCAGTTAAAGGGCCAGCTTCCCACATGTGTTGCTGTGTATATGTCTGTATTTGTATGTTTGTGTATCTGTGGCGCTGTAGACACATGTATGTGTGTGTGCATGTGTCTGTGTATATGTCTGTATATGTACATGTATATGTATCTATGTGCGGCATTGCATGTGTCTCTGCGTACATGTGTGTATGTCTGTATGTCTGCATATATACGTCTGTTTTGTCTGTATATATGTCCGTGTCCTACTGTATGTGTCTGTGTGCATGTGTCCTATATCTGTGGTGTGTCTTTGTATGTCTGTGTCCATGTCTTTGTGTGTCCATGCATGTATCTCTGCATGTCTGTGTGTAAATCTGTCCTTGTCTCTGGGTGTTTAAGTGTTTATATGCCTATTGTCTGTATGCATTTGTGTGTCTGTGTAAATGTCTCAGCATGTATCTGTGTAAATATAAGCATCTCCGTGTATATACATCTGTGTATATATCTATGTTCGCATGTGTCTCAGGGTCTGTGTGTGCACGTGTGTCTATGCACGTCTGTATTTATGTCTGTGTTCATGTTGTATGTCTGCATATATCTGTGTGTCTGTGTATATATTATCTGTTGTCAGTGTGTGTGCACAGAGGTCTGCATCTATGTGTTTTTATATATTTCTCTATGTTATGTTTGTGTGTGCATGTGTCTGTCTGTGTATGTCTATTTGTATTGTGCGTGTGCATGTGACTGTGTTTGTATGTGTGTGTCTGTTGTGTCTCTGTATATGTCCCTCTGTGAATGTTTGTCCGTATGTATGTATAAATATCTGTGTGTCTGTGTCTTGTGTATATGTCTGTTTAGGATTGCGTGATTGTGTCTATGTGTCTAAGAATATATTTCTACATCTGTATATGTGTACACTTCTATATCTGTGTGCACATATATACATGTCTGTGCATCTATACACATGTAGCCTGTGTCTGTATACATGGGTGTCCACCGAAGTATCTTTTGTGTGTGTGCATGTGTCTGTTTTGTGTATGTCTTTGTGTGTTTGTATATGTCTGTATGTATGTCTCTGTGTATGTGTTTGGTATGACTGCATCTGTCTATAAGTCTGTGTGTGCCTGTGTACAAGTGTGTGCATGTGTATATACTTTTCTCTGTATGTCTGTGTCTGTATGCCTGTGTTGTATGTCTTCTCTGTGAATGTGTATGTTTCTGCGTGTTCATGTGTGTATCAGTGTACATGTTCGTGTGCCTGTATTTCTATATGTGCCAAATAAGTACCATTTTAGGAATTGGATCTCATGTAGATCTAGTTTTCCTCCACAGCCAGGAGAGATATTCTAATTTACTGTGGTTTTATTCGAACCATTTAGTTTTCTTATTTTGGCAAATTGTAGTTCAAACACATTTAAGATATTAAAAATTAACTGAAGTGTTGCACTACCTAGTAAACTATTTTGATGCAGAAGAGGACCTACCTTGAGATGTCAATCTGACTAGGATGATTTAGGCTCTATTAGGAATGAAATCGGCAAGCAGGCAACACACACTCTTCTTTGCATTTTGCATATATATGCATACACATATAGACACACATATACATATGTCTACATTATTTGGCCTTAGCATGATCCGTGGGCAGAGCAGGTGCTGACTTTACGAGTCCCTGCTCCGTGTGGTGATCGCTGGTGTACTCACCTGGCCAAAGTCCCAGCCGAGGTCCCCACGCGGTGTTCACCCGGCCTGTCCCCAGGGTGAGTCTCAGAGTGGTGCTGGAGGCCACCGAGCCCAGAACCTGGCACACTGGCACACAGTGTGCCTGGCACACTGACGCGAGCAGCGCCAAGCAAGGAAGCCAGCAGCTTCTGGAAGCCACAGAGAACAGTGTTAGTGAAGCAAGCCTCCTGGCCCAGGCCGCCACTCCCAGTCCTGAAAACAGCTGCTGTGACAGGGCTGGGCTCATCCACTTCTGCTTTGTGTTAATCCCCCCCTGCACTGTCTTTGTATATGGATTTCCTGATGGAATACCCTGAGCACAGAGCCAGGAGTAAACCTCTGACACACAGCCCCCAAAGTCAAAAGAAACTTTAAAACTGTAGGGCTTCCAGAGAGTGCCCTGAGAAGGGAATCTGGTGGGGGCCGTCACTCACCAGCAGGTAGAACGGGGGACACTGCCTGAGGCCAGGACCCGCACTGGCCCGGTCTTCGCTCCTTCTGTCTTCCAGGATCTGTGCACGCCATGGGGGACCCAGCACCTGGAACATGAAGGAAGGGGCCCCGGGTTGAGTGAGTGCAAGAGGAAGCCTCAGTTTCGGCTGCGAGTGGCTGTATTTTAGCTATCTCTGCTCCACAAACTTTTTTTTTTTTTAATTTATTTATTGAATCACTGTGGGAAAGGTTACAAAGCTTTCAGGTTTATGTCTCAGTCATGCAAATATCAAACACATTTCCCTTTACCAATACTTATTTTTTACCCTGAAGAACCCCAATAAAACCCCACCCCCCACCCCTCCCCGTCCCTGTGAGGCAGATGAATTCTAGTTAACACTCTATCTGCTTTGATTAGATTCATTGTTTCAATAAGATTCACCACTATTATTTAGAGTTTACCCCCCCCCCCCCAAATCAGACATGCTGAAAAAGCATTGTGAAGTGATTTGCTTTCTACAGCTGGGTTCAAGAATTAAATGTTGGTTTTGGATTTCTGCTATTTTACCTATTGACCCTGGAAGTATTTCTACTGAAAGTCAGATAGTTAAGAAATTGGTTTCTGTGTTCTGGAGTCGTGGCCGTGCTGGAGAGCCGCTCGCGGTGGGCAACTGGTGGCCTCGGTAGGGCGTGAAGGGCGGAGCGAAACGCCCTCCTTCCCATGAGGTTTTAGTCACCCCCACACTCCCGGCTCATACCTGCTGTCCACAAGGCTCCCATGTGGCCACCATCTTTCTTTCCAGAGAGGAGAGGGCGAATGGGGCAACACCCTTTCCCCTCCGGCAGACTTTATGGGCTGGATCAACGCATAGTCCGTTCACTTTTCTGCTCCAAGATGCTGGGTTCTGCATTAAGTCCTTGTGCTTCTGGGGCCATGGCCGTGCTGGAAAGCCGCTCGCGGGGGGTGACTGGTGACCTCGGTAGGGCGTGAAGGACGGACCGGAACGCCCCCCGACCCATGAGGTTTTAGTCGCCTCCACTCCCCCGGCTCATACCTGCTGTCCACAAGGCTCCCATGTGGCCGCCATCTTTCTTTCCAGAGGGAGGAGGGCGGAAGGGAGCAACACCCTTTCCCCTCTGGGCAGAAATGATTGCGTGGATTAATGCATAGTCCTTTCACTTTTCTGCTCCAAGCTGCTGGGTTCTGCATTAGGTCATTGTGCTTCTGGGGCTGTGGCCGTGCTGGAGAGCCGCTCGTGGGGGCAACTGGTGGCCTCGGTAGGGCGTGAAGGGCGGACCGAAACGCCCCCCTTCCCATGAGGTTTTAGTCGCCCCCACACTCCCGGCTCATACCTGCTGTCCACAAGGCTCTGCTCCACAAACTTTTTAAAAATAGTTTTTTGGGGCTGGAGCAATAGCACGGTGGGTAGGGCGTTTGCCTTGCTCACGACTGACCCAGGTTCGATTCCCAGCATTCCATATGGTCCCCCGAGTACCGCCAGGAGTGATTCCTGAGTGCATGAACCAGGAGTAACTCCTGTGATGTGACCCAAAAAAGAAAAGTCATTTAAAAGTTTTCTATGAAAACACCATGATTTGCGAAGTTGTTCATTACACATTTGTTCCAGCACCACCAGAACGACCTTCCCTCCACCAAGATCCTCAGTTTCCCTCCCCACGCAGAGCTGCTGAGAGAGCCTCTGTTTCTGCTCCCGCCTCAGGGAGAAGGCCCATGGTTGGGCAGGCTCATCCTACAGTTTTGGCTTCCAGCAAAATTCCGGGCCTTTTTCAGATCAACAGGGAGTTAGCCACTGTCCGTGCAAATATTCTGCCCTAGAGCTTGGGCTCATGGAGGGCTGAGAAAATGGGCAATACCTAGGGCAAATAGCCAGACAGGCACCTGCCAAGAACCCACTTTCCATTTGAAAGGGTCTGCAGCAAACCCTGCTTACCCTGAAAGTCTGCAGCCCCTGTAAAACAAAGAGTGGTTTCCCTACACTCCTTCCCACTTGCAGACTTTTTGTTTTCTCTGCTACTTTTTTTCCTTTGGTACTTATGCTTTACTTTAAAACTGTTTAATTGAAATTCTGTGGTTTACCATACTATGAATAATGTGGACATATGCACACAATTCCAACACCACACAACTCATCACCAGAGCAGTTCCTTCCTCTCTTTTTCCCCTTCCTAATCTCTAATACACGAGCCTATTAGCTACTAGGCTGATAAACTGAGGCTCTCTACTTTCCAACAATGAGTCTGAGCATCCTGAGGACTCCCAATTTCTATTCATGAAAATACTGGAAAGCTGGGACCCTCTGTCCTGCCTCATCTGCCTCACTGCCGTCCTAGGCACAGTGAGAAATGGGTCCCTCTGGCTTATTCCAACCAGACTTTAAGAACTGGCAAACGGTAATGCTCAGAATATGCTAAGAGCCAGTAGAAGGATGCCTCTACCCCATCTTGACATCAAAAAAGTAACCCTACTGAATAGAATAAAGTAGATTCAAACGCCCCTCCTCGTTTCCACGTAGAATTAAACAGAATCGACCAGCCCCTCTCGTTTTCCTCTACGCCTTTTGACCTCAGTTGTGCACTGCGCTTTCGGCTCTGCTTGGGACCTGCATGGGCTAGCGCCCGGGGTGGGATGCGGGGATCCGGGGATACAGGGATACAGGGATGCAGGAATGCGGGGAGGCGGGGATGCTGCTGGGCGGCCTCCCGGGGCATCCCGCCCAGCCTCCGCCCACCTCCCGGGCTCCGATGGCACAGGCGCGGGGCAGGACCTGGGCCCGGGTCCAAGCAGACAGCCGCAGAGGCACCGCGCCAGCAGCCGGCCGGCGGGGCGCGCTCACACTCCGGCAGGGGGCGCAGCCGCTCAGCATTTCGCCCACTGCCAGGGGCAATGCGAAAGCCGGCCGCAGGGCATCATTCCCGGGTTCCCGCCAGCGGGGGCAACCACTTCCCGGGCGAGGCACAGGCGGGGCTCAGCCGGCTCGCTGAGGGGCGACCGAAAGGCAGCCCTTTGGCTCCCGGATACACATGAGGGCTGGGGCGAGTCCAGGACAAAGCGCCGGCTGGTCCCTTATCAACCACCCGTGCGCCAGGGGGCGTGGGCACGCTCGGTCCAGCAGCCAGCCACCAACGCCTTCGCCAGCGGGCTGCGGCCGCCAGTTGCAACGACTTCGCATCTGCGACCCAGACCACGGTTCTTCCCCTCCAGGACTGCTGGGCAGCGTGAACTCCTCACAAAGTCTCGTGGGCCGGCCCCTCCTGGCCACGCCCCTGTCGCCACCCCTTTTCCCTTCTGGACCTATCCGAGGAGGCGCTCGGCGTGGGGAGGCGGCGCGCTCGGCCACGGAGACGGCCGCAAGGGGGCGGGTACGAAAGGGATCCGAGCGCCTATTGGCCGGGCGGAGCACGGGAGCTGCGAGGGGCGGGGCGCTCTTGAGTGCGGCCCTCAGCCCCGGCCGTTTTCCTTGAGGAAAGGGACTTGGGGTGGGGCTTAAAGCGCGGCCCGGAGCCCACCCGGGAAGGCGGCCACGGCGCCCCTAGCCCCAGCGCCCCCAGCCCCGGCTCCCCTTGAACACGTCAGCCCGGCCCGGGAGTCGGCGACCCGGCCGGGGGCTTAGGGCGCACGCCCCAAAGGTTCTGCCCCGACCCCAGGGCTCCGCAGACAGGCCGGTGGCCCCTGCACCCCGGGGAGCCCCAGGCACCTGCTCTGGGCACGCGGCTACAGTCACACACTGGCACCCAACGGTGTGTGTGCGTGTGTGCACCTATGCATGATGTAAAGGGTTCAGGATTCTTGCAGGATGGCAGTTTGCAGGATTGCACGGTGATGCGCCCTGGGGAGAGGGATGTGTGTATGTGTGTGTATATGTGTGTGCGTGCGTGTGCACGTATGCACAATGGAAAGAGTTCAGGATTGTTGCAGGATGGCAGTTTGCAGGATTGCATGGTGAAGCGCCCTAGGGAGAGGAGTGTGCGTGTGTGTGCGCGCATGTGCGCGCGTGTGCATGTGTGCACAATGCAGAGTTCAGGATTGGGGTGTATGTATGTGTGCACGTATGCACAAAGGAAAGAGTTCAGGATGTTTGCGGGATTGCATGGTGCAGCGCCCCAGGGAGGTGTGTGTCTGTGTATGTACAATGGAAAGAGTTCAGGTTGGGGTGTGTGTGTGTATGTGCACACGTGCGCACAATGGAAAGCCTTCAGGATTGTCTCAGGATGGCAGTTTGCAGGATTGCATGGTGAAGTGCCCTGGGGACGGTGTGTGTGTTTGTGTGTGTGTTTGTGTGTGCATGTAAACACAATGGAAAGAGTTCAGGATTTGCTGCAGATGGGCAGTTTGCAGGGTTGCATGGTGCAGCACTGTATCTGTGAGGGACAGGCCCAAAATGGACTACCACCAGAATTAATTTAGCTTAGCTTAATAGGAACCTGCATTGCAAAATAACTTGTTTTTCAAGGAACAGGTCTAGATAAGCTTTTTCAGATCCGCTTTATAGGAGCCTGCACTGCAAAATAACTGGTTTTTCTGCCCCTGAGCAAGGAATTCAGATACAGGTACAGGTAAAGGGTGGGGGTCAGACCAGATAACCGGATGTCTCTCACAAGACCCATGTTGCAAGACCCAGGACTGCCTTAAAAACCTGTCAGTTCCTAAGCACCGACGCAAAATGCTGATCTTTAAACTATAGGCTAAGAAGTGATGTACCTTTAATTGGATTGGTTAAGAAAGCATATGTTGTTATAAATCTATTGGCTATGAAATGCGCGGGCTTTGCTGTTACGGCCAGTGAAGGCCTATATAAGATCCCCTTTGAAGAAGTTCGGGGTCCTGCCTAACCTATCGGACCTGCGTGTCTGTGTAGGCGGCTTGACCCTGGCTAGCCAGTCTTACAATAAACCTTGCTTGCTGTTTGCAGTCTCTGGAGTCTCTTTGTCGTTAAAGGGAGATCACAATCCGCGCCCTAACATTTGGAGGCCCCAGCGAGATCTCCCGATGGCAAACGGGCCCAGAGAGCGGGTTTTGAAAAGGCCTTAAAAAAAAATTCTGGGGAATATTCCATCTGTTTTCTGGGGGGACGGTGTCCCCTTCTGGACCGCAGCAGGTAAGTAGCTAACCCTGACTGGGAGGACTTGGGGGGACATAGGGTTTCCTCGGGTCCTCGTCTGTCTGTTCTGGAGGCCTCATCTGTTCTGGACCGCGGCAGGGAAGTGGCCAACCCTGACTGGGAGGATTTGGGGGGACATAGGGTTTCCTTGGGTCCTCGTCTGTTCTGGAGGCCTCGTCTGTTCTGGACCGTGGCAGGGAAGTGGCCAACCCTGACTGGGAGGACTTGGGGGGACATAGGGTTTCCTCGAGCCCTCATCTGTTCTGGAGGCCTCACCTGTTCTGGAAAATCCGGCGCGGGGAGAAGACCTGGAAGAACTAAACCCTCCGGAGGTGAAAATCACGTGCACGCCCTTTGGGCATATTCGGGAGTCCCAGGGTGACTGGTGAGTGTGGTGTGCACCCGTGTGAGAGAGTGGACTGGTCCGAGCGAGTGCAGGAGTGTGATCTGTGCGTGCGTCCTTAGTGTGTGTTGAAAGAATCCATATTAGGGCATTAAATTCTTGTATGCTTCAGCTAACCTGCTACATTGCTTTCTGTAAAACTGCTTGGCTGCTTCGCACTTGGGGGAAAGAGGGAACCTGGAATGTGAACTGGGCATAACTTCTTGTAAACCCAAGAATGGCAGGCTTCAGGTGTATTTACCATCCCAGGGATGTATTGTCTCAGCAAAGACCCCTGTCGACGTTTTGGGTAAAGGATAACTTAGGATGCGTGCAGACTGCCCATTCTCCAGGAATGTATTGTCTTAGCTGAGACCCCTGTAAATGTCGTGGGTAATGGATAACTCAAAATGCGGGAGATGACCTAAGGCTTAATGATTCCGGCTATAACCTTGCTTGTGCTGACAATCAATGTACGTAAAGACTGATCTTTGAATCTATAGGCTAAGGAGTGATGTGATTTTAAATGGATTGGTCAAGAAAGTATATGTTCTTACAAATCTATTGGCTATGAAATGTGCGGGCTTTGTTGTAACGGTTGATGAAGGCCTATATAAGATCCCCTTTGAAGAAGCTCAGGGCTCTCTCAGCCGCTGCCCACTCTGAAGTATGCTGTGGAGCCCCAGCATGCTGGTCTAAATAAACCCCGCTTTTACTCCTGCAGGAATTGTGTCTGTCTGGTCTCTCCGCGCCTCCCAGGGCCAGGGGACTCCCGATCCCAACATGTGTATTTGTCTTATTATCCTTCTCTTAGTTCTGTTTATTAAGATTGTTTAATATGGGTCAGAATCAATCGACCCCCAAAGCTTTAATTCTTGATCACTTCTCTGAGATCCACAGGAAAGCTCAGAATCTGGGCTTGATGATCAAGAAAGGTAAGTTTGACACTTACTGTTCATCAGAATGGCCTTTCCTTTGGTGTGGATTGGCCCCCAGGAGGTCCCTTCTCTCCAAACCTTGTGGCTCGGATAAAGGAGGCAATCTGTGGAAGATCTGCTGTGAAAGTATGCTCCCTTGGAAATCTCTAGGGGAACTAGGGGAGGAATGTGATAACCTCTGTGTGAATGTGTGTGTGTATGAGCACCCTGATAGGTCCTCCTGTCGGGTGTGATTTTGTAGCTCCACGACCTGGCACTCTTAAAGTCCCTCTAAAATCACAGAGCTCGAGTGGGCTGCCTGCGACTTCACGGAGAACATATGGTCAATGGTGGCACTGGCATAGCTGCCGGTCGCAAGTCACAATGCTGAACCACTAAGGCTAAGTTCTCCACCGGCCAGGCAAGCATCTGAATGATCTCTGCAAAGAGGCACCCCTCCTTTGTCTGTCTCGCGTCACCGTCCACTATGGTAGGAATGGGAGGAGAGCCCACTAGTGAGAAGATCCTGAGAAACTAAGGCAGATCAATTTCTAGGTAGAAATTCCTTTCCCCCAGCATTCTAACCAGCAGAATCAGCTAGAGGTCAATTCAAATGCTAATGGAGCCAGTCAGCAGGTTTAGCCCTAGGCAAGGTAAAGGTAAAGGTAAAGGCCCTCCCGTTGATCGTCGATTTGCTCGAGTGGGCCCAGTAACGTCTCCATTGGAGACTTTGTTGTTACTGTGTCTGGCATATCGAATACTCTCGGTAGCTTGCCGGGCTCTCCGAGAGGGGCGGAGGAATCGAACTCGGGTCGGCCATGTTGGCCGCTTGTAAGGCGAACGCCCTACCGCTGTGCTATCGCTCCAGCAAAGTGAAGCAAAAAAAAAAAAAAAAAAAAAAAGTAAAAAGACAGGCAAGAAGTTTGTGGAAGAAAGCGTCAGCAGGGAGCATTGGAATATGTGGCAAGCTAAGAAAGGCAGAACTTTTCTCCCCTTAATAGGCCTCTTGGAAACCCATGGCACTCTAGGTATGGCTCCACAGGTGCAAGCCATGGTTGTGTGGACGCTTGGGAGGCAGGACCCAGGGACGCCTGGGGTGACTCAGAAATCTCTAAAGGAGACGTCCTTTAAAGAGAGATTTTTCTGATGGGCCGGCATGCAGTTGTGGTCGTGTCCGCGCTCTCTCTCTCTAGAACCACAACACTAGAAACTATTAGGAGGAGAGCTTGCTAAGGAATTATCCTACCCTGGATTTTTCTTTTCCCTCCCTTTCATAGGTTATTGCTGACACTTAGGAGATATGGAAATTCTACATCAGTACCTAAACATTCTTCTTTGGGTTGCTTGTTAAAACACCAGAGAAACCTGAAGCTAGATAGCTTAAATAAGAAACATCTTGTTGACCTCTGTAACACCACGTGGCCTGAGTATAAGTTAGAATATTGGGAAGGATATACAGTGAATGGCAGTTTGCATTACCAGATCATTTTGCAGTCAGATCTTTGCAGGTAATAAAAGAAATAGGATTATCAAAGCAGAGGAGGCAGGAAGATGCAAGATCATATGATTAACTGTTTGGTATCAGAAACAAAGCCTATCCCCACATCTAAGAAGAGATACGAGAGTGAATGGAGAGAGGATTGGAATAAACTGCAACTAAGATCAAGCAGCCTGGCCATAAGATTTCCTTCCTTTTCCTGCCCATCTCCATCTACCTCCCTGGAGTGGGGGAAACTACCGAACGCGGGCGGTGGGAAAGATAGATTGTTGCCATCCTTTTTGTGCTCACACAGCAATTCAAATATTTTCTTATGCTGATATCAAAGTTTGGTAAAAAAAAAAATAAATCCAAAGGGCTTTTTCTGTGTCTGAAAGCATGTTTGTATTTTTGTGGAATTGTTAAAAATGTCTGGTATAGAAAGCTCATGATTTTAAATAATTAAGGTACAAGAACTATTGAAATTAAAATTAAGACAAAGAAGGTTTTATCATGTTTTATAAAAATTTATTGTTTATAGGTCTTATGCTGTTATGTTAATGTACATATTTGTATCTGCATCGGATTAGAATATTTGACCTAGAAGGAGTTAAAATAACTATGACACATGAAAACAGGTTCAAAAAGTAATGGTTTAGTTTAAACATGAGTTTCTAGAGTTATAAAATTGGTTGCAAAATTTGCCCTACCAGTGCTCTATATGATCTCTGAGACTCTTGGTTAACTAAAATTTCTAGAACTACTAAGAGTTATAAAATGGGTTCACCTCAGATGTCAGCCTTCTGTAATAGTTTCTGAGAATGGATAATTGCATGGAAAATGTGGGAAATTTTACTAACTATGTTGTTAATCAGCCTGTCTATTGCTTAAAAGTGCATGCTATTATTTTGATAATTTTATTTCATGCCAAGCTTTGTCTCCAGGTATCAACCTAGTCCTGACCTTCACAGAACTTTGTGCCTAAGTGTGAAATGCTTTCTGTTTCATGGTCATCTATGAGTGTTTTAATCTTTTTGTATTTGTGTTTTCCTAAAAATCAGAATTCTAAGATGTCTCTTGGTTAATTTCTAATGTGAAGTGAACTTTTGCCCAGTGAATGTATGTTGTAAGAACTTTAATTGTGAGCATCTCTAAAGCCTTTTGCATACCTATAGAACTGATATAATGCTTTTGAAATGGTACTTCAGGTATTTTTGTCAATGTTAAATGAGATGATTGGTAACTAGTGTCTAAACTTGGGAGATCATGTTGTACTAAGTTCAGTAAAATAAGAGGTTAAACTTGTGGGATGACTATTAGGAATATAGATGTGTGTCTTAAGTCAGAAAGATAATTGATGGAGATATCAGTGGGAAAAGGAAAGGAATCCAGTTACAGAATGTTTGTAAAAGGAATGTGTATATGAGGTTTGAGGTTGGTTTAAGAAAAGGAACTGATCAAATTGTTTTGTTATAAGAAACTCTTTAAATCACATGCAGAATTGTTCTAGTACCTTTTCAGTAAGATTTATGAAAAAGACGATAGGTGGATTATCTGGACTCCTGTTACAGTGCTCTTAGATAATTGAATTTTTCAAAAGTTGCAGGGAATCAAGGGTTTTGACATGGGATTGAAAACATGTTAACCAGTATGCTTTATCTCTACAGATTTTAGCTTCTTTTGACTAGGACTCACAGCAAACGGGTGTATTACATCTCTGTGAGTAAAGTGAAATGCTTGCTTTTCTCTTCTTTTGTACCCTCAGTATGTTTTTGATGTTTCATGACACTATGTTGGTTTGCATAAATCCAGATAAGTCTTTCCTCTCTGTAATAGGGTCTTCCCCTCATGCAGACAGGAAAAACCAACTATGGGACCCCAAAGCCCTCTTCCAGGGAATAGTCAGGGGATCTGTCTAAATGACAGGAGCAGGGATTTAACAGGTACTGTTTTCAAGTACCCTACAAACCTCAGGGCGACCCTAGAGGCAGGCCGGCTCAAGAAAAGACTGGAAATCATCACTGCTGTGGAGAATACGGAATCTAGGACTCTGCAATGACTAACTCAGTCTGGGCCTACTCTCAGCGCCAAGGAAAAACCTGGAAACCAGGATTTCTCCAAGCCCTGAAGAAGGGATAGGATGGACTCCTTTCTGCCAGGACATCTCTGTGGAAAATGAGGCCCAAAGCTACATCCAGCTCAACCTGAAGGCTCGAGGCCATCCATTCCAGTTCATCGCGGGACATCTTCTGGCCAGGCCTGGGTAGCTCTGACGTGCCAAATCAGATTAATGCCACTATTGCTGTGTCTCCTGTCTTTAGCCGATCCCCAGGACTTCTCAGTAAATAATGGGGTATCCCAAATGGAGAGTTCTCTAATCTTACTGCGTTTATGCAAAAGAACAAGCCAGGTTTGTTAAGCTCTCTTGCAACGTTTTAAAATGAAGGTAGAGAGAAAACCATGTTTCTGTCACTTGCTTTTTGTAAGAATCAGATTCTATTTCTACAAGAGATGATTGAATAAACGTATCCTAATCTTGATCTAAAAGGTACCCCCTTTTTGGGAAATTTAGATAAAACTTGGTTTACTGACTGTAGAAAAACAGCCTAATCTATAAAGGAACTCAATGTTATACATGCTGTCATTAGTCTGATCAGAGCATTGGAAGCCAGAGCTTTACTAGGGTGGAGCTCATCTTAAAGGGCAGAATTGCTTTCCCCCAGTCTGTGAATTGGCCAAAGTGTCAAGAAAGGGCATCTAAACTGGTTAAATTAGAATGGATTAATATCTAGTTCTAAAATACTGTGAATTTTCTTTCTATACTTTCTGTATTGCATCTCATTTTCTGTGAAGTCATTTGGAGAGAATAAGGATGTTAACAGCTCTTAATTTTTGTTGCATCATGTGGTTAACACCAGAGAATGTTTCCTCTGAGCCAGAATGCTCTGCAGAAGAGGACCGATGGACATTGGAGGTTTCCAAAAGGAAGCTGATGGATGATTTACCAACAAGGAAAGTTGCTAACTCCTGGACCAATGCAGTGGAATATTATTAAAGGTTTATGCTTTAACACTAGTGAAAACCATCTTCCATGGGAAGGGACTCAGTAGCAAGTAAGGTAGAAGTTAACTCAGAACTGTGCTTTCTGTGCCATTAATGAACCTAGTGGAAATCTTGATCCTCCTCTCCTGACACCTGTTCAGCATCAAGGAACTTAGAGGAGGATCACAGCTTGACCTTATGCAAATGATCAAATGCTCATATGTTCAAGGTATAAATATCTGTTGGTTCTTATTGATAGCTTCAGTGTATGGGCAGAAGCTTTTCCAATCTGCACTGAGAAAGCCAGAGAATGGCTTGGTGTTTCTGTGTCCAGTAGAAAAATCTGGACACAGGAAGTCATTTTTCTATCAGCCAAACCTATGGGTAGAGAACTCTGTCCTTACTGGGTCAGAAAGGAACTTCTCCTCCTCCAGGGTCTAACCATTTCAAAGTAATATCCCTCAGTCTAATCAAACTGATCTTTTCTTTCAGATAACTTCAGGAACCCAACCAATTCATTGCTGAGGGCCACTAAAAACCTGAGGTAGCATGAGATTTCACCCCTTGTGTAGACAGGGCCAGCGCCCCATTGTCAGCATGAAGCAGCTCCAGAAGATGGACCTTCTGCCATTCTCCCTTAAAGATTCAAGGTGGTGGAATCTCTAGGGGGGACAGTAGGATGTAGGCAGGTAGACAGGGAAGGCCCCCTTCCAAGGCAATGAAGAATGGGGATTTATGTGTGGTGTTGGGAGAAAAATGCTGCTTCTCTATACTGATCACACAGGGGTGGTCTGAGACTCCACGGCCAAGCTCGGGGAGGGCCTTGAGCAGCGCCGAAGAGAAAGGGAGGCCCAGGAAAGCTGGCACAAGCCCTGGTTTAACCAGTCTCCTTGGCTATCTACCCTCCTGTCAGTGTCAGCGTCCACCTTGGAGAAGATGACCATCAGCTCCCGCTGCTCCAGCACAGCTCGGTGTCCCCCTCAAATCCTTTCGTGTACATCCCCAGGAACACCTCCTGATGGAAGTCCTGGTTGAGGTGCCCGTCCAGCTCGAGCTTCACCCCGGACAGGTGGTTGGGGGGCAGGGTCTCGTGCTCATCTCTGCTGGCTCGGTCCTGAGCAGAAGAGTGGTTGGCAGGCTATGCAAAGGTGCGCATCAACAGCCCGAGCTCCAGGAGCCAGAGGCAGCAAGCAAGCGGGCTGCCGAGTGGGGCCAGTCTGCAGGCCATGATTGGCTGGGCCCGGCAGGAGCTGTGCACCCGCAGTCCCCCAGCAGACGGTGAGTGGCCCAAAGCTGCTGTCCGACAACGCAGCCGACACTTCCGAAGAGATGGCTTTGCGGTGACCCAGACGCCCAGCCGGCCCCCTCAGGCCGCCGCCATCCTGCTTCCAGGCAGACTGGTTGTCATCCCCTTGCTCTTGGTGACTGTTGGTCCCTGGGTCCTCAACCGCTTTGTGAACTTTGTTAGGCACCAAAATAACACTGTCCAGCTACTGGTACTAAAACAACAGTATCAGATTTTATAGCCTGCTGAGGAAGATTCCTCAGTATGAAGTGGAGAGAGGGAGGAATGTAAGGGACAGGCCCAAAATGGACTACCACCAGAATTAATTTAGCTTAGCTTAATAGGAACCTGCATTGCAAAATAACTTGTTTTTCAAGGAACAGGTCTAGATAAGCTTTTTCAGATCCGCTTTATAGGAGCCTGTACTGCAAAATAACTGTTTTTTTCTGCCCCTGAGCAAGGAATTCAGATACAGGTACTCGAAGGGTGGGGCTCAGACCAGATAACTGGATGTCTCTCACAAGACCCATGTTGCAAGACCCAGGACTGCCTTAAAAACCTGTCAGTTCCTAAGCACTGACGCAAAATGCTGACCTTTAAACGATAGGCTAAGAAGTGATGTACCCTTAATTGGATTGGTTAAGAAAGCATATGTTGTTATAAATCTATTGGCTATGAAATGCGCGGGCTTTGCTGTAACGGCCAGTGAAGGCCTATATAAGATCCCCTTTGAAGAAGTTCGGGGTCTTGCCTCACCTAACTGACCTGCGTGTCTGTGTAGGCGGCTTGACCCTGGCTAGCCAGTCTTACAATAAACCTTGCTTGCTGTTTGCAGTCTCTGGAGTCTCGATCACGAGGGAGATCACGATCCCGCCCTAACAGTATCTACATAAATTATGTAGATACAGCCTCACCCTGGCCAAGCCTAGGGGTCAGGGTCCTCTGTTTCAAATCTGCTAAAGCATCAACGTTTCTATCAAGACAGTAATATCAAGCTTTAGGACTGCTGCCCCCACTGACCCCTGTGCTGTTGGCAAACTGGGATGCATTCCTTTGGGATCTATGGGAATTCGGATCTGCAGGTGTTACTTGTTTTGGCATCTGGAATTCTGATCTCAGCAGATGTTATTTTTCTCTACCCTCTCTCCAACCTTCCCCAAAGTTCCATAAAAATCTAGGGAAAATAATAAAGTAAGAACGGGGAGGGGGGGCAAGTACCTTGGGCCTTATTCGTGTTTCTGGTCAAGGAATAAAGATTATAAAAATTGGCACCAATATAGCCATAGCAGATGCATCCCCAGGGGTCAGTTATGGGTCTGTTGTAGCTTTGTGTCTCTCGTGACACTATTGGGTCCAGGCGAGAGAGGAGAAAGAAAATGTTCCCTGCAAAGGGGTGTAGGGGTGTGTGTGTGTGTGTGTGTGTGTGTGTGTGTGTGTGTGTGTGTGTGTAAGGGGCAAGGAGTTGGCAGCTAGCTTTGTGTCTCTCGTGACACTATTGGGTCCAGGCGAGAGAGGAGAAAGAAAATGTTCCCTGCAAAGGGGTGTAGGGGTGTGTGTGTGTGTGTGTGTGTGTGTGTGTGTGTGTGTGTGGAAGGGGCAAGGAGTTGGCAGCTGGGGGCTTCCCAGAGAGTCTTAGTTATTAATTGGGCAGCCTGGGGACGACATTCCCCTGGGGATGACATTCCCCTGGGGATGACAGCTTGTAGCAAAAGATCCCAGTTTCAGAAACGATCCCAGCTTACCGAAGCCTCTGTTTTTTTTGGTCTGTTTGTTTTCTGTTGCGCTTCCACAGTTACAATGAAGCACATCAATTTGTCCTTTTCCGCCTGTGGGTTCCTGGGCATCTACCACTTGGGGGCAGCGTCTGCCCTTTGCAAGCACGGCAGGAAGCTGCTGAAGGACATGAAGGCCTTCCCGGGTGTCTCTGCGGGCTCCTTGGCGTCCACGGTCCTGCTGATAGCACCGCAGAAATTAGAGGTAATTCAGTAGAAACGAAGGCTGCTCCTGGCCTGGACATTCAGAAGGGAGGACAGACACCTCCTCTTGCAGGAAAACAGGCCAGCAAACTCCCTCCCCTCTATCCCCCAGGCTGAGCATCAGGCTCAGCCTCAGAGTGTTTGAATTACATGGCAGAAGCTCCGGATTCAGTTCCTGCCCACAGCCCCACAACCACACACACACACACACACACACACACACACACACACACACACAGAAACACAAACACAATGATACACATAGGCACACAGACAGACATACGCACAGACACACACAGAAGTGCACAGAGATACAGACACACATAGAAATACACAGAGACATATACACAGACTCGCACACAGACACATATGTAGAAATACACAGTCACGCACTAATACAGAGACACACAGATGTACACACAGAGACAGACACAGCATATAGAAATGCACAGACATACACAGACACACACTTAGAAATACAGAGACACAGACACACAGATTCACACAGACACATAGGAATACACTGACACAGACACAGAAATCGTTCCCATCCCTTTTCAGGGTGGTGAGGGCTTCAGGATGAGAGAGGAAGCAGCAGAAGAAAGTGCTAGATTAGACGTGAGATGTTTCCTGGGTTCCCCACGTCTGGGCCAGCCGGGGCCGGGACGGTTTCAGAACCCAGGGGGTGAGGGGTGGAGACTGGAGGTCGGAGAAGCCTGCTCGCCCAGGCCCAGAGCAGGGTGGCAGAGTCGGAAGTTGGGGGTACAGCCAGATGGGGCAGGGGGAGGGTGCAGGTGCTTTTCACAGAGAATGCGACTCTGCATCCAGAACCCCACACATCCGTCTGGACACCCCCCGCCCCGCAGGCAGTGACTCTTCATGATCTCTCAGGAATGTAAAGTGTTCACCTCATGTTTGCTGAAGAAATCCGCAGGCAGTCCTTCAGGGCTGTGATGCCCAGCTATGACTTCATGGCCCGACTCAGGTCAGTGGCCCCCACAGCCCGCCCTGCTCCACCCCTCCCAGCCCACTTTCTGCCAGGGCCTTGCCTGGGCCGCCTGCGGGCCTGCGGGTGTGCGGGGGGCTCACGCAGCACCCGTTTGTGCCCTGCAGGTATGGGATGGAGTTCATCCTCCCCGCCAAAGCCCACCAGCTGGCCCACCGCCGACTGCACGTGTCCATCACCAACACCAGGACCAGGCAAAACTACTTGGTGTCCAGCTTCAGCTCCCGGGAGGACCTCATCAAGGTCGGCGGTGCCCGCACTGACTCCTGACACCTCTGCCCAGCGCTCGGCCACCCTTCCTGTGCCCCGGCCTTACCCGGGACCTGTTGGCTCACTGTCCCCACGTGCGTGGGACACACCGTCCTGCTATAGCTCACTGTGCCCGCATGTGTGTATACGCCGTCCTGCTATAGCTTACTGTCCCCGCGTGTGTGTATACACCATCCTGTGATAGCTCACTGTCCCCGTGTGCATAGTACACACAGTTCATGCACACACGGAGACATGCAGGCAAGGGCACGCATGGAGAGTTTGTCTGGGAAGAGCCGTGGGGAACGGGCTGAGATGAGTGGGGGCAGCAGACGCTTGGATATGGCCTCGGGTGTCACCTACAGCTGCTCCTGTGCTCGAAGGCTGTGACCGCAGCTGCCCAAGGAAACGGACGCCCAGGAGAAATGAGTCCGTGACTTCCTAGGTTCCAGCATCACTCAGCACCCCTCAGGCCCAGGCTCCTTCTACTCTGGCGTCCCACCTTAGAGAAACACGTTTCCCCATCCTCTTCTTACCATCAGCTGTGGACTGGCAAACTGCAAAGGGAAAACCTGCCCAGCCATGCCCGATTCGTCCCTGCAGAGCAAAACTCAGAACGGGGGATGAGCCCCCGGAGGGACAGTCAGTGCGGCTCATCTGAGCTCAGGGCCAGTCGCTGAATTTCCTGGGTTCCCGGGGACGCCCATGGGTGGCTGGGAGCACGTCCAGCTGCTGGAGTGGCCTGCACAGTCTCTCCCTCCCGGGCAGAGCTGTCTTGGCCACCGCACCCCGCATTTCCTGGCCCCCCACCAGAAGCTCTTTGCTGCACCTGTGGCTCATTGGGCGAGCGAAGGGGAACACACAGCCAGTGTGCATCAGCCACGGCCGTCTCGGGACCCCAGGGAGATGTTCCAAGGTGCTGCCAACTTGGCCCACGAGGTACCAGGGGCTCCAGATCTGCCAGCCCGCATGAGATGAACAGGGCCCGGAGTGATGGTCCAGCGGGGAGGGCCTGTGCCTTGCATGAGGCACCCGGGTTCTATTCCCAGGGCCCCATAGCGTATGTCAAGCCCACCGGGAGTCACTCGAGCACCTCTTCGGGCAGGTGACATTGCAGCGCTCGCTTTTAGTCCAGTTCCTTTTGCCTCCGTCATGTGGCACGCCACCCTCCTGCTGCCAAATGCCAGCTCCCGCTGGCTGGCCTGAGGTCAGAGAGCGAGGGCATGTGCGGGCCCCGAGGCTTACCCGCCATCTCTTCTCTGCCCACCCAGGTGCTGCTGGCTAGCAGCTTTGTGCCCATCTACACTGGGCTGACACTGGTTAAGTACACAGGGCAGGCAGGTGCTTCCCTGGCAAGGACTGGGAGGTCCCGACAGTGCTTGGCCTTGGAAAGTCATGCACAAGAAGTATTTGCATGAGAAGTCAGCCAGCAGTATGCGGTTTCCTCCAGGAATAGTGTGGTTTATGTTTGATCACTTGATCACTTGACTTCCCGTTAATCGTTGATTTGCTCGAGCGGGTGCCAGTAACGTCTCCATTTGTCCCTGTCGTGTGCTAGTGTAGCCCAATGGTGTCCATTCTAGGAACACGAAGAGCCTCAAACCGATCGTTCAGGATCTTGATGAAGAAGTCTGACCATCTGGTAGGTGGGCGGCCACTCAGTCTTGACGTCCCGTGGAATCCAGTCAGTAATGGCTCTAGTCCAGCCGTCATCTCCAAATCTCATTACGTGTCCAGCCCATCCGATTTTTGACACCTTGGCAAACGAGAGAGCGTCCCTGATTCTTGATCTTCGATGGAGGGCGGAACTCTGGATTCTTTCCCTCATTTGAGTGAAACATGATACTCCAAGCATAGCTCTTTCTATTCTTCTTTGGGAGACCGGAATAGTGTTCTCATCCTGTTTGCGTAGGGCCCAGGTCTCTGAGGCGTATGTTAATGCAGGAAGAACAGTGGAATCAAAGAGATGTGCCCGGAGCCGGAGGTTCTTTGTCCTCTTAGCTATTTCTTCGATGCTTTTGAAGGCGTTCCAAGCCGCTCTCTTCCTCCTGCGCAACTCAGGTGCCAGGTCATTTGGCATGTTGACTTCTTCACCTAGGTACACATAACTGTTGCATTCAGAGATGGTCGTTCCATTGAGAGTGAATGGAGCGTCACGAACTTGACCATAAGCATTGATTCATTCAAATGCCTAGCAACCCGAATCGGACGTTTACACTTGAATAGATGTGGCTCTCTGCTGGCAGTTTCTATCTTTGTTATCTACTCACCAACATCCAATTATGATGAAGGAGAAAATGAGAAGTTCTACATGGAGTTGGAGAAGTTCTATAAAGAAGACCACACCTTCTACAAGATCATTGTCGGTGATTTTAATGCCAAGATAGGACCGAGAAGATCAGCCGAAGAACTCCACATCGGGACCCATGGCCTAGAATGGAACGAACAGGGTGAGAGACTGTCTGAGTTCATCATGTTGACCAAGACCATCCATGGTAACTCACAGTTCCAGAAGGCAGAATCTAAACGTTGGACATGGGAGTCTCCCGTTGGATGGTTCCACAACGAAATAGACCACATCATATTCAATCAGTGGTTTTCCCTGACTGATGTTGCTGTTGTCCCAAAATTCCAAACAGGATTGGACCACCATCTCCTTCATGCAAAATTCTACTTTACAGAGCAGGGAGAAAGGGCTGCAAAGTTTAAGAAGAGAACTCCCAGAACGACCACCAACTAGAAGCTCTTTGGCACTAATGCTGCAACATGGGAGGATGACATTGTTGACAACATTGATGAGGAATACTATCAACTGGTTCAGCACCTCCATGATTGTGCGAGGAATGCCAAAAGAGAGATTGTCACAAAAAGACGACTGGCTTCAAAAACTCTTGAGCTTATTCGCCAACGTGGTTTGGCGCATGCCTCAGGCAACTGCAAGCAAACGTCTGAGTTCGCAAAGCAGTGCAGAGATGCGATCAAGGAAGACCTCAAACAGAGAAGAGCAGAAGTACTGGTAGATGCGGCAGAAACCGGGAAAAGCATTCGTAATGCCTGCCTGTCCTTCGCCAATTACAAGACCAAGATGACTACCCTACGGCGTCCTGATGAATCTATCACATCTTCCAGAAGGGCAATGGAGAAGATTATCCATGACTTCTACTCAGATCTCTTCGATAGCCATGTCCACCTGCCCACATACCAAATTCCACAGGATGGATATGTCGTTCCCAATGTTCTCCCCTCCAAAATCTGACACGCCATTTCATCGGAAAAGAAACGAACAGCACCTGGCCCAGACAAGGTCAGACCTGAACACCTGAAGAACCTGCCGTCAGTACTCATCAATATGCTGGCTCGGCTCTTCACATGCTACCTGTCTGAATGCAAGTTTCCATCCCAGTGGAAAACCAGAAGGACTGTACTCTCTTTCTTTCTCTCCTTCATCCTCCCCCTCTATCTCTCTGTCTCTCTCTGTCTGTCTCTATCTATCTCTTCCTCTTTCTCTCTTCCCTCCCTCCCCTTCCTTAAAACCTCCCAATACCATCTGTTTTTTCGCTTGAATGCTGTATCCTTCTGGAATCCCTTAGAGCAGAGAAGCCTGGGGGAGCTTGAGGACTTACTTCCTTTGCTGTAGAGCTGTGGCTGGCTGAAGCCTGAGCCCGTGTCCCCCAAGAAATTGGGTGCTGGGAGTAACTCCCATGCAGCACCCAACAAGGAGACGTAGGTGTAGTCAGTGTCTGCCTAGCGGGGCTGGCAGGATGTAAGGTGAGTGCCATGCAGGGGCTCATCGCAGACGTCACCAGTTGGAGTCTTCCCAGCTGGTCCCAGGGTGGAAGAGACTGATGGGGAGAAAGTGGCAGGTCCCCTTCTCAAGGCTTCCGTCTCTCTTCTCCAATGGACATAAGTCACCTGGGCACCCCACGGGCATCATAATCATGGGATTCTGCATCCAGTTGGGTGGACACTGGCCTGGAGAGTGTGCACTCTGGCCAGCTGATACTTCGGCCAACCTCAAAGCCCACAGGAAGTTGCTGGGCCACAAACAAAGGATCTTGCTGAGCAGAGAAGATTCCAGCAAACTTGAGTAACATCGTGCGAGATCAAAAGCTCCTGGCTCAGATCCAGGAGCTCCGTGGGGCAAAGAGGCTTCCAGATATTCCAAAGTGGTTGTCTTGGCAGCTGATAAACCCGAGAGGGGCCGGCATCTTCACACAGAACCGCTGAGCTCACCATGGCCAGGCCATGGTGTTGACACATCAACAGAAAAAAATCCAGAAGATTCAAAGCAGAAGGGGAGAAAACGGGTGAAGAGTTAAATGTTAATGCTGACATTGAAAAACAAAATCCCTGAAATAAAATTGCATTCCACGTTATTAACATGCCATGCACCATTAATCCTGTGGAATGCACAGGAAAACCTGTTTTCCCCCAACCCCTGCCCGCAGGTGAGGACTGACCTTGCATCCGTGGCAGTGAGTGAGCGTGCAGGAAAGACTTCATCTCTCTTGTGCTATGCTCAGTGGGCACTGCTGAGGTAAAGGGGCAGGAATACATGGTAAGAAATAATGACTCTTCAAGTGCAGTCTCCCCACCTTCTCCAGATGGAATCCCGGTGATCATGAGCTTCTACAAGCAAGGCTCCGGTATGTGGGTGTCAGGACTAACTCTCCAAACCACATGGCAGCACTGGAACCAGGCAATTTCATCCCGCCTTCCTGTCCGCTCCCGATGCCAGGAATCAGGCCCCCAACCTGCCTCCAGGAACCATCTTGCCACACATAGTAGTGATGATCCCAGAGGGAATCACAGCACTGGAGATTTCTCCAGACCCGATACCAAGCTGACTTCACCGGGATGCCCCAGATGGAGCAGTTGCAGTCTCCTGCCTTCTCCAGGTGGAATCCCGGCAACTATGAGCATGCATACAAGCAATACTCCGGTATGCAGGTGTCGGGACTAATTCTCCAAACCGAATTGGAATAGCTCCCTACAGCGATGTCTCTGGAACCAACCATTTATAATTTAGAATCTCAGAAGCACACAGCCACTTATGCAGCCACATGATCTTTCATGATACATAAAATGAGCAAGGGAAAATAAATGATCTAGGACACACCAATGACTGTCAGACCCAAGCAACTTGCTGCAGAGATGGCTCTGGACTTTGCTACTGCAGAGTGTTTTGCCGGGCCACTCCAGTTGGGGGCAGGTGCCGTCCCTCCACCTGTCCTCTAGGAACCCCGGCAGACACCATCTTCTAGAACACAGCGAAAACCTCCAGGTATGGGTGGCGGTGGCAGGAAACGCCAGGCCTCACGGGATCGGAGAGGAGTCGGTCCTTCTCCTTCTCCCCACTCCCATGGGACTCTGAGAATACGTCCACACACACAGCCACCATCTACTTAAGCTCCCACACGGCCATGATCCAGAGACACACAAATGAATCTTGGACCTGAGCAACTTGCTGCAGCGATCCTCCAGAACCTAATTATTAAAATTTTGGAACTGCAAGAATACATGGCTGCAAGAGCAGCTGCACGGCATTATATTGTATCCATAGCAAGCAATACAAAACTCATTGTCTAGCATTGTATTTTTGGAAAGAATGAGTGGTGCTGGAACTGGACGCAAATATCGAAGTTAACCAAAGTAGATAAAGACATTATTGTGCAAATTGTCTGCCACACAGGAGGCGGTAGGTGGTGAATGTGGGGGGGGGGTGTCGGGGAGATAACAGGGACTTTGGTGGTGGAAAACGTGCTCTCTCTCTTTTTTTTTTGTATTAGAGAACCAGCAAGAGGTGCATTTGTAGACTTACAAACTTTCATGCTTGGGTTTCAGTTATACAATGATAAAGTACCCATCCCTCCACCAGTGCCCATTGTCCACCACCAATGATCCCAGTTGCCCTCCCATCTCAACTGCCCCGCCTCTGTGGCAGGGCATTCCCTTTTGCTCTTTCTTTCCTTTAGGTTGTTGTGGTTTGCAATAGAGGTATTGAATGGCCATCATGTTCAGTCTATAGTCTACTTTCAGCACGCATCTCGCATCCTGAGTGAATCCTCCAAACATCCTTTACTTGGTGTTCCCTTCTTTATCTGAGCGGCCTTTTCCCCCCAGCATGTGCTGCCAGCTTCCAAGCCATGGAGCAGACCTCCTGGTACTTATCTCAACTATTCTTGAGTGTTCGTCTCCCATTCTGTGACTTTATATTCCCCAGATAAGTGCACACTTTCTATGTCCCTCTCTTTGTGGCTCTTTTCACTTAGCATGATACTTTCCATGTAGAACCACTTGTATGTAAATTTCATGACTTCATCTTTTCTAACAGTTAACCAGTATTCCATTGTGTAGATATACCAAAGTTTCTTTAACCAGTCATCTGTTCTCGGGGACTCAGGTTTTTTTCCCCAAATTTTGGCTATTGTGAACAGTGCAGCAATGAACACACAAGTGCAGATGTCATTTCAACTGTACTTTTTTTCCTCTCTGGGATATATTCCCAGGAGTGGTATTGCTGGGTCAAATGGGAGCTCAATTTCTAATTTTTTGAGAAGCGTCCATACTGTTTTCCAAAAGGGCTGAACCAATTGACATTCCCACCAGCAGTGAAGGAGGGTCCCTTTCTCGCCACATCTGCACCAACTCCGGTGCTTTTGTTCTTTTGGATGTGGGCCAGTCTCTGTGGTGTGAGATGATATCAATCATACAATCATCAAACACCCATCCTTTCAAGAGTGCACATTGAAGCTAATGGTATCTTCAAAGATGACATGCCACTGGCCGAGCAAGTGAAAACAGAGATAGACAAATGGGACTATCTTGAAACTAAGAAGCTTCTGCACCTCAAAAGAAACAGTGACCAAAATACAAAAATGTGTGCTCTTGAAAGGATGGGTGTTTGATGATTGTATGATTGAAGCACAAACATGAAAGCTTTGTTACTATACCTCACGGCGAATCAATAAAGAAAAAAGAAGAGTTGGGGAAGAGGGCAGCTGGGTTAGAAAAGGAACCTCTATGACAAGGATAATTGGAGGAATCTCTCGGGATGGGAGATGTGTGCTGAAAGGGTTTGGTAAAGGACAAAACGTGATGACTCTCGGTGTCTGTATTGCAAACCATAATGCACAAATGGGGGGGGGGGGTTGGAGACAGACATACAGACAGAGACAGAGACAGAGAGACAGAGAAGAAGAGTGCCTGCCAAGAGGCAGGCTGGGGAGGAGAGGGGGTGGCAGGAGGGAAGCTGGGGACACTGGTGAAGGGACGGGTGTTGTAGCATTGTATGACTGAAACCCGATCGTGAACAGCTTTGTAACTGTATCTCATGGTGATTCAATAAAGCAATAAGAAAAAATAAAACACAATGATGTTGATGGAGTCAACATCCAGTGGGGAGAACACTTGCTGTGCGTGTGGCTGCTCTGGGTTTGATCCCCGGCACCCAGCAGGTTCCCCCAAGCCTCGCCCATGAGTGTAGAGCCAGGAGTAAACCCTGAACACCACCGGGTGTGGCCTCCAACAAAACTGGTGTGTTGGGGCCAAGAGGGACGGTGCAGGGCCTAAGACAGACGCCCTGCCACGGCTGCCTCCCTGATTCAGTCTCAGGCTTCTCGTGGTCCCTGAGCATCACAGCGACTCTGTTCCACACTTTAATGCCAGGGCTGGTATACCCTCTTGGATCCCACGGGAGTATGGAACGCAAATCACAGCACCGGTGTCACGTGCTCAGGACAGACACAGCTGCAAAGCCGGCAGCGAGAGGCACTCTCTGCTCCCGCCAAGTCCCAAGCCACACCCAGACGTCCCTTAGCCCCCCTGAAGCACAAGAGCCCCACCAGCTGTGACACAGCTGTGGTGCGTGGGACCTTCCGTGCTTCGCCACAAAGACGAGAAATGCATGGGTGTGCCCCAAGGTGTAGGATAACACTCTTTTGTCCTTCCTCAGGTAGCTTAGGTTTGTCAGGTCACACCCATCTAAGGACACTGAACTTGTATTGTAAGCAATGTCCTTTCTGTGTGGACACAGGAAGACAGTTAATATTATGCTTTGTAACTTGGGAGTTGATTGACTCCGAATAATATTTACTCCTGGGCATCTGATTTCTTGACTCAGTTGCCCTTAGTTCCTAGCACCCCAAAAGCAGGGTCCCGACGAGGGACTGAATGGACCCAGGGCAAGCAGTGAGCTACCCTGGCATCGAAATGGGCCAGGCCAAAGAGCCACGATACTCAACTATAAGTTGAGGGCATGATCATGAACAAATGCTGTCATGATCCAAAAGTAAGTAACGACGAGACTAGGACCCTGCTGGAGCTAGGAAGATTAACCTGGCCTGAGGACTGCGGAATACGGAATGTATAGTGAGATGTTCTCAGGAAGAACCAAACTAAATTTGTATCGCTTACTGTGCTCATACAGAATGACATTGCTAGAAATATTAGAAGTAGATTAATTACAACTATTTAAGTAAATTACTAACTGAGGGAAGACCACACCCTTGTTGGGATCCCACCCTTGAGCGGATCTCCTAGTAATCTGAAGTAATCTCTGTAGATGAGATTTTATCCTTGAGTTAATCTCCTGGAGGAGTGGTCTTACCTCTCTTTGTTGATTCATCAGTATTCAACCCACCTTTATGTCACCGCCTTATGTGACTGCTATATAAACTAAGACTTAAGCTCGGAGAAGGGAGTCAGAAGCGAGAGAGCTTGGGCTCCAGAGATCCAGAGTCAGAGCCAGAAGGAGAGAGGTTCCAAGATTGGGGCCCAGGAGAGAAGGAGGCAGAGAAAGACAGGAGTGAAGAGGATTGGAATAAACTACTATTATTATAGACCGGCCTGGCCCTCGTTTCTTCTTCCGTCTGCCCTTGGCAACAGCCGTTCTGATCCAGACCACACACAGTGGCTCAAGAGCACCAAATGCGGGCAGTGAGACAGTGCCATCCAGTGAGCCCGTGAACACACAACCTTCAGCGTGATAAGATTTTACACCAACGGACGCTGAGAAGTGAAGTCCCGTGGGCTGGTTGCTGCCGCCCGGTGCAGGCGTGTCTGGAAGAGCTGAGCCCTGCCATGTCCAGCCGCAGGCTCCTTTCCAGAGGGACAGTGGGTACAACCGAGCTGCCGTGTTCACTGCCCGGACGCAGCCCGTGCCTTGGCCAGTGCCACGTGTGCCTGCCCCCAGGACAGGGCATTGTGGGCCACAGTGTGCTGCTTGCCGCTGTCTGGGCAAAGGTGTACCTCTCCAAGGATGCTTCTCTGGGTGCCAGAGAGCAGCTGCTGAGGCCGGCCTGTGCAGAGCCATGCAGAACTGAGCCGGAGAGGAGTTCCCAGTGCCTGTGCCTTAACATTCTGCCGGCGTGCGTGCCTCCTCATAATGTTCTCCATTACCAGTTGGAAAACAAAAGTTCTAAGGGGTATGGTCATCTTTTTGTCTCAGAGTGACAAAGAAACAAAACAGGGAAACAAACACGGAGTGTGTGGGACGGAGAGCAGAGGGTGGGTGGAGAAGAGGGCAGGTCTAGGAGCTTGCCTGCAAAGAGTGCAAATGCACCGGCCAGTCCCGGATGGCCACGGCCCCTGGAAAGCCATCTGCACGAGTGGAGGCTCGAGCCACGAAAGTGCAGCCACGCAACCTCATGCAATATTTCCGAGATGTGGAGGTGCGCAGTTAATTAGCCTGCAAAGTTGTATGCCTCTCTCAAAAGATTCTAGCAAGGGATTATTTCTGCACCCAGAGCGGAAGAGAATAGAGGCGGCCACGCTGGCCCGCAATGGGAATTCCGCAGACACCGTGCTCAGTGAACCAGAGAAAGCGAATTCAAAGAAGCATTTAGGGTTTCAGGATGCCAGCCCTGGCAAGGACCTTTTTGTGGAAGGATTTAGGAGGAGGGGAAGGGTGAGCCTCAGTGCAGGCATTATTTCCTAATACAAAAAGGGAAAATGTGCATACCGTTGGTTGTATGCATGCTGAAAGTAGACTGAGGACCAAACATAATAGCCTCCTACTACATGTATTGCAAAACATAACACCCAAAGGAAGAGAGAGAGTGGGAGGAAATGTGCCTGCCACAGAGGCAGGGGTTAGGAAGGGGTGGGGGTGGCGGGAGGGATACTGGGATCATTGGGGGTGGAAAATGGGAACTGGTGGAGGGATGAGTACTCGACCATTGTATGACTGAGACGTAATCATGAAAGTTTGTAAGTCTGTACCTATATCTCACAGTGATTCGATTAAAAAAATGAAAAAGACGCTCTCAACACCTAAGAGAATAACAACTGTAATGGAACATAGAAATGAATCAGGAAAAAATGGCAAAACTTTGGGCACTGTGCATGCAGGTCCAGGGGGCCAGGGGAGAGAGAAAGGGAGAGAGAGATGGAGAGGGAGAGGGAAAGTGGGGGGGAGTGCCTGCCACAGAGGCAGAGTAGGGGGTGGCAGGCAGGAGGGAAACTGGGGACACGGAAATGTGCCCTGGTGGAGGGACGGGAGTTGGAACACTGTATGACTGAAACCCAATCATGAACAGCTTTGTAAGGGTCCATCTCACAGTGATTCAATTTAAAAAGATTTTAAAAACAAAATTATGTTGTTTAGGGCTGAGAATGAAAGTCCAAGGGGTAAGAGGTGTCCTAGACATCCCCTCTAAATTCCCGAATTTTGTACCCGAGCATTGCCAGGGGAGATGTCTGAGCAGTGCTAAGCAAGCCTAGGCACAGCCGCTTGTGGCCCTTGAGCCCCGTCATAAAAGCAGGTGACACGTTCACACTGCATTACTGTTTTCACAGGTTCTCCATTGGGAACCAGCTCACCATTTGAATGTCTGGTGTGTGTAAACTGGACCTAGGCAAGTCAACCGTGCAAACAGTTGGGTCATGACTAACCATTATTTAAGATATCCATGTTTGTCCAAATGATACCCACACTGTCCTCCCTTTATACTAGGGACAACAATAACAGCGTGGGCTGACCTTGTTGCCAATAAATACAAATAGGGTCAACTCGTATTATTTGACGGGAGGGACCCCAACTGGATACAAACAAAACTCCCAGGCCCGTGCGGTGCACCCTTCAGCAGCATCTCAGGCCTGGAGTCCCTGCCTGGTCCCCACCTCCCCCGATGCACCCCGAGTCTCCATTGCGCCCCGTTCCCATTGGGCCTCACCCACACCCTGACCTCCGAGCAGGTGGGGCGCTCTGGGGAGGCTCGATTCTGCGGGACCCTGCGCCCGGGCGCTCCATGGACGTACCCAAGCCCACGCGCCCTGTGCCTCCGCTCTGTGCGCCTGACGGTCCCATGCGCACACATGGGGGGACGGGACGCAGGGAGGTTCCACCGCACGGGACCCCCAAACCCCGAGTTCTGAGACCACACGCCACGTGACTAAGGGTATCCTGGAAAGAACGCTGGTTCCTAGGGATGCGCCACACTGGCACACGCCTGCTGGGACGTGAGTCGCCAGCACGGGAGGTGAATTCCCATGACACACCAGGCCCAGCTTGGTGCTCAGCGCCTGGTGCTGCCTGATGTGTGTTTCGCCTTGGACCCGCCCACCACCCACCCGCAACTTGATCACCCCCTTTCCAACCCCTCCGCCCACGGTGAGTGCCCACGAGGGGGTGGCAGAGACCTGCTACAGCAGGGTGGGGACCCCAGGATACAGGGAGGGGGACCAGGGGTCAGGGAAACGGGGCGAGCTGGAGGGAGGGAGACCCAAGGGGGGCGTGGCAGCCCAGGGGAGGGGGCGTGGCAGCCCAAGGATGGAAAGAGGGGGACCCTAAACCATATCAGGACCCAGAGAGATCCCTCTATGCTGCGGTCCCCTAAGTATCTCCGCCCAAACCCTGCCCCAAATCCTGAGAGAATCCAAGGACCCTACTTCGAGGACTAGTGTCTTAAATACACGCATACCTTGGGCGCACCCCGCATTGCTCGGAGGATGCCCAAGAGTGCGCAGAGGTGGCCGCAGAGCGCCAGGGCACAAAGTTCTGAGTTGGGGGTGTGGGTAGGGGCGAAGGCCCGGCACATGCAGGACCAATGGGCTGAAGCCTGACCCGGTACTGGGCGCGTGAGGCTACCGGGGAGATTTGAATTCTGCCAGAAGCCGTGCCCCAGCGCGCCCGGGCACTCCTTGGACGCACCCAAGCCCACGTGGCCTCCGCTCTGTGCTCCTGATGTTCCCATACGCGCATATGGTGGGGGTGGGGGTGGAGGCACAGGGAGGTTCCAACATGCGGGACACCCGAACCCCGAGTTCTGAAGCCACGCGCCAGGTCACTAAGAGTATCCCGGAAGGAAGGCTGGTTCCTAGGGATGCACCCTACCGGCACACTCCCGCTGGGACGCTGGTTGCCAACACGGGACATGAATTCCCACTACAGACCAGGCCCAGCTTGGTGCCCAGCGCCTGGGCCTGCCCGCTGACTGTTCCGCAACAGACCCGCACCCGCCCACTGCTTGATCACCCACTTTGCGAACCTTCCGCCCACGGTGAGTGCCCAACGGGGGGATAGAGACCTGGGGCTGCGTGGATGGGGGACCAGGGGTCAGGGAAACGGGACCTGCCCGAGGGAGGGAGGCCCCAGGGGAGGGGGTGTGGCAGCCCCTGGACAGAAGGGGGGACCCCAAGGGAGGAGGGTGGGGAGCCACAAGGGAGGAGAATGGGGAGCCCCTAGGAAAATGATGGGAATTCCCAGGGAGATTGGGGAACAGCTAGGGAGAAGGTTGAGAGTCCCCAGGGAGGAGTGCGGGGAGCACCTAGGGAGGAAGGTGAGAGTCACTAGGGAGGAAGATGGGAGTCCCCAAGAAGGAGGGCTGGGAGTTGCTAGGGAGGAGGGTGGAAGACCTGAGGGGGGAGGGAGAGGATCCCCTAGAGGAGGGTGGGAGTCCCCAGAGAGGAGGTTGGGAGTCTAGATGGAGGTGTCCAGGGAGCCCCTAGGGAGGAGGGAGGGAGTCCCCAGGGAGGAGGGTGGGAGACCAGAGGGAGGACTCCAAGGAGTCCCTAGGTAGGAGAGTGGGAGTCTCGAGGGAGAAGGGAGGGAACGCCCAGGGTAGGAAGGTGGGAGTCCCAAGGGGAGAGTCCAAGGAGCCCCTAGGAAGGAGGGTGAGAGTCCGAGAGAGGAGGGAGTGGAGCCCCTAATTAGGAGGGTCGGAGTCCAGAGGGAAGACACCAAGGAGTCCCTAGGGAGGAGGGTGGGATTCCAGAGGGAAGACTCCAAGGAGTCCCTAGGGTGGAGGGTGGGAATCCAAGAGGGGAGTAGAGAAGCCCCTAGGGAGGAGAGTGGGAGTCCCCAGGGAGGAGGCTGGGAGTTGCGAGGGAGGAGGGTGGGAGACCTGAGGGAGGAGGGAGGGGATCCCCTAGAGAAGGGTGGGAGTCCCCAGAGAGAAGGTTGGGAGTCCAGATGCAGGTGTCCAGGGAGCCCATAGGGAGGAGGGTGGGAGTCCCCAGGGAGGAGGGTGGGAAATCCCAAGGGAGGAGCCCAAGGTGGGAGCACAGTGGGAGGAGTTCAGGGAGCCCGTAGGGAGGAGGATGGGAGTCCCCAGATAGGAGGTGTCATCTGGGCTGACAGCACTTGACTTGCATGGCCTGAACTTGCTCCCGGGCTCCAGAGATGGGCCCCCAGACACACCAGGAGGGACCTCTGAGGCAGACCTGGAGTCAGCCCTGGGCACCGTGGGGCGTAGCCCCAAAGCCGACCAAACAAAATGGTTTTTGTGTGACCCCAGAGACCCTAAAGGTGGAGGAAGGGCCCCACTGGCAGGGAGGGGGTGTGCGTCTCTGGGCTGCCAGGGTCTGAGTGTGGCCTGTGATCTGCAGAGCCCTGACCCGGGATGCCGCGACCAGCCCAGGCGCCATGCACACGGGGTTACTGTGGGCACAGCTCTCCGGGGCAACCTCTAGGGGGGCCCCGCCAGACCACTCTCCGGCCCGTAGAGGTGGCTCTAGGATCTGTAGGTGCAGGGAAGGACCGACCGAATGAACACAAGACACAAGAGACAGAATGCAGTTCAGAATCAGAGAGAAAAAGGGACAGACTTTATTGGGGGCAATCAGGGTATATATCCATTAGTAAGACAGCTACACAAAAGGTCGTGCCCATATATGGTTAGGAAGGTTTGTTTTCACATATCACGCATAAAGTTTATGCGTATCTTGTACCAGACACGAGGTAGTTACACAAAGGGCCATGTCCATATGATTTACCAGACATGAGGTAGATACACAAAGGGCCATGTCCATATGATTTATAAAATTTACATGCATCACGTACCAGACACGAGATAGTTACTTCTTGTTATTACTGACAGCCATGACAGATGTTCTCTCAGGATAACCATACATCAAGATAACCATACATAGCACTGGCTTTGCCTGTTTTGGGGTCACGTAGGTCAAGATGACCATACATATAGCACAGGCTGTGCCTGCTGCAGGGTCGTAGGTCAAGATGACCATACCTAGCACAGGCACTTAGGCCTTGGTCAGTTAAAGGGCCAGCTTCCCACAAGCCTCAGCCCCACGCTCCTTATCCCTACAACCCGGGGCCTTATCTCCACGGCCCACCAACTTACTACCCACGGCCGGGGCCCAGTGGCCAGCCCACGGGGGCCTATGGGCAGGGGCCTGTCTCCCATAGCTAGCTAGACCCGCGCTCTGGCCAGGGCCACTATGGCCAGCGGGCTCGCCCCCAGGGCCCGCAGTTAGTCCCCTCTGACCAGCACGGATGCCCCATTCGCCAGGAGGAGGACTGGGGCGAGGCAGTGGTCTACTGTCCACAGAAAGCCCCCTGCTTCCAGAGGGGCACGCATCACTGTCAGGCCCTGCTAGGCCAGAAGACCCCTCATGGCCGGGTGGTGACCCCCGCTCCAGCCCAGAAGGGGGCCCCAGCGCCCCAGAAGGAGGCCCCTCTGCCTCAGCCCCCAGAAGCAGTGCCCGCCCCAGCTGCACCCGCAGTCATAGGGTGGCCACAAGCCCCTGACGATGGCCAGGTTGTGTCCACCAAGGACACGCAGGCCTATCTTAGTGACGTGGAATAGATAGAAGTTGTGTCCTGCGGGAGCAGCATTCAGTCCATGGATGCGGAATCCCAAGGGGAACCACTCAGCGACATGGACACTGAATCCCAAGGGGAACCACTCAGCGACAAGGAGGTGGATCCACCCAGTGTCCCTGTGACCCAGCCACGTGCTGTGGTGGCTGCACCCCAGGGTCAGACGAACCGTGTACAAGCTGCAGGGACATCGCAGCAGACCTCGAAGAGGAAGTGGAACAACCTTATGAAGCTGCAAGACCCACAGAGTAAGAGACACCAGCCAGGCGCTGGACTGGGCCCAACTGGCACCCAGGGTGCCCCTGTGCCTGCCATGCAGTTCCCAATGGCGCCGCAGCCCGTGCCCCCCAGTGTGCCAGGGCCAAGTGGCACCCAGGGTGCTCCTATTCCCGTGGCAGCCTTTCAATTCATACCTCCGCGGCAGCCCATGCCCACCAATGTGCCACGTCCAAGTGGCACCCAGGGTGCCCCTGTGCCTGCCATGCAGTTCCAATCGGTGCTGCAGCCTGTGCCCCCCAATGTGCCAGGGCCAAGTGGCACCCAGGGAGTCCCTGTGCCCATGCCAGCATTTCAATTCATACCTCGTCGGCAGCTCATGCCCCCAATGTGCCTGGGCCAAGTGGCACCCAGGGTGCTCATGTGCCTGTGCCAGCCTTTCAGTCTGCGCTGCCACGGCAGCTCGGGCCTCCCAATATGACAGGGCCAAGTGGCCCCCAGGGTGGGCCTGTGTCTGTGCCAGCCTTCCCATTTGCACCCCCAAGGCAGTTCGTGCCTCCCAAGATGCCAGGGCCAAGCGGTACCCAGGGGGCACCTGTGCCTGCACCCGCCACCCAGATCCCACAGGTGCCGGAACCTGTGGCCCCCTATGTGCCCGCACCCCAGCAGGGCTTGAAAAGTGCCACCCAGCAGGGGTGGTGCCAGCGGCCACTTGTGGCTCCTGCTACTCTGAAGCAGCCTGTGCCCCCAACCCAGCAGGGCTCAGCCAGTGGTGCCACCCAGCTGATATGGTACCAGCAGCCACTTGTGGCTGCCCCCAACCAGGTCCCACCTGCGTGGCAGCCGTGGCCCTGTATGTGCCCAGACCCCCACAGGGCTCAACAAGGAGTGCCACCCAACATGCATTGTACCAGCAGCCACTTATCAGTCATGCCAACCAGGTCCCACCTGCATGGCACCGCGTGCCCCCCTATGTGTCCGCACCCCAGCAGGGCCTGAACAGTAGTGCCAAGGGGCGAGTGTGGCACCAGGGGGCACAAGTCAGTCGCGCCAACCAGGTCCCACCTGCATGGCAGCGTGTGCCCCCACACGTGACCACATCCCAGCAGGGCTCGAGCGGCGGTGCCACCCACCTGGCATGGCACCTGCGATCTCTTGTTGTCCCCTGTGGGCAGCAAGGTCAGGGTGCTCCAGCCCGGAAGTTTAGGCGCTAGGGGGAACAGGGCTCAGGAGCTGTTGCCTCATGGGGCCCTTCTGGCCTGAGGCCTCACAGTCAGACACCCCTACTCAGACAACTTGGGGCCCCCCAGTCTGAAAGGTTTCTCAGCACCTCCCATTACCATCCATATTGTTCCAGAAATGTCTCCCCATGACCATCTGGTACCCGTCCCTGCTGCCCACCATGGACATGTGCTTTGCCAGACACCATCTGGGCACCCACCCTCCCCTCCCGACCCACCTCCCCACCGTCCCAGAATTTTCTCCCCTGAGTATCATGACTGAACATTGGTCTACACTGTCACCAGAAGGGTACCGGGACTATCCTCATCATAAGGTCAATAGCTGATGATGCTCAGTTACCTTAGATCAACTCCTCAGTGTAGGAGTCACTCCATGAAGTATGTTCTCCTATAGTTTAACTTAGAAAATATGATCGCATAATGTTCTATAATAAAGTTGTTGCAACCTGCGTGGCGCTTGCACTGTGCTTTTCTCTCCGAGCAGGTGAGCGGGCATCACCCCGTCGGGGTGTGGTAGGGCAGGGAGGAGCCGGGTGCTCTGCAGTGCTCCCCATGCTGAGCGCTGACATGCTCAGCGCGGCTCCCCTCTCCACCACGCTGAGGGCCCTTGCCCATCGGTGGGACACTTAGCTCCACTCAGCCCTGCCCCAGGCCAGGCCCTTCCCCCATCTGAAGCACCACTGTGCCCTCCAGACAAGCAGCCGAACGGTTGAGGACCAGGAAAAGAGATGGGGCGGGGGGCTCAGCGGGGGCACCCGCATGGCAGAGACAGCCCTGGGCTCGCTCCTCGTGAGGTCAAACTCCAAACACCTCTAACACTGGGACTGAGACATCGGGGCGTGGGGCCAGAGCCCGAGGACAGTGGGCGGGCATTGGCCTGGCACAAGGCCCACCCGGGTTCCAAGTGCGGCATCCTGTACCTGCCCCCAGTTCCCTGGAATAACTCCCGAGAGCAGTCAGAGGTGACCCTGAGAAGTACTGGGGCTGGTGCCAAACTTGAAAATATTTCGATCAACTCATAGGGGAGGGGTGGGAGGGATCAGTAGCTGTTTTAAAGCCTCTAGGCTGCAGGCAGCGGACCCCAGGGCTGCCCGCTTCTCTCTGAGGACTGCACAGATTATTGCCCGTTGGTCAGCAGCCCCCACTGCAGGGGCCAGGGGCTGGAGTCGGGGTGGAGAAATCAAACCCAGGCGCTGGGAGGGACTGAAGGGGGTGACTGTGAGCGCCGCACAGCCACAGCTCATCCTGACCCCAATGTAACCTGAGCGACACCTGCGGACAGGACACTCGCCTCCTCCTGATGCAGTCTGCTCCTCTGGGACAAGCAGCCAGTGGCCCACGGTCCTGCCCTCCGGAACCCAGGCAGGGACACGACTCTGAGGTGGGGTCACACGGGAAGGGACATGGGCTCAGACATTGAGTCACACAGGCAGGAACACAGCACTCGGAGGAGGGGTCGCACAGGGAGGAACACCGCATTCTGAGGTGTGGTCACACATCCAGCTAAAGTGGGGTCACACAGGCAGAGACACAGGACTATGAGGTGGGGTCACAGAGGTAGTGGGGTCACACAGAAAGGGACACAGGTCTCTGAGGTGGAGTCACAAAGGCAGGAATATGGGCTCTACCAAGAGGTCACACAATTAGGGACATGGGACTCTGAGGTGGAATCACACAGGCAGAGACATGGGCTCTGTCATGTGGTCACACAAACAGGGACAAAGAGTTCTGAGGTGGGGATCGCACAGGCAGGAAGACAGGACTCTGAGGTGGGGTCACTCAGAGACACAGCTCTGAAGTAGGATCACACAAGTAGAGACACAGGACTCAGGTGGAGTTACAGAGGCAAGAACAAGGGCTCTGAGGTGGGGTAACACAAACAGGATCACAGAACTGTGAGGTGGGGTCACACAGGCAGGGACACGGATGCTGAGGTTAGGTCACAGAAGAGGTGAGTCACTTAAGCTGGGACATGGGATCGTGAGGTGGGGACCTTTGGATAGGGCAGAATGGTTTATGAGGCCTTGCAACGAACTGGAAAAGGTCTTCTCCAGGGTCACACAAGTAGAAACAAGGGCACTGAGGTGGGTCACACAAGCAGGGACAGGTATCTGAGGTGGGTCTCATGGACAGAGATGGAGTTTTCTGTGGAGTCACGCAGGCAGAGAAGAGGCTGTGAGGTGGCGTCACACAGGTAGAGACCAGCAGCTGTGAAGAAGCTCTGAAGAGGCTAGGACAGGAATCTCTCTGAGCAGAGGTCACACAGGGAGGACAGGGTCTTTCCGCTGAGGTCACACAGGGACCACAGGGGCTGTGAGCTGAGGTCACAGAGGCAGGGATGGGGCTGTGGGGTAAGGACACACGGGGCTCTGTGGTGAATCAAACGGTGAGGAAAAGGGGCCCCTGACTTGAGATCATAAAAAGATATAAGGTCCCTGAGGTGACGTCATGATGGCCAGAAGCTGGGCTCCTTGAAAAGAGTCCCACAGGCAGGGATAGGGTCATCGAGGTGAGTCACACAGACAGGTACAGAGCACCTGAGGAGAGGTCACATAGGCAGGTATGGGGTCCCTGAGGTGGGGTCACACAGGCAGTATAGAGATCCCTGAGGTGAGGTCACACAAGCAGGTACAGAGCTCCTGAGGAGAGGTCACACAGACAGGTATTGGGGTCTCTGAGGTGAGTCACACAGGAAGGTATAAGGATCTATGAGGTGAGGTCACACAGACAGGTATAGGGATCTCTGAGGTGAGGTCACACAGGCAGCTTTAGGGATCTCTGAGGTGAGGTCACACAGGCAGGTATAGGGGTCCCTGAGGTGAGGTCACATAGGCAGCTTTAGGGATCTCTGAGGTGAGGTCATACAGGCAGGTATAGGGGTCCCTGAGGTGAGGTCACACAAGCAGTACAGGGGTCCCTAAGGAGAGCCACACAGGTTGGTCTAAGGGTCCCTGAGTTGAGTCCTACAGGCACATATAGGGTCCCTGACGTGAATCACACTGGCAGGTAGAGGGGTACTGGCATTTGGCACCCTCACGGACAGTGAGCTCTGTTTCCCTTTACAGCCAGTACCACGTGGATCCTAGGAAGCGCAGAACACAAACCAGAAACCTTCCACACTCCCATTTGGTTGTGTTTCAGAGGTTTGACTCTCATCCAACAAATTTCACAGATGTCAAATGAAGATGGCCAGATGTTCACACAAAACCGATTTTCCTCACCTCTAAATTTGGCTCTGAATACACCCAGAAAATGAGGAAGAATTCATAGCCATAGCTCTCCTAATACCCAGACGCCCACTGAAATCAAAGCAGCATGCAAGGCCAAGATAGGCCCCGAATCACCACCGTTCCCACACGCAGCCTCAAGACCAAATGGGAAACAAGTGTCCAGGGAGGGAGTTCTCACACCCAGAGGTGGAAGGGCGAGTGTCCTGAGGGCGGATGCTTCACAGAGACATGCAGGGGGAAGGTAACGGGACGCGGGTCTCTCCGAGGGGCAACGCACAGCTCACACACAAACGTACTTAGGCACCAGAAGCAAGAAGCTCAAAGACATCAGACACAGGCAGATGCTGAAAGCAGGGGACGGGGCAGACAACAGACATGCAGAGTCTTCCTTCCCCTGAGCGGACCTCGTTTCATTTTGACCAGCTCTAATCATCAGATTTTTAACTTTCAGAAATGAACGGTGACTGAGGTGAGATTTTTCTCACCAATGTCAACCATTCATTCACTCACAACATCTCCCCAAGACAATGCAGAACACGTACAGCAAAGGACAGAAACCATCTGTTTTTTTTTTGGGGGGGGGGGAAGGGTCACAACCAGCGGTTCTGCACTCAGGAATTACCCCTGGCAGTGCTCAGGGGACTATATGAGATGCTGGGAATCGAACCCGGGTCAGCTGTGGGCAAGGCAAATGCCCTACACGCTGTGCTATTGCTCCAGCCCCACCATCTGGTTTGGAGCACATGGAAAGAGCTATTTCTTTGGACAGAAGAATGCAAAGGAATAGTTGGAATTTAGGTTGGTTTTGCGTACGTGAGTGTCACAGCGTAGAAAAGAGATTCACAAAGGACCACAGAGAATTCCGCCTGGAAACTATCTTGCTAGATCTGGGAAGCTAAGAATGATTCTAACTTCATTTTTTAAGAGTCGGGGAAAATAGATTTTATGACAGGAAGATGATGTCATGGACCCATATTAGTGACCATAAAAAAGGTTCCTTACAATGATGGAAAGGCTTATATGTTGTCTGTCACTGACTCAGGGGGAGCTGGGGATCCGATGGGTGACAGGAAAATATCCACTCTCAGGCCTTGGTGAGAAATTGCCAGCTGGCCCCTCATTTACAAGGGCTGCGCTAATGGAAAGTCAAAGTGAAAAGGACGCCCACTCAGAAAAGGGATCTCTGTCAAAAACTGTCCTTCATAAAAAAGAACTCAACGCTGGCTGCATTTGTAAACTGCATTTGGTGGCATAAACTGAATGTAAAATCTGATGCCATTCTGAAGGTAGAGTACCGTGTGTGTGTGTGTGTGTGTGTGTGTGTGTGTGTGTGTGTGTGTATTTTGTTGGAGATTTGGGCAAACGGATAACACAATCCAATCTACACAAGATGCGTAGGATACGTGTGATGTCTGGAATACATGCATCAGAAAAGGCATGACTTGTTTGAAAATCAAATTACTGGGATGGAGAGATAGTACAGTGGGTGGGACACCTGTCTTGCACACGGCAGAGCCCGATTCTATCCATGGCATCCACAGAGTCTCCTGGGCACTGAGAGGGGGCGGGGAGGGGGGTGCAACGTGGGCATCTGGACACTTCATACCAACACTGACTGCACACTGTGGGCATGGGCATTCATCTCATGGGCAAGCCCTTCTCAGTCCCTTTCACTGGATGTCCAGGGATGGACGCGATGGAAAGGGCAGGAGAGGAGGGACTAGCCACCCCAAGCCTCAGTTTACCCATAGGAGAAACCTCACGGGGAGGGGGCATACCCAGAACCCTTTGGAAGGGCTGGATGGCCAGTGCCCATGGAGCGCATGTGGGTCTGGGAGTGACCGCCTGCCTCCTGGAGGCCTCGTGTCACAGGACGGCCCTGCGAGTGACCCTTGATGGCCCTGCTAGGCCCAGAAAGATGCCACTGCCCAAACCCCAGCACGTGGACACTGAATTCTCTGCAGTTCACAGCTGGGGCAGGAAGCAGCTGGACCCAGCTGCCCTCGGAATGATACCCCCAGCTACCCCTAGCTCCCCTCGCAGCTCTGGGCCAGGACCCGTCCTCCTGTGCAGGACCCTGTGCTCTGTGGGGAGAGATCGGGCCGGGGAGCCCAAGCTGCCCTTCTTGGCCGAGTCTGTGTTCCCAGTGTCTGGAGCGGCGCTATTTCCCTGCCCTTCCTATTCCGGCCGACCCAGGCACCATTGGGCATCATCTGCCACGTCGACCCCGGCTGCCACCAGACTCCACAGGCTGTGGAGAAGTTCTGGGGCGTTACGGTTGGTCTTTGGGAATCACCCACGGACTCACGTTCATAGAAAGCTTCTGAGATGTCCCAGACATGAGCATGGACACGCCCGGCAGCACAGAGATGCTCCCCCCACCCGCCCACCCCCCAAAATGTCTCTATTTCCACTAGGCTTTGGGGTTTCCTGTTTGTCTTAAAACAAATCTCCCCCATCAAAGCTTTCCAGCCGCCCCTCCACGCTTCGCCCTTCTTCCATTGGCATCTGACGTCTGATTTATTGCCACAAAGAGCTTCTAAGAATCTTGGCTGCTGCCATGCGGGAGTCTTGGGTGGGGAGAAGGGCAGGGGGCATCCTCAGCTGCAGCCCCACCCCTGAGTCTCGGCCAGGTATGCGCTGCTGCTCTGCCAGATGCTGCCTGGTCCCGCGAACCCCGAGCGCTGCACAGCCTCCGGGAAACCAGCCCGTCCGTCTCGGCGTCCTGCCTGGGGGAGGTCTCGGCACTGACGATAGCCTTCATCATTGAGGCACACCACAGAAGTGAAGTCGGGTGTTTGCCCTGAGCCTGCTGCTGGCGCCCTGCCAGCTGAGATAGAGCCTCGAGTCATCAGAGCAAAGACTCCCTTTCCTCGCGGATCACTGACGTAACCTGCAGGCAGCGGACGTAACCTGCAGGCAGCGTCAGGCACCCGGACTTCAGTAATTACGAAAGATTACATCTTGTATTTTATTGGCTTAACCAGATCAAACACAAACCGAGGTTCAAAGAGTATATACGTTCGACCCACTACACCCACATATTCTTTCAATGGCATGTTCAAAGTCTGTCCATTTCCAATCTTTTGATTCTTTTTTTCTCCTTTGAGAAAAAAAAATTCTTCAAAAGCCTCGAGTAAAGAAAACACATCATTCATTCCGAGGCAAGCCACCCATGGGAAGGATAAAGATGAATGACCGTCTATTTCTATTATTTAAAGAAATAAGAGATTGGAAACACATCGTGTGTGTGTGTGTGTGTGTGTGTGCGCGCCGATGCGTACGTTAACATAGCCAGGTGTAGTGAGGGGTGACTACACAAAGAGGAGTAAGTTCTCTGTTTGCTGCTGCATCTCCCAGAAACACTGGGGGTTGTGGAGCACCAGGACTAGCACCCAGATCCCCAAGCAGCCCTTGGCGCCTTCTCCCCAGCCCCTCCATGGGCGGTTGTGGAGACGCAACACCAAACACACAGAAGCTCCCTCCAAACCCACCACAGCCCTAAACATTCCCGTCATCCCCGGAACAGAGACAAAACAAACTCTATATGACACTCAAGGAGCACGTGCTCCTGTGACAAGTCTTTATCGGTCGTTTGGGCTGTGCTCAGGACTTACTCCTGGCTCTGTGCTCAGGGGACCAAGTGTGCAGGGCGCAAGTGCCCTGCGTGCTATACTATCTGTCCAAGTACATCCTGTGAAGTGCTTTATACCCAAAGATGTAGTGATTCATTTGCATCCTATTTCCCAAGTACTTGGGAACCCTAACCCTAACCCTAACCCAGGTGACTTCAGTATTACCTATAGCCATGAATGCATGTAAGTGCATACATGCATTAAATGCATAATGCATTTAATGCATACCCAAACCCAACACTAACCCTAACCCTAACCCCAAACCCTAACACTAATCCTAACCCCACTCTAACCCTAACCCTACTCTATCCCAACCCTAACCCTAACTCCTAACCCCTAACCATACCCTAACCCAACCTAACCTAACCCAACCCTAAGCCTAACCCTAATACTCCCCTAAACCAACCAACCCAATCCAACCTTAATCCTAACCCTAGCCTACCCTAACGCAACCCCTAACTACTAACCTCTAACCCTAACCCCTAACCATACCCTAACCCAACCTAACCTAACCCAACCCTAAGCCTAACCCTAATACTCCCCTAAACCAACCAACCCAATCCAACCTTAATCCTAACCCTAGCCTACCCTAACGCAACCCCTAACTACTAACCTCTAACCCTAACCCCTAACCCAGCAGCTCCAGTCCCCAATTGGTGGCAGCTAGCAGAGCTGCAAGATTCTCTCTGTCCCTCAGCAGAGCTCCCTGAGACATCTCCCTGCAGGGAGGGAGGACGCCGAGAGTGACATGGGCAAGACGCAGCCCCAGATTACAAAGAGAAGCCTGGGAAAGCCACGCAGACCGCAGCCATGGGCAGTGGGCAAAGACTGAAGTCCTGAAGACCCCGAGAGAACCCCAAACAGAGCGTGTTTAACATGTTTAACCGGCCCAGGGAAACCGTGGAATGGACCAGCAACAGAACACAAGAGAATATGAAAGCAGACACACAGAAAAGTCAGAATGGAAAAATAAACCCTGGTGGGTGAAACGGAAAACCAGAGTAACGGCTGCTGAGGGCAGAATCTGGGAGATCCAGGATGAGGTGCAGAAAACCTCAGACGACAGCAGAAGAAGATCGGGGGAAGAGCCTGAAAAGAAGCAAAGAGGCGAGAAGAGAACTTGGGGGCTGAGTTCAAGAGGGGCAGCGTAAGAATCAGCAGGGTCCCAGAGGGCCGGGCAGGCAACGCTGATGAAGCAGCAATGGTCAAGAATCACCAGGCACTGGAACCAGCATCTGGATGGGATGCTGAAACCGGCAGGAAGTGAATATCTGCTCGACACTGCTGAGACCACAGCTCCATGCACAGGGCCCCGATCCGCGAGAGAGTGGACGGCAGCATCTGTGGGATGAGGCTGGTGTGGATGGGTGTAAGGGGAAGTGGGATGATGGGGTCCGAGCCAGCCACAGTCTGCACAGTGCCAGGTGGAGGAGTCCCAAGGGGAGCCAGGAGGGGGGCACATGTGGTCCCAAGGGCAGGAACAGTGCGTGTTGGGTTTGTCCCCGGCCACCCACACCCCCACCCAAACCAGCCTCCCTGCAGCATCTGAGGGGACTGAGAGCAGACACCCCGAATGTGGACCCACAGAGCGCGGGGAGGGCCACGGGCCACTAGGTCGGGGAAGACCCTCAGCACCAGTGATGGTGGGCACTGAGGCACCTGGGACTAAGCCCTGTCAGGTTAAGGCTCGGGGGTCTCTGAAGGTCTGTGGGGTGCGGGCTCTGGCACCCCAACTGCTGCTCCTACTAGCCCCCACAGCCCCCCTGACACAACAGTGGGACAACCCGCAAGAACCACCTGCCGGCATTCACACGCAGCACAACGCACCCCCTCAGCACCATGCCAGTGTCCTGGGAGGTCCCAGGGCACAATACAGATCCTTGGGACCCCAAGGTCCCCGTACTACACCGCCGGCAGGGACCACCCATCGGGTTCGACACTCAGTGCAAGGAGGCGAGCTCCTCCGGCTGAGACACAGCATTTCCGTGGCAGGCAGCTGCCCTGGGGCCCGGGACGTGGGGAGCAAGATGGAGCGAGCTGGGTAACCTCAGCAGTGCTGCCACTGTGAAGGTGGGCAGACGTGGCCTCTGCACCGAGGGGTGGGGCAGACTGGGGTGCCTTCCCGACTCCACTGGGAATGCAGCAAGGCTCGGCCAGGCCCGGACAGGCTGCCCAGTGCATGCGGAAAGTTCCGTCCACGGCCAGACACACAGGAGCGTCAGGCACCCATCAGGAAGCTAGGAGACGCTCATGCTCAGAGGCTGCGTCCAAGGACTCGCCTCTGTTTCAACTTGCTCTGCAGGCAAGTGTCCATCTGGGCTTGGAAAGGAAACTGGAGAGGGAGTCCGCCTCGGGTCAGCAAGGGAAAGGAACAAAAGATATGTTTCGGGGTTGGGTTTTTTTTTTTGGTAACAATGTATCAGCGCCTTTGTAAAGTTCCTGTGAAAACTCCATTATCAAAGGAGGGAAAAATGCAAGACCCACGGAGGGGGCGGTGGTGAGGGGAGAAAAGTACTTTCAAAACAAACTTTACAGGGTTCTTAATTACATCCCCTGCGGGAACAGCAAACATACCTGCGCAGACACACGTGCGCACGTGCGCAGACATACAAGCAGCTCCGTGGCTCCATGGCTGAGCTCCTGCTGCCGCTGCACTTGTAGCACCTTGTTGGTTTTTTTTGTTATGTTTCACTGTTTTCTGTGGTTTCATTTCGTTTTATGAACGAGTCAGGAAAAATCTTCACAATGATCCAAGGCGCAAGGCTCCCTCCAGAGACTGAATCAATGACTCGCTGCTGCACCTTGCTCCAGAAGGGACTAGAACCGCTTCCTTGCTTCCTTTTTTCTTTTTTTCTTTAGGGGAGAGGGGTGGCATGACGCAGCCCCTCCTGCTGGGACTCAGTACAACGTCTAGATCTGGGGGTCTGCGGGCTGGACCCAGGGCCTCCTGCATGCAAACCGCGTTCTCAGCCCTTTCCACCTCCCTCTGGTCCTGAAGCCCTTTGGGTCCTGAGGGAGTCAGCACGGAGGCTCTCCAGACTCCGCCCTCCCTGCAGGGCAGCACATGAGAATGAGTCCTGGTCACAGCCCCCTCGGCATGAAGCCTCTGCCTCCCCGGGCACTTCTGTACCTCGTGTCCCCCAGGAGGTCTAAGCAGAGAGGGCTCGCTCACAGCAGATAACCAGATAAGGAAGGGGGCCGGGATGCCAGGCAGGAGGCAGCCACCATGTTCGTATGTGGGGGATTTCCACGTCAGACGATACCCGGTTATTTACAGTCAGAGAAGATGCGCCAGGACCCACATCATCCCAATTTCTTGCTGAAAACAAAGGAAACACCACTCGCGAATGACATGCAATTGACTTGCAGTTCGGGGTGGGAGAGGCAACTTTCCAAAGGAAACCGTGACGCGCCCCAGGAGCTCTCTGCTGCCTGCAAAATCCACTCTGCAGAAAGGCCGGCTTCACCCAGGAAGAGACCAACAGGCCTGGACTGACATTCAGAGTTCCTGCCTCCTGCTACTGCGTCCTCTCGTGAAGCAAATTCACTATCACTGTGTGCAAAGTGTGTGGAAAAGGGCAAGTGCAAGGTTGGAGAAATGGACCAGATGGCTGAGGCAGAGTCTGCAGGTAAGAGGCCTGGTGGATGCTGGCAATGATAAGAGTAGCCACTAAGTAGCACTTGGGGTGACCAAAAACAATTTTAAAAAGAGGACAGAAGTCCGGGACAAGATGAGAAAGGCAGCACACAGGATGTATTCTACCTCCAGAGTCCACGAGTAGCTTCATCAGGACAAACACCAAAAATCAAACATCCTGTGACACCCAAGAGAGCAGATCAGGAAGGCAGAGACGCACATGCCCGAGACAGGCATGGCAGGAGGAGGCAGGAGACCGGCTCCCCGGAGCTGGGCAAGAGAAGCAGCCTGAGACCAGGACGCCCCACCAGGGGACGGAGACATGCAGGCCACGGTCTGTCACAGACGTGGACTCCGGACAGCACCAGCAATGCTGGTAGTACGAGACCCCAAGGAAAGTTCTGGAGGAGCGTTTCCTCGAGGACACGGCAGCTGCTTAGGGTCCATGAGCACAGCTTGGGGGAGCCGGAGGCTGAGCTGAGAGGAAACGCCAGCATCGAGACACGAGGGACGCAGACAGCCTCCCCAGCGGCCAGCCAACCTCTGCGCACGCCTTCCTCCCTCTCCAGACCCAGCATGCCCGGTTTCTCTGGGGGTCACACCCAGCGGTGCTCAGGGCTTTCTCCTGGCTCTGCACTAAGGGATCACTCCGAGAGGTGCTCGGGGGACCCTACGGGATGGAGGGGTTGACCCGAGTTGCAGGGCCGAGGTCAATGCCCTCCCCGCCATCCTGTCCCGCACCTCCCCTTCTACCAGGCTGACCACTGAGCCCTCCTGCTTTGTAAGCTTTTGGGCGTGGACGCTGTCTCCGGGAGCCAGACGAGCAGAATGTGCCTGCACAGAGGAAGGGGGGCTCTGTCCACCCACCCATGCGCCAGGCGGGACCAGGTGCCCTCAGTGATGTGCGGGCCACAGAGCTACTGAATGAGCTAAACCTCAACGCACGGCACGGACCTCGGCCTGGAAGGAGTCAAGGGAGGCGCTTGGGGGTAATGTGGGCACCCGGGGGATGGGGCAGTGGCACAGCGGGTAGGGGCATCGCGCACAGGAGACCTGGGTTCCATCCCCGGCACCCCGAGCCTCGCCAGGAGTGATTCCTGAGTGCAGGGCCAGGAGTCATCCCTGAGCATCTCCAGGTGTGATGCGGCCCCAGGACTCGGTGACTGGCTGGGTGGGCTTGGCGAGGAGTGCTCACAGCTCGCCCCTTCCTCTGCTCAGCTCCAGGAAGGTGCTCTCTGCTGTTAAAGCGCTAAAGAGTCTCAGTAACTGCAGGAACATTTGGAATCTGTTGCTCATACCATGTCAACCATTCAAGACACGTGTGTAGATTCCCTTTAGGGCCGTGGGGAGAGCTCGGAGAGCAGGTACAGTGGGAGCAGCCCTCCGCACCACCAGCTGTGGCTCAAGAACCACAGGAGAGAAACATTCTAGCAAGCCTGGGGAGATGACAACAAGCCAGGGGCCTGGATTTCATCCCCAGCACCACACAGTTCCCGGGGCACGAGCCAGGGAAAGCCTCACTGTGCATCAAGCCTGGGCCCGACCCAAACAAAACTTCATCACAACACATGGTGACCCTGTCAATGAAACCCATCGCTCTGGCTGCGTCCCGACAGGGTACTTGAAGCCGACGCACTTTGGAACACACTCTATAAACCCAGGGTCACCTAATCTGAGGCTTTAAACTCAATCTCTCACCTTTCCATCCAGAGAGGTTGGCAGAAAGGAGATGAGGTGAACTGAGCTCTATTTGTAGAGGGGGCAAAAAGGAAGGGAGAACAAAAGAATGAGTAGCAATAAAGGCTCTCATCTTTGCAACATTGTTTTCCTGCGGGCTAGGCTCTCCATTGTAATGGTTCTTACGTGCTACTTCTGAGAGAGTGAAGAATTCATCGTCTCACAAAGACAGCTCGCCAGTCTACCCACCCAGACTTAAGGAGAAGAAGCCAGTTCACCAGGCTTCCGGGATGCTCGATTCTGAGCTGCAGAAGGTGGCATGCTTGCAGGAGAGATGCGGGAACAAGCGGAATGCCGGAGGAATGGCAATCACCGCTGGGGGAAAGGAAACACCTCAATTTGAAAAAAAAAAAGAAAAAAGATTAATCCCCAGATAAATGTGTTCTCTGCAGAATTTTAACCACTGGGAGCCCAGAGGAGAGATGTGTTTTCTGAAGCAGATGACCCCGAATTCACAGGTCTCTTCTCCTCTCCATCCAGGAATTAATCTTCATTAAAGCTTTGATGAAGCTGTTCCTGCAGCCTTCTGTAAGAGTGAGACCCACCTTGGCCGCGCACATGGTCCGCTCCTCTCCAACTCCAGACACGCCTCGTTACACCAGGGTCACCCTGAGCATGGGAACAGACCCTGTCCAGGACTTCCCTGTCTTTGCAGCTGTGAGGACAATTATCTCATAACTGCGGATACAGAAACAAAAAAGAAACAAAGAAAAGAACAAACGTTGTCTACTTAAAAAATAAGATTCTGTGCCAACGGGAAAAGAATTTGACAGATGCAGAACATGTCTGGGGCGCTCACTGCTGCCTTCGCAATGGTGGCGAGCCAAAGGGGCAGACAGAGGCAGGCACTGGGGGAGGGAGGAGAAAGGGGCAGAGGGTGAGAGAGAGGCGGAGGGGAATGGGGTGACAGGGCGCCAGGAAACTGCCAAAAATGCTGGGGCTGGAGAGTACAGTGGGCAGAGCTTGCACACGGCCCAGATTTTGCCCTTGACCCCACATGTAACCATCCTCCCACCCCGTCAGGAGGGACCCCGAGCACAGGCCCAGGAGGAAGCCCTGAGCCTTGCCCAGCGCTATCCCTGAAAACCAAACAACCACCCAAGTCACACACAGTGAGCCAGGACGTCTGTGCCGAGACCGACGGAGATTCAGAGGAGGACGCCTGGGGCGGGTGGGTGGGGTTCCCCTGTCACGGCCAGGGCACATCCGGGCCCCCATCGACCCCGGAATGTGCCAAGGAGCTCACAGGTGGAAATCGTGCCAAACGGGGACTGGAGCAGGGGTCACTCAGTAGGAGGGGGCAGGCCCAGGAAGGAAACAAGGTCAGAAAGGGCGCAGGGTTGGGAAAAGGCCAAGGAGCACTGATGTATGAGCACGAGTTTCTTGGTCAAGGATCTAGGGCCGGAGAGATATGAGAGTACAGCGGGGAGGGTGCTGGTCTTGCACTGACTCAGGTTTGAGCCCCAGCTCTGTGTAGGTGATCCCTGAGCACAGAGCCGTGAGTCATCCCTGAGCACTGCCAGGTGTGGCTCCAAAACCAAGAGGGAAAAAAACAAACCGAGGATGATGCCGGGACACGAGAACTTCTCTCCCCATTTCAGTTCCTTGCAGGTGTTCCCTGGCAGACCTCCAGGGTGAAGAGTAGCCTGAGCCCCGCCCCCACTAGTCTCCTTGCCTCCAAACCCAGAGGGTCTCGCTACTTCCTCTCAGCCTCAGTAGCGAGAGACGCCTTCGGCATAAACATTGGGAGTCAAACACACAGTGCTGGCTTCCGCGAGTGCCATCTCCTAACCAGGACCGAGGCTTCCTGATGTCTCAGAGAGAAACGCCGCCGTCAGCCCCAGGCGTGCCCTGAAGGCGCAGGAAGGCAGCAGGTGGAGAGTGTGCATCAGCCTTCCAGCCCCCACGGACCACAGATTCCATCCGCCCCGGGACCAGCTCATGGGCCCCTGGCATTCAGTTCACCCCGTCAAACTCAGGAGGAGGGGGTTCTGAGGCCCAGTGGAGGGGGCAGGAGAGGCTGCATCTGAACCCATCTGGGCGGCTTCTAAGGGTGCTGTCGGGAGCCCCTGGGACAACGGGAAAGGGATCATTTCCACCGGGAGCCTCTGGAGACCCGCCACAAAGGGCAGTTTTGCAGCGTGCAGGAGCTGGAGGCTGGAATACTCCGGCTCTCACGGAGTTCCCAGGATCCTCAACCCGAGGGTACATTTCCTGCACCGAGAAGCTGCGGGGACTGAGATCCAAAACCATTGACTCAGATGTCAAGAGAGGGGTGCGGCAGGGTGATACCATTTCACCGAAACTCTTCAGTGCCACCCTCGAGAACATCATGCGACGACTGGAATGGGAAGGAATGGGAGTGAAGATAGATGGTCGGCAACTACACCACCTCCGCTTTGCTGATGACATTGTTTTAATAACACCAAACATCAGCCAAGCAGCACAAATGCTGGCCGACTTTGACCGTGAGTGTGGAAAGGTAGGACTACAGCTGATTCTTACGAAGACAATGTTTATGAGAAATAGCCTTGTTCCTGACGCCCCATTCGCTCTCAATGGAATGACCATCTCCGAATGCAACAGCTATGTGTACCTAGGTCGAGAGGTCAACATGACAAATGACCTGGCACCCGAGCTGCGCAGGAGGAAGAGAGCGGCTTGGAACGCCTTCAAGAACGTCCAAGAAATAGCTAAGAGGACGAAGAACCTCTGGCTCCGGGCACATCTCTTTGATTCCACTGTTCTTCCTGCATTAACATATGCCTCAGAGACCTGGGCCCTACGCAAACAAGATGAGAACGCTATTCAGGTCTCCCAAAGAAGAATAGAAAGAGCTATGTTTGGAATATCACGTTTCACTCAAATGAGAGAACGAATCCGGAGTTCTGACATCTGTCGACGATCAAGGATCAGGGACGCTGTCTCATTTGCCAAGGTGTCAAAAATCAGATGGGCTGGTCACGTAATGAGATTTAAAGACGACCATTGGACTAGAGCTGTTACCGACTGGATTCCACGGGATGTCAAAAGACTGCGTGACCGCCCACCTACCAGATGGTCAGACTTCTTCTTCAAGATCATGAACGATCAGTTTGAGGCCCTTCATGTTCCCGGAGCGAACAGATGCCATTGGGCTACACTAGCACGCGACAGGGACAAATGGAGACGTTACTGGCGCCCGCTCGAGCAAATCGACAACTAATGGGAAGTTAAGTGATTAAGTGATTAAGTGAAGTGACTCAGACCCAGCCCCAGAGCCTGGACTTGATCCCAGCCCCGCTGTGTGGACTTGATCCCAGTCCTGAGCCAGCACGGAGGAGCTGTGACATGGGCAGCAATGAGCCAGGAACTCCGCGTGGCTATTCCCCAGGGATCCGCCTCTGATTGGGAGTGGGGCAGATCATATAAAGTTATACAAGTTTTAATACATAAATTCTTTTTACTATATATGCAAAAATGCTGTGTATTTCTATTTTATGCACCTGTACAAGTAAATATAAATACATATGTCCACATATCTAGCTTCTAAAGACATATAAAAAAGACCAGCCGCCAAGCGTATCTCCTGACATGCTTCTTAAATACTGGGTGTACTTCCAGGCAGAGAGGCTGTGGGTCCCAGCCCCAGGTAAGCTCTGACGGCCAGGAAAGCAGGGGGTGGGGACCATGGAACGCACAGTTCACTCGCAGGACACCTGGGCGTGCCCGTCCCTGCATGTCCCCCAGAATAGACCCGTGAAGATGTTCCCTGCTGGGGCAGCCCAAGGGTCCAGACCAAACTCCTTAGTAGCAAGGCCGTCTGCGCCAGCACAGCACCCGGCATCCAGTACCCACAGGCTCCCTGCAAGAGGGAGCCTGCCAGCAAGAGCGCCCAGCACAAAGTGCCCTGCAGACTGAAACGCAGGGGCTGAGCAGGCAGGAGCATTCCCCTGTGGTGCAGGCACTGACCCCGCAGCACTGAGCACCACTAGATGCCCCATCTACCCCCTCGCCCCCCAATAAAAACCCACAAGGACTCTGCCAAGAGCCTTACAGCCTGGCTACTTTGAGGGCTGGGAGTCACTAATTGTTTGTTGACTTTTTCCCAGAGGAGAGGCTGGCTCTCAGAGCAGTGAGCTAATCGCCAACTCACTGCTCTCCTTGCCAAAACAAGCATCTTCCAGTGAGTGCTGGAGGGTCTCTGATCCCTGAGGGCTACCTAAAGGAGCCTGGCCCCCTGCTTGGGATGGTGACAAATGTCCCCTCTGGCTGCACTCTCAGCAGAGCACTCTGGAGCCAGCTGCCTGTGGAGCACGCCACCCCCAGCCCCCTGCCCAAGCAGCGCCTCAATGCCGGCAGAGGCACCTTCTCTCTCTTGCATCCACCCCACTCATGACCGGCTCTGCAGACCCCGTTACTGGTGCATCCTCAGAGGAGATGCAGGTCCAGAGCAGGCTCTGGGGCCCGTGAGGTGTGGAATCATTCTTCTCTTGACAACTCTAACTCCACCCTGTACCATTCCATCATCCAGGCCTGGAGCACAAGTAGGGGGATGGGTGGCAGAGATGTCTCCGGGATCCGCATCCCAATAAGCACAAGAGAGAGTCACTCTAGTACAAAGATGCACATCCTCGTAAGCGAGAGAGAGAGAGAGAGAGAAAGAGAGAGAGAGAAAGAGAGAGAGACTGAGTCGGTCTCCATACAAAGATGCACATTACAGTAAGAGAGAGTTGCTCTCAGTACAAAGAGGCACATCCCAGTTATCAAGAAAGAGAGAGAAAGTGAGAGAAAGAGAGTTACTCTCAGTACAAGGATGCACACATCCCAGTAATCCAGAGAGAGAGAGTCACTCTCAGTTCAAAGATGCACATCCCAGTAAGTGAGAGTGTGTGTGTCACTTTCAGTACAAGGACGCACATCCCAGTGAGGGGGGGGGGGGAGAGTTGCTCTCAGTATAAGAATGCACATCCCAGTAAGCGAGAGAGAGAGAGAGAGAGAGAGAGAGAGAGAGAGAGTTGCTCTCAGTATAAGAATGCACATCCCAGTAAGCGAGAGAGAGAGAGAGAGAGAGAGAGTTGCTCTCAGTATAAGAATGCACATCCCAGTAAACATGAGAGAGAGAGAGAAAAAGAGAGAGAGAGTTGCTCTCAGTATAAGAATGCACATCCCAGTAAGCGAGAGAGAGAGAGAGAGTTGCTCTCAGTATAAGAATGCACATCCCAGTAAACATGAGAGAGAGAGAGAGAGAAAGAGAGAGAGAGTCGCTCTCAGTATAAGAATGCACATCCCAGTAAGCATGAGAGAGAGAGAGTCACTCTCAGTACAAGGAAACATTCCTGAAAACACAGAGCACTGACTTCTGCCCAGCACCCTACTCTTCTCTCTTTTTTTTTTTTTTACACCTGGAGATGCACAGGGGCTACCCCTGGCTCATGCACTCAGGAATTACTTCTGGCAGTGCTCAGGGGACCATATCAGATGCTGGGAATCGAACCGGGGTCGGCCGTGTGCAAGGCAAACGCCCTACCCACTGTGATATCACTCCAGCCCTTCTTCTCTTTTTGAAGCTTAAAGTGAGGCCATGAAAGATTCCAGGGCACGGGAGGGAGAGTACAGCAGATAGGGCGCTTGTCTTGCATGCAGCTGACCTGAGTCTGACCTCCAGCACCCCATATGGTCCAAGCTCTGAGCATTACCCAATGTGGTCCCAAAACCAAAACAATAAAATAAAAAGATGCATGGCACTGACATCTCATTCCTTCTTTGACAAACTGGCAGGCTACCGAATGTAGCCTGCCCACACGGCAGAGTCTGGCAAACTCCCCGTGGCGTACCCAATATGCCAAATACCAGTAACAATGATGGGTCTCATTCTCCTAAAGAGCCTTGAATATAATCTCAGGGCTAGGACGAAGGAGACGTTACTGGGGCCTGCTCAAGGCAATCGATGTGATCTGTGATGGCATTCACACACACACACACACACACACACACACACACACACAGCACCCACAAATGAACAAAGCAGAATGTCAGTCCCTGCAGCCGCTGGCAGACACACAGGGCCCTGTCGCTGGAAGTGGCACACACATGGTCAGCAGGGCCTGTGGAGGACCCCATGCACCCCTCAAGGCATTCAAGCGGGTGATCACTGGGCACACGGCCCACTGACCATTGGAGTAGGATGGGGCAGCTCTGCCTCCTTGCTCCACTTCCCAGGCCTGCCGGGTTACCGTCCCTGCAGCCGTCCCAGGCTCACTGGGGGACAGGCCAGGCGTGCGGCGTGGGGGATGTGGGCAGTGGGCGGAGCAGAGAGACGTCTGTCCCGCAGCCATAGTGCAGGGCATAGGCAGGGCAGCCGAATCTATGGTTGTTCGCCATAAATTTCTCTTAAATCAGAAAAGCGTCTGCAGAGTGTAGTGAAAACGCCATGGCCCAGCCAAAGGGCTCACAGGAAAGCGGGAAGAGAGAAGCGAGTCTATTTCCATTCTTTCACGAAACCTGTTGGTGCTAGGGAGGCTACTGGCGGGGCTGGATTCCAACCGTGGACCCCTGGGGGTCCCCCAAAGCACAGCCGGGGGTGATCCTCCTGCTTCCCATTCAAGCCCCTAAGGTCTGCACAGTGCTCCCAAGCTGGAAAGTCACAGAAATAAATGAGAGATGAGGCAAATAAAGGGCCAGAGAGATAGTACAGGGGTGAAGGCACTGGCTTTGCGTGCAGACAACCTAGGTTCAATTCCCTGCACCCCATATGGCCCCCAAGAACCTCACCAGGGGTCACTCCTGAGCACAGAGCCAAGAATTGCTGTACCCCTGGGGATGGCCGAAAATTGGGAAAACGTACCAAAAAGGCGGGGAGGCAAATACACGTGCTCTCACTTCTTCCTGGCTATGTGACAGGCCTAAACGGGGGCGCTGAGACCCAGGGGTCATTTCAGAAGCCCAGGACATTCTCACGGCGGGAACAACTCTGCCCCAGTCACAGGGCCCTCGTGGGGGAAGCCACCCCTGTAAGCCAGCCAAGGCCCCACCTGCCTCTTGCAGCTCCGTGCCCCTCGGGCCTGCTGGTCGCTGTCCACAGCACGGGAGTGTCTGCACCTTCACTGTGTCCATGACAGCAGAAAGTTCGGGACCGACCCAGGCTGGCCAGACGCACAATGATAACTCAGAAGCGCCAAGGCAGCCAGGCCCATGGGCTGCCCTGCCTGCACCTGACCTGTCCACCACATGGTCAAGCCGGCATCGGCCTGCCCCACCTTCCATTGCTACACCCATTCTGCCCATCCAGTCATCTCCCACCCACCATCTACCCCGCCCACTAACTGTTCCACCAATCGAATCCAGCATCTGACTGCCCCGCCTACCATTGCCTTACCCACCTTCTACCCAACCAGTCACCTGCCCCATCCACCCTCTGCCCTCCCACCACCTGCTCCACCAATCAAATCCAACACCTGACTGCCCCGCCTGCCACTGCCACGCCTATATTCTGCCCAACCAATCACCTGCCCCATCCACCCTCTGCCCGCCCAGCATCTGCTCTACCAATCAAATTCAGCACCTGACTGCCCCACCTACCACTGCCACGCCAATATTCTGCCCAATCAATCATCTGACCCATCCACCCTCTGCCCGCCCAGCATCTGCTCTACCAATCAAATTCAGCACCGGACTGCCCAGCCTGCCATTGCCACGCCTAGATTCTGCCCAACCAATCACCTGCCCCATCCACCATTTGCCCGGCCACCACAAAGCCCGCCCATCATCTGCTCCACCAATCAAATCCAACACCTGAATGCCCACCTGCCATTGCCACGCCTAGATTCTGCCCAACCAATCGTCTACTACATCCACCATCTGCCGGCCCATTATCTGCTCCGCCAATCACCAGCAGATCCACACAGGTTCCACGCACCATATTCCATACCCGCCTTCTAGCCCACCAGTCATCTGCAGCCCACACATGCCCCACCCACCACAAGCCACGCCCATCATGTGCCACACCCACCTCCTGCTCTACCAATCATCTGCCTGCTCACTGCCTGCCATTCCCACCGTGTGCTCCGCCCACGCCTCCCACGCCCACGCCTCCAGTTAATGCTTTCTGCTGAGGACAGCGCCTCCTGACCTCGCCTGCTCTTGGACAACGGCCTCAACCAGGGCCGTTAGCAGAAGCTACCGTCATGTGAGCCTGAAACAGGACGGAACTCCGGGAGCTCTCTCACCAGGGCCTATGCCAGGCGCCACCACCCCCCCCTAAATCCTGGCACCTGTGGTCTGGATGACAGGTGCCGCTGTTGGAGTCGTGCAGGGATGAAGGGGCCATGTGACCCCCAGGCCTCGCCTGCAGTGCATGCAACAGAGAGAACGCGTCTGGGGCCTCCTTCCTGGGCAAGACCTGGCCCTGCTGTGCTCACCGGCCAGCAAGCCTGCCTTGGTCCTCGCTGAGAATCCCCGGCTGGCTGCTTGCTGCCCACAGCCTGCCAGGTCCACCCTGCGGCCCCACGCAGCAGGAGAACCCTGGGCCCTGCCTCCAAGCAGCAGCTGTGGCTACGCCCAAGGAGGGCCCTGGCCGGCACAGGGCACCTGCTCCAAGAGCAGCTCTGGGGAGGGCTTATTTGCACAAGCTGGTGGGTGGGGCGGGGTGACCCCAGGCTCTCCCCAAGGTTTCCACCAACACAGCTAATCAATACCACCTGCGGGTAAGGACTTGGCTGCAGTGCCAGGCCACCACGTTCCTTCTAATTACTTAGGGGGCAGGAGATTTTTATAGGTAGAGCTCAGGGCTGGTTGTCTTTATCAATCCCAAGGAAGCCTTAATCCCCGCAGACATTTGGATATGTCAGACAGGCATTACTACGTCGGAATAAACCCCCAGGAAGGACTGTGCAATTCACTGCAAAAACAAAAACAAAAGGGGGGAACCCAAAGCAAGTTATTAAGTCCTAACTGAGCAATTTGCACTGCAATTCACCTCCAGCTAATTAAAATGTAATCAGGGTTCCCTCAGCAGTTTGTCTTCAGAAGAGAAATCATGCCAAGAGACCACAAGAAAAGGCTTTCACGGAAATTGGCTTGGTCTAAACTCCTGCTTTAGCCCGCAGAAACTGTAAAACAAATCACAACAGCTGACAATTCAATAAAAAAAAGTGTGTGTGTGGCGGGGGGGAATGCTTCAGCTTGGTTTGGGGCGGGCAGGCCACGCAGCAGTGTGTGTGTGGGAGGGGAGGGGGGGTGCTTGCAGCTGAAACCTGAGAGAGCCTCCAACCAGGTGCCAGCCAGCCCAGGAGGACAAGCTCCCTGAGGCCTCTCTCTGGAGCCCAGGGTGGGGCAGGCAGACACGGAGAGCTGCCAACTCCAGCCGCATGCCACGTCAGGCTTCTCAAGAACAAACAGAAGCGCCCGGGCAAACTTCGCGGAGGCTCCCTGGAGGCAAGAATGGGTGAAGCCAGGGACAGGGACAGGGAGAAGCGCCCCCACAGAGCGCTGCCCTGCCTGGGGACCAGGGAAGTGCCCCCTCACTCCCCCGTGAGAGGCACGCCCGATTTATCCCGAAGGACTTGGTGGGAAGTGGGCGCTTCGGCGCTCAGCGGGTCCCCAGGCTGAGAAGTTGGGGCTTGGAGCAGGTGAGGGCAGAAACAAGTCAGACACCAACAAGCCCGCGGTCGGAGGAGATAAAGCGAGAGGGGTGGTGGCGCGACGGCAAAAGTCAGGGGCCCACCCTGGGGATTCCCTGTCTTGCGCTGGCACCGCACCAGGCGCTAAGGCCACTGCGGGGGTCCCTAGATCCGGAGCCAGGCCGGCTGCCCCGCTTCGGCACCACGCACCTACCCCCAGGCGCGCGCAACTCCCAGACCCCAGCAGGGGCTTGGGAGGCTTCAGTCCCGGGACGCTCGGCCGCCAGCAACACCCGCTCTGGGACGCGCCCGCAGGGCCGGGGCGAGACAGCCCGCGCTCCAGGACAAGAACAAGGTGTGGGCGCCGCCACCTGCGACGAGCGCGCGGGGGCCGGGGGTCCCGGGGATCGCGGGACTCGCTCCGCCAAGGCGCCCAGCACGCTCCAGCTGCGGGAAAGTCACCGACGCTCCCGCCGCACCCAGGAAATTCCCACCGCGTCTACCCCCGGGAAGAAGAGGCGCGCAGGACGCGCCCGGGCATCTCCAGGAGGAGGGCGCAGGGGGGTCTGCCAGGACTACTCCTCGGCACCCCTGTCCGCCCCCACCCTCGGGGAGCTGCAAGGAGTTTGAGGCGCGGGCCGCATACCTGGGCGGGGATGCGCGTGAGGTGCAGGCTCAGGCACCTGGAGGCGCACCCAGCGACTCGTCCGGCCGCCGCACCGCGCGGGCCCGCGGCCAGGCCGCCCCCGTAGGCCGCCAGCCAGAGGCAGAGGGTCAGGGAGGCGCCGGGCGCCGCGGCCACCATGGCTGCGGGTCCCCGCTCCGCGCTGCGGCTGCCGCGACTCGGCTGCAAAGTTGGACCACGCGACTCCCAGGCCCGCGCGCGCCCCGCCTTCCCACGCGCCCTCGACGGGCCGGGCCGAGGCTCAGGCCCCGTTGGCTGCCGCATTGGCTGCCCGGGCCCGAGGGACAGCGCGGGCGCGTCTAAGGGGCGGTGCGAGCGGACCCCGGTTCCCCGCACGCGGACGCCTTCCTGGCCGCGCCCACGGCACCGTCCGGGTGGAGTCAGGTGTGAGCCCGGGCTGGAGGGGACCCAGGGGGCCCCCAAGGCGCCCCATTTCCGCCCCTAAAACCTTCCCTTGGGCTTGGTCCAAGAAGACTTGGAGGTCCTGGGACCCTCACCTCCGCTCCCCGCCTTCCTCTCTTCCTTCTCCTTCCCTGTGACCCGGCCCTCTGCCGCCTTCCCCTCTCCCTCAGTTTCCCCTGGAACGCCCCTTCCCCTAGGCAGCGTTTGCAAAGGCGTGTGCACACCCTTTCCAGAGCCTCCACCTCGTGGCCATCCATCCACGTCCTCGCCTTCCTTCTGCAGAGCGCTCCTCCCGACCACAGAGCTCAGAGAGGAAGACAGAAGACATTGACCAGCCCGCCCAGGCCTTTCTCACACCCAGTGGCCTCCCCTGCCTACCCGCAATGGTGCTCTCCAAGCACGAGCCCTGCTGTGCATCCCGGGGAGCCAATCACCAAGCCTAGTATAGACAGCCTGATACCATCTGGAGAGGAAATTCAGCATAGCACAGGCGGTCACTCAGGTGGGCAAGGACAAGGTCCCGCATGGATGCCTGTCCAGCACAGCACAGCCGCGCCCGGGGTCCAGCCTGCTCAGGCCACCATAGGGGCACGCAGGGCAAGTCTCTTCACAGGCGAAACACCCCTCCAGCTCCCGCTGCTCCTGCCTCTCCCTCTCGTCCACCATCCTCCCCACCCTAGGTCACTAGGAACCTCTGAGGACCTTATAAAGAGCCGAGCCCGGCGCCCACTCTCAGAGAGCCAGATTCAATCTGTCTACGGCAGAACACTGGGCTCTCAGTGTTCGTTTCTGTGGCTTGGCTGTGCCCATGACTGCAGGGCTCAGTGCTCGGGGATGGCTCCTGACAGTGCTCCGAGGAGCAGGAGGTGACTGGGGCCAGGAAGCAAATGCTGCCTCCCATGCACCAAGCACCCTCCCAGCCTGTGAGCTTTCACCTTTGGGGCTCCAGTGCCTCGAGGCTAAAAGCCTCCTTAGGGTCCAAGGCGGGAAGCAGGGAACAACCACTGTTTGGAAAAGCCACAGCATGGGATCGAAGTGCAAGCTTAGGTCTCAATAGCGTGGGCTGTGGCAGCCTCCGAGCCAAGCCCCTTTCCTTGAGATGTGCGTTAGCCGATCCTGGGGCTTGGCTGTGTCCATCTCGTCATAAACACCCAGACCTCCTTGCTTTTTCCTCCATCCGTCTCTGGCCAGACTCACTTGGGACCTTTCCAGACACTCAGTCTGTCTTTCTAAGGCCTTCTGGGCAATCCTGGAAAAGAAAAGAAGAAGGGCCATAACTGGCCTCTGAACTGTCTTTTTCAGAGGCAGATGGGCAACTGGCTCTCCAGAACTGGGGGAAATGCACACACACACACACACACACACACACACGTAATTTGGTGCCACTGCTGACCCCTATAGTCAGGGCGTTACCGAGGATTATGGGGCCCAGGAAGGAGACGGAGGGTGTCACATATGGAGTCTTGCTCCCTAGACTGGCATGTTTTCTCAGAAGCAGGAATTCACGTCTGAGAAAGCCCTGGTGGGATGCAGCAGTAGCAGCAGGGACCCAGCCTACCCTCTGCACAGTCCCCCGTGAGGGCGCCCCAATGTCGGGGCAGAGCGTCCCTCAGTCTGGTCCCCCAAAAGTGTGCTCCAGCCCCGTCTTCCTGGACACCCCAGAGAAGAAAAGGAACTGAGAAGCCAGGAGCACGAGAAGGAAGAGCCACGGGCCCTGGGCTTCTCCCTCCTGCCCTCTCTCCCGCCACGTCTGCAGGTGAGCACAAAGGTGATGCAGCTGAACCAATCCCATCGCTGGTGGCCACGGCCATCATGGCCCGCTGCAAGGCAGCCTTTGGACACAGGGAGATTTCTTGTTTCTTCTTTGTTTTTGTGACACACCTGGCAGAGCTCGGGGCATACTTCTGGCTCTGTGCTCAGGGTGGTGGCTGACGGTGCACAGGGGATCCTGTGGAGTGGCCGGGATGGAATTGGTACAAGGTTTTTGTGCATGCTCTTATTTCCGACAAGGAAAGAGATCTTGCAAAGCAGATATTCCCCGAAAGGACCACATCAGCCAGCAACGCAATGAATAGCCTCTTCGGAAACGGTGCAATGCAGGTTTGTGTGTGCACCTGTAGGGCACCAGTCACCAGTCACCAGCCAGCCGGGATCTTTCAAGAGGGATCTTCACTAAGTGCAACAGGATCCAGGTTGAGATGTAGCAGAGGTGCCTCTGCCAGTGACTGCACCAAGGTCCTGAGCCAGGAGAAAACCAGTTTCCAAACGCCTCGAAGTAGGTAGGTTGTCCAGCAGCAGGCTGGCCAGCTTCTACTGCTTCCCAGGAGTTCCCTTCGCATTGACTTTTACCCCAAAACACCATCAATGAGACTGACGTGTTTGGTGCCTAGATTCGGCAGGAAATCTAGTCTGTATCAGCATCTCTAGAGTATTCCCAGGGGATTCTCAAGGGGCCAGAGGGGAAGATCATGAAAGGGGGACAGAAGATGACAGCCCTCCCCCAATCGTGAACAACTTTGTCACTGTGTATCTCACCGTGATTAAATGGGGGAAAAATAAAGGATTTAAATAGCACAGCGGGTAGGGCGTTCGCCTTACAAGCGGCCAACATGGTCGACCCGAGTTCGATTCCTCCGCCCCTCTCGGAGAGCCCAGCAAGCTACCGAGAGTATTCGATATGCCAGACACAGTAACAACAAAGTCTCCAGTGGAGACGTTACTGGGCCCGCTCGAGCAAATCGACGATCAACGGGAGGGCATTTACCTTTTTACCAAATTTAAAAATAAAATTTGAATTAAACAATTGATTAAAATAAAATTAATTTTAATTAAAAAACTAAAAATTAAAAGCTCACAATAAAAAGTTTTAATTTTAAAAAAAGATTTTAAATTTTTGTTTTTTGGGTCATACCCGGCGATGCTCAGGGGTTACTCCTGGCTTTGCACTCAGGAATCTCTCCTGGCAGTGCTCAGGGGACCATATGGGATGCTGGGGATCGAACCCGGGTCGGCCGCGTGCAAGGCAAACACCCTACCCACTGTGCTATCACTCCAGCCTGAAGATTTTAAAATTTTAAAATTAAGATTTTAAATTAAAAAATTAAGGTAAGGTAAGGTAAAGGCCCTCCCGTTGATCGTCGATTTGCTCGAGCGGGCCCAGTATCGTCTCCATTGGAGACTTTGTTGTTACTGTGTCTGGCATATCGAATACTCTCGGTAGCTTGCCGGGCTCTCCGAGAGGGGCGGAGGAATCGAACTCGGGTCGGCCATGTTGGCCGCTTGTAAGGCGAACGCCCTACCCGCTGTGCTATCGCTCCAGCCCAAAAAGCACTAAATTTTAAAGAGTTAAATTAACATCTAAAAATGACTAGGACCCAAGCATCAGGACAGGGCAGGGTCTGGAAGGAAAGTGGGATGAGGCTGTGGGGGATGGGCAGACAGAGCAGGCCACTGTCCAGGCGTCTGCACTGAGGGGGACTCTCATGGCCCTGGTGCTGGATGGAAAGAACCCCAGAGGATGCCCTTTCTCTGTCCTGGTCCCCGAGGGGCACATGGTGCCTCGTGGCCCCCTCCTGGGGACCCTGCAGCTCAGCCCCAGCCTCCTCTCAGAGCTCAGGGATCTCTCCCGAGGGTGCTGGGGAACCCCGCAAGGTGCCAGGACCCCAGTGGGCTTGGCTGCTGGCACTGTCCCACTCTCTGGCCTAGTGTCCGGGTCTCGACAGGACTGAAACATTGCTGCCTCGGTCCCAACCTTCCATTTATAGAAGCCCCAGGCCAGGCAAATCAGAGGAGACCTACACGAGAGGGTCTGGGCTAAATCTGAAAGGACAGACCTTTAAACTTGGCACCTCTCAGCAGCCTACTTGGATGTGGAACAGGTAATGCGTTGTTTACAGAAAATAATATATCTATGGGCCAGAGACACTGGAGCAGGCAAAGTGCTAGCCTTCCACACAGGCACCCCATTCCGACCCCCAACGTGTCGCTTATCCCCCAAACGCTGTCCTGTGTGATCCCTGAGCACTGAGCCAGGAGGAAGCCCTGAGCACTGCCAGATGTGTTCCCCATTCCCCAAAGTGCCACGATGAAAATGTGGCACAGTGACACTTTGAAAGGCATTTTTAAACAAATGCTCTTCAAACCAACATACTTGTGTTCTGGTTTTCGTTCCTAAACATGGAAAGGACTGACAGGTGCTCTTCATAAATATGGATGCTTTGTTCTGTTTAGAAAGCGCATGGACCCTCAGGAATTACTCCTGGTAGTGCTCATATAGGATGTTGGGGATCGAACCCGGGTTGGTCCTACCCGCTGTGCTATCTCTCTAGCGCCCTCTCTTTCTTTTCTTTCTCTTTCCTTCCTCCTTCCTCCCTCCCTCCCTCCTTTCTCTATCTCTCTTTCTTTCTTTCTTTCTTTGCCATTCTCTCTCTTTCTCTCACTCTCTTTTTCCATGTTCCTCGAACCTTGGAAATAATAGAATGAAAGAAGCATCAGGAAAAGGTCACAGGCAGCTTTTGGCAGGAAACAGCACCCCCCAGTGTCCACACGGACAAACAGCTCATACACGGGCAGGAGGTACCTCAGTCACGCTGAGCGCCTGGACACTGAGCCCTGTTCGCAGTGACCAGCCGCTGGACGGGTTCCAGAGCGGGGGTGGCGCAGATCCCTGCCTCACTGCGTCACACCGGCCTGAGCTGGGGAAACGGGCTCAGGGCTCTGCATGTGGGTTTCTGGGGGCACCTGGTGGACATGGCTCAGGCTCTTCCCCCTTCACAGCTCCAGGGCCCAGGAGGGCTGCCTGGGGATTGTTCTGGAAGGTGCTGCTCCCTTCCTGAACGCCTCTTTGCAGCTCTGGGCTGCTGGCTTCTGAGGAGCCTGCAGGGTCGGGGAACGCAGGTTCAGGCTGTGGTACAAGCATGAAAGTTCCCCTGACCAGAGGGCAGCAATAGCCGCGAGGTCAAACTGAACAAGTGGGAAAGTTTGAGGGGATGCTTTGTACCCTGAGACCCCCAGCAGAGATCCAGTGTCACTAAGGCAGCCTGAACACCCTCCCTCCCTCCCTCCCTCCCTCCCCCTTCCTCTCTCCCTCCCGCTCTTCCTTCCTTCCTTCCTTCCTTCCTTCCTTCCTTCCTTCCTTCCTTCCTTTTCTTCCTTCCTCTTTTTATTGCTTTTTAAATTTTTTAAAGTTACTTTTATGACACGGCCGTTATACATAAAGTTATTGCTAACAGTTGCTTCTGGCATACAATGTCCCAGCGCCAACCCCGCCGTGCTCCCTCCCTGCACCAAGGCCCTCGCCCTCCCCCCTCCCAGCCCACCCCTAACGACCCCTCATCGATTCCACATTATTGCTCCAACACGACTTAAAGCAGCTGCAATGGGATTATCAGGCGATAAATGTCCAGCCCAGCGCCTTCTCACCAGCCCCGGCCTGAGAAAGCTCCCTGGGGCCAGAACGGAAGGGAAAGAGGTGTTTCCAACTGGACTGCGCCTTGTGGCAGCAGAAGGAGCTGGGGAGGAAACGGGCCAACACAGAGGCCAGTCCTTCCCGACCAGGCCTTGCCTCGGCCTGACAGTGCCCCCGGCTCCCCGCATGCCCACGTGCCTCTGCACAGTCTCCATGGCACGGTCCAGAGTGGCCAAGCCCCGGCCCCGACCATGGGCTTCGGTGTCCCCCAGATAGGACATGGCACAGGGCTCAGGGCCACAGTGCTTGAGGGCCACAGGGCCCATCACAGGGCGGCAGGAGCGGGGATCTCTTCCTCTGTCCCCGCTGGGTCTGGTGTGGGCACAGGAGGTGCTCACAGTCCCGGGGAAGTGCTCTGCCTGCGCGACCCAACGAGGAGGATCAACACAGGATCCATTTCTCTCCCTTCTGCGAACAACGATCTGTTTCCCCATTGTGTTGCCTTATCTCTCAGGGGGATACAACTGACAGTGCTCAGGGCTGACTCCTGGCTCAGTGCTCGGGGTGAGTCCTGGCTCTATGCCCAGAGCTGAATCCTGGCTCTGTTTTCAGGGCTCCTTCTGGCTCTGTGCTCATGGATGACTCCTGGTCTGTGCTCTAGATTCCTCCTATCTCTGTGCTAAAGGAAAACTCCTGGGTCTGTGCTCCCTAGACCTGGGTTGGCTTCCCTAGACCTCCACTAGAAAATGGGATGTACTAAAACTTTCCTTCGGGATGAGGGTAGCCAGGTTCAAACACAAGACACCCTGTGACTTTGAATTCTATCTTCAAGGGACACATTGCTACTAAAGATCTGTCTGCCATTGACCTGAAAATCGATTTTAACAAAGCATCCTGTATTGGTTCTAACTGGTGAAGTGAGCCATTACCACAACATTGAAGAGAACAAATTAATATCTGTTTTGAGTCATGAAAACTGTAAACAAAATTTAAAACTAGGACACAAGGAGAGAGTGCTATTGGTTGCAAACTCAAGGAAGATTTGGGTGGGAAAAATCCCCTTGATCAAGCGAGCTTTGATCAAGCTGCAAATGAAAGATGTGCTCACATCTGGCAGACAGATGCTAAGGGTGACGGCTAGAAGCAAGCGTAGTAAATGTACTAGCATCAGGAAGCCCTTCCAAAGTCCACGGCGTGGCATCCAAAACCACCTACAGTGAACCCAGCTTTGCCCAGACTCAAGCAACACCAGCTACCAGGAGAATCCACGGGAGAAGCTTAAGGCAGGAGCCAGCCAAGGTGTTTTGGAAAGAGGCAGAAGGACATGATTGCTAGCCTGTGCTCAAACTGTCCCTATGGCAACTCCCAGCTCCATCACCGAAGTACCCACTGACAGCAGAGGAAAGGATAGATGTGGCCGCGTCTCAATAAAACTTTACTCACAAGAGCAGCAGGCAGGTTGGGTTTCACAGACAGCAGAGAAAGGAATGGATGTGGCTGTGTCCCAATAGAACTTACTGACAAGTGGCTGTGTCCCACTTAAACTTATTGACAAGAACAGCCAGCAGTTCAAATTGGATGGGACAGAGACAAGTGAATGTGGCTGTGTCTCAATAAAACTTTATTGACAAGAACAGCAGGCAGTTCAGATATCACAGACAGCAGAGAAAGGAATGGATATGGCTGTGCCTCAATAAATCTTTATTGACAAGAACAGCAGGCACTTTGACTTTAACAGTACCAAGAGGAATAGATGTGGCTGTGTCTGAATAAGACTACTGACAAGAATAGCAGACAGTTTGGATTTGACGGACAATAGAGAAAGTCATGGATGCAACTGTGTCCCTACAAAACTTTATCAACAAGAACAGAGGGCAGGTTGGATCTGCCCCAAGCTCTAGTCTGGGGACCAAAGGCAAAAGAAAAGATTGTTGGTGGCTCTTAACACTATGGATGAGCTTTCCACTCAAAGGAAGAAACAGCAAGGGCAAGAATTATTTACCGCCATCTCCTCTACCTGGGTAGAATTGGCAGGATGTTGAAAGGTTTAAGAGAGGGATTGATACCACCAAACTCCATCATCAATGCAGCTCAGACGAGTCGGTTTTCTGACTTGTGAAATCAACTAGCCGGCTGAACAAGACCTAGATTGTGAAAAGATTAAGATGTCTGCTTACCGGAGGCAGATTAGCAATGGAGTCACAAAGGTACCTTCTGTCCTAACACAGGGAATACCGTGCTGATTAAATTGCAGCCAGCCTCGCTGTATTTCATCTTATAAAATGCCCCGTATTCTCCTTTCTGTTAAAAACACATAAAGAACACATAAAACGGGAAGGCTTCTGGGGTGATTATCTTTCATGTTTGTGTTCTTTATTCACTACAGAGGAAAAGTAAGATCATAAAGTCTCACCGGATTAATGGGACAGTGTCTGAATTTTTATAGATGTCTCCTAATTCCTTCCCGGAGGCCAGAACTAGCAGATACATTTGTTGAAAGGGGATATCATTCATCACATCTCTTGTGGGGTAAGAACTTGCAATTCGATACAGCACAGCCCATCACTTTATTCAAAATTGAACAATGAGCAACAGGATGTCAGTTTATTCTTCTTTATGCAACCTATGATAAATATGGACACATTCATTCAGTGACCACTTTCTGCTGGGGAGTCAGCAAGCGTACAAATGTCTACAGCAATTTATTCGTCTGTGGTTCAAACCGTCTTCTCTGAGACACATCCTAACTCCTTCAGTACGATGAACTATTTCAGCTGCTTACTTTGCAAGACAGGACATAGGATATGAGGGGTTAGAATGTGGGGGAAAAAAGAGCTGATTTTGTTACACAGTAGAAACTTGCCATGTACCCAGAAAATCTGAAACATACATCTAAGATTCTGACGATAATGTCAGAAAGGCACATTTATTTGTTTTTAATGTGCTGCCTGGGAAGGTTTCTTAGAACCTAATAATGGTTACCGGGTTCAGAAGAGTGCCTTTAGGGAAAAAGTATATGTAAATAATAATGATTTTCTATTGATTTTTGGGGGTCGCTGGGGCCATGCCCAGCTGACTCCTGGCTCTGCACTCAGGTCTTACCTGCGAGGGGCTCAGGGGACCGTGCGGGGGCATAATATCATGAGGAGCCGTGCTCAGTCCTGTTCGATCTGATTTTGGCTGTGATTCTGAGGCCGTGAATTAAATAGGAAGGACCCATGACGGCGACTGGGAATTGCTGCTCGCACCCGGTCTGCTTGCAGGGAAGGGAAGGGAGGGAAGGGGAAGGGGAAGGGGAAGGGGAAGGGAGGCGCGGAACCACCAGTCCCACTATCTGTATGGGAGAGTGCACCACTGCCACCTGGTGGAAGAGGGGAGAATTGCTGCCAGCCAGCCCCCAACAAACAACCCACCGTGCCTCAGGGGCTGGGGGAGAGGCGGGGGGACAGAGAAGGGACCACCAGGACAAAGACAGCTGGAAATGGTGACTCTGGACAAGAGCTGTGTGCTGAAAGGAGGCAAAGGGACAAACAGGATAACTCTCAGTACCTGTATCGCAAACCATAATGCCCAAAGGGGGAAGAAACAGAGACAGAGACAGAAACAGAGACAGAGACAGAGACAGAGACAGAGACAGAGAAGGAAAGTGCCTGCCATAGAGACAGGCTGGGGGGAGGGTGGCGGGACAGAAACTGGGGACATTGGTGGTGGGAAATGTCAACTGGCAGAGGGGCTGGCATTGCAACACTGTATGACTGAAACCCAATCAGCAACAACTTTGTAATTGCATCTCAGGGAGACTAGATAATTCACAAACAACAACAAATTATCCAGGGGGTGGGTCAGAGCAATAGAACAATTGGTGGGATGCCTTGCAGCGGCAGACTGGGGTTTGATGCCCAGCATCCCACTTGGTCCCCCAAGCACGGCCAGCAGTAACTACTGAGTGCAGAGCCACGAGTAGCCCCTGAGCATGTACCCCCTGAGCACCGCCGACTGTTCACCCTCTGAAAACGCCAAAAAAATGATCGAGTGTCAAAGCTGAGAAACCTTGACCTCCAGACAAATAGATTCCCTTAAAATGGGAGTTGGAGGAGAAAATACTTCCACTTATCTCATTCAAAATCTGACTGAAATATCTTTCATGTAAGCGTCATCGATGTTACGCCTCAATAGGGCATTTCTGTGGTCTGGATTAGACAGAACAACTGTGCATGTTACTAACAACTAAGCTCCAGGAAGTTATTTGTTTCTGCTCTCAGAAGTACTCCCAGCTCAGTATTCCTCCTGCGAGGCCCGAGAGCCTCAAAGTCTGAGCTTTCAACATGCAAAGAAGTGCCCAAACCTAGTGAGTCGTCTCCCAGGGCCCAAAGGAACTTTTTCCAGCTCGCAAGAGTCTCCAAGCTACATTGAAAGGTTTCGATTTGTCCCAAACACAAAGATTTCCATTCGAAAGGACCCGTGCACGCCTGTGTCCACTCAGTGCTAAGTCCAGACGTGGAAACCACCCAAAGGCCCAACCACGGACCAAGAGATGAAGAAGTTGTGAGACGTAGACACACAGTGGGACCCGCTCTGCTCTACGAACAAAATCATGCAGCCTGCAGCCCCATGAATGGAGCCATGAGCATCATGCGCAGTCCAGCCAGTCCGAGGGACAGGGGCTGACACGGTGCTCTCTCACTGCAGGACTTACAGAGACATAGCCAGGGAGCAAGGAGGGCCAAAGGCAACACGCGGGCAAACTGAGCCCGGCCCTTGGGGGAGGGAGGTGGGTACCCAGTGCCAGATGTGTGTCGGGATGATGTGCACGCAAAGCACCATTAACTGCCTTTCAATCACAGAGGCTCAAACAATCAAATGGGGGGTAAAAAACTACATTGAAACAGTCAAAGTTACAGTTTATTCTTTTTTCTTTTGCTTTTTGGGTCACACCTGGCGATGTCAGCTGCATGCAAGGCAAACGCCCTACCAGCTGTGCTATCGCTCCAGCCCCGCCCCAGTATTCTTAAAGTAAAGAAAGCATCAGATAAAATTTCAAATTTCCAACAGAAGACCCAGGAAATGGCTTGTGGTGAGAGGTCCAGTGGAATATAAGAAATGTCTTTTCTTGTTTCTGCAGAGAGGAAGCAGCATCATGAATAGCTTCTAGTCTTGGCACGACTAGAAGAAGACACAGCAGAAACTGGCTAAACAACGTCTGAGATGCTGGAAACTCTGAAGGACTTTTCTCTAAGTTTCTTCATGAAGAAGGTGGAGGGTGATGGATATTTCAATATATAGGGACTTGAGGATTAGTCATAGCACTAATTAAGTACTAGCTTACATTAACAGTTTTAGTTTCATACTTAATTAACATGATTGGAGCTCATAGCATTATCCCAGAATGAAGAATAATATTTTTAAATTAATTTTTTATTTTTTAAGAATAATATTCACACTGCCAATATCGCTAAGAACAAACAGGAAGGCTGTTGGTCTTGGCAGGCATTGTGTACAATGGAAGATAAAGGACGTAGTTAAAACAAAAAAACAACTTGAAGTTAAGGGATGATTTGTAGTTCTCCAACATTACATGTTTCCAAATAAAGAAGGCTAAACTCTTTAAAGTCAGAAATGATATCCTTGTCACTGTATCGCTGTCATCCCATTGTTCATCAATTTGCTTGAGCGGGCACCAGTAATGTCTCTATTCGTCCCTGTCACGTGCTATTGTAGCCCGATGGCATATTGAAGGCTCTTTCAGGGTCAGGGGAATGAGGACCATCATTGTTACTATTTTTGGCATATCGAGTACGCCACGGGGTAGCTTTCCAGGCTCTGCTGTGTGGGCGGGATACTCTCGGTACCTTGCCAGGCTCTCTGAGAGGGATGGAGGCTTTTGGGGCAGCCTCTAATCACCTTTACAGGTGAAATAAATAAATAAAGTGAAATACTTTAGATAAAATGTCAGAATACATTATATAATCCTTTTAATAAATGGTTCTCGGCAGCTCCGGCCGAGACTCATGCATGACTGAAGACCCACAGAACAAGATAAGCAGAACTCTCTGATACCTTGGACTCCAGGCTCAACGGACCCAGGGACAGAGGTTCTCTGCTTGCTCCCACCAACCACAGGTGACAAAGGGATTATAATCAGGAGCCCCACCATACCCTGCCTGTCTGCTTCCACCAACCACCAGAGACCCAGGGATCGGATTGCGCACAGAAGACCCACCCTACTCCTACTGGGACCAGATAAATACCCCACTGGCAGACCTGCACTACCGACACTACCTCCACTACCCAGCCGCCGCCACACTCCAGGATGCTTTCCGGACCCGCGTGGCTGCTTCGTGGCCACACGACACATCATAAGACACTAAATACCCATCTTCCGGAATTGCCGTACCATATTTGATAGGGTTCAAATATGGTAACACCTACGAGGGCGATTAGAGGTCGCCCCAAAAGCCTCTATCCCTCTCGGAAAGACTGGCAAGCTACTGAGAGTATTCCGCCCGCACGGCAGAGCCTGGCAAGCTATTCGTTGTGTACTCGATATGCCAGAAACAGTAATTACAATGGGTCTCATTCACCTGACCCTAAAGGCTTCACCAACATGGCAGCACTGAGAAGGATGAGAAAGGAGAGGCCGATAAAATCTCAAGGCCGAACTAGGCTGCCACAACGAAGGAAGACAAAAATGACCATCTGTACTTTCAATGCACATATGCTAGCATCAGATGCATCCATCAAGGACCTGATGGTACAAGCGCGAAAGATCAAGTACGACATCATTGGTCTGACTGAGACAAGAAGGCGTGAATCTCATCATGCCGTTTTCGACACTGGAGAAGAATTGTTCCTTGGAACATGCGATAAAAGAGGTGTCGGAGGCGTTGGTGTCCTTGTCAACACAAACTTGGCCATGAGCATTGATTCATTCGAATGTGTAACAACCTGAATCGGACATTTACATTTGAATAGGTGTGGTTCACTGCCTGCAGTTTCTTATCTTCTTTGTCTAGCACCAACATCTCATTATGATGAAAGAGAAATTGAGAAGTTCTACATAGAGCTGGAGAAGTTCTATAAAGAAGACCACACCTTCTACAAGATCATTGTCGGTGATTTTAATGCCAAGATAGGACCGAGAAGATCAGCTGAAGAACTTCACATCGGAACCCATGGCCTAGAATGGAAGGAACAGGGTGAGAGACTGTCTGAGTTCATCATGTCGACCAAGACCATCCATGGTAACTCACAGTTCCAGAAGGCTGAATCTAAACGTTGGACATGGGAGTCTCTCGGTGGACGATTCCACAACGAAATAGACCACATGATATTCAATCGACGGTTTTGCCTGACCGATGTCACTGTTGTCCCAAAATTCTGAATGGGATCGGACCACCGTTTCCTTCATGCAAAAATTCTACTTCACAGAGCGGGGAGAAAGGGCTGCAAAGTTTAAAAAGAGAAGTCCCAGAATGACCACCAACTGGCAACATGGGAAGATGCCATTGTTGACAACATTGACGAGGAATATGATGAACTGGTTCAGCACCTCCATGATTGTGCGAGGAACACCAAGAGAGAGATAGCCACAAAAAAACGCCTGTTCTTGAAAACTCTTGAGCTTATTCCCCAACGTGGTTTGGCGCATGCCTCAGGCAACTGTAAGCGAACGTCTGAGCTCGCAAAGCAGTGCAGAGATGCGATCAAGGAAGACCTCAAAGAGAGAAGAGCAGAAGCACTGGTAGATGTGGCAGAAGCCGAGAAAAGTATTCGTAACGCCCGCCTGTCCTTCGCCAACTACAAGACCAAGATGACTGCCCTCTGACGTCCTGATGGATCTATCAATCCTCCAGAATGACAATGCAGAAGATTATCCATGACTTCTACTCAAATCTCTTCGGTAGCCACATCCACTTGCCGACATACCAAATTCCACAGGATGGATATGTCGTTCCCAATGTTCTCCCTTCCGAAATCCAACACGCCATTTCGTGGGTAAAGAAACAAACAGCACCCGGCCCAGATAAGGTCAGACCTGAACACCTGAAGAACCTGCCGTCAGTACTCATCAATACACTGGCTTGGCTCTTCACACGCTACCTGTCTGAATGCAAGGTTCCATCCCAATGGAAAACCAGCAGGACCGTACTACTGTTCAAGAAGGGAGACATCCATGACATTGGCAACTATCGCCCGATCTGCCTATTGTCTGTCATCTACAAGTTGTTCACTTGAGTCATCCTAAATAGGATTGGCAGAATACTAGATGAAGGACAATTATGCCAGCAAACCGGGTTCTGCAAAGGATTCAGCACCATCGACCATATCCACACGATAACCAAGCTCATTGAAGTTTCTCGGGAGTTCAAGATGCCGCTCTGTCTAATGTTCATTGATTTAAAGAAGGCCTTTGATTCTGTTGAGAGAGAAGCAGTCATTGAAGCCCTAGCCAATCAGGGCATTCAAGCCCAATACATCAAGATCCTCCATGAGCTGTATTGCGGATTCACTACCAGGATCTCACCATTCTACAAAGAAGTAATCATCAGTGTCAAGAGAGGGGTTCGGCAGGGTGATACCATTTCACCAAAACTCTTCAATGCCACCCTCGAGAACACCATGCAACGACTGGAATGGTAAGAAATGGGAGTGAAGATAGATGGTCGGCAACTACACTACCTCCGCTTTGCTGATGACATTTTTTAAATAACACCAAACATCAGCCAAGCGGCACAAATGCTGGCCAACTTTGACCGTGGGTGTGGAAAGGTAGGACTACAGCTGAGTCTTACGAAGACAATGTTTATGAGAAACAGCCTCGTTCCTGATGCCCCATTTGCTCTCAATGGACTGACCATCTCCGAATGTAACAGCTATGTGTACCTAGGTCGAGAAGTCAACATGACAAATGACCTGGCACCCAAGCTGCGCAGGAGGAAGAGAGCGGCTTGGAATGCCTTCAAGAGCGTCAAAGAAATAGCTAAGAGGACGAAGAACCTCTGGCTCCGGGCACATCTCTTTGATTCCACTGTTCTTCCTGCATTAACATATGCCTCAGAGACCTGGACCCTATGCAAACAGGATGAGAATGCTATTCAGGTCTCCCAAAGAGGAATTGAAAGAGCTATGCTTGGAATATCACGTTTCACTCTAATGAGAGAAAGAATCCGGAGTTCTGATATCCGTCAACGGTCAAGAATCAGGGACGCTGTCTCGTTTGCCAAGGTGTCAAAAATAAGATGGGCTGATCACATAATGAGATTTAGAGACGACCGCTGGACTAGAGCTGTTACTGACTGAATTCCACGGGATGTCAAAAGACCGCGTGGCCGCCCACCTACCAGATGGTCAGACTTCTTCGTCAAGATCATGAACGATCGGTTTGAGGCTCTTCATGTTCCTAGAGCGAAGAAACGCCATTGGGCTACACTAGCACACGACAGGGACAAATGGAGACGTTACTGGCGCCCGCTCGAGCAAATCGACGACTAACGGGAAGTTAAGTGATTAAGTGATTAAGTGAATAAATGGTTCCACTTTGCAGATTTTTTACAAAATTTTGTCTGGTTAGGAGCATGTCAAAGTTGTCTTGTTTTTATGAATTTCTGTTATCAATGACATATTTTGCCCTAATATAATTTGTGATGTGATAAAAAAAGGACACAAGAACACAAAAATTTTCCATATATATTATCTAATATGCATTCTCTGCTTTTTTGAATAAGGTATGAACAGATAAAAATCCATTATCATTGGGTCAGATAATCCAATGCTTGAGGTGTGGACGCCTTTTATGTGGCTGACTCCCGTCTGATCACTAGCACTTCATGGTCTACTCCACTCTCTCCCAGCATCATGGCTGGGTATAGCCCAGGAGTCTCAAGCACTGCCAGGAGAGCCCCGTAATCCCTAGCACTGTAGGGTTTGAGCAGCACCACATATTCAGGCCCCTCATATCAGAAATGATATAAAGACATAAATAAATGTCTCTCTAATTTTGAAGAGACTACGTTGATTAACGGGCTGGAGTGATAGCACAGCGGGTAGGGCATTTGCCTTGCACGAGGCCAACCCAGGTTCTATTCCTCCGGCCTCTCTCAGAGAGTCCAGCAAGCTACCAAGAGTATCTTGCCCACGTGGCAGAACCTGGCAAGCTCCCCCTGGCAAATTCGATATGCCAAAAACAGTAACAGACAAGGCGCACAATGGAGACGTTACTGGTGCCCGCTCGAGCAAATCGATGAGCGGGAGGACAGTGCTACAGTGCTACTTTGATTAAAAACAGGAAGCAGAGTCAGGGAGTGGATCGAACGGTTGGATATGCATCGGGCCCTAGGGCTGACCCTTGATATGGCCTGGTCTTATCCCTGATGGCTGGGCCTCCAAACACCAACAACACCAACAAATCTTGGAAATCTCGGGTCTAACAGCCTCCTAACACCACCTGTTCAACATCAGGGACTTATCCAGGGTACAACTGGCAGCTTGACTTCATGCAAAGGATCAAATGCTCAAATGTTGAAGGTATAAATATCCATTGGTTCTTATTGATAGCTTCCATGGATAGGCAGAAGCTTTTCCGATCTGTACTGAGAAAGTCAGAGACGTGGCTTGGTGTTTCTATGTAATTTAGACAGATGTGGACACCGGAAGTCATTTTCTATCAACCAAAGGCATGGGTGAAGGAGTTATTACTTTTCATTTTTATGGTAAGACTGAGTATGCCATTATGCTGCTTTGGTGACTGTTGTGTTTGTTAACTTTCATGTTCTCTGAAACGAGAAACCATTTTGCCCTCAGTAAGCCAGAGAAGACCTTCTACTCCTCCAGGGTCTAAGACTCTCTAATGATATTCCTCAGCCTAATCTGTCTGATCTTTTCTTTCAGAGGTTGATGATTCCAGGAACCCAACCCATTCATTGTCTGGCGCCCATTAAAAACTAAGTTATCGTGAGGTTTCACCCCTTGTGCAGTCAGGGTCAGCATCCCTTTGTCAGCAGGAAGAAACTCCAGAAGTCGGATCTTCAACCATTTTCCCTTTCAAGATTTCAGGTGGTGAAATCTTAAGGGATAGAGGTGGGAGATTCCTACCTGTCTATATTGTGGGTGTGAGAGCCCCCTACTGGAAGAACTGCACTCCCTTTGAAATTCTTCTTGGTCAGCTGCCACCATTCATTCCAATTTAGTCTAAAAGAGGAAGTGTAGCCTGAAATGCAGGGTCACTCTCTCCTCAGGTTATGACAGGCCCTAGAGGTCATCCAGGTCCAGCTCCATTCGGGGCTTTGAGAGCATGACCAAAACGAAGGGGGCATCATCAGTAACTCCTCACCTATACTCACTGGGAGACCTGGTCTAGGTTCGGTGACATTAGACTGCCATCCTTGAACCTCAGTGGAGAGGTCCCTACCCCATGATCCTGACCATGCCGTTCGCTCTCAAGGTGGACAGAATCAAAGCCTGGGTCCATGCTTCACATGTGAAAACTGCCTCCCCCCTTGAAGACAGGATGACAACGGCCAGTGGTGTGTCCTGACAACTGGAGCCTCTCCCTCCAAGATAAAACTGAAGAAAGTGATTGAAGGGATCCTAGGGAGTGGCACGGGTTATTCTCTGCTTCTGTTTGCTCAGCTGTGAAGCAAACTCACTATGAGCCCAAATTTTGGCACTGGGTACTTTCTGCCACTATGACGGGTAGAATTATAGCCAATGACACCCAGGAAAGACGGAGACTGCACAGTTTCACCTTGGTCTGTACCAGTTATGGCCCATCCTGGGACTTGTGTTTGTTTCGGGACCTATAACTTGTAAGATTCCCCTTGCTGAGCCTATTGTAACCCAGAAGTATAGGATAGACTCCCAGCAATTGTACCAAGGGTCAGCTAGAAGACTTGGTTTGCACATATGGCCTAACCTCTGGCTTGTCCCCTTCCTATCTCATTGACTCCGGTACAGGCATATTGTTATGGAAGGGGAGCTGGGAAGGTCAACTTCTCACCCTGATCCCACCCCTCATGGGACCCCTAGTGCTCCTGCTTCTGTTCCTGACTGTGGGCCCCTGTTTCCTGGATGAGTTGGTGGCATGGAGTTTGTGAAAGAACGTGTCAGTACCATTCAGCTTAAGGTACTCAGAAAAGTATTTCCCTCTGAAACAATTGTAGGGGTCAAGATTGACCCTGCTCAACCACGGGCATAAAAGAAAAGGGAGGAATGAGAGACAGAGAAGCAAAGGCAGCACCATGACAGGCTCTTACAGAAGCCAGAAAAAGCTGGGCGTAGGTTTCAGTTCTGGAATTCCTGCGAATTGGGCACAGATACCTGGAACTGAATCATGATTTCCCTGAAGCGAGATAGCCTGGGTGAGGTCAACGAAGGGTTACCAATCAGGTGCAGGTAGGGAAGCTTCCTTATGTTACTCCAACTTATACCCAATCAGCTAAGTACAGGTAGTGAGAAACCCCTCATACTGCAGCTGAAATGGTAGTCTGCGGAAAGTCCCTGTTACATGATGCTATGGGATAAAAGTCCTTCAGTTTTGAGACTCAGGGCCACTCATTCTGAGAAGGCTGCCATTGTGTCGGTGAGCTTGATGAGGGCCCTAGCTTGAGCTAGCCGAGCTAGCTAATAAAAACCCTTTGCTTATTGTATCGCAACTTGTCTTCGTGTGAGTGCTCTGGGGAGATCTCGGCCCGGTTTGACACCACCAACAATGAAAATTACACCCACAACACTAACACCAACAGCACAACCACCAGCAACACAGATACCACCACCAGCACTGACAACACTGTCACACCCACAAGCACAGCAAACTCAACAGGAAAGCCAGGAAGAATGCCCAGCCACTGGCATACCTGTGAAACCAGGAATCAGGCTAATGAATGCGAGCACCAAAAAGGAAGGAAAACCCACCTCCACACGCCAAGAAACCAGAAGCAATTTTACCGTGTCTTGCCAAAAAAGCTATTGGGCCATTACTTGTCTTCAGTGGGAAAAATCCATGCATGGGGCTGTAAAGGCACTAGATACGGTCCCACATCCATCCTAGGGGGTCTCTCTCCTTGGCTTGTATGTCTGTCTGAGGCAGGGGAGCCCCAACCCCAATTCCAGAAATTCTGGGCCAGCCAGGCCAGCTGAGCCCACCCTGAGCCCTGAGCACTGAGTACCGAGTGTGGCCGGGCCAGCTGAGCCCAGCCCTGAGTACGGAGTACCGAGTGTTTGGGGGCTCCAGCCCTGCTAAGACTCCGGAGCCTGGTCAGCTGTGGGTGGGCGTGTCTGTGCCTTCAGTCCTGCACCCATGGATGAGGATGCTGCGGGTGGTTTCTCGGGGTGTCCGACCCGGCAGTGGCCTCAGTGTCCATGGCACGGGACCTCTGTGCCCCCGGGTAGGGGGTAGATGGCGGCTGTCTCCACCTCAGTGCGCCCCCGCACACCTGGAGGGAATGCCCGCGCAGGCGCGTTCACTGTCCCCGGAACATCGTGTCCACACACCGGTCTGTGCGTCCACCAGCAGGAGCCTTCAGTGGCCGCTGTCCACGCTGCGGGCCTTTTTCCTCCTGCTAGGGTCCACCGGGGGCGCTGAGCCGGGAACAGCGCCTGCCCTTCAGCCAAGCGACTCCCCCTTCCCATCAATGCAAGATATCCTGTTCCACTGAGCAGCCGCTCGGATTTGGGGGGGCAGGTTGGGCTGCGTGACTGGTCTGCAGGAAACTCAGCATTAAATGACCTTGCAAACGCCCCGCATCCAGGCTGCAAAGCGGGAAGAGGCTGCAGCTGGGAAGAGTTAGGCCGTTCTTCCGGCGCCAGGGGTTGTACCTCCCCAGCGCGGGCTGGCAGGGAAAGGGATGGGTGTGCCCTCTGCCCTGCATCCCCGTCGATGGCTGCCCTTCCCCACCGCACCCAGCATCCGCATGAACCTTCTCACAACGTCCATGACGGTTGTGGGAACACTGGGAACCCACGTCAGACTCTGCACTGGGTGCTCCTGGTATGTGTCCTTAAGGCGATTGCTTCAGAGATGGTTACCTACCCTACACGCTCTTCTCTATAATCACACACAATAGTAGAGAATTTGATTGTCTAGTATTCACAGCAGGTTTATCCTTTTGTAGCCAAAATGATGGTGTCCCTTTCTTTCTTTCTTTCTTTCTTTCTTTCTTTCTTTCTTTCTTTCTTTCTTTCTTTCTTCCTTCCTTCCTTCCTTCCTTCCTTCCTTTCATACTTTTTTAGTCATGGTGAATTGCAAAGTTACTCATTGAATTTCAGGCATAGGATATTCCATCCCAGTCCCACCAGTGCTCACGTGCCTCCACCAGTGTCCCCAGTTTCCGTCCTGAGCCTGTCTCTCGTGGACGCACTGTCTGCCTCTTTTCAGCACTGCATTCTGCTCCAAGTGACCGCTGGCCCCGCCAATGGCCTATTGTAGCCTGTTCTGCCCTGCCCCAGCCCCTACAACTAGCAAGTTTCCTGCTGGAAACTGGTTCTCATTCTCTGCTTCGGTTGCCTTGTGTTATTCCCCGACTCTGTTTCTTCATATCCTGCATGGTAGGAAGACCATTCATGTCTGTGCTTCTTCCTCTGATGCATTTCACTTTGCCTGAAACTCTCCAGAACCACTGATGTGGTAGCACATGACATGACTTCATCTTTCCTATGACTGAGTAGTATTCCACTGTGTATCAGGGTTCCTTGATCCACTCATCGGCTCTTGGGCACTTGGGTTGTTTCCACATTTTGGCTCCTGTGACTAGTGCTGCAATGAACACAGGAGTGTAGAAGTCTTTTCTGCATTGTGGTTTTGGGCCCCAGTATATAACCTACTGCTGGGTCATATGGAAGTGCAATTCCTAGTTGATTGAGAAAGGTCTCTGTTGTCTCCCTAAAAGCCCGGGCCAGTAGACACTGCCCCAGCAGTGAGCACGAGGCTTCCTGTCCCCGCATCCACGCCAGCACTGCTTGTTCTGGTTGGTTTGCTTATTTTTGGCTTTCAGGGTTACACCTGGAGATGCAAGGAATAACCTACATCGGCACTCAGGAATTACTGCTCCTGGTGGTGCTCGGGTTATTCCTGGCTCTACACTCAGGAATTACTCCTGGCAGTGCTCGGAGGACCACATGGTTGTGCAGGGGATTAAACCCCGGTTGGCCAACGCCCTCCCCTGTGCTGTCGTTCCAGGCCCGGTTGCATCTCTTCTGGATGTGTGCCAGTCTCTTGGCATCAGATGACATCTTGATTTGAGTGGCATCTCCCTGATCATGAGCAATGTTGAGCATTTTCTCACACGCCTTTTGGCTGGTTGTATTTCTTCTTTGAGGAAGTTTCTGCTCATCTCTTCTCTCCAGTTTTTGATGAGGTTGGATTTCTTTTTTCTTGTAAAGTTCTACCAGTGCCTTATATAACTTGGAGATTGATCCTAAGTCAGATGAATGGTTTCCACTTGTCATTGGGCCATTTTATTTTTCTTAAATTTTTATTAGTGAAACACCGTGAGGTACAGTTGTAGACTTACAAAGTTGTGTGCTTGGGTTTCATTTATACAATGATCGAATACCCATCCCTCCACCAGTGCCCATCCTCCACCACCACCAGTCCCAGTATCCCTCTCTCCCCCATCCTCCCATCCCACCCCACCTCTGTGGCAGGGCATTCCCTTTTGTTATCTTTCTCATTTTGAGTGCCGTGGTTTGCAAAAGAGACATTGAGTGGCAATCTTGTTCGGTCTATAGTCTACTCTCATCACGCATTTTCAGTGGGCCAATTTTGTATTCTGGTCATTGTTTCTTTTGCAGTTCAGAAGCTTCTAAATGTATGTATGTATGTATGTATGTATTTAGCTTTTTGGGTCACACGTGGCGATGCTCAGGGGCTACTCCTGGCTCTGCGTGCAGGGATTACTCCTAGCAGTCCTCGGGGAAATATATAGGATGCTGGGGATCAAACCCCGGTCAGTCATGTGCAAGGAAAGCGGCCTGTCCCTCCGCTCTGGCCCCAAGGTTCTGAATTGAATGTAGTCCCAATTGTTTCTCTTTATTTGTTTGACGTGGCCAGTGGTCTTGCCTCATTGAGGATGCCGCTAACTTCAAGATAACAGAGATTTCTGCTAATCTTTTCCTCTATATACCTTATGGATTCAGGTCTGATATCCAGGTCTTTAATTCCTATTGATTTTATTTTGTGCACGGTATTAGAAAGGGGTGAGTTCATATTTTGACAGTGACTGCCAGCTTTTCCAGTACCATTAGTTTTAGAAGGTTTTCCTTGCTCCGCTTTATGTAACATAGAATTTAAACAGCAGGAAATGAGTGTTTATATAAGTTTATATGAGTGTTTACAAAATAACAGTTTATTGTTATCCTATAACTATGAATAATTAGCCCACTATATATTTCCTGTGTGTATGCATACAGCAGGTAAGTTGACATATATATTTAGCACATCACTTAATCACGTAATCACATGACAAATGACCTGGAACCTGAGCTGCACAGGTGGAAGTGAGTGGCTTGGAACGCCCTCAAGAGCGTTGAAGAAATAGCTAAGAGGATGAAGAACCTCCGGTTCCGGGCACATCTCTTTTATTCCACTGTTCTTCCTGCATTAACATATGCCTCAGAGACCTGGGCCCTATGCAAACAGGATGAGAACGCTATTCAGGTCTCCCAAAGAAGAATAGAAAGAGCTATGCTTGGAATATCACGTTTCACTCTAATGAGAGAAAGAATCCGGAGTTCTGATATCCGTCAACGATCAAGGATCAGGGACGCTGTCTCGTTTGCCAAGGTGTCAAAAATAAGATGCGCTGATCACATAATGAGATTTAGAGACGACCGCTGGACTAGAGCTGTTACCGACTGGATTCCACGGGATGTCAAAAGACCGCATGGCCGCCCACCTACCAGATAGTCAGACTTCTTCGTCAAGATCATGAACGATCGGTTTGAGGCTCTTCATGTTCCTGGAGCGAACCGATGCTATTGGGCTACACTAGCACGCAACAGGGACAAATCAGACGTTACTGGCGCCTGCTCGAGCAAATCGAGGACTAATGGGAAGTTAAGTGATTAAGTGATATTTCCTGTGTGTATGCATACAGCAGGAAGGTTGACATATATATTTAGCACATACTGATAGAGATATGCATAGATGTGTTACTTGAAGGCTTTAGCCTTCTCTCTGTAGAGAGAAACAACGGTCCTCAGACTCACATGAAATATAAGAGGCACTAGAGAGAGAGTATAGCACGGATGGAGGGTGCTCGCCTGTTCCAGTCTCACATCATACACGGCCCCCTGGCACTGCCAGGAGTGATCCCTGAGCACAGAGCCAAGAGTCAGTCCTCAGAAGGGCCCAAAATAAAAATAACATAAAAAATAAGTGCCATGTTGCTTAGACTCTGTTGCTGTCTTCACCCATGCTAAACACATCACATTGTCACAACCAGTGTTTGAGCTGGAGAGGGCAGGGGGTCACTCACTCAAGGGATTGGGTCATTCTAGCTTTGGACCACGGCTGGACTTGACAGAGACACTTTGCTTGTTGCAAAACACCCACACCGTCATCCTTCCCTACTAGAAAAAGGTACAATGGCAAGACGCACTGAAGTTTGTTATCCGCAAAGAGAAATAGGGTCAACTCGTGTTCTTCAACGGGAGGGACCCCAACACGGATGCAAACAAAAACTCCCAGCCGCGTGCGGTGTGCCCCTCAGCAACATCTCAGGCCTGGATTCCCAGCCTGGCCGCGAGCTCCCCCGATACGCCCCGAGTCTCCATTGAACCCCGTTCCCATAGGGCCTCACACACACCCCGACCCCTCAGAGGGTGGGGAGCCCGGGGAGGCTTGACTCTGCGGGTCCCCACACCCGGGCACCTCGTGGACGTGCCCAAGCCCACGCGCCCTCTGCTCTGTGCGCCCGACGGTCCCATGTGCGCACATGGTGGGGGGTGCGGGGAGGTTCCACCACGCAGGATCCCCGAGCCCCGAGTCCTAGGTCACGCGCCACGTCACTAAGAGTATCCCAGAAGGAACACTGGTTCCTAGGGATGCACCGCACCTGCACCCTCCTGCCTGGACGCTAGTCGCCAACACGGGACTTGAATTCCTCCTACAGACCAGGCCCAGCTTGGTGCCCTGCGCCTGCGGCTGCCCGCCGGCTCTTGCGCCGCAGGCCCGCACCCACCCGCAGCTTGATCACCCCCTTTCTGACCCCTCCGCCCACGGTGATTGCCCCCACCTCTGAGGGGGTGGCAGAGACCTGCTGCAGCGGGAATGGGGACCCCAGGATACAAGAAGGGGACCAGGGGTCAGGGAAATGGGATGAACCAGAGGGAGGCAGGCCCAAGGGGGGCGTGGCAGCCCAGGAGAGGGGGCGTGGCAGCCCCAGGACAGAATGAGGTGGACCCTAAACCATATCAGGACCCAGAGAGATCACAGAGGGTCCTGTGCAATTCCCTCTATGCTGCGGTCCCCTGAGTATCTCCGGGGGCAGTGGCCGGTACTGCCCAAACCCTGCCCAAAATCCTAAGAGGGAATCCAAGGGACCCGACTTCAAGGACTCCCGTCTTAAACATGCCTATTCGTTGGGCGCACCCTGCACTGCTCGGAGGATGCCAAGAGTGTGCAGAGGCGGCCGCAGAGCGCGAGGGCACAAAGTTCCTAGTGGGAAGGGGAAGGCCCAGCACGTGCAGGACCAACGGGTCGAAGCCTGACCCGGTTACCAGGTGTGTGAGGCTCCCGGGGAAGATTCCAATTCAGTGGGACCCCTCGCCTGGGCGCTCTGTGCACGAGCCCAAACCCACGCGCCCTCTGCTCTGTGCGCCCGACTGTACCATGCACGCACATGGCAGGGGGGGCATGGGGAGGTTCCACTGCGTGGGACCCCCGAACCCCGAGTTCCGAGGCCACGCCCTACATCACTAAGGGTATCCAGGAAGGAACGCTGGTTCCTAGGGACGCGCTGCACTGGCACACTCCCGCTGGGACGCTAGTCTTGGACGCCAGTCGGCAACACGGGACGGGAATTTCTCCGTCAGACCAGACGCAGCTTGGTTCCCAGCGCCTGGGGCAGCCCGCTGACTGTTCCGCGACAGACCCGCACCTGTCCGCAGCTCGATCACCCCCTTTGAGACCCTTCCGCCCACGGTGAGTGCCCAAGGGGGGGACAGAGACCTCGGGCTGCAGGGATGGGGGACCAGGAGTCAGGGAAACGGAACCAGCCCGAGGGAGGGAGGCCCCAGGGGAGGGGGTGTGGCAGCCCCTGGACAGAAGGGGGGAAGCCAAGGGAGGAGGGTGGGGAGCCACAGGGAGGAGGGTGGGGAGCCCCTAGGAAGGAGGAGCGGGAGTCCAGAGGGAAGATGCCAAGGAGTCTCTAGGGAGGAGGGTGGGAGTCCAAGAGGGGGGTAGAGAAGCCCCTATGGAGGAGGGTGGGAGTCCCCAGGGAGGAGGGTGGGAAATCCCAAGGGAGGAAGGTGGGAGTTCAGAGGGAGGAGTCCAGGGAGCCCGTAGGGAGGAGGATGGGAGTCCCCAGATAGGAGGTGTCTTCTGGGCTGACAGCACTTGACTTGAATGACCTGAACTCGCTCCCGGGCTCCAGAGATGGGCCCCCAGACCCACCAGGAGGGAGGAAAACCTGGAGTCAGCCCTGGGCACCATGGGGCGTGGCCCCAAAGTCGACCAAACAATAAAATGGTTTTTGTGTGACCCCTGGGGACCCCAAAGGTGCAGGAAGGGCCCCAATGGCAGGGAGGGGGTGTGCGTCTTTGGGCTGCCAGGGTCTGAGTGTGGCCTGTGATCTGCAGAACCCTGACCCGGGATGACGCGGAGACCGTGCGACATGTGGTTCTACCAGGACCTGGGGACGCCGCGACCAGCCCAGGCGCCATGCACACGGGGCTACGGTGGGCCCAGCTCTGTGGGGCATCCTCAGCCCCACGCCCCTTATCCCTACAATCCAGGGCCTTATGTCCACGGCCCGCCGACTTACTACCCATGGCCGGGGCCCAGTGGCCAGCCCACAGGGGCCTATGGACATGGCTACTATGACCAGCGGGCTCGCCGCCAGGGTCCCCACTTAGTTCCCTCTGACCAGCATGGGTGGCCCGTTCGACAGGAGGAAGACTGGGGCGAGGCAGTGGTCTACTGTCCACGGAAAGCCCCCTGCTTCCAGAGGGGCACGCATCACTGTCAGGCCCTGCTAGGCCAGAAGACCCCTCATGGCCGGGCGGTGACCCCCGCCCCAGCCCAGAAGGGGGCCCCAACACCCCAGAAGGAGGCCCCTCCGCCTCCGCTCCCGGCGGCAGTGCCCGCCCCAGCTGCACCCGCAGTCATAGGGTGGCCACAAGCCCCTGACGATGGCCAGGTTGTGTCCACCAAGGACACGCAGGCCTGTCTCAGTGATGTGGAATCGATGGAAGTTGTGTCCTGCGGGAGCAGCATTCAGTCCATGGATGCAGAATCCCAAGGGGAACCACTCAGCGACATGGAGGTGGATCCACCCAGTATCCCCATGACCCAGTCACACGCTGCGATGGCTGCACCCCAGGGCCAGGCGACCCGCGTTCAGGCTGCAGGCATATCGCAGCAGCGCTCGAAGCGGAAGAGAGACAACCGTGCAAAGCTGCAAGGTCCACAAAGTAAGAGACACCAGCCGGGCGCTGGACCGGGCCCAAAGGGCACCCAGGGCGCCCCTGTGCCTGTGCCTGCCATGCAGCTCCCTTCGGCGCCGAAGCCTGTGCCCCCCAATGTTCCGGGACCAAGTGGCACCCAAGGTGCCCCTGCACGCATGCCAGCCTTCCGATTCGCACCTCCGCGGCAGCTCGGGCCTCCCAACGTGCCGGGGCTAAGTGGTCCCCAGGGCGGACCAGTGTTCCACTTTGCACCCCCGAGGCAGCTTGTGCCTCCCAAGGCACCAGGGCCACGCGGTACCCAGGGGGCACCTGTGCCTGCACCCACCACCCAGATCCCACAGGTGTCGCACCCTGTGCCCCGCTATGTGCCCGCACCCCAGCAGGGCTTGAAAAGTGCTGCCACCCAGCAGGGCGGGTACCAGCGGCCACTTGTGGCTCCTGCTACTCTGAAGCCTAGGCCCGCAGCCCAGCAGGGCTCAGCCAGTGGTGCCACCCGGCTGATGTGGTACCAGCAGCCACTTGTGGCGGCCCCCAACCAGGTCCCACCTGCATGGCATCCTGTGCCCCCCCATGTGCCCGCACCCCCACAGGGCTCAAAAAGGAGTGCCACCCAACACGCACAACACCAGCAGGCACTTATCAATCATGCCAACCAGGTCCCACCTGCGTGGCACCGTGTGCCCCCTCGCGTGACCCAGCAGGGCTCGAGCGCCAGTGTCACCCAGCTGGTGTGGCACCAGCGGTCACTTGTTGCCCCCTATGGGCAGCAGCGTCAGGGTGCCCCAGCCCGGAAGCTTAGGCGATAGGGGTCCAAGAGCTCAGGGGCTGCGGTCCTATGGGGCCCTTATGGCCCGAGGCCTCACGGTCAGACACCCCCACTCAGACACCCTGGGGCCCCCCAGTCTGAAAGGTTTCTCAGCACCTCCCATTACCATCCATATTGTTCCAGAAATGACTTGGATCAACTGCTCTGTATGAGTCACACGATATAATCTGTTCTTTACCTTAGAAAATATGATAGCATATTTTTTTCTCTACAATAAAGTTGTTGCAACGTGTGTGGAGCCTGCCCTGTGCTTTTCTCTCCGAGCAGGTGAGCGGGCATCACCCCGTCGGGGTGAGAGAGGGCAAGGAGGAGCCGGTTGCTCTGCAGTGCTCCCCATTCTGAGCGCTGAGAAGCTCAGCGCGTCTCCCCGCTCCTCCATGCTGAGGGTACTTGCCCATTGGTGGTACCCTCAGCTCCACCCAGCCCCGTCCCAGGCCAGGCCCCTCCCCCATCTTAAGCACCTCTGTGCTCTCCAGCCAAGCAGCAGAATGGCTGAGGACCAGGGGGAGAGACGGGGCGGGGGGCTTGGTGTGGGCATCCGCATGGCAGAGACAGCCCTGGGCTCACTCCCCGTGAGCCCCAAATCCAAACACCTCCAACACTGGGATTGAGACATCGGGGGCGGGGCCAGAGCCTGAGGATAGTGGGCGGGCATTGGTCTGGCACAAGGCCCACCCGGGTTCCATCCCGTACCTGCCCCCAGCCCCCAGGAGTAACTCCCGAGAGAACAGTCAGAGGTAACCCTGAGCAACACCGGGGCTGGTGCCAAACTTGAAAGTACTTCGATCAACTCCTAGGGGAGAGGGTGGGAGGGATCAGTAGCTGTGTTAAAGCATCTAGACTGCAGGCAGCAGACCCCAGGGCCGCCCGCCTCTCCCCGAGGACTGCACAGATTTTTGCTCACCGTCAGCAGCCCCCACTGCAGGGGCCAGGCTGACTGGGACACAGGAGCCGAATTTGGCGTGGAGAAATCAAACCCAGGGGCTGGGAGGGACTCAAGGGGGTGACTGAGCACGGCACAGCCACGACTCATCCTGACCCTGACGGAACCTGAGCGACACCTGCGGACGGGACACTTGCCTCCTCCTGAAGCGGCCGGCTCCTCTGGGACAAGTGGCCGGTGGGCCATGGTCCTGCCCTCCGGGACCCGGGCAGAGACACGGCTCTGAGGTGGGGTCACCTGGGAAGGGGCATGGGCTCAGACGTGGGCTCACACAAGTAGGGACACGGGGGCTCTGAGGTGGGCTCACACAGGGATATAGGGCTCTGAGGAAGGGTCACACAGGGACGGACACGGGGCTCTGAGGAAGGGTCACACAGGGAGAGACAGGGAACTCTGAGGAGTCAAACAAGTAGGGACATGGTGCTCTGACATACAGTCACAGGGGAGGGATTGGGGCTCTGAGGAGAGCTCACACAAGTAGGTTCTCGGACCTCTGGGGGGGGGGTGTCACAGGGTTCTAGGGAGGGGTCACAAAATTAGGTGTACGCAGCTCTGAGATTGGGAGAGGTCACAGAGGGAGAGACAAGGGGTTCTGAGAACAGGTCACATAAGTAGAAATTCGGGGCTCTGAGGTGTGGTGACAGGGGAGGGACACAGCTCTGAAATATGGTCACAGAAGACAAACCTGGGTTTCTGGGGAGGGGTCACACAAGGACGGTCACGGAGTCTGAGAAGAGGTCACATGGGCAAGGACACAGGCTCTGAGAAGGTGTCACACAGGCAGGGACATGGGACTCTGAGAAAGAGGGACACGGGGCTTTCAACAGGGGTCAAACGGGCAGGGACAGGGGTTCAGAGGTGAGGTCACACAAGTATGGGCACAGGTCTCTGAAGAGGGGGCACATAGGGAGGGACATGGGTTCTGAAGTGGGGGTCACACAAGGTCACACACAGGGCTCTAAGATGGAATCACCCGGCAAGGAAAAGAAATGGGTGGGGGGGGGGGGTCACATGATGAGTACATGGGGCTCTGAGGTTGGAGGGTTTATGAGTAGAGTAAGAGGCTCTCAGTTGAAGTCACACAATCAGGGACTCAGGGCTCTGAGCAAGGGTCACACAAGCAGGAAAAGAGGGCTCTGGGGACAGGTCACAGGGCCAGGGCCAGGGTTTCTGAGGAAGGATCACACTAGCAGGGTTAACTGACTCAGTGGGGGTCAGTTGTCAGGGAAACAGGGCATCGAGGTAGCCTCACAGAACAGATCCATCGGACATTTGTGGGTCACACAAGCAGGAATGTGGCTCTCTGAAGTAGGGACCCTCAAGCAGGGTCCATGGCTCTGAAGTGTAGTTGCACATGAAGGGTCATGGGAATCTGAGGTGTGGTCACACAGGCAGGGACACGGGCTTTTGAGATGGGCTCAAGTTTGGAGGGACACAGGGCTCTGAGGAAGGTTCACACACACTGGAACATAGGGCTCTGAGGTTGGATCAATGGTTGGGGACTCATGATCTGTGGAGGGGGCACACAGGTAAGAACAAGGGTCTCTGAGGGGTGGTCACATGTGTGAGACATAGGCCACTGACATCAGCTCTGACACAGAGATCTAAGTTGAGATCACACAGGCAGGGACACAGAACACAGGGGAGGTTCCATGTCTAGGATGTGGGACTCTAAGTGGGGGGTCACACAAGCAGGGACATGCGCTCTGATTACGGGCAAAGAGTAGGGTACATAGTTCTGAGGTAGGGTCTCTTATGTAGAGTCATGGGAATCTGAGGTCACATGGGCAGGGACACAGGGCTCTGAGGTCAAAGTAGTGGAGACATGGAACTCTCGCTGGGGGGGAGGGCGGTCACAAAAGCAAGGCTCTGAGGGGTGGCGACACAAGCTGGGACAGGGCTCTGAGGAGATGTCACACAAGCAGGGACACGGGACACTGCAGTGGATCACACGGGCAGGGGCAAATGACTCAGGAGGGCTACATGGCAGAAATATGTGCACTGAGGTGTATTCGCAGAACAGGGACCTCAAAGACAAGCAGGGGCGTGGTACTCTAAAGCAGGGATAAACAAGCAGGGTACACGGCTCTGAGGTGAGGTGACACAAGCAGGGACATACAACTCTGAGGTGAGGTCATGAAAGTAGGGACATGGGATGCTCAGTTGTGATTTCACAGGCAAGGCTGTGGGGATCAGAGGTGGCATTGGCTGGATCTGAAGTGGATGATCACACTAGTAACAACATGAGGGTTGAGTTCCGATCACACAGGTACGGATACAAGGCTTTGATATGGGGACACAACTGCAAGATACGAGGCTCTGAGGTGGGAGGTCACACGAGCAGGGAAAAGGGTCTCTGAGGTAGGACCACATGGGCAGGATCACTGGACTCTGAGGTGAGGTCACACAAGCAGAGAAAAGAAGGTCTGAAGTGGGGTCACACAAGCAGGGTCATGGGGATCTGAAGTGTGTCACCAAAGGTCATGTTCAAAGGTCCCTGTGGAGGTCACAGAGGCAAAAACATGGGGTCTGAGGGGTTGTGACAAAGGTAAGGGCACGGGTTTTTTAGGTAAGGTCAGGTAAGGGACAGCAAGGACTAAGGTGGGTCACATCAAAGGTAGAGTACAAACCTGTGTCACACAGGAAAAGTCTCTGAGGTCGCGGTCACAAAGTCAGGTACGAGGACTCTGAGTTGCCTGTGGGGAGAGGCCTATGGTGAGACCAATTTCTTTTCTGAGATCATGCTGGAATGCAGGGACATGGACACTGAGTTGAGGTCACAAAGTGGAGACCGGGGGCTCTGGGTCAAATTAGTGATGAGCAGGGCCATGACAAGAAGCTCTGATGTGGGGTTAAAAGAACAGGGGCATGCTTCTGTTGGCTGTCACCCAAGACAGGATGGCAGATTCTGAGCTAGGGAAGCAGGCAGAGGCCTGGGTTCGGTCACAGTAACACACACAGGACAGGGTCACACAAGTGGGACAAGGGTTTGTGAGGTGGGACACACTGACAGACGTGCGTCCCTGGGAGGGTCAGACCAGCAGCGATAGGGACTCTGGCAGGGCTCACCCACGCAGGAATAAGGGCTTTTTGAGAAAGAGTTCAGGATTGGGGTGTGTGTATGTGTGCATGTATGCACAAAAGAAAGAGTTCAGGGTGTTTGCGGGATTGCATGGTGCAGCGCCCAGGGAGGTGTGTTTCTGTGTATGTACAATGGAAAGAGTTCAGGATTGGTGTGTGTGTGTGTGTGTGTGTGTGCTTGTGTGTGCATGTAAACACAATGGAAAGAGTTCAGTATTTGCTGCAGATGGGCAGTTTGCAGGGTTGCATGGTGCAGCACTGTATCTACAAAGATTATATAGATACAGCCTCACCCTGGCCAGGCCTGGGGGTCAGGGTCCTCTGTTTCAAATCTGCTAAAGCATCAACGTTTCTATCAAGACAGTAATATCAAGCTTTAGGACTGCTGCCCCCACTGACCCCTGTGCTGTTGGCAAACTGGGATGCATTCTTTTGGGATCTTCGGGAATTCGGATCTCTGCAGGTGTTACTTGTTTTGGCATCTGGAATTCTGATCTCAGCAGATGTTATTTTTCTCTACCCTCTCTCCAACTCCCCCCCCCCCAAGTTCCATAAAAATCTAGGGAAAATAATAAGAACGGGGAGGGGGGGCAAGTACCTTGGGCCTTATTCGTGTTTCCGGTCAAGGAATAAAGATTATAAAAATTAGCACCAATATAGCCATAGCAGATGCATTCTCAAGGGTCAGTTACGGGTCTGTTGTAGCTTTGTCTCTCTCGTGACACTATTGGGTCCAGGTGAGAGAGGAGAAAGAAAATGTTCCCTGCAAAGGGGTGTGTGTGTGTGTGTGTGTGTGTGTGTGTGTGTAAGGGGCAAGGAGTTGGCAGCTGGGGGCTTCCCAGAGAGTCTTAGTTATTAATTGGGCAGCCTGGGGATGACATTCCCCTGGGGATGGCATTCCCCTGGGGATGACACTCCCCTGGGGATGACAGCTTGTAGCAAAAGATCCCAGTTTCAGAAACGTGCCTATGTGTCTCTGTTTATATAAGTGAGTGTCTCTGTGTGTGTGTTGTCTGTGAATATGTCTTATTTTTGTGTGTCTAACTATATGTCTGTGCATATGGGTGTACTGTCGATGTGGGCAGTCTGTGTCGCTGAATGAATGTATATCTGTGTATAAATATCTGTGTGTATCTGCATGTGTCTGTGTGTCCATATAAATATCTGTGTCTGTTCCTTTGTGTATGTCTGTAGGTCTTTGTACGTGTGTGTCTGTGTAAATGTCAGTGTGTGTGCCTATGATTCTATGGTTTCTATGGTTAGCTCTGTCTATGTGTCAGTGTATAAGTCTGTGTGTATATTTGTGTGTGTCAGAGTCCGTGTGTATATATGTCTGATGTCTATGCTAATGTGTCTGTGTGTGCATGTAGGTGTGCTGTGTGTATGTTTGTTTCTCTGTGTATAAATGTATGTGTGTCTGTGTATATGTTTGTGCATATATCTGTGTCTTGTGTTTACACCATGTGTGTCTGTGTATATATTGGCATGTCTCTGTATGTGTGCATGTGTGTCTGAGTCTGTGTATTTGTCTGTTCTATGTGTGTCTAAATTTGTAAATGTGTATTTCTGTGTTTACATTTGTGTGTCTCTGCATGTGGGTGTTTATGCATTTGTTTTGTGTGTCTGTGTTGGTATACATTCGTTTATAAGGCGTGCATGGTGTATGTGTCTAGTTGATAGTGTCTGTGTTTCTATGTATATATCTGTGTGTCTCTGTATATGACTGTTTGTATAAGTGTCTGTGTCTGTATGTGTTTGTATATATCTGAGTGTATAGCACAGCGGGTAGGGCATTTGCCTTGCACGCTGCCGACCCAGGGTCGATTCCTTTGCCCCTCTTGGAGACCCCGGCAAGCTACCGAGAGCATCTCACCCGCACGGCAAAGCCAGGCAAGCTGCCCATGACATATTCGGTATGCCAAAGACAGTAACAACAGGTCTCACAATGGAGGCGTTACTGGTGCCCGCTCAAGCAAATCGATGAACAATGGGAGGAGAGTGCAGTGGCTGTGTGTGTGCACATGTGTGTCTCTGTGCATGTGTGGATATGCATCTGTGTGTGTCTGAGTGTGCTATTGATGTCTGTGTTTCATGACTGGGCACATGTGTATCTGTATCTATATGTGTGTTTGTGTGTACATGGGTGTGAGTCTGTGTATATGTCTGTGTTGGGTGTGAATATGTGTCTGTTATAAGTCTGAGTTTGCCTATGTCTGTGTGCACATATTTGTGTCTGTGTGTATATGTGTCTGTGTGTGTTGGTGTAACTGTATGTGCGTCTTTTTGTGTCTGTATTTTTGTGTGTCTCTCTGTGTGCATGTGTTTGTGTATATTGTGTGTACACGTCTGTGTTCACATGTGTGTGCCGCTGAATATGCATTGTATCAGTGTGTCTATGATGTACTTGTGCATATGCCTCTGTGTGTCTGTGTGTGCGTGTATCTGCTTATATATCCATATGTCTGTGTGAGTCTCTGTGTATACAAGTGTGTATGTCTGTGTATATTTCCGTGTGTCTCTGTGTGCATGTATGTGTCTATGTATCTGTTTCTACGTCTATTTGTGTGTCTGCGTGTATCTCTGTATGTGTGTCTCTTTTGTGTGCATGTGCATTGGTTGTATGTCAGCATTATTGTGTGCATACAGTGTCTATGAGTTTCTGTATGTATCTGTGTCTCTCTTCACATATGCATCTGTGTATATGTCTGTGTGGGTGTCTGTATGTCTGTGCATGAGTGTATGTCTGTGTATACGTGTCTCATTGGGTGTGGGACTGTACAGCTGTGTGTGTGTGCACACATGGGTGTGTTTCTGTAAGTCTGTATGTGCATCTTGTGTCTCTGTGTGTCTATCTATATGTCTATGGGTTCATGTGTGCATGTGTCTGTCTATGTCTATTTGTATTTGTGTGTGTGCATGTGACTGTGTGTCTGTACGTGTGTGTCTGTTGTGTCTCTGTATATGTCCCTCCGTGAATGTCTGTCTGCATGTATGTATAAATGTCTGTGTGTCTGTCTACATGTCTGTGTCTTGTGTATATGTCTGTTTAGGATTGCGTGATTGTGTCTATGTGTCTAAGTATATATGTCTACATCTGTATATGTGTACACTTCTATATCTGTGTGCACATATATACATGTCTGTGCATCTATACACATGTAGCCTGTGTCTGTATACATGGGTGTCCACCGAAGTATCTTTTGTGTGTGTGCATGTGTCTGTTTTGTGTATGTCTTTGTGTGTTTGTATATGTCTGTATGTATGTCTCTGTGTATGTGTTTGGTATGACTGCATCTGTCTATATGTATGTGTGTGCCTGTGTACGTGTGTGTGCATGTGTATATATTTTTCTCTATTTGTCTGTGTCTGTATGCAACATGCCTGTGTTGCATGTCTTCTCTGTGAATGTGTATGTCTCTGTGTGTTCATGTGTGTATCAGTGTACGTGTTCATGTGCCTGTGTTTTTATATGTGCCAAATAAGTACCATTTTAGGAATTGGATCTCATGTAGATCTATTTTTCCTCCACAGCCAGGAGAGATGTTCTATTTTACTGCGGTTCTAACTCAAACCATTTAGTGTTCTTATCTTAGCAAATTAAAGTTCCAACACATTTAAGATATTAAGAATCACCCAAAGCTTTGTGCCACCTAGTAAACTATATTCACGCCGAAGAGGACCTACCTTGAGATGTCAATCTGGCTAGGTTGATTCAGGCTCTGTTAGGAATGAAACAGGCAAGCAGGTAACAAACACTCTTCTTTGGGTTTTGCACACATATGCATACACATATATATACACATATAAGTATGTCTACATTACTTGGCCTTAGCATGGACCGTGTGCAGAGCAGGTGCTGACTTTCCGAGTCCCTGCTCCATGTGGTGATCACTGGTGTACTCACCTGGCCAGAGTCCCAGTCAAGGTCCCCACGTGGTGTTCACCTGGCCTTTCCCCAGGATGAATCTCAGGATGGTGCTGGAGGCCACCGAGCCCAGACCCTGGTGCCTGGCAGGCTGACGGGAGCAGCGCCAAGCAAGGAAGCCAGCAGCTTCTGGAAGCCACAGAGAACAGCGTTAGTGAAGCAAGCCTCCTGGCCCAGGCTGCCACTCCCAGTCCTGAAAACAGCTGCTGTGACAGGGCTGGGCGCATCCCCTTCTGCTTGGGGTTAATCTCCCCCTGTACAGCTTTTGCATATGGATTTCCTGATGGAATACCCTGAGCACAGAGTCAGGAGTAAACCTCTGACACACAGCCCCCAAAGTCAAAAGAAACTTTAAAACTGGAGGGCTTCCAGAAAGTGCCCTGAGAAGGGAATCTGGTGGGGGGCCGTCACTCACCAGCAGGTAGACAGAGGGACTCTGCCTGAGGCCAGGACCCGCACTGGCCCCGTCTTCGCTCCTTCTGTCTTCCAGGATTTGTGCACGCCATGGGGGACCCAGCACCTGGAACATGAAGGAAAGGGCCCCGGGTTGAGTGAGTGCGAGAGGAAGCCTCAGTTTCAGCTGCGAATGGCTGTATTTTAGCTATCTCTGTTCCACATACTTTTCAAAAATAGTTTTCTATGAAAAACACCCTGATTTGCCAAGTTGTTCATTATACATTTGTTCCAGCACCACCAGAACGACCTTCCCTCCACCAAGATCCTCAGTTTCCCTCCCCACGCAGAGCTGCTGAGAGAGCCTCCGTTTCTGCTCCCGCCTCAGGGAGAAGGCCCATGGTTGGGCAGGCTCATCCTACAGTTTTGACTTCCAGCAAAATTCCGGGCCTTTTTCAGATCAACAGGGAGTTAGCCACTGTCCATGCAAATATTCTGCCCTAGAGCTTGGGCTCATGGAGGGCTGAGAAAATGGGAAATACCTAGGGCAAATAGCCAGACAGGCACCTGCCAAGAACCCACTTTCCATTTGAAAGGGTCTGCAGCAAACCCTGCTTACCCTGAAAGTCTGCAGCCCCTGTAAAACAAAGAGTGGTTTCCCCACATTCCTTCCCACTTGCAGACTTTCTTTTGTTTTCTTAGATACTTTTTTCCCTTTGGTACTTATGCTTTACTTTAAAACTGTTTAATTGAAATTCTGTGGTTTACCATACTATGAATAATGTGGACATATGCACATAATTCCAATACCACACAACTCATCACCAGAGCAGTTCCTTCCTCTCTTTTTTCCCCTTCCTAATCTCTAATACACGAGCCTATTAGCTACTAGGCTGATAAACTGAGGCTCTCTGCTTTCCAACAATGAGTCTGAGCATCCTCAGGACTCCCAATTTCCATTCATGAAAATACTGGAAAGCTGGGACCCACTGTCCTGCCTCATCTGCCTCACTGCCGCCCTAGGCACAGTGAGAAATGGGTCCCTCTGGCTTATTCCAACCAGACTTTAAGAACTGGCAAACGGTAATGCTCAGAATATGCTAAGAGCCAGTAGAATGATGCCTCTACCCCATCTTGACATCAAAAAAGTAACCCTACTGAATAGAATAAAGTAGATTCAAACGCCCCTCCTCGTTTCCAGGTAGAATTAAACAGAATCGACCAGCCCCTCTCGTTTTCCTCTACGCCTTTTGACCTCAGTTGTGCACTGCGCTTTCGGCTCTGCTTGGGACCTGCATGGGCTAGCGCCCGGGGTGGGATGCGGGGATCCGGGGATACAGGGATACAGGGATGCAGGAATGCGGGGAGGCGGGGATGCTGCTGGGCGGCCTCCCCGGGCATCCCGCCCCGCCCCCGCCCGCCTCCCGGGCTCCGACGTCACAGGCGCGGGGCAGGACCTGGGCCCGGGTCCAAGCAGACAGCCGCAGAGGCACCGCGCCAGCGCCAGCAGCCGGCCTGCAGGGCGCGCTCACACTCTCGCAGGGGGCGCAGCCGCTCAGCGTTTCGCCCGCTGCCAGGGGCAATGCGAAAGCCGGCCGCAGGGGATCATTTCCGGTTCCCGGGCAGCGGGGCGACCACTCCCCGGGCGAGGCACAGGCGGGGCTCAGCCGGCTCGCGGAGGGGCGACCGAAAGGCAGCCCTTTGGCTCCCGGATACACATGAGGGCTGGGGCGAGTCCAGGACAAAGCGCCGGCTGGTCCCTTATCAACCACCCGCGCGCCAGGGGGCGTGGGCACGCTCGGTCCAGCAGCCAGCCCCCAACGCCTTCGCCAGCGGGCTGCGGCCGCCACTTGCAACGACTTCGCAACTGCGACTCGGACAACCGCTCTTCCCTTCCAGGACGAGGCGGGCAGCGAGAACGCCTCACAACGTCTCGCGGGCCGCCCCTCCTGGCCACGCCCCCTGCCACCACCCCTTTTCCCTTCTGGACCTATGGGAGGAGGCGCGCGGCACGGGGAGGCGGGGCCTCGCGGAGGGTCGCCCGGCCCCGTCTTTCGCGCGCGCAGTCACGGAGGCCGGCCGCAAGGGGGCGGTGCACAGAAGCGATCCGCGCTCCTATTGGCCGGGCGGAGCGCGGGAGCTGCTATGGGCCTGCAGCGTGAACCCAGCACAAAGTCTCGCGGGCCGGCCCCTCCTGGCCACGCCCCCGTCACCACCCCTTTTCCCTTCTGGACCTATCTGAGGAGGCGCGCGGCGCGGGGAGGCGGGGCCTCGCGGAGGGTCTCCCGGCCCCGCCTTCCGCGCGCGCGCACGGAGGCCGGCCGCAAGGGGGCGGGGCACGGAAGCGATCCGCGCTCCTATTGGCCGGGCGGAGCGCGGGAGAGGCGGGCCGTGCCGGCGGGGGCTGCGATGGGCGGGGCGCGCTTGAGTGGCGGCCGGGCCCCTGCGCTGGAAGCCAGGGCGTGTTCGCGCGGAAAGGGACTCGGCCCCCAGGGCAGGGCTTACAGCGCGGCCTCGGGGCGGTCGCGGGAAGGCGGCCACGGCAGCCCCAGCCGCAGGGCCCCGGCCCCGGTTCCCTTAAACGTGTCAGCCCGGCCCGCGACTCGGCGACCCGGCCGGAGGCTTAGGGCGCACGCCCCAAAGGTTCCGCCCCTACCCGGGGCTCTGCAGATGGGCCCGTAGCCCCTGCACCCCGGGGAGCCGCAGCCGTCTGCTCTGGGCGCGCGGCTACAGCGACACACTGGCACCCAGTGGGGCGTGTGTGTCTGCGTCTGTGTGTGTGTGTGTGTGTGTGTGTGTGTGTGTAAAGAGATCAGTATTGTGGCAGGATGGTGGCTTGCAGGACTGCATGGTGAAGCACCCTGGGGAGAGGGGTGTATGTGTGTTTGTACACATGTCCACAATGGGAAGAGTTCAGGATTGGGGTGTGTGTGTGTGTGTGTGCATGTATGCAGAATGGAAAGATTTCAAGACTGTTGCAGGATGGCAGTTTGCAGGTTTGCATGGTACAGAGCCCCAGAGAGGTGTGTGTTTGTATGTGTGTGTGTGTATGCACAATGGAAAGAGTTCAGGAATGGTGTGTGTGTGTGTGTGTGTGTGTGTGTGTGTGTGTGTGTGCACAATGGAAAGGGTTCAGGATTGTCCCGAGATGGCATTTTGCAGGACTGCATGGTGAAGCGCCGTGGGGAGGGGGGTGTGTCTTTGTGTGTGTGTTTGTGTGTGCACGTATGCACAATGGAATGAGTTCAGGATTGCTGCAGATGGGCAGTTTGCAGGGTTGCATGGAGCAGCACCGCTGGGAGAGGGTTAAATCGATTATATAGATGCAGCCTTGCCCCGGCCAGGCCTGGAGGTCAGGGGCCGCTGTTTCAAATCTGCTAAAGCATCAAAGTTGCTATCCAGACAGTAACGTGGAGGTTTAGGACAGCGGCCCCCACCGACCTTGGTGCTGTTGGCAAACTGGGATGCATTCCATGGGGATCCTCGGGAATTCGGATCTCTGCAGATGTTACTTGTTTTGGCATCTGGAATTGTGATCTCAGCAGATGTTATGTTTCTCTACCCTCTCTCCACCTCCCAGATTTCCATAAAAATCTAGGGAAAATAATAAAATAAGAACGGGGGGGGGGGCGGCAAAGACCTTGGGCCTTATCCGTGTTTCCAGTCAAGGAATAAAGATATATGATGTGTTGTTTGTGTGGTATCTGTGTGTCTGTGTATGTCTGTGTTAGACATGTGTGTCAGTGTCACTATGCATTTGGCTGTGTGTCTATATATCAGTTGTCACTCTGTGCATGTGGCTGTGTCTGTTTATCTATGTCTGTCTATATTTCTGTGTGTGTTCATGTGTCTGTGAGAATGTGTCAATGTATGTTTGTTTCTCTGTGTGTCTGTGTACATGTTTGTGTATGCGCATATGTCCCTGTGTCTGTAAATGACTGTGTGTGTGGATATGTGTGGCACATGAGTGTGTTATTGTGTGTGTTTATCTCAGTGTGTCTTGTGATTATGCCTATTTATATATCTGTGGCTCTATGTGTCAGTATATATGTTAGTGTGCATTTTGATGGTGTCTCTCTATATCTGTGTCTCTGTGTGCATGTGTCAGTATATTTGTCTGTGTGTTTCTGTGTGTCTGTGTGTATATTTCTCTGTGTGACTGTGTGTGCCCACATGTCTCTGTATTGTCTGTGGGTCTACATGTTGAAATGTTTCTGTGTCTGACTGTGTGACTCTCAGTTTGTGTAAGTCTGTGTCTGCATGTTCATGTCTGTGTATATGTATGTCTCTGTGTGCATATGTTTGTGTCTGTGTGCATATGTGTCAGTGTATGTGTCTGTGTGTACACACCTGTCTCTATGGTCATTTTTCTGTGTGTGGCTATAAATATGTCTGTGTGTCTGTGTATATGGCTGTGCTTGCAATTTTGTGTCTGTGTCTCCGTGTATCTATCTGTGTCTCTGTGTTGATATGTCTATGTGTGGTATATGTCTGTTATCTGTGTGTATACTTATAGATGTATGTTTGTGTTTACCTGTGTATACTGTCTGCATATGTCTGTGCTGGACACATGTTTGTATTTTGTATACAGGTATATATCTGTGTTGACTGTGAATGTCTGTATTTGTGTACGTGTGTGTGTCTTGTATATATATGTGTTTCTGAGTGTCTGTGTATATATATCTGAGTATGTGTGTTCACATGTGTTTCTGTGTACATGTCTGTCTCTGTGTGCATATTTTTCTTGCATCTGTGTTTGCATGTTTTTGTGTGTTTACATGTATATGTCTGTGTTTCTATGTGTATAAATATCTGTGTATTTCTGTGTGTGGAGGTGTCTATGTATGTCTATGAGAGTCTACGTGTGTGTATATTCCTTTTGTGTGTGCATGCTTACATGCCTGTGTTTCTGTGTGTGTTTTTCTATGTTTCTATATAAATGTGTCTGTGTATATGTCAGTGTATATGTATCTATGTGTATGCGTTTGTGTATATGCAGGTGTATATCTGTGTGTTTGTGCATCTGTCTCTGTGTACATTGTATCTACCTGTGCATGCTGTATGTATGTCTGTGTCATTGTGTGTGCATGTGTGTCTACCTCTGTGAGTGTCTATATATTTGGGTGTCTGTGAGCATGTGTATCTATTGTACTATTGTTTATGTCAGCGTATACGTATTTTGGTGTATGGATATGTGTGTAACTGTCATGTGTATGTCTATGTGCGCATGGGTGTCTCTATGTCTGTAAATATGTCTGTGTTTGTGTGCATGTCTCTGTGTGTCTGCATGTGTGTTCATCTGTGTATATGTCTGTATGTGTATGTGTATCTATGTGTGCACCTATGTGTGTCTCTGGATGTTGATATATTTATAATTTTGTGTCTGTGAATACATCTTTTGTGTTTCTGTGTGCGCATTTGTGTGTCTGTGTGTGACTGTGCATATGTATGTGACTGCATATGTCTCTGTGTGTGGATGTGTGTGTTCCTGTCTACATATTTCTGTGTGTGAGCAAATGTGTCTGTGTATATGTCTGTATGTGTAGGTTTAATTGTGTGCTTCTGTGTGACTTTGTATTTGTGTGTAAGCATGTCTGTTTACGTATGTGTGTATATTTGTGTGTCTGTGTATATATCTGTGGGTGCAGTGTCTATATTTCTGTGGATATGTCTGTGTTTCTATGTGTGCATATGAGTTCGTATGTATATATGTCTGTCTTTGTATACCTGTGTGTGCGAATGTGTCTGCGTATATGTCTATGTGTTCATGTGTGTATCTGGAAACGTTCCCATGTGTTTGTGTACACATGTTGCATTTCTGTGCATGTGCATTTGTATATAAGTCTGTGTGTGTTGGTGTAACTGTATGCATGTGTTTATGTGCGTCTCTGTGTTTATGTGTGCCTCTCTGTGTGCCTGTGTTTGCATATAGGTCTGTGCGATCACATGTGTCTCTGAATATGAGTGCGCATCAGTGTTTCTGAGTGTTTTTGTGTATATGACTGTGTTTCTGTGTATATGCATGGGTATGTGTCTTTGTATATGTCTTCTATGTCTGTGTGTTCATGTGGGTACATGTTTGTGTATCTGTGTGTCTCTGTGTATGTGCATGTGTATGTATCTGTGTAAATGTGTGTATCATGTGTGCATGTCTGAGTGTATATGCCTATGTGTCTGTGTGTTTATGTGTTTAGTGTATCTGTATGTCTGTGTGCATCTCTATGTCTCTATGTGTATCTCTGTGCACGTGTGTGTCTGTGTGTATCTCTGTGTTTGTATGTTTGTGTTGCGGGTGTGCATATGTGTATTTGTGTGTACATGTATGTTTATCTATATATGTCTGTGTGTCTCTGTGGTGCATGCTTGTGTCTATGTATGTCTCTGTGTATATATGCCTATGTTGTGTTGCACATGTGTGTGTATTTGAGAGTACATGTGTTGTTCAGTGTATATGCCTTATGTGGGTCTGTATGTTTGTGGGAGTCTATTTGCACGTTAGTGTGTCCATGTTTGTGTGAGTCTGTGTATATGTACTGTGTGATTGCGTATTGGTTTGTGTGTGTCTGTGTATATGTCTATTTATATGTCTCTGTGTGAATGTGTGTGTCTATGGACATACCTGTGTCTGTGTATCTGTTTGTGTCTCTGTTGTCTTTGTGTGTACATATTTGTGTGTTGGTTTATATGTTGGTGTGTCTGTATGTCTGTGTATCTATGTGTGTATCTATGTCTCTATGACTGTTTTGTGTCTTGTGTATAAATGTGGGTGTATTTATGAGTAAATGTTTGTGTGGATACTTGTATATGTCTCTGTGTAAATGGTTCTGTCTGTGTATACGTCTGTGTGTGTCTGCATATCTATATGTCTCGGTGTGTGCATTGTGTGTCCATATCTGTTTGTGTGTCTCTGTATATATTACTGTGTCTGTATGTGCATGTGTTTTTCCGTATATGTTTCTGTGTGTCTCTTGTGTGTATGTGGGTGTGTACCTGTGTATATATCTCAGTGTGTATTTCTGTGTGCAAATCTGTATGTATATTCGTTTGAATTGTGTGCAAGAGTATGTCTGCGTATATTTGTGTCTCTGTTGTGCATGTGTCCACCTTTATATATCTGATTGTGAATATGTGTGATTCTGTGTGTGCATGTGTGTCTGACCATATGTGAGTATCCAGTGTATGTGTCTGTGTTCTGTGTGTGCAGATGTATTTATGTGTCTCTGTGTATATCTGTGTGTGCATGTGTTTGTGTCTATATATATTTGTCTTTATGCATATATGTGTTGTGTGTCTATGTTGTATGTTTGTGTGTATACATCTTTGTGTCTGTGTACATACTGTGTTTCTGTATGTTTTATCTTCTGTGTGCATGTGTGTCCACATGTGTGTATATGCCTGTGTCTGTGTTGTGTATATGAGCATATGTGTATCTGTGGGTATATATCTGTGTATTTATGTCTGTGTGAATGTGTGTCTGAGCATGTGCCCATATATGTCTTTTGTGTGCTTGTGTCTGTGTGTATGTCTTTGTGTGTCTGTGTGTACATGTCTGTGTATGTTTATGTGCTCATGCGTTGTGTCTTTGTATATATCTGTGTTTATATATGTGTGTATATGTGCGTGTCTTTATGTTTGTATGTGTCTTGTGTCCTTGTGGATGCCTCTTTGTATATGTCTGAGTCTCTCTGGGTGCACCTGTATATGCATTTGTGTATATCTCTGTGTGTCTGTGATCATGTCTATGTGTCTATGTATATATCTGCATGCCTATGTGTCTCTGTTTATATAAGTGAGTGTCCCTGTGTGTGTGTGTTATCTGTGAATATGTCTTATTTTTGTGTGTCTAACTATATGTCTGTGCATATGGGTGTACTGTCGATGTGGGCAGTCTGTGTCGCTGAATGAATGTATATCTGTGTATAAATATCTGTGTGTATCTGCATGTGTCTGTGTGTTCATATAAATATCTGTGTCTGTGTTCCTTTGTGTATGTCTGTATGTCTTTGTATGTGTGTGCCTGTGTAAATGTCAGTGTGTGTGCCTATGTTTCTATGGTTTCTATGGTTAGCTCTGTCTGTGTGTCAGTGTATATGTCTGTGTCTCTGTACGTCAGTGTGCACATACGTCCGCATATGTCTGTGTTATGTATCTGTTTCTGTGTCTGTGTCTATGTCTCTCTGTATATGCGCATGTGTGTGACTTTATGTAGACATCTTTGTTGTGTCTGTGCGTGTGTGGGTGTGTCTGTGTGTGACTGTGAATGTGTATATGTTTGTGCCTGTGTATGTCTGTGTGTCTCTGTGAATGTGTCTATGTTTGTGCCAGTGTATGTCTGTGTGTATTTGTGTGTGTGCGTATCTGCGTTGTGTATATACTGTGTGTGACTATGTGTATTTGTCTATCTGTGTGTGTCTGTTTATGTCTGTATGTCTAGGTGAGCATGTGTGTGTGCACCGTGTGTGTTTCTATAGGTAAAGGTAAAGGTAAAGGCCCTCCCGTTGATCGTCGATTTGCTCGAGCGGGCCCAGTAACGTCTCCATTGGAGACTTTGTTACTGTGTCTGGCATATCGAATACTCTCGGTAGCTTGCCGGGCTCTTCGAGGGGGGCGGAGGAATCGAACTCGGGTCGGCCATGTTGGCCGCTTGTAAGGCGAACGCCCTACCCGCTGTGTGTTTCTATATATGTCTGTATTGTTTCTCTGTGCTCATGTATTTTACGTGAAAGTCTGTGTCTCTGGATGTGTGTGGGGAATGTTTTTCTGTGTATATGTCTGTGTGACTACCTGTTTGTGTGTCTGTGTACATAAGTGTATGAGTCTGTGTGTGTGTCTGTGTGCACTTGTGTATTTGTAACTTTGAATCTCTAGAAGTATATGTGTTGATGTGTGTGTCTGAGTGTCTGAGATTATTTATGTCGGTGTAAGTGTATGTACGTGTCTGTGTGTGCATGTCTGTGTCTCTTTGTGTGCACACGTGCTCCGGGTGTGTCTGAGGATGTCTGTGTCTCTGTGTGTGAGCGTGTCTGTATGTGACTGTGTCTGTGTCTATAACCAATTGTGTCTACCTTATGTCTATTCGTGTCTGTTTGGGCACAGGTTGTATGTCTGTGTATACATTTATGTGTGCTTATGTGTGATTGTGTCTGCGCGTGTTATGTATATATTATGTGTCTCTTTGTATCTGTGTACATGTTTGATTGTGTTGTGTGTCTGTGTATGTCACTGTGTGTATATGTCTGTGTGTATATATGTCTTTATGCCTGTGTGCATGTGTATACGCCTGTTTGTGTCTTTGTGTTGCACTAGATGTGTCCTGTGTATGTTTGTGTATCTATCTCTGTGTATATTTGTGTGTATATGAGTGTCTATATGTGCATGTGTGAGCCTGTCTGTACATCTGTATGTCTTCGTGTGCACAGGTAGATCAGAGTCTATATCTGTGTATGTATCTGTCTGCGTTTGTGTAAATGTCTGTTTGTGTATCTTCATGTGTCTATGTACATGTCTGAGTGTGTCTATGTGTATATATGTATCTGTGTATATTTCTGTGTGCACATTTCTGGCCCCTCTCCTCCAGGCCCTTCTTACACTCGGCCACCAGGCCGCTCTTGCTCATCTGCAGCTCCTCCACCAGGGTTTGCAGCCCCACCTTGGCCAGCTGTATTGCGTCGTTCTCCGCGTGCACCCTCTGGAGCTCCTCCTGCACCGCCCTGCCCTCTTCCAGCACTTTCTCTTTCTCCGCCTCGAGGGCTTCTCGGCAGAGCCGCTCCTCCTGCCAGAGCTTCTCTGCGGCCCGCCTGGCCTCGATGACCTTCTCCTTGTCGCAGCGTATGGCTTGGTTCAACAGCCAGAGTTTCCTCTGCTCTTCCCACAGCGAAGAGTTTTTGGCCTCCGCTTCCTTCAACTTCAATAGCAATGACTCTCTCTCTGACTTCAGAGAGAGCTTCTCCTTCGCCAGCAATTGATTCTCTGACCTCAGGGCCCTGCGATCCTCCGACATCAGCTCAATTTCCTCTGATGTTATTAGGTAAGTTAATGACTACAGAAACAAAAGCGGGGAAGAATGGAAACAAGAATGAGATCAAGCAGGCACAAGCAAGCCAAGCACGTAATGTGGCCTAAATACCAGAAATGAAAATGGCAGAGTAGTCTTACCTGCACACGCGTGTATATGCGCGCGCACACACTCACACACACACACACGCAGGACGGAGAGGCTCAAACACAGTTAGCTTCACAGGGTCAACATACCGACCTGCCTATTTTGGGGATGGGGGCCCCACACCTGGTGGTGTTCGGGTCTCGCTCAGGGTTCTGTGCTCAGGGGTCACTGCTGGCAGGGCCGGAGGACCATACGGGATGCTGGGGATCAACCCGGGTTGGCCGAGTACAAGGGGGCACCCTACCCATTCTACTATCAGCCTATTTTATTTTTGAAATGCTGTCTGAAATTATTTCTGACAGCTCCCTGGAAGATTTACGTACAGTTGGATCAGAGGGGTGCCGAACCCAGGATGCAAGCTCTGCTGGGGGATCCCAGGATGGCCCCCAGATACCGGCACTCTCTGCAGGAAACTCCGATGCCGTGCCCAGCTGGGGCAGGCTGGCCGCTCTGCTAAGCGTTAACAGTGCAAGAGTCAAAGCTGAATGGTGGGGCTGGAGCGATAGCACAGCGGGGAGGGCGTTTGCCTCGCATGTGGCAGACCCAGGTTGGATTCCCAGCATCCCACTGGGTCCCCCGAGCACCGCCAGGAGCAATTTCTGTGTGCAGAGCCAGGAGGAAGCCCTGAGAATCTCCGGGTATAACACCCCCCACTAAATAATAAAACCGAATAGTTCTAAACATGCCCGCAAAAGGTTTGTCTTGAAACACTCGTTCTTTATCCGGCAGCTATGCAGAGGGAAGAAGACAAGGGCTGGAAGCGGCAGAGGGGGAGCCTGCCGTGAGTGGCCGACCTGGGTTCCACCCCAGCACCCCTTTATGACCCGGCAGCTGTGCCAGGAGTGACCCCTGAGCACCCCCGGGAGGGGCCCTAAGACAAAACAGAGAAACTTCTCTCCGTGTGACACGGGTCAGCTGTCCTTCCTCGGATGGGGACTATTTCCGCTGCCTGGGACAGGCCGTGCCACAAGCAACCCACCACCTTTTCTTCACAAATCACACAAAAAAAGTGGGTGACGCTGCGGCCTTCTGATTGAGCAGCTGACTTGAGGGTCCATGAAGGAGCCTCAGAGATCTCGGAGAGGGCCTGAGACAGAATTCCGGGAGGGTGACTCGCGGCTGCAGGCGTCACCACAGAACCTTCTGGAAAAGCAGCCCGACACACCCACCTCTCCTGCAGGCGTAGTTCATCATTCATTCTCATCAGCTGTGCCGAGTTTTCCCCAGACATTTTCACGATGTCCGCGATGTCGTTTTCCAACTTGGCCTTTGCCTTCGTCAACTGCTCTTCTCGCACATCTCTCTCTGTGAATTTGGCCTCCATATCTGAGGGGAGGGGAGGAGAAGAAGGGGGGAGGGAGGGAGGGAGGGAGGGAGGGAAGGAGAGAGAGGGTCAGAGGGAGAGAGAAAGACAGGGAGAGATGCAGGGAGGGTAGGGGGAGAACAGCGTTGGGGTGTCTTAAGCAACTGAGCGTCCCCTGCGCTTCTGTCCCAGGCCTCCCTCCGAGGACGTTTCACTCTCTGACCCCTGCAAACTGCTCGAACCGAGCAGCAGCCAGTGAAACCAAGGACAATTCACAAGACGGGGAAGAAACGCAGGCAGCGAGCAAAGGATGGGGCCAGGACGGGGGTCCGACCGTACAAGGCGCCTCATAGATGGCCCTCAGGGGGGACCTTGGGCAGCATTTGACAGTCGTCCCAGGGCCACGGTGGCCGGAGTGTCACAGGGCCCCAGGAACTGATGGGGGGGCGGACGGGAGGGGGACTGGGACCTGTTGTGGGGGCTCCCTGAGGGAGGCCGGGAGGCTGAGGAGGGGGCGCGGGAGCGTCAGCAGGGAGGCGCCTCACGCCCGGGGTGCCCCTGCACAACAGCCGGAGATCATCTCTTACCTGTTCGATTTCCTTGCAACTTCTCCAGTTCAGAAGACAGCGCCTTAAACTGTTCTTGTTGATGTAACTTATCAACAGATTCTAGTTAGGATAAAGTTAGAAGTTTAATATATTTTATGCACCATCGGGATTATTTGAGAGTCTGTCTGGCAGGCTCCATCAAATCTCGCACTGGAGTCTGAGGTCACGGGGGCGATAAAGTGTCTCTACGGGAGAAGCCCCCAGCCGAGGTCAATACCAGGAGGTTTCGGCATGGAGACGGTGGGTCTGGCGCCAGGAGGAACTCGGGGTCTTGGCTGGGGGCATCCCAAAATCTTCCCACCCAGCCAGCTCCCTGCCAGGTCACACAGCACTTTCCCAAGCACACCTGCATGTCACCACAAACAGTGATGTAGGGACTATGATGCCACCAGCAGGTCCACCTGTACCTGCGGGGCGATTGCATCAGCAGCCTGATGGTGCCTGCAGACTTCCAGATACCCCAAAATTTCTGCTGTGCCTTTGGTCAGACCCCCACAACTTGGGGTCAAATTTACCAAGAAATTAAACGGACAAAGTTCAGTATGTGGGAGACACACCCACAAACCACTATATAAGCTTTATAAGCTATATAAGCTCATTTATTGGCCTTATTTCAGAGACCCATACATCTCAAAAGAGATCAAAAGATGCAGTTAGGCTCAGTGGCCCGGAGGTAAATGGGAACCCGTGACTGAGAGCTCCAGGCTTGCTCAGATCAGGACTGGGCCTCCTCCCGCCACATTCCCAGTTTTCCAGTAGCTTGGCAGTCACACCCACAAACTGCCCCCCAGCACCACGTAATCTCGTCAATGGCCAAGACCCAGAGACTATGCAGTACAGCTCCCGGAAGAGAATGACACAGATATTCCTGGTCATTATATTCTAGCCATAAGAAGCAATACGAAACAAATCATCTAGCATTGCCTTTTCAGCAGGTTTGAGTGCTGGTGGGACCGGTGTCAAAATATCGGATGTAACCAAAGTAGAGAGAGAGTATGGGGGAAGTTGTGTGCCTGCCACACAGGCAGGGGAAGGGTTGGCAGAGGCGTGGGGCTGGTGGAATTCTGGGGATTTTGGTGGTGGAAAATGTGCACTGGTGATGGGACGGGTGTTTGATGATTGTGTGACCGAAACTCAAACATGAAAGCTTTGTAACTTATCTCACATGAATCAAAAAAAGGAGGGAAATATAATAATAATAAAATAATAAAAGTAAAGTAAAAGTAAAGGCCCTCCCGTTGATCACCGATTTGCTCGAGTGGGCCCAGTAACGTCTCCATTGGAGACTTTGTTGTTACTGTGTCTGGCATATCGAATACGTCACGGGGAGCTTGCCAGGCTCTGCTGTGTGGGCGAGATACTCTTGGTAGCTTGCTGGGCTCTCCGAGAGGGGCGGAGGAATCGAACTGGGGTCGGCCATGTTGGCTGCGTGCAAGGCAAATACCCTACAGCTGTGCTATCGCTCCAGCCCTAATAAAATAATAAAATAAAATTAACATTCAGGAAAGAATTTAAAAAAAATAAGTAATGTGGAGTTCATGCCCAATTAAATCAGCTTCATCAATGGCTGAATAATTAGTAGTACTCCTACATTATTAACAAAAAAATAAATTAAAAAAAAACAATGTCTATGTGTGTGACGTGTGTGTGTGTGTGTGGGGGGGGGGGTTTGTGCGCGCGCACGCTATGCCCAGGGTACCTCCTGGCTCTACACTCAGGGATCAGCCTGCTGGTATCAGGGATGGATACCAGCTTGGCAGCGGGCAAGGCAAGCGCCTGGCCTCCTCGGGTCTCTGGGAATGAACTTTATGTCAAAGAGGAAAGAGCCAGAGGAAGTCAGCTGCGGGAAACGAGCGGGCAGAGCCCTGAGCGTGGCCCCCCAGAGCCCCGGCCCCGGCACAGCCACCCGATGGCCCGCACCCACCTTGCATGTTTTTCTGAACAGAGGCTGACTCTTCTGAAGCCTCTGCGAACTTTTCTTTCTAGAGAAACAGAATCAGATATTCAGACCAGGAGGGTGCAAAGTAGCTTCCAATCAACGACATGGGAGACACTCCATTTTGTGATGCTGTTCATGAAAATGAACTTGCACTCCAAACGTAGATATTGGGGGCTGAAGGGCTGGCACAGGGTCCAGGCACCCGAGTACAGCCAGCCGGTTAGACCCTGAGCAGGAGTACCACCGAGTTAGCGGGGAGCCCCAATAAACACGGTGAACATCTGGGGGCTGGGCGAGAGCACTGGGTAAGGCCACTTGGCCCTGCTTGAATCGCGGCACTAACAGGAATATCCTGAGCACAAAGCCAGGAGTCGCCTCCAAGGACTGACAGGCATGCCACTAGTCCCCCCCCCCCCACCAAATATATATATATATATATATATATATATATATATATATATATCCCAGGGCCAGAGCGATAGCCCAGCGGGGAGGGTGTTTGTCTTGCACAAGGCTGACCCGCCTTTGATCCCCAGCATCCCATAGGGGATGCACCGTCAGTAGTAATTCCTGAGTGCAGAGCCAGGAGTGACCCCTGAACATCCCCAACTGTGACAAAGAAAGACAAAAAACAAGAACTACAACAAGAACAAAAAAACCCAGAAAACAAAAATAATCCACCCCAAACTCAGCTATCAATGCCCAGTGTGTATCTGCCTGGCAAACACGAGTGAGTTGTGCAAGTATGTATGTACTTGCTTGCTTGTCCAAGGACATGTATGAGTCTGCACATGACAGAAGCCCATGTGTGTATACTGGGGTGTGTGCATGGCTGTGGACACACGTGTGTACACATGTTCTCGACCACACACAGATAGAATGTGATGCCGCTTGTGCTTGGCCCATGCTGCCCCAGCAAGGACGCTTCCCTTGGAATCCTCCTGCAGGTTCTGAAAGGCTCCTAAGTGCTCAGTCCCAGGTCCTGACAGGATCCAGTCAGCACTGTCTCAGCAGAAAGGCCCGGCTCACCCAGGCCCAGAGACAGAGTGACAGGACAGCGGGAAGAGCATTTGCCTTGCACGTGGCTGACCCAGGTTCAATCCCCAGATCCCACTGGGTCCCCGAAACTCCACCAGGAGTAATTCCTGTGTGCAGAGCTGGGAGTAACCTCTGAGCATCACCAGGTGTGACCCAAAAAGCCAAAAAAACCCCCCCCCCCAAAAAAAAAACAAAAACAACGAGATACTTTAGGTGTTTTGCTTTGTATGTATTCAACCGAGGTTCAATCCCCAGCATTCCACGTGGTCCCCTGAGGGCCACCAGGAATGATCCTGAGTACAGAGCCAGGAGAAAGTCTCAGCACAGCTGAATACAAGAAAACCCAAGACAAACCAAAAAAAAAAAACAAATACAAACAAAAAAATCCTAAAAAGAAAACAAGAAAACACACTTTGATCCACCCCAGGAAGGTGTCTGGAAGGTTCCAGAAAAGCGGCCTTCCCAGCGCATGTCTCTCACCCCCTCTCCTTGCTGTGAGCCCCCAGTGCTCCCGCCTGGCAGGGGAGACAGAGCTGAGGGGGCAGGGGGCGCTTCTGAGGGGAGCAAGGAGCCCGGCACTCCGGGAGCATCGCTGGCCGGTCACTGATCAGGCAGAGGCGGAGGGCATAGCAGAGACAGATCAGCGCACCTACCTTTACTGCCCCAACGGGGGCTCGCGCAGCCCCTGGGGTTTCCAGCTGACATGCTCGTGAGCCTCAGAGGCCACAGGGCCAAGCTCGCCTGAGGAGGCTTTGCTTTAGCCTCAGCAAGGTGAAGATCAGTGTCCGACTCCCCTGGTACTCACCAAACTCCGAAGCTCTTTCTACAAAGCCTCGTTCATTCGGCTGGTGGAGAGACGGTACAAAGGGCTGGAGTACGAACCAGGTCCGAGGTAGAACTGCAGCACCACTGGGCAAGACTGAGATCGGTCCACAAGCTGAAAAGACCCAGTACTGCTGGGTGGGAGGACCCCAGAGCCGAGAGCATGGCTTGGCGAGGAAGAAGGAAGTAAGCAAGGGAGGAGGGAGGCTAAGGATAGGAAGGAGGGAGGGAGGAAACAGGGAAGAAAGGGAAAGGGAGGCGAGGGAGGGAAGAAAAGGTTATCTTTTTTTTTTTTTGGCCCGCTTGAGCTAATCGATGAACAACGGGAGGACAGTGACAATGACAGTGACCCTATGGGATGCTGGAGATCGAACTCACGTAGGCCGTGTGCAAGGCAAATGCCCTTCCCTCTGTACTATCACTCTGGCCCCCAAGATTTACTTTCTTGTAGTTTCTTGTCTGTGACTTTAAAAGTTTGAGGGGTTTCAATATGAAATTTAAATTGAAGAACCTCTAACTACTAGACAGCAGTCACCACAACTTGACGTTTGTTACATCTTGATGCGAAAGTGGGTCAACTATCCCCTGCTGTGTCCTAGGAATTGATTCCGTTTGTTTCTGGAATGCCAGCTAAGGAGTCCTGAGTCCTGAGAGGAACTCCCGGGGGTCTCTGGGCCCTTCTGTTATGTCTGTCAGTCCTGTCTACAAATCCCACAGCCCTTCCATCTTGGCCAACAGAGAAGTTTCTCCAACAAAGCGCCCAGCGCCGGGAGGGGGGGAGAAAGGGGGAGAGGGGGGCGGCTGGGAGGGCATGTCTCTGCCACCACAATCCTATAGGAGGAAAAGGGCATTTCTCGGGGCTCCTTGGTGAGAACTGCAGCTTCCTCGGCTTGGCCCAGATCTCACTGTCTTGTCCGTCCCCAGGGTCAGGGCTACTGATGTGGGCAAGTAGACAGGGAAAGGCCCTTTGCAGTGAAACACAGTTTCATGGAAGAAGAATTCTAGGAAGGACCCACCTTGTGGATACAGAAAGCAAAGGCCTGATAAGACCATCTGCAGACCCTCAGGATATAGGCCTCCCCATGAAATTCCTCTTTTTGGACCTCCCTGGTAACCTCCTTAGCAACAGACTTTTATCTGGGCAGAAGCTCCATGTGGGGGAAGCTGGAGAAACCCTATAAAGGCCACCTTGAACAATGGAAGGGCGCGCATATGCTGCCCGAGCCCATGTGTGCTTATGCCCACGTGGCTGAGCACATGTGGTCCCCGCATCTCCCCTCTTGAGATGTGTCCTTTCATGCTTTTGCCTCTCTCTCTCTCTCTCTCTCTCTCTCTCTCTCTCTCTACCTAAAAATCCTCCAAATAAAATTTGTTTTACTGCTTGTCTACTCCTGAAATTCCTTTCTGTGAGGTGAGACAAGAACCCAGTAACCCTGGGTCCTGGGTGGCAGAGGCGGGTGGGGAGAAAGTGACCGTCTTTCTCCTCCCCGCTTCACATAAGTCACCCGTGGGGTCCACCGACATCAGATGGCAACCACGAAGGGACAGGCAGTGAAGAAGTCCACGAGGAAGGAGGTAATCATTGGAAAATCTGCTGTGGAGGTATGCTCCCTTGGAAATCTCTAGGGGGAAGGGGGAGGAATGTGATAACCTCTGTGTGAATATGTGTGTGTATGAGCACCCTGATAGGTCCTCCTATCGGGCATGATTTTGTAGCTCCACGACCTGGCACTCTTAAAGTCCCTCTAAAGTCACGGAGCTCGAGTGGGCTGCCTGCGATTCCACGGAGAACCTGCGGTAAATGGTGGCACTGCATAGCTGCCAGTCGCAAGTCACAATGCTGAACCACTAAGGCTAAGTTCTCCACCTGCCAGGCAAGCATCTGAATGGTCTCTGCAAAGAGGCACCCCTCCTTTGTCTGTCTCGCATCACTGTCCACTATGGGAGGAAGGGGAGGAAAGCCCAATGGTGTGAAGATCCTGGGAAACTAAGGCAGATCAAGTTCTAGGTAGAAATTCCTTTCCCCAAGCAGTCTCAGCAGAATCAGCTGGAGGTCAATTCAAATGCTAATGGAGGCTGTCAGCAGGTTTAGCCCTAGGCAAAGTGAAGCAGAGAAAAAAAAGAGGTAAAAAGACAGGCAAGAAGTTTGTGGAAGAAAGCAAGTCAGCAGGGAACATTGGAATATGTGGCAAGCTAAGAAAGGCAGAACCTTTCTCTTCTCCCCTTAATAGGCTTCCTGGAAACCCAAGGCACTCTAGGTATGGCTCCACAGGTGCAAGCCATGGTCGTGTGGACGCTCGGGAGGCAGGACCCAGGGATGCCTGGGGTGACTCAGAAATCTCTAAAGGAGACGTCCTTTCCTGAGAGATTTTTCTGATGGGCCGGCATGCAGTTGTGGTCCTGTCCACGCTCTATCTAGAACCACAACACTAGAAACTATTAGGAGGAGAGCTTGCTAAGGAATTATCCTACCCTAGATTTTTCTTTTCCCTCTCTTTCATAGGTTATTGCTGACACTTAGGAGATATGGGAAATTCTACATCAGTACCTAAACATTCTCCTTTGGGTTGTTTGTTAAAACACCGGAGGAGCCTGAACCTAGAGAGCTTAAATAAGAAACGTCTTGTTGACCTCTGTAACACCACGTGGCCTGAGTAGAAGCTAGACCTTGGGGAAAGATGGCCAGTGAATGGCAGTTTGCATGACCAGATCATTTTGCAGTCAGATCTTTGCAGGTAACAAAAGAAATAGGATTATCAAAGCAGAGGAGGCAGGAAAATGCAAGATCACATGATCAATTGTTTGATATCAGAAACAAAGAAGTGTGTCACTAATGTAGCCTATCCCCATGTCTGATAAGAAGATACCAGCTCCCTGCCTCAGAAGTAGCCTTGATCAAAATATGGTAACATCTGACAACCTTAGGTTTCAACTGCTTTGTCATAGTTTATTTTGCTTGCTTATATCAACAAAAGCGCTTTCTGGACCCATTTTTTTTAACAAACAGGAGACTGTCTGGTTAGGCTGAGAAACGGGAAGCAGTGTTCCCGATTGGCCGACAGGGCTTCTTTGCCCTGGGGACTGCCCTTCCTTTCTCAGTTCATCAGTTTCCCTCCTGCCATTTTTGAAGGGTCAGATCGATCGATCAACTGCGGATGTGTGTACATGTACGTGTGGTGGTCTTTAGTCAGTTCATTGTCTGTCTGTCTGTCTGTCTGGAACACTCGAGTGCTGGAACCAGGTTCAAATCAGAAGTAGAAATTCTAGAGAAGTCAGTGATACGCAACTCAGTGATTGAAGGAATGCAGTTGTTTTTGGAACTTGCTAGACAAGGTTTAAACGAAGATTTCTTATCAGAAGGTTGAGCCTACAGAGAAAGCAGAATTCTCAATCTAGATTTCTTATTAGAAGAACGTTAATGATTAGTAACAGGATTAGAAATCCTTTTGAACTTAAGAATCTGTACTATCTAGAAGAGCTGTGGAACTAGAGCCTGAAACTAAAGTGAAATAAAGTTCAGAGAATGCAAGGCTTTATCTTACAAGCCTCGGCCAATTGTAATGAGGAATTTAGCTGTTTTACAAACAACAGAGGTACATAAGCCACTAAAATAAAGTTTCCTCATATTAATAAAAGTTTTCTTATGTTACCATAAACATTGACAGTCCAAGTGTTTTTTTCTATGCTAATATCAAAGTTTGGTAAAAACTAAAGGCTTTTTCTATGTCTGAAAGTATGTTTGTATTCTTGTGCAACTGGTAAAAGTAGCTGGGGTAGAAAACTTATGATTGAAATAACTAAGGGAGAAGAACTATTGAAATTAAGCCAAAGAAGATTTTATCGTGTTTTATATTAATTGGTGGTTCAAGGGTTTTGTGCGGTTGTATCAATGTACATATTTGTATCTGCATTGGATTAGAATATTTGACCTAGAAAATCTTGTGAGTTGAAATAATGTGGTACATAAAAACAGGTTCATGTTTATTTTAAAATATGAGTTTCTAGAGTGATAAAGTTGGTTGCAAAACTTATCCTACCAGTGGTTTTATTTGATCTCTGAGACTTTTGGTAACTAAAATTTCTAAAGGTACCTAGCAAAGAATTATGAGTGATCTCAGATGTCACCTCGATAGTCTGAAGCCATAGCATTGCACCTTGGTGAAAGTATGAGATAACGGTATTGTTACTCAGCCTGTCCAGTATGTGAAAATGCACGCTAGCATTATGACAACTTTATTTCATGCCAAGCCTTGTCACCAGGTATCAACCTAGTCCTGACCTTCAGAGAAATGTGTGAAATCCTTTCTGTTTCATGGTAATCTATGAGTGTCTTAATCTTTTTGTATTTGTGTTTTTCTAGAAATCAGAATTCTAAGATGTCTCTTGGTTAATCTCTAATGTAAAGTGAATTTTTGCCCAGTGAATCTATGTTGTAAGAACTTTTGGGAGTGTCTCTAAAGCCTTTTAAAAACCTATAGAAACTGATGTAATGCTTTTGAAATGGTACTGCAAAGTAGTTTTGCCATTTTAAATGAGATGATTGGTAGCTAGTGTCTAAACTTGGGAGATCATGGGTACTAAGTTCAGTAAAATAAGAGTTTAAACTTGTGGGATGACTATTAGGAATATAGATGTGTGTCTTAGGTCAGAAAGATAATGGATGAAGATATCAATGGGAAAAAGGAAAGGAATCCAGTTACAGAATGTATGTAAAAGGAATGTGTATATGAGGTTTGAGGTTGTTCTAAGAAAAGGAACTGATCAAATTGTTTTGTTATAAGAAACTCTTTAAATCACATGCAGAATTGTTCTAGTACCTTTTCAGTAAGATCTATGGAAAAGATGATAGGTGGATTTTCCGGACTCCTGTTACAGTGCTCTTAGATAATTTTCAAAAGCTGCAGGAAATCAAGGGTTTTTTGACATGGGGTTAAATGAATTAGACATGTTAAACTGTCCTCTGGACTCCTGGTACAGTGCTCTTATTAATGGGAAATTAAGGTTTTCAACATGGGAATGAAAACATGATGTTAAGCTGTATGCTTTATCTCTACAGATTTTAGCTTCTCTGACTAGGACCCACAGCAAACAGGTGTATTACATCTCTGTGAGTAAAGTGAAATGCTTGCTTTTCTCTTCTTCTGTACCTTCAGTATGTTTTTTTGATGTTTCACGGCACTATGTTGGTTTGCATAAATCCAGGTAAGTCTTTCCTCTCTGTAATAGGGTCTACCCCGCATGCAGACAGGAAAAACCAACTATGGGACCCCAAAGCCCTCTTCCAGGGAACAGTCAGGGGATCTGTCTAAATGACAGGAGCAGGGATTTAACAGGTACTGTTTCATGTGCCCTACAAACCTCAGGGTGACCCTATAGGCAGGCCAGTTCAAGGGAAGACTGGAAATCATCACTGCTATGGAGAGTGAGGAATCCAGGACTCTGCAATGACTAACTCAGTCTGGGCCTACTCTCAGCGTCAAGGAAAAACCTGGAAACCAGGATTTCTCCCAGCCCTGAAGAAGGGATGGGATGGACTCCTTTCTGCCAGGACATCTCTGTGGAAAAAGGCCCAAACTACATCCAGCTCAACCTGAAGGCTCGAGGCCATCCATCCAGTTCATCTTGGGACATCTACTGGCCAGGCCTGGGTAGCTCTGACGTGCCAAATCACATTAATGCCACGATTGGTGTGTCTCCTGTCTTTAGCCGATCCCCAGGACTTCTCAGTAAATAATGGGGTATCCCAAATGGAGAGTTCTCTAATCTTACTGCATTTATGCAAAAGAACAAGCCAGGGTTGTTAAACTATCTTGCAAAGTTTTAAAATGAAGGTGGAGAAAAAACCATGTTTCTGTAACTCGTTTTTTGTAAGAACCAGATTCTAATTCTACAGAGGTGATTGAAGAAATGTATTGAATCTTGATCTAAAAGGTACCCCTCTTTTGGGAAATTTAGATAAAACTTGGTTTACAGTCTGTAGGTAAACAGCCTAATCTATAAAGGAACTCAATGTTATACATGCTGTTACTAGTCTGATCAGAGCATTGGAAGCCAGAGTTTTACTAGGGTGAGGCTCATCTCAAGAGTACAGAATTAATTGCTTTCCCCCAGCTTGTGAATTGGCCAAAGTGTCAAGAAAGGGCATCTAAACTGGTTCAGTTAGAATGGATTAATATCTAGTTCTAAAATACTGTGAATTTTCTTTCTATCCTTTTTGTATTTCATCTCATTTTCTGTGAAGAGTCGTTTGGAGAGAACAAGGATGTTAACAGCTCTTAATTTTTGTTGCATCATGGGATTAACAACAGAGAATATTTCCTCTACGCCAGAATGCTCTGCAGAAGAGGAACGATAGACATTGGAGGTTTCCAACAGGAACTTGATGGATGATTTACCAACAAGGAAAGTTGCTAATTGGTCCATGGCTGGACCAATGCAGTGGAATATTATTAAAGGGTTATGCTTTAACACTAGTGAAAATCATCTTCCATGGGAAGGAACTGAACAGCAAGTAAGGTAGAAGTAATTCAGAACTGTGCTTTCTGTGCCAGTAATGAACCTAGAGGAAATCCTGAGCCTCCTCTCCTAACACCTGTTCAGCATCAAGGAACTTAGAGGAGGATCAGCAGCTTGACCTTATGCAGATGATCAAATGCTCATACGTTCAAGGTATAAATATATGTTGGTTCTCATTGAGAGCTTCAGTGTATGGGCAGAAGCTTTTCCTATCTGTACTGAGGAAACCAGAGAATGGCTTGGTGTTTCTGTGTCCATTAGAAAAATCTGGACACAGGAAGTCATTTTTCTATCGACCAAACTTGCGGATAGAGTTATTCCTTTCCATTATTTTAGTGATAGATATGGGTATGGCATTATGTCGCTTTGGTTTCTGTTGTTTTAACTCTTGTTTTTTAAGACAGCAAACAACATTGTTCTTTTTTTTTTTTTTAAGTAACAGATTTTATTTGGAGGTTTTTGGGGAGGAAGAAAAAGGGGTAAGCGGATAAGTGGGGAAATGGAGAGTAAGAGAGAGAGTAACGCGCTCAGAGAGAACGCGGGCTTCTCCAAAAATGGAGAGAGCCAACAACATTGTTCTTACTGGGCCAGAAAGGACCTTCTACTCCTCCAGGGTCTAACCATTTCAAAGTGATATCCCTCAGACTAATCGATCTGATCTTTTCTTTCAGATAACTTCAGGAACCCAACCAATTCATTGCTGAGGGCCACTAAAAAGATGAAGTAGCATGAGATTTCACCCCTTGTGTAGGCAGGGCCAGTGCCCCATTGTCAGCATGAAGCCTCCCCATGAAATTCCTCGTTTTGGACCTCCCTGGTAATCTCCTTAGCAACCGGACTTTTACCCGGGAAGAAGCTTCGCGTGGGGACAGGCTGGAGAAACCCTATAAAGGCCACCTGGAAGAAAGGCAGGGTGCGCACATGCTGCCTGAGCCCATGTGTGGTACGTCCACGTGGCTGAGCACGTGTGGTGCCTGAGCACATGTGTCGCCCGCATCTCCCCTCTTGAGATGTGTACTTTCATGCTCTTGTGTCTAATGCTAGGATGTGTGGAGGGGCTCTCTCCACCCTCGGAGAAGCCCGCGTTCTCTCTGGACGCATTACTCTCTCTCTTACCCTCCATTCCCCCGCTTATCTGCTTATCCCTTTCTCTCCCTCTCCAAAAATCCTCCAAATAAAATCTATTTGTTTCACTGCTTGTCTACTCCTGAAATTCCTTTCTGTGAGGCGAGACAAGTACCCAGTAACCCTGGGTCCCGGGTGGCAGAGGCGGGTGGGGAGAAAGTGACCGTCTTTCTCCTCCCCACTTCACATAAGTCACCCGTGGGGCCCACCGACATCACTACCATGATAGTCCATGCCCGTGGCTAGCAGGAGGCCATGCTGGAAGGCAGACTTGGCCCAAGCACCCCTTAAAGACTGAAAGGGATGAAATCTCTGCAGGGCTGGGCGGGGGCTTGTGCTGTAGGCAGGGAGGGGCGGGCAATGAGAAATACCAAGATGGGCCACGTCACCAGCCCTGAGGGAGCTCAGAGGTTCAGAGGCATTGAGCACGAGCTGGAAACTGAGGCGCCTCGGGGACAGGATGGCAAAGCCAGTCACACGATCAGGTGGTCAGCAAGGTCAGGGAAAGACCCTCGTGGCCAGACTCGAGCCTGAGGGTCTGGGCGGACTTGGCGAGTACGCAGGGGGCCCAAGGTGGGGGGGGGCAAGGTTTGCTCTGGGGGCTCCTATCTTGTTTTCTCACTGGCCTTGTGAAGAGTTCTCTGTTTCAGAAAGACCCCAGACGGGCCCGATTAGCCGGGGCCTAGGCTAGCACGGCATCCGGGGGCTGGGGACCAGTGACAGCCCCAGAATCGTGCTGACACGTTCTTCAGTCCCATCAGAGGGAACCGCACGGGACGTGACCGGGAGACCTGTCAGCACCAAGCCGACTGACTCAGAAAAGCCAGCGCACAAATCAGCCAATACCTTCGAATTATCACATTTGATGCTGCACGCAGGCAGCTGATCAGGCCTTCTCTGGCCCCATGACCTTATTTGGTGAATTCCAGGGGCAATAAGAAGAAGATGGGGGTCCTTGGTGCTATCAACAGGACGCAGCTGCAGGGCAGGATATGGGCTGGGACTTGCTTTTCTAGGGCCCAATTGTCATGGAGCTATCTTTCAGGTATTCAATTATGTAGGCTAAAAGTAACGTTCTTGCTCAAGTTTTTTTCCAGAAAAATCAACCTGAGGACACACGTGCTTCAAACGTAAAGGAGTTGGTGCTTATAAGCATCTTTGGTTCTGTTAATTTTGAGTTAATAATATAGCAACTTCCAGTTTCTTTCCCAGACTTTATGGATTGATGGTGTCTGTACTGCATGGTGTCCCTTTATTTTCGTCTTGTCAAATAGCTATGGAGAATCACTGAAGGTATTCATTTTAGGCTACATTGGTTATGAAGCTTTGCAATAATGCAATAGAGGTTTATTTGTTTTGGGTTTTAATGCCTTTAAACCTCACCCAGTGGTTCTTTTTTTTTCATTTTTTATAATTTTATTTATTGAATCACCATGAGAGCAGTTACAAAGCTTTCGGGTTTAAATCTTGGTTATAAAATGAAAGACCCGTACCTTCACCAGTGCCATTCTCCACCACCAAAAACCCCAGTATACCTCTATCCCACACCCTCCCCCTACCTGTGGAGAGATGATTTTCACATTGCGCTCTCTCTACTTTGATTACATTCAATATTTTGACACTGGACCCACCATTATTATTTGGGATTTTACCCCAACACTCAGAGCTGCTGAAAGGGCAACAGTAGACAATTTGTTTTCTATTCCTGGTTATGAATAACATATGATGTCACGTGGTTGTAGTAGTGGCTGTGCGATTTTGAAATTCCAAAATTTTAACAATTAAATCTGGAGGAATTTCTTCCCCAAACCTGCTGGGTTCCAGGATTTGTTCCTGAGTCTGTGGGATCATGGCCGTTAAGCAGATTGATCGGGAGCCAGAAAGGCCGTTAGTGGGCGGTGACTAGGGGTCTTGCTGGGATGGGGAGGAAAGGGCTGGTCCCACCCCCATCCCGTGAGGCCCCACATGTCTCATCACTGAGGGCCCAAACCTGACTGTCCAATGGCCTCTGGAGGATGGCGGTCACCGAGCCACCAAGGGGGAGCAGGTGGAGGGGATAGCACCCTTTCCTCCCTGGAACGGCCCAGCGACAGTAACCTACTGCAGGGTCCAGATGCATTTCTGCCAAAAGCCACTGGATTCTGAGATTGGTGTCTGAGTCTCTGGGATCATGGCTGTTAAGCACCTTAATCAGGAGCCAGAGAGGCCGTTTGTGGGTGACGACTTGGGGTCTTTTTGTTTAGGAAAGGGCTAGCTCCACCCCCATCCCGTGAGGCCCTACGTGTCTCGTCACTGTGGACCCAAACCTGACTGTCCAATGGCCTCTGGCGGATGGTGGCCACTGAGCCCCCAAGGGGGAGCAGGTGGAGGGACAGCACCCTTTCCCCCCCCGGGGTGGCCCAGCAACAGTAACCTATTGTGTGATCTGGACGCATTTCTGCCAAAAGTTGCTGAGTTTTGAGATTTGTTTCTGAGTCTCTGAGACCATGGCTGTTAAACAGCTCGATCAGAAGCCAGAGAGGCCGTTTGTGGGTGAAAACTTGGGGGTCTCGTTGGGGAGGAAAGGGCCAGCTCCACTCCCTATCCCGTGAGGCCCTACGTGTCTCGTCACTGTGGGCCCAAACCTGATTGTCCAGTGGCCTCTGGAGGATGGCGGCCAGCGGGCTTCCAGGGAGAACAGGCCAAGGCACAAAATCTATTCCCACCTGGGGTGGCCCAGCGCCTCTAACTTACTGCAGGGACTGGACACATCTCTGCCAAAAACCATTGGGTTTTGAGATTTGTTTCTGAGTCTCTGGGATCATGGCTGTTAAGCAGTTCAATCAGGAACCAGAGAGGCCATGTCTCCAATTATATAGCTGAACTGGAGGTGGTTTGTGGGTGTATCTCCCACATATCTTTTACCTGTTTACTTTCTTGGTCAACTCTGCCTCAAGTTTTTGGGGTCTGACCAAACGCACGGCAGCAATTTGGGGGTACCTGGAAGTCTGAAGGCGCCATCAGGCTGCTGATGCATTCGCCTCACAGGTACAGGCTGACCTGCTGGTGGCACCATACCCCCAACCCAGTGCTTCTTAGGGTTTACTCCTGCCTCTGCACTTAGAGATTGCTCCTGCCAGGGCACAGATGACTGGATGGGATTCCTGCCATTGAACCCAGATCAGCCACATGCAAGTACCCTACTCACTGCACTATCTCTTCAGCCCGAGATAAACGCTTTTAAGAAAATGGTTTACAGGCCCAGAGCAATAGTGCAGCTGGTAGGGCATTTGCTTTGGCCAATCTGGCTTCAATCCCTGACATTCCATATAGTCTGCCCAAGCACTGTCAGGAGTGATTCCTGAGTGCAGAGCCATGAATAAGCCCTAAGACATCACCAGGTGTGGCACAAACATAACGAAACAAAAAGAAATTGGTGTATCAGAATTCCATTGTAGAAACTGTTTGACTTATTTGACTCTATAATTCTTGATTGTTAGCCAAAAATCTTTTATAAATGAACCTGAGCATAATCAGTTATCACTGGCAAAAAGAAATAATTTTATTAAAGTAGATATAGGACACTTGTTTGCTCAAATTTTAATACTGCTTTACATAGTTTGTGAAACAATTTCAATAATGGTTATTACTAAAAATTTCAATTGATACAGATCTTTCACTTGTAAGACAGTTGATAATCTCCAGAGGAAAATACATCAAAAGCATATATACAATGATAGAAGTTCTTATTATACATGTAGCCTGGATGGTACATTATTTATCACTTTTTACAGAACTAGAAAACATTCAAGTGAAAAAGAATAGATTCAAACTGGATGATAAACTTCTGATGGTTGAGGTCCTTCATTTAATTTTTTTGTGATAAGAAAATCCAAAAGAATTAATGTTGAATTTCTCATCATACATCATCTAAACGCACAGTCAAAAAAAGTAAAGCTTATAAAAACAGTAAATTGGTTATTTTAGGTGTTTCACAAGTAGACTGTTATGTCATCCATCAACTGCTGGAGATTTCTGCACAGTGCAGAGAATGGGGTGGCCGGGCCAAAACTGTTGTCGTAATTGTTCAATTGTTGAGGTCGTCCCCCTTCCTGGAGAGCGGCCTCGGACATCATCTCCACTTTATTGTTGAGGTCCCGATTCTTTCTTTGGAGGTCCACAATCACGGAATTCAGGAAATCAATCTGTGTTAAAGGAGAGCGTGAGACGGTGAGCCATCTGCGGGAGCCATCGGAGCCTGCCACAGAGGAGGCTGGGCCCCGCTTCCAGTCCCAGCCCCAGGGTTGGAGGCAGCCAGAGCTCCCCTTTCCCTTCCTGAGCACAATCTCCCGGGTGCCCCAGGGAAGACCCGAGGAGATGCTGGGCCCCCTCGGTTCCTCTCAGAGCAGGGAGTCAAGAGGGCCTTCCCTCCCCTACAAAGACAGACTCACTTCTTTAAAATCGATGGGGGAAAAAAATCCCAAAAAATTCCACTTTACAAAAGCAAGTATGACTGTAGGCACAAACCTTCACGTTTCACTTAAAAACTGGCAGGTTTGTGTCTGAGTGATAGTACAGCGGGAAAGGTGCTTGCCTCGCACGCAGCCAACCCAGGTTTGATCCCTGGCATCCCATAGGGGCCACTGGAGAGCAGCCAGGAGTGATTCCTGAGTGCAGAGCCAGGAGGAAGCCCGGAGTATCGCCAGGTGTGGCCCCCAAAGAAAGAAGAAAGAAAACCAGAAAAACAGACTGATTCTTTTTCTCCCTCAGGGCAAGTTCTGATGAGGAGTCTCTGAGAGTGCCCAGGCCCCCCCACACTAGAGCCAAGAAACACAGATCTCTCTTCCTCCAGCTGAAAAAAAAAACAAAAAAAACATGGAAATGTTCAGTTCCCAACAAGCCCATGCAGGGTCCACGTCCACAGCCCACATGTAAAGTTCACTTCAGTCCACATGTGCCGTCCAGGGCCACCGGCTGTTAAATACAGAAGTGCAGGAAGTGAGGGTGTGCGGGAACTCCACAGGGCACGGGGACCCAGATGGTTCCCTTCCTCAGAGAGGATTCAAACTATAAAGCGCTGCAGGCCCGCGTGTGATGGAAGAGGGTTGGGGAAGGAGAGACATCAAGGAGGCCCCAAGGCTGACTCCTGCCGCAGGCCAGACCTGAGCCTGCTGATGGTACGTGCGGGCACTGGGGTCTGCAGCCAAGTGTGCACACCCCAGAGGACCCCACCCAGCTGTCTCCCTCGACAGGAGCAAGAAGCAGGAAGGCGGCCCAGAGGACCAGACTCCCCCAGCTCTGCGCCCAGAGCATGCGCAACGTGGCTGGGACAGTCACATGTTGCTGGACGTTTCCGTTTGCGACCGGACCTTCCTGATGGGAAGGAGGCCCTACAAAGTGGTGTTCGACTCTGGCAAAGTGAAGATTTGCCAATTTGATGGGAGCCCGAAGCCCAGGTTCTGGGAGAGCAGCAGGAGTAAGGGCAGTGGAGGGGTCTGGCTTCTCGGCTCTTGCAAAGACGTGACCCCTTGACTGAAGGGATGTGTCCTTGTCCATGGGGCCTTTCACTCCGTAAGCATCACCTCTTGTGCTGGGAGCGTGTGGGGGTGGGGTTCTGGCAGCAGGTGCCCGGGCCCTGGTTCTCACGGGTGCCAGGTGAGCACAGTCCCTTCTTCCTCAGCTTCCTTCTTTTTGGCTTCTGTTATTTTAATTCATCAATTAATTTGGGAGGGGGATTTTGGGGTCACAACCGGGCGTTGCTCAGGAGTGACTCCTGGCTCTGCACTCCGGAATTACTCCTGGCGGTGCTTCGGGGACCATATAGGATGCCAGGGATGGAACCTGGGTTGGCCACGTGCAAGGCAAACACCCTACCTGCTGTGCTATAGCTGCGATCCCATTCACGGATATCTTAATGGTAGATATTCCCCGACTCTTTTGAAGCAAACACGCATATATACATATGTACATGTCTGTGTATGTATACACGCTTATCTATAACCTTTGTGGGTAGTCAGTTCGGTTTGTTTGGTGGGGTGGGGACTAAGCCCTGGCTCTGTTCTCAGGGATCACTCCTGGCGAGGGAGGAGCAGCCCAGGCCGTCAGCAGTCACTCGAGCCTGGGAAAGTGGGGCTGTGAGGTCAGAGGGCAGTGGTTGGCCTTCTCACGGTCATCAATGAGCCTTGAGACGCTGTGTATGTCAACACATGTGGCTTCTCTTCCTGTCCCGGCCCAGGCTCTGGGCGAGCTAACTGGGGCGTCCAGTCCCTGCCGGGCTCATTGCTCCTCCGAGCAGTCTGGGAGTGGTCAGCTGTTCAGTGATCTCGCCAGGCCGCCCCATGTCCCCCGGATCCTGTGTGGTCACTCCGCGCAGCACCTCCCCAGGGGTCATACAGGGGTCACGCAGGGGTACACTTCCCCTCCTGTCCCATGCGAGAACCAGGGACCAATTACTCCTGGCGGTGCTCAGGGGACCATATGGGATGCCGGGGATTGAACCTGGGTCTGGCGTGTGTAAGTCAAACGCCCTCCCCACTGTGCTATCACTCTGGCCCAGGATATAGTTTCTCTCAAGGCTGAGGCCGGGCCTACACGCCCTGGTCACCACCATCACCCACCTCATTCTGCAAGTTTGCATTGGTGTTCCTGGTGTCCTGCAGGGAGGCCAGGGTCTCTGTCTTCTCTTGGGACAGTTGTTCCATAAAATGCCTGGCATCTTCCACTGTCTGCACAGCCTGGAGAGAGAAACCTCGTTGAGCCACGCCGGGGGGCCAGGGAGGGGTTGGCCGCAGTGGCAGAGCACAGCGCGAAACGCCACACAAACCTGCCACAGTGGTTCCGGCCCCCGCTGGGCGCCGCTCACCCCTCAGGGACTCACGTCTAAACCGCTCAGCGGCAAGACAGATGCCCCGAAACAGCCTAGTGCTCCCAGAGAGCCTCCATTCCTCACACAGAATAAAAATGACATGAGCGGACAGCTAAGCAGGCCTGGTTGGAAAGCGTTGGGGGGAGGGGGGAAAGGAAGGAGAGGAGATGTGAGCCGTGAGCACAGGTGTGGGAGTGGGAGAAAGGCAAACCCTGAGTCAGCTGGGAAGAGAGAACACCTGCCCGGCACCAGGCACCCTCGAGTCCAGGCTGCCCTGCACCGGGCACACTGCTGGTGGCACAGGGCACCCCCGAGTCCCAAGTGAGCAGACTCAGGGCAACCGCTCAAAGTCCCCCCGGAAGACACCGCTTTACTTTACAACTCAGTGCCTCTCTCATGACTTCCCTTACGTCTTGAAGAGCCACAGTGCAATCTTCCGTGAGAACTCCCCCCGGATATGAACATACTGTTCTTTTCGGTTTTATTCACAGCTTATGCCTTGTCCTAGAGGTCAGCAGGCACGTGGTGACGAGCTGTCCCTGCGCCCGCAGCAAACAGCCCGTGACACACGGGTTCCGTGGGGATCCACCGCTCCTTGTGCCGACGAAGAGCAATCCTCTTAACCACTAAAAGGGGGTGCCCGGGGCCAACGGGGGTCGGGCCTGCTCCAATTTACCGTGAATGCCGGCAGCGTCTCGAGCTCTCTGATTTTAACGGCGAGCCTGATCTTGTCCTTCCTCAGCAGGCGGTTCTCCTTCTGGGCCTCCAGGAGGTTGGCCGAGACGTGGCTGCTGGTCTGGGCCAGCCGACTGACCTCCTTCTGGAGGAGGAAGTAACTGCCGGCCAGCTGCTCCTTCTCCCGCAGGATCTCGGCCACCTTCTGTTCTGACCGCGCCTTCTCCTCCAGCAGGTCCAGGTGCTCGGCCTGCAGCCCCTGGGCACGCGCCCGCAGCTCCTCCGCCTCCTGCTCCAGCAGCCCCAGGCGGCCTCGCAGCTGGCTGGCCTCGTGGGCGGCCGCCTGGGTCTCCTTGGCGCGGGCCTCCCGCTCCTGCGCCAGGGCCTGCTGTGCTGCGAGCCTGTCCTCCGCCAGCCGCCGGCACTCCTCCTGCCGCTCGGCGTCAAGCGCCTCCTTGGCCTGCAGCACGCTGGCGTGTGTCTTCTCCAGGCTGCGGGCCGCGTCCCGGGCCTCCTGCAGCGCCGCCTCGAGGGCCGACTGATTCTCGAGGACCGACTTCTTCTCGGCCGTGAGCTCCGCGATCTCTTGCACCAGCGACTTCTGATCCCGAGCCAGCTCCTCGTAGGAGCACTGCAGCTTCTGGATGATGTTGTCCTTGTCCTTGGCCAGGGATAGGTTCTCCAGAACCAGCTTCTTCGCATGCTCCTCCAGCTGGCCCCTCTCCTCCAGGCCCTTCTTACACTCGGCCTAAATACCAGAAATGAAAATGGCAGAGTAGTCTTACCTGCACACGGTGTATACACGCGCGTGCACACACTCACACACACAGACACACACACACACTCCCACACACACACACACTCCCACACACACACACACACACACGCACTCGCAGGATGGAGAGGCTCAAACACAGTTAGCTTCTTAGGCTCAACATATCTACCTGCCTATTTTGTGGATGGGGGCCCCACACCTGGTGGTGTTTGGGTCTCGCTCAGTGATCTGTGCTCAGGGATCACTGCTGGCAGGGCCGGAGCACCATACGGGATGCTGGAGATCAACTCTGGGTTGGCTGAGTACAAGGCAGCACCCTACCCATTCTACTATCAGCCGATTTTATTTTTGAAATGCCGTCTGAAATTATTCCTGACAGCTCCCCGGAAGTTTGGACAGTTGGATCTTGACATTGGGGCATAAGATTTTTTCCCCCCACTTCAATTCTTCTATTATAAAATCCATCACTCTGTCACAGAAGGGATGCATTAAAAAACTAATTTTCAGTACAATTCAAAGAACCACAAAAAGTATTTTGTTTTTGAACTTTGTGCAGAAGGGGAAGGGAAAAGCAACCACTGGTTGTCAAACGATTTTCACAGGGACAAACAGAGGCAGGAAATGGACTTAGTCCCAAAAGTTTTACACTTTATAGAAAATCCAGACTAATCCACCAAGCTTTGGAGACTGAAGCCAACAGGTTTTGCTTGCCAAACACAGTAACAACAAGTCTCAAAATGGAGACATTAGTGGGCCCGCTCGAGCAAGTCGATGAACAATGGGAGGGCAGTGTTCGCAGTAATTTGGGAGGGGCCCAGGGGCTCCAGGAGGAGTGGCCGCACACGGGCCAGGGTCTCCCTCACCTGCTCTCCCTGCCCGTCAGCAACGGGTTGTGCGTCTTCGTTTCTGAGTCTCAATGCACACCATAGTTTAACCGCCATGTACTTTCCAGAACTTTCTGCAGCAAGGGCTATCTTCTCTGTCCAGCTCAGCAGCCATGAGCCGCAGCAGGCTACTGGCGTGCGCTGGGCAGCTGACCGCTGACGGTCAGGTTACCGGAATGGGACTGACCTGAGCATGCACACGAGGCTGCTGGCCACAGAACTGGGCCGTGCAGGTGGTCCAGAGAGGAGACGTAGCCCTGGCTCTGGTGCGTGGTGGAAAGAGGCCGGGCACCAACACACACGCGGGCCATGGCCGCCGCTCAGCAGCCCTGCTTTCCTCTGATGTAAGCTCGCTTCCGTTTTCTTTGCATTGGCTTATAGATATGTATACACACGTATACATACAAGCACATATATGTATAGGCATACACATATATGTATAAACTATACATGGGACCAAGCGTGTAAAACTAAAAGTGTATCAAAATATGTACATATGAATTAAAATACACTTATTATATGGATATAAAGATGTACACATATGTACATGTTATGTATGTACACACATATATGTGTGTGTACATTTTTTCCTTTTTGTTTTGGGGTTCACACCCGGCAGAGGTCACGGCTTCCTCCTGGGTGCTTGGGGGACCCTGGGGGATTCTGGGGATCCCCCGGTGGGTCACGTGCACAGCAAGTGCCCTCTCACTGCACTATTCTAGCCGCTCTATTTCTCCCCACTGAGCTTCGACCCTTAACATTTCTCTGATACACTAAAAAATGCCTTTGAGCAATCAAGTGAAAACATGAAGGCCTGAACTTACCGAAAAAGCTAAAAACAAAACGGACAACCCAAGCTGGGGTCCCTGGGCTTCTATGTGCTCTGCCGGGCGCCCCGGGAGCAACCCCCTTCTGGCTCTCACAGGCGCCGACGGGCAGAGGAAGTGTCTGAGGCTGCAGGCCGAGGCCCCCAACAGAGCCCGACCCCGAGACGGCAGCCCTGCGCCCACACACCTTGGCCTCGTCGACTTGCGTCTTCAGCTCGGCCACCTCCCGCAGCAGGCTCCTGTTCTCCGCCTGCACCGCCTGCAGCTTCTCCGCCTGCAGCAGCAGCTTCTGCAGGGCCTGCAGCGCCTCCTCGTGCTGCGCCTGGCTCTCCGTGGTGGACTTGGCGTGCTCGGCCTGCAGAGCCTGGAACTGGCTGCGGCTCACGTCCACCTTCTCCCCCTGCGGGAGCCGGGGGCCATCATCAGCCACAGGCCCCCTGCCTGCCCCCAGCACACACGCGCACACATGCGCGCGCACACACACACACACACACAACGCACACAAACAAACATACCCGCACACACATGGCGACTCTGCTCTGCTCAACAGCACACACACACAATGTTCATGAAAATGAACTTGCACTTAGAACATAGATATTGGGGCTGAAGGGCTGGCACAGGGTCCAGGTGCCCGAGAACAGACAGCCGGTTAGCCCCTGAGCCAGGAGTACCACCGAGTTTGGGGGGAGCCCCAATAAACATGGTGATCATCTGGGGACTGGGAGAGAGAAAGCACTGAGTAACGCCACTTGGCCCCGGTCTGAATCCCGGCACTAACAGGAATATCCTGAGCACAAAGCCAGGAGTCGCCTCCAAGGACTGACAGGCATGGCACTAGTCCCCCACCACCACCACCAAAAAAAAAAAAAAAAAAAAAAAAAAAAATATATATATATATATATATATATATATACACACACACACCCCAGGGGCAGAGCAATAGCCCAGCGGGGAGGGTGTTTGTCTTGCACAAGGCTGACCCGCCTTTGATCCCCAGCATCCCATAGGGGATGCACCATCAGTAGTAATTCCTGAGTGCAGAGCCAGGATTGACCCCTGAATGTCCCCAGCTGTGACCCAAAAAGACAAAAAACAACAAGAACAACAAGAACAAAAAACCCAGAAAACAAAAATAATCCACCCCAAACTCAGCTATCAATGCCCAGTGTGTATCTGCCTGGCAAACACGAGTGAGTTGTGCAAGTATGTATGTACTTGCTTGCATGTCCAAGGACATGTATGAGTCTGCACATGACAGAAGCCCATGTGTGTATACTGGGGTGTGTGCATGGCTGTGGACACGCGTGTGTACACATGTTCTCGAGCATACACAGATAGACTGTGATGCTGCGTGTGCTGGGCCCATGCTGCCCCAGCAAGGACGATTCCGTTGGAAACCTCCCGCAGGGTTTTGAATGGCTCCTTCAGGGCTCAGTTTCGGGTCCTGACGGGACCCCGTCAGTACTGTCTCAATGGAAAGGCCCAGTTCATCAAGGTCCAGCGCCGGAGTGATGGGACAGTGGGGAGGGCGTTTGCCTTGCGCGTGGCTGACCCAGGTTCAATCCCCGGAATCCCATGTAGTCCCCCAAGCTCCGCCAGGAGAAATTCCTGAGTGCAGAGCTAGGAGTAACCTCTGAGCATCACCAGGTGTGACCCAAAAAGCCAAAAAAGAAAACAAAAACAAAAACAACCAGATACTTTAGGTGTTTTGCTTTGTATGTGCCCAACCCAGGTTCAATACCCAGCATTCCACGTGGTCCCCTGAGGGCCACCAGGTGAAGGTCTCAGCACAGCTGAATACTAAAAAACCCAAGACACAAACAAACACACACACACACACACACACACAAATCCTAAAAAGAAAACCAGAAAACACACTTTGATCCAGTGCAGGAAGGTGTCTGGAAGGTTCCAGAAAAGCGGCCTTCCCAGCGCATGTCTCTCACCCCCTCCCCTTGCTGTGAGCCCCCAGTGCTCCCGGCTGGCAGGGGAGACAGAGCCGAGGGGGCAGGGGCACGGGAGAGGAGCCTGAGGCGCTGCTGAGGGGAGGAAGGAGCCTGGCACTCCGGGAGCATCGCTGGCCACTCACTGATCAGGCAGAGGCGGAGGGCACAGCGCGGACAGAGCAGCGCACCTACCTTTGCTGCCCCAACGGGGGCTCGCGCAGCCCCTGGGGTTTCCAGCTGACACGCTCGTGAGCCCCAGAGGCGATAGGGCCGAGCTCGCCTGAGGAGGCTTCGCTTTGCCCTCAGCAATGTAAAGATCAGCGTCCGACTCCCCTGGTACTCACCAAACTCCGAAGCTCTTTCTCCAAAGCCTCCTTCACTCGGCCGGCTTCGTTCAAGTTCTCCTGAAGACTACGGAGCGCTAGCTCCTTCCCCTGCAGCTCCTTGGCCAGGCTATCGGCCTACCAGAGTCACAAGGATGGAGTGAATGGACCAAGGGGACGAACAGGAACAGGAAGGGGAAAACAAAACAGAAAACACGTATGAGAAGCCCATGACCCAACACAACCCCAAAGAACAGAGGCGTGAGGTGAGCGCGATTGCCTGAAGCTCTCGAAGCCAAGGCCCTGGCGCCATCAGTTCTGGTGATGACTGTCTAGTGGTTACTGAAAACGGCTCAAACAGAGGCGTTTTCTAGACCTAAATTTGGAGCGACCAGAAAATAAGAAAGCCTATGAGAAAGACTGACTTTCCAGGGGCGGGGAGATGGCACAAAGGGCTGGACTACACACCAGGCCCGAGTTGGAACTGCAGCACCACTGGGCGAGCCTGAGATCGGTCCACAAGCTGAAAAGACCCACTACTGCTGGGCGGGAGGACCCCAGAGCCGAGAGCATGGCTTGGCGAGGAAGAAGGACGTAAGCAAGGGAGGAAGGAGGCTAAGGATAGGAAGGAGGGAGGGAGGAAACAGGGAAGAAAGGGAAAGGGAGGCGAGGGAGGGAAGAACAGGTTATATATATATATATTTTTTTTGCCCGCTCGAGCTAATAGATGAACAACAGGAGGACAGTGACAATGACAGTGACCCTATGGGATCCTGGAGATCGAACTCACGTAGGCCATGTGCAAGGCAAATGCCCTTCCCACTGTACTATCACTCTGGCCCCCAAGATTTACTTTCTTGTAGTTTCTTGTCTGTGACTTTAAAAGTCTGAGGTGTTTCAATATGAAATTTAAATTGAAGAACCTCTAATCCACTAGACAGCAGTCACCAGAACTTGACGTTTGTTACATCTTGATGCGAACAAGTGGGTCAACTATCCCCTGCTGTGTCCTAGGAATTGATTCCGTTTGTTTCTGGAATGCCAGCTAAGGAGTCCTGAGTCCTGAGAGGAACTCCCGGGGGTCTCTGGGTCCTTCTGTTATGTCTGTCAGTCCTGTCTACAAATCCCACAGCCCTTCCAACTTGGCCAACAGAGAAGTTTCTCCAACAAAGCGCACAGCGCCAGGGGGGTGGGAGGGGGGCGGCTGGGAGGGCGTGTCTCTGCCACCACAATCCTATAGGAGGAAAAGGGCATTTCTCGGGGCCCCTTGGTGAGAACTGCAGCTTCCTCGGCTTGGCCCAGATCTCACTGTTTTGTCCTTCCCCAGGGTCAGGGCTACCGTGAGAGTCCATGCCCGTGGCCAGCAGGAGGCCATGCTGGAAGGCGGACTTGGCCCAAGCACCCCTTAGAGGCTGAAAGGGCTGAAATCTCTGCAGGGCTGGGCTGGGGCTTGTGCTGCAGGCAGGGAGGGGTCGGGAATGAGAAATACCAAGATGGGCCACGTCACCAGCCCTGAGGGATCTCAGAGGTTCAGAGGCATTGAGCACCAGCTGGAAACTGAGGCGCCTCGGGGAGAGGACAGCAAAGCAGTCACACGAGCAGGTGGTCAGCAAGGTCAGGGAAAGACCCCTGCGGCCAGCCTCGAGCCCAAGGGTCTGGGTGGACTCAGCGAGTACGCAGGGGGCCCAAGGCGGGGGGCCGAGGTTTGCTTTGGGGGCTCCTATCTTGTTTTCTCACTGGCCTTGTGAAGAGTTCTCTGTTTCAGAAAGACCCCAGATGGGCCCGATTAGCCAGGGCCTAGGCTAGCATGACATCCGGGTGCTGGGGACCAATGACTGCCCCAGAATCATGCCGACACGTTCTCAGTCCCATCAGAGGGAACCGCACGGGACGTGACCAGGAGACCTGTCAGCACCAAGCCGGAACACGGCGGCGAGCACACTGACACACAGCATGCAGGGACCGAGCGTGGAAGAGGGCGAGGGCGCCCGGGTACCAACCTGCCGCTCTCGGCCCGCTTTGCATTCTCTAACTCCTGAATCTGCCGCTCAGTCACCTGGAGCTGCTGCCTGAGCTTCTCCATTTCCAATTTACCGTCGGAACTGGCCTTCCAGAGCCCATCGAACTGCAAGAGCTTCTGCTGGGTGGCCTCCAGCTGTGCCGTGGCATTGGCCAGCGCCTGGGGCTTGCTGACTACACATGGCCCGCAACCCCTCCAGGTGCTTTACCTTCGTCTCCGCCTCCTGCAGCTTGTTCAGGGCGTCCTCCATCTCCACTAGGTGCTGGTCCTTGGTCTGGTCGAGCTTGGCCCGCGCGGCCTCCAGGCTGTTCTTCTGCTCCTGGGCCATCCTGACCAGCCGCAACCTGAGCGTCTGCAGCTCAAAGGTGTGCGCTGCACGCTCAGCCGCCAGCTGGGCCTTCAGGCTCTCCACCTCCTGCTGGGACTCGAACTGCAGCCTCTCCATCTGCATCTTGAGCTCGGCCAGCTCGGCCGCCTTGGCGCCCACGCCCCGGCTCACGGCCGCCTTCGGCTCGCCCATGGCCTGTTGGTGCGGGGCGATGGCCGTCTCCAGCTTGGACTTCCACAGGGCGATCACGTCCGCGTTCTCCTTGTTGGCATGGTCCAGCTTGGTCCTCAGCCACTCACTCTCCTTGGCGAGCTTCTCGGAGGCCGCCTGCAGGGCCTTCACCTCCTTCTGGTGGGAAAACAAAATTTCCATGAGCTTAAAACAGGAAGGAAAAGAAGCAGAAACAGAAATTATTCTTTTGCAAACTGTTTGCTTCTTCTTGTTTTAAGGAATACCTTCAAAAAACTGGGGTTCTAAAGGATTTGATTTGTGCTGCTCGACTGAAAATCAAAGCTGAGGCAAACTCGTAGACCCAACTGTCAGAACGAGAGAAAAACGCTCATCAACAGCAGCCTCCAGCCCCAAGGAGCAGAGGTGCCTCAGCCGGGCCCTGCCAGGTGCATGATCCCAGGTATCCCTGTCTGATTCGGAGTCTCCAGCAGAAGTGGTCCCGGCGGGGTCGGCCAGGCCACCCCGCATCCTTGCCTGCACCCTGCAAGCCTCTGGGACCTGCCCGGGTTTTACCTCCAGGTCGCCTTTGGTGATGGACTCCTCTTCGACTCGGAACTGGAGGTCCTCCACTTTCCTGTGGGGGAGAGGGAGAGTTGTGAGGGGCACTGCTGCCCCCCATGAGGGCAACCACCCTGTAGATGCGTGCCCGACCCAGCCCCCGGCTCCACACACAGAAGGGCTGAGAGAGTCAGCGAGGGCCAGAGAGAGAGTACAGCGGGCAGGGCGTTTGTCTTGCACGTGGCCGACCCGGGTTCAATTCCCAGCATCCCATTATGGTCCCTTGGGCAATGCCAGGAGTAATTCCTGAGTGCCGAGGCAGGAGTAACCCCAGAGCATCACTGGGTTGACCCAAAAAGAAAAAAAAGAAAGTCGGTGAGTCCCCTCGGCTGCGAGCACTGGGTGGGACCCGCAGGCTACAGGAGGAAGCTATTTCGAGCCAAAGCCAGGCGCAGTGTCATATCAGCCTTTTCTGCCTCGCAGCTAACAGAGGTCATTAAAGACTGACCCGGGGCGCATACTAGTTCCTGTCAGCCAGCTCCTGTCCCCACATCGGGACAACAACAGAGCCCCTGGGGGAGAAGCAGCAAACGACTCGGGGCTGGGGGGGCAGGAGGGGCTCCCAGGGGACGTGGAGTGTTTGGCATGTGCAGCTGAGGAGCTGAGCCGGGTACTGGCAGTGCCCCTGGGCACCACACTGCCGGGAGCCCATCTGAGAAGACCGTCTTGGCCGGCACCCCGTGTCCGTCTGTCTGCAGCCTGGCCTGAGCCCTGCCTGTCTGCTGCCGTGCCCCATGGGTGCTGTGGGTTTCCTCCCGCCCAGGATTAACCCCAGGGACTCCCACAGGGCCCCACTGGGATACGACAGTTCCCAGCCACCCAGCACATGTCTCCTGAACACCAGGCCACGTGGACACAGCAGTGAGGGCCGGGGGTGCCTGGGCTCCAGTGAGCTCCCCCCATTCCTCCCCATGAGGCCACGCTCAGGACTGGGCACCCGGTGGTTTCTGGTTCTCACAGCCCTGGAAGGCCGGCGCGCCCCGCCCGAGGCAGTTCCCCAGCTTGGGGCACGGCCTCACCTCTTCTCCTCCTCCAGCTGGTTCAGCAGCTCCACCTTCTCCCGGTCGCTCGCTTCCAGCATGGCCCGCTGCTTGTCCATCTTGGCCCCTAGCTCCAGGACGTGCTGTGGAGGCAACTGCGCGTGAGTGTCCTCGCCCGCCCTCGACAGCCCTCTGTGGGCTGGCACTGCCACCTGCCACCGCGGCATACTGAACGCGTCTCCCACCTAAGCTGCAGCGTTTCTGGAAGGCCGGGGGGGAACCACACCACAAAAGCACCGGCGGGGATACCTCGGCGCTCCCTGAACCCCCACGGGGCAAGAAGAAGGTGCATGCGATCAAACCACGCGCCGGATGCCACCGCAACGACGGCAGACGGGGACCCACGGCCTCTCCCTGCACCGCCTGCACCAAGGTCGCACCCAGCATTTGCTGCAAGCGTCTCTTGGCCCCGGCACTGCCGTCTGCACAGACGTCACCTGGTCGTGCCCGTCCCGGCCAGGGCCAGCTCCTGCTCTATCACCCCCACATGGCTCGTGGCCTTGGCCACCTCCACCCTCTCCAGGTCCCGCTGGGCCAGCAGCTGCTGAATGTGCTGCTGCTTCTCCTTCAGTGCCTCTTGGAGGGCAGTGGTGCTGGAGATCTTGCAGGCATAGCGAGAGGAGGTTTCTGGCAACTGCAAAGGAAAAAGAGACGTGAAGGGGGTGGGGGTGGCGGACGCGGGCATGCACACGGCTATCCTCAGCAAGCAGATGGAGCAGCGCTGCATCCGTGCATATGGGCCAGCGACTCTTAGCAGAAGCATCTTGAAACCTTCCCGAAGATCCTTGGACAGGACCTGAGCTCCACTGACGGGCTTCGTGGGAATTCAGAGACTCTTCTGGAGAGCCGGAGGCAGCCCCCTCCACAGCCCACTCTGGCTTGAGCTTCCTTAAGGCTGAGCCCTTGGCATGAGCTTGAGGCCGGCTCCAGCATCTTCAGCCTTGCAGGTCCGTCTGGGTCTCCCAGGGCAGCCTGGCCCTTCTCTCTTCCTCTTCCTTCCAGCTCACGTCGCTCTCCCCAGCACCCGCCCCAGGCCTGAATAGCACTAACCAGAGACTCCTGTCTCTGGGAATGGCCCCGTGCCTCTGAGGGTCATTAGGTGTGACCCCATAAAAGACCCCTGTGCCATCTACCTTCGAAAGTGGGGGATGAGAGGCTAGAATGGTAAAGTTGCGGGGAAGGCGCTGGCCTTGCACGCCGCTGCCCGAGCTGGATCCCAGGTACCCACCCCATAGGGTCCCGATCCCACCAGGAGTGACTCCTGAGTGCAGAGCCCGGAGTAAGTCCTGAGCATTGCTGGGGTGTGGCCCAAAATCCAGGAAAAAAAGGAACAAGTGGTGGGTGAGCATGTGTGAGGGCTCACGCCCAGCGAGCAGGACCGCAAGGGCAGCTCAGGGGAAGACCAAGCACAAAGGGAAGGAGAGAAGAGGCAAAGACAGTGAGGAGGGGAGGGGGTGGGCTGGAGGGCCGCGGGGACCGGGGGTCCTGTCCGTTCTGTCCTGGGCTCGTGGTCGCTCATGGTCGCTCTGCAGACCCAGTTTCCTTGCGGCACAACAGCCCCTGCAGGCGGGGACACAGCGGGACCTGGTCTTCATTCTTCAGGCACACGGTGGCGGGCGCTGGGGCGGGGGTGGCCGAGGACGTCCGCTCCTTCTGCCCGGCCACGCCTGACCCATCGCCCTGCTCTTGCCGCTTCCCTGCATCATCTGAGCTGCTGCCAATTGCCTGCTGACTGATGGGCCCAGCAGGGCCCAGGCTGTCCACTGCTGCTTTGCCTGCTGGGAGCTCTCGAGCTTCCTGGTTCTGTCCGGGGAGCAGCTCATCCTTGCCTCTGCGTAAGGATCTGGCCGTGACTTCCCAATACACTTAAAGTATATTGGTCAGATTAAAAGCCCGGCAAGCTACCGAGAGTATTCGATATGCCAGACACAGTAACAATAAAGTTTCCAATGGAGACATTACTGGGCCCACTCGAGCAAATCGAGATCAACGGGAGGGCCTTTACTTACTTTAGTTACTAAATGCTCTCCCCAGGGCCAAAGAGTCTATTGTGGGGTGGGGGAGTGGGGGAAGGTACTTTCAGAGGTTCAAGATCCAGCAACGTCAGGAGTGACACCACCCCCCTGCAGAGAGCCAGGAATAAGCCCTGAGCACCCCTGAGTGTGGCCCCAAAACCAAATAATAAATAAATAAAATTTCTAGGAGCACACGAGCTCTCGGGCCCAGCCATGTGCAGTGCTGCCGGGAAGTGCACTCAACTCTGATTTCAAGGGGTGGCTGGGAAGAGCTTGACAGCCTTGGGGGTCTCCAACAAGACCTGGGCTCAAACCCCCTCCACCAGGAGCAGCCCCCAAGCACCACGCCTGGAGTCCCTGAGCACTGCCAGGTGAGCTCCAAAACCAAAGAGCAAAAATAAAAACTAGGAAAGGCGGGCGGCGGTGTTCCCTGAGCCTCCTGGCCTGAGCAGTGGGGCACGCACGCGCTTCCTGGGCCCGAGACAGCTCCCTGAGGAAACCAGCCCGGGAGCGAACGGCTTCTTTCAGCCAACCGTGGAGACGAACGAGACTGTGAGTTCAGGCGCCAGAGCAGAGAGAAAGCAGCACCCCTGGCATGGGGGGAGGCGGGCGCTGAGGGGCTGGGCAAGGTGGGGGCCACGAACTGAACTCAGGATGTTGATGCCAAAGCCTCTGCCCTGCGCGTGGTGTGTGAGGCCCCAGGCTCCATGCCAGCAAGGCCAGACCCTCTGTGGGAGCCTGGTACCTCAGAGAGCAACTCAGCCAACAAGCGAACCGGGAGCCTCCCACAGGGCACGCACGGACCTGTGTGCATGTATGTATGCATGCACGTACGTTCCTCTGGGCATGTCTACACACACCTGTGTGCACACACGCATTGTGTCTATGCAGGTACGTGCCTGTGTGTATACACCCATAAGCCTGTGTATATACGGTATGCACTACGTGTACATGTATGAGTCGCTGTGTGTGTGCGATCGCTTGTGTGTGCACGTATGGAATTATGTTGTCGAGGTATACTTCCATGAAGTCACACAGACTCATTCTATATTCCTGTCATAGACGCTAACGGTGATGTGCAGTGTAGGAGTGAGCTCCACCCTGCGTAAAGATATGCAAGGCAGGGGCCAAAGAGCTGGAGAGCGAAGCCCCAGCGCTGCCCAGGCTCAATCCTGGAGGCCCGCCAGGAATAATGCCGCGCACAGAGGCGGGAGAAAGCCCTGGGCTCTGCCAGGTGTGACCCCAGAACAGAACAAAACAAGACAGCGGGGGAAGGCTGGAGATACGGCTCAGGCGTGGGGCTCTTGCTCGGATGTGGGAGGCCCCGGCTCAACCCCAGCACTGCAAACGGCCCCTTCAAGCACTGCAGGGTGTGGCCCACAGTCAAGCAGAAAAAGAAAACCGAATTCCACAAATGGGCTGGCTCGCGAGGGAAGGAGAGGGGCTTCTGAGTCTGCTCCCCTCCTGAATGGCGAGGTGAGGGGAAGGAGGATTCGGACGTGAGGATGGAGGCAGGGCAGGGGAACCTGGTGGTGGTCAAGCAAGACAGGACTGGCCCCAGGCCTGTGCCCACGGCGCGCGGCCTCCTGGTTCCCGATCCCGTGTCATCTGTTTTGTATCTTCCGTTGCACACACACTCACTCCCTCCTCTTCCGCATCGAGGGTCAATGCACGGAGCAGAGGGGGCGGCAGGAACCGCAGCCCCCAGCAAAGCCAGCCCCCCGGGACACGTCTCCATCGTGGGCCCGTTTCCCTGTGGACAATATCTCAGGACACCCTTGCATATTCTGACCCACTTTAGTGTTTATGACTCAGAGAGACGTGAGGGGAGAAGCCACGAGGCCCCAGCTTTGACTTGCGGCCCCACAATGGACAGAAGTCGAGGCCCCTCTGCATGTCGACAGGGGTGCAGAGGGACAGGAGGGAGCAGGGAGGGACGGAGAGAGCAAACAGGCAACGCCAAGCGCCAAGCGTTTCATAGAGTCTCTCGTTCCCGCTCTGATCCTCCGACACCCCCTTCAACTACCCCACTTCATCCCTAAGGCGGCCTGAGCCCTGAGCACCTGAGGAAAGGCCCATCCCTGCTCCTGTCACCGGTGGTGGCTGGGAAGCCACTCGCCTGCCCCCCGGAGCTGCTCAGCCCACCCGGTCCTGTTCCGCCTCTCGCCCCTGGGGCCTGGGAGTCCATGGGGGCCTGAGCATCGCACAGGGCGGGGGAGGGGGGCTGCTTACTAGTTCCGTGTGGCTGGGCCTGCTGCTCACGGATGAGGCCACGGAGCTCACAGAGCTGAGCGAGGAGGCCGACGGGCGGCACTTCAGGCTGGCGGGGGTGGTGGCCATCACACGCCTCACAGGGGCCGCCTTGGCCTTGGCCAGCGTCGTGGAGGGGAAGCCGATCTTGGTGACTTTGTGAATGCGAACAAACAAGCCACACTTGGGCTGACACTGGAAGTACCTGCGGACAACGAGGAGGGGAGGGACAAAAGACACCTTTGGCAAGAGAGACAGGCGCCAACCGAGGAGGCCACTGAGTCCCACAGTCTCACACCCCCACAAACTAACACGCTCCCACAGCCCCACACTCACACCACAGCCAACACTCCCACACTCTCACACCCCAACCAACAGTCCCACACTCTCACACTCCCACTCACCCCAACAAACACACTCACACCCCAACCAACACTCCCACATTTCCACAGCCCCACACTCATACACACTCACTCCCCAACAAACACACACACTCACACACCCCAACCAACACTCCCACACACTCACGCCAACCAACACACACTCACACTCACACCCCAACCAAGACTCCCACATTTCCACAGCCCCACACTCACACACACTCACACCCCAACAAACACTCCCACACTCTCACACTCCCACTCACCCCAACAAACACACTCACACCCCAACCAACACTCCCACATTTCCACAGCCCCACACTCACATACACTCACTCCCCAACAAACACTCCCAGACTCACCCCAAGAAACACACACACTCACATCGCAACCAACACTCCCACACTCTCACACTTCCACCAAAACAAACACTCACACTCACACCCAAACCAACACTCCCACACTCCCACAAACTCAAACCCCAACACACACACACTCACACCCCAACAAACACTCCCACATGCTCACAGCCCCACACTCGCACACACTCACTCCCCTAGAAACACCTACTCACACACAACCAACACTCCCACACACTCACACCCCAACCAACACACACTCACACCCCAACAAACACTCCCAGACTCACCCCAAGAAACACACACACTGACATCGCAACCAACACCCCCACACTCTCACACTTCCACCCCAACAAATACACACACTCACACCCCAACAAACACTCCCACATTTCCAGAGCCCCACACTCACACACACTCACTCCCCAACAAACACTCATACCCTCCCACAGCCCCACACTCACACACACTCAAACCCCAACTAACACACACTTACACCCCAACCAATACTCCCAAACACTCCCACCCCAACAAAAACTCCCACACTCACCCCAAGAAACACACACACTCACACCCCAACCAACACTCCCACACTCTCACACTCCCACCACAACATACACACACTCAGAGCACAACAAACACACCCACATTTCCACAGCCCCACACTCACACACACTCACTCCACAACAAGCACTCATACCCTCCCACAGCCCCACACTCACACACTCTCAAACCCCAACTAACACACACTTACACCCCAACCAACACTCCCAAACACTCTCACCCCAACAAACACTCCCACACTCACCCCAAGAAACACACACACTCACACCCCAACCAACACTCCCACACTCTCACACTCCCACCCCAACATACACACACACTCACAGCACAACAAACACACCCACATTTCCACAGCCCCACACTCACACACACTCAACCCCAACAAGCACTCATACCCTCCCACAGCCCCACACTCACGCACGCATACCCCAACTAACACACACACTCACACCCCAAACGATATTCCCACACTCCCACACACTCAAACCCCAACTAACACTCCCACACTCCCAACGTCCCACACTCACAAACACTCACACGCCAACAAAAACACACTCACACTCAAACCCCAACAAACACTCCCACACTCCCACAGCTCCACAGTCACACACACGCACACCCAACCAACACTTGCACGCTCTCAAACCAACAATGACACGCTCTCATTCCCTCACAAACATGCTCACACCCCCACCAACACTCACATGCTCATGCCCTCACCAACACTCTCACAGCCCCACACTCACACGCTCACATACACACACCCTCCTACATACATATCCACACTTCGAAGCACACACATTCATACATTCACACACACACTCCCTCGCACGCCGCCCACCCCCACCGCGCAAACCAAGGGCGATTCCAAGCAGCCTCCCTGGCATCTGAAGGGCGACAGCAGGCCTGGGGGGTTCCTGCGGGCCGAGCACAGCTGCATGTGGGAGCCCCAGGCTGTCCCCACATCCCTGCAGGGTCCCCAAGTGCCACCGGAAGTGGCCCCCGCCTAAGAACCAAGTGAAGTGGCCTGCAGTCCCCTCAGCGCCTCCCCAGCACCGTGCATTGCCCCAGGCTGTGGGGGTGGGGCAGGAGGACCCACCTCGTTCCAGCCACGGCGCCATCGTTCTTGCCCAGCGGCTTGTCCAGCTCCACGCCACACCAATCCCCCTTGGCGAAGTCCGTCTCCCCGAGGAAGCGCACCACACCGGCCTTCACGCCTCCCACCTGCCGGAGGGATGCGGGTCAGGCACCCTGGACTGCGCACAGTGCCCCCACCCCCGCAAAGGAACATTCTGGCTTCAGAGTAGGTATTTCCTTAAGAAACCCCAAAGGTCAAGGTGCCACTTCCCCCCGCAACCCCTACGGCGTGAGCAGACGCTGCTGCTCAGTGTCCATGCAAGGCAGCGGCGTTCACACCCACTCGCTGTCACTGGCGGCCTGGCTGACCACACCCCTGGGAATCTCTGACCCAGGCCAGCCACCTGGTGTGGTGAGGGGGTCGCTGCCCCGCAGGTGTGGGAGCGGAGCCCTGGCAACCCCACCGCTGGAGAACAATTCAGCCAGAAACCAGCTAAAGGAAAATGACTGTTCTCATATCTCAGCAGAGTTCGATTTTCCAGTTCTCCTTCACTATGCCTTGGCTTGATGCTTGGCCCCCGGGACGCAGAGCAAAACAGAATCACAACGCTGGACACTGATGGGAATGCTGACAAAAAGGGCCAGAGCACCGGGGGAAGGGCACTTGCTTTGTGTGCGGCCACCTGGGTTCAATCCTCAACACCCAAGATGGTCCCCCTAGCCCGCCAAGAGTGATTCCTCAGTGCAAAGCCTGAGTGACCCATAAGCACTGCCAGGAGTGGCCCCAAAACCAAAAAGTCAAAACAGAAAGGGGAGAGAGAGAGAGAGAGAGAGAGAGAGAGAGAGAGAGAGAGAGAGAGAGAGAGAGAGAGAAACCTCAACTAATAATGCCTGAGAGCGCGGTTTTCTTTTTTCGGGTCTGGGGCAGGACTGGGTTCACGTGCTCGGGGGTCACTCGCAGCACGAGGGGTAGCAGCGTCACCCAGGACTGTCTCTGCGAGTCCTGAAGTGCCATGTGCAAAGGCCCTGGCACAGCCTCCGTGGCCAGGCGTGGGCCCTGGGCACTGTGAGTGTGACAAGGAATAAAAGAACAAGAGACAGGTGGCTGGGGTGGCGGCCCTGGCCTGAGAAGAGGCTGCAAAGTTCCTGTCTCACAGCTGGTCATCGGTGAAGAATTTGGCACAGAACATGCCGTCCCTGACCCGGAAACAGCCTCCTGGAACAGCACAGCTGGAAGCCAGTCAAATCTCTCAAGACCCTGACATTATATCCTGGAAATATCATCTGCCCAAAACTGCTGCAAGCCTGTCTCCAGAACATTCTGTCAGAGCTCAGCTGGAGAGAAGGGAAGTGATCTCCAAAGGCCAGGAGAACCACCGCACATCAGCCCGGAGAAACTCTTCACGGTTGGAGTCTGAGACGCCACAGGACGGACAGAGTGACCTCCCGCTCTGAGACACCATAAGACTGACCAGAGCAACGGACTGTCCCGCTCTGCGACCCCTGCCTACTTGCGAGCACAGATGGGACTTGAGGTCAGAGCTGGGCATTTCCAGTGACCCCACTAAGTGTCCCTGAGTCTCCAGAGAGAACCAAAGGAGCACAAGCATGGGGGCAGTCTGTCCACTGCCAGTGACAGGGAGTGCCGGGGGCAGGGGACCGTCTTCCACAGGCCTGGAGGCTGGAACAGCCATGTCAGAGCCTTCGAAGGGCTCCTCGGAGGTCAGTCCCGTAAACATCGGGGCCAGCTGGCGCAGAACCTGGACTTCCTGTGCGCAGGGAAGAATGGGGCAAAGGGCAGGAGGCCCTTTGGAGAGCCGGGAGGGCGCCAGCCCTGCACGGGAGCTTCGCCTCAGTGCCCCGAGGCCAGCCCCCACTCGCCACGGCCTCCTGACCCCGGCTGCGTTAGGCCGTGGAGCGCCAAGCAAACCTTCCTTGAATTAGGAAAAAGACCAAATAAAGTGTTTGGGTTTTCTTTTTTCCCCCTTCTTCTTTCAGAAAACTGCTCTTATGCTGGTTGTGGTCCCCCAAAAAAACCCTCAAAAAAATTTTTTTGAAAGGCGTGCTCTAGCTGAGGTATGGAGCGATGGAACAGCACAGCCGGCAGGGCGTTGGACTTGCACACACCTGCCCGGATGTGGTCCCTGAGCACAGGGCCAGGACTCAGCCCTGAGCACCACCGCCAATAAATGAAGAACTGATCAGAGTTATTCACCGCAGAGCCAGTGCTGGTGTCCCCGCTCCCTTGTTCCAACGACACTGGTGTCCCTGTGTCCGGGTGTGGACGGTTGTGAATGCAAGTTAAAAAAAAAAAGTCTTTTTTCTTCTTTGGGTCTTTGGCTCACACCTGGCGATGCTCAGGGGTGACTCCTGGCTCTGCATTCAGGAATCATTCCTGCGATGCTTGGGGGACCCTATGGGATACCGGGGAACCCAGGTTTGCTGAGTGCAAGGCAAACGCCCTCTCTGCTGTACTACTGCTCCAGCCCCCCAAACAGTCTTTAAACCGTGTGTCTCCTCCAGCTCCAATTCCCTCTCCGAGTTACTCTTTGGCCACCCCCAACGCTGACCGTGACCCTCCAGGACCCTCCGCGGGCCACCCTGGGCCTACAGGCGGGTCCCCTCACTGCTCTCCTCTCCTGCCGACACCGCTCTGACACCGGCCTGGCGGTGGCCATCGCTGTGGTCCCTGGGAAGCCACTGGCTCCGGGCCAGTCCCCAGTCTGTCTGGTCAGAGCCGTCCGCCTCAGACGTCCCCAAGGGGACTTTACCCGGCCGCTTCCCACGGGTTCTGAAAGCGTAATTGAGTGCTTCTGCTGGGGGAGAACAGTTGTCTACAGCCAAGCACCTCTGCTTTGGGGACCTGTGCAGAGGAATGGGCTTGGGGTGGACTGAGGATGTCACATGCAGGGACCTGGTAACCCCCACCAGAAACTCATCTCACGGGGGTGCCCCCTCGCCCCCACCAAAAGCCTTCCAGGACTGCTCAGAGAAACACAAGAGCAGGTGCTGAGTCTGAAGATCAATCAACCAAGACAGCAAAACATACTCTTCAGAATGTTCTGGAGACGGGTCCCTACCCATGGCCTACCCAGGGTCCATCCCCGACACCCCAGATGGTCCCCTGAGCCCTACCAGATCCCTGAGTTCAGCACCAGGAGGAAGCCCTGAGCACGGCCAGGTGTGGCCCAAACACCAAACCACACACGTCTGAAGAGATGGCTCAGGGCTTGCGCACAGCCGGGCATGGAATGGCCCGGAGCGGCTCGGGGTGAGCCCTGTGATTCCCCAAACACAAACATCACAAACCAGAGAAATGGAACCGATTTCCAAATTTGTTCATTGGATTGTTTTTTGAGTCACAGTCAGAGTGCTCAGGGTTTACTTCTGGCTTGGTGCTCAGGGATCACTCCGGGATGTGCTTGGGAGACTGTACATGGGACCAAGACTTAAACCCCGGGTCAGAGGCATGCAAAGAACGCGGCCTCCCACGGCATGACCCCTCCACCCTGTTTTGGCTAAACTGGTAAAACTGGCAGCATCCCCGCACGCATCCATCACTCTGGAAACTACAGGACCAGGCGTCCTGGCTGCTCGTGCTTTCACCCAAACCGTGAGTCTGCAAAAGCTGATGGACCAGACAGGCGAATGGACACCCACCCGCGACCGCTGCCCTCGGCACTCACCAGCACCCGGTCCCCGAGCTTCAGCTCCTGCTCCCCGTTCTTGAGGGAGCCAGCCTCCGAGAGGTTGGAGATGGACGCGCTGGCCGTCCTGGTCAGGTTGCTGATGTGAGGGGTGGCCGGTGCCTCCTTCGCAGAGGGCTGGGGCGCCTTCGGGGTGGCGCCAGGGTCCGTGGAGGCCGACAGGGGCGGTGTGGCCTGGGCAGCAGGCACTGGCTGCCCGCCGTTGGTCTCATCGTCGGCCTGCAAACTCCTGCTCAGCTTGGACGGCCGGGTGAAGATGCCCTTCAGCGGCTCGCACTGGAAGTAGCGCACACCCGCCACTGAGCCGTCGTTCTTGCCGATGGGCTCGTCCAAGACGATCCAGGCCCACTGACCAGGGGCAAACTGCGTCTCCCCGAGGAACTGGATGAATCCAGGCTTGTTCCCCTTCACCCAGACTCGTTCCCCGACCTGGAAGTCGTCCACAAACTCCTCCTGCGTCTCCGAGGAGGGGGCGCTGGGGGTTTTCTCCCCAGGCACGGACTTCTCAACGGGAGCAGCCGCTGGAACAGCAGAAAGGGTCAGAGGGTCAGAAGGGTCAGGAAGGGCCTGTCCAGGTCCAGTTAAAGTGTGGTTGGGTGGGGAGGGACACCCAGCAGTCCTTGGGGCTACTCCCAGCCAATGCCGGGGGCTGCTTGTGGCGAAGCCTGGCCGGGCCCGCCGTGAAGGGGACGTGCCTACCTACTGCAGCATCCCAGGCCGCAGTCATATTTGGGCAGCTGAGGGGAAATCTTTGGACACACCCCATGATGCTAGGGACCAAGCCAGGCGAGAGCTCCAACCCAGTGTCTTATTTCTGCTGTGTCCACTGGCCCATCTTCTTTTTCTTTTAGGGGGGGAGCACCCCAGCCAGTCCGCAGGGCCTATTTCTGGCTCTGCGCTCAGGGTCACTCATGTGAGGTTGAGGCTGGAGAGTCCCATGGGGTGCCGGTTGCCCTCCCCACTGTCCTGTGGCTACGGCCGGCAATGAGGCCCTTTAGTCCAGGTGAGTCCACCTCCCTCAGCCTGTCCCCAAGCCCGGGCGAGGGGGCTAGCAGTTAGGAGGGAGCGTGTTGGTCGCCTCAGCTGACACCAGTTGCCGTGACACTAAAGTCACAGAACGTGACACTCGTGTGTGAGAGCTGTCCCCAGAGCCATGAACGTGCCTACGGCTCAGGGAGCCCTTTCCGGGCGAGGACTCGGGAGGGGGTTCCCGGGTGGGAATGAGTCTCCCCTGGCCCGGGCTGAGCGCACTTACCGGCCAAGGGCGCCTTCAGGGCCCAGCTCCCATTCTTGAGGATCTTGGTGGGGGCCTTCAGTCCGCTGGGCCTCAGCAGACTCATGGTCAGGTGGTCAGACGCTGCCGCGGCCACTACCGGGCCCCGACCATCGAGCCCACTGTGGGGCCTTCTGAGGCACACTCGTTCTCAGGGATAAATCTCTGAAGAGCAGAAGAGAGAGTCTGTCTCAGGGGAGCGACCACAGCAGCTTCCGGAGCCCAGAGAGCTGCCAGTCTGACACTCGCCACCCCGAGTGCGACCCCCAGCCTCCCGCACAGCCCCCTGAGCCCACCAAGTGTCATTCCTGCACAAAAACTCAATCCCAAACAGACAAACAAACAACAGCAGATTCAGGGCCAGAGGGCAGAGGGGACAGGTACTTGCCCTGCGGGCAGCTGACCCTCAATCCCTGGCATCACACCCAAACACATTCAGGAGCCAGAAATCGTCCCTGAGCACTGCGAGTGTCACTGACCACCTCCCCGTCCAGACACTGACTAGCCGGGAGGCGACTCAGCAGTGATCACTGGACATGTGTGTGCGTGTGTGCGTATGTGTGTGTGAGAGAGGCCCGTGGTTACACACAGAAGCTAAGGCAAGCAACACACACACTTTTTTCTATGGGCTGAGAACTGCCAGGGAAAAGGGCCCAGCAAGACTGCGCCAAAGGGGGGCTGGAGAGCGATAGCACAGTGGTAGGGCGTTTGCCTTGTACGCGGCCGACCCAGGTTCGATTCCCAGCATCCCATATGGTCCCCTGAGCACTGCCAGGACTGATTCCCGAGTGCAGACCCAGGAGTAAATCCTGTGCATCACCAGGTGTGACCCAGAAAGAAAAAAAAATTGCGCCAAAGGGGAGCGAAGGAGGTTTTGGCGTTTCCTTCGTTCCCTGTGACGCTGCCCAAGTTTGATAACCACAAGCCAGTATTAACTCCATTTCTTAACCCACAGAACTGAGGCAGACATGTGGATGGGGGAAGCGTCGCCATGGCAATGGAACTCCGAGGAAGTCAACAAAAGCTTCATGGCCATCAAAAGACCACCTGAGGGCACGGGACCCAAGGTCTGGTCAAAATTAACCCACATTAGGAGGCCCAGAGCAGGCTGGACCCCCGAGGGAATAGGAACAAAGGCCAGGAAAGGAATTTCTAAGAGGACCTTGGACCACTCAACTCTACCCCCTTGGCAACCACCCTAGCAACGGACTCTAGGTAGCTAGAAACTCCCACCAGGGGCAGCCTGGGGAAAACCCGAGATTAGCCCCCTTGAACCAAGGGAGGGCGCTCATGTGTGCCCGAGCCCAGGGACTGCTCTTGCCTACGAGGTCAGTCATGTCACGGGCTTCTCCCCTCCTGACGTGTGGACTTTCGGACCGAACACAACCAGGCAACCTAACCTGTTCAGTGGCTTTCTGCGCCTCTGGAGAAGCCGCACTCTCTTGAGCCTGTTACTCCCTCCCTCATTTCCCCTTCCTAAAAGCCTCCAAATAAAATGTTCCTGCTTCAAGCTCATCTCCTGAAATGCTTTTCTGCGAGAAGGACAAAGGCCTGGGGGCCTGAGGAGGTCGAGGATCAACTCCCTTTCCCTGAAAAGGGCAACCCCTCACTCCGGCCCGAGACCCCAGGAAGGCCTAGTGGGCGTCGTGTGGCTGGTAGGGCTCGTCGCACTCATCAGTGCCAGCGCTCCAGCCAGTCCCGGGGGAGTGACATCTTCTCCTCTGCTTCTCATCAGCCCCCCATGAGGGCCCACTGACTTCAGAGTCATTCCATATTTAATAGAAAAGTCCGCAGGGGGCAGAGAGGCAGGACAGTGGGGAGGGCACTTGCCTTCTATCCAGTTGTCCTGGGCTCGATCTCCGTCAGCACAGGGACGTTAGCCGGCCAGGGTGACCCCTGGGCACAGCCAGGAATGGCCACCCCACCCCACTCCACCCAACCCCCAGCCCAACCCCCCAAAAAATATATATAACTACTAAAAAAACTTAAACAAACTAAAGATTAAAAACTATCATACACTAAAGAACTGTTAGAGAAAAAAGCCGCCCCCACGCGGGGAAAAAGCCCAGAGACTCAGATTCACCTGTGTCACACTGCACTCGCAGCTTAGAGAACTGAGCTCTGACAAACAGGCTCGTGCCAGTCTCCTGCAGAGACTGAAAATGGCACTTGGAGTCTAGAACGTTCCAAGGTAGAATGAGAATTCAACAAGGAGGAGGGCATCATGGGCCCTTCTTAAAGGGGCAGGCGCCACCCTTCGTGACGCCAGGGTCCGGCTGAGGCTCCAGAGGGCTGCCCTGCAGACGCCAGCACTAGCTGGCCAATGTGCCTCTGGTCCCTGCGGGGCCCAGTTCTGGACCCCTGGGCCCTGAGAAAGTGGTTTCAGAAAACGTTTGACAAATGTTTGGCAGTTACAGATCTCCAACTGAGGTCATTCGGCGTCCTCCGAGTGGGACCTGGACCCAGTGACCGTGCCCAGGGCCCTCCTCAGGAGCCGGGCCATAAAATCTGTGGGCGGGGTGGGGGGGGCGGAGGGGCAGAGTGACAGGGCAGAGGCCCTGAGCCCAACCCTGACAGCCCTGCTCTCTGTGACCCCAGTGCTCTGAGCAACACCTGCTGCACCGTGGCCAGGGAGTGGCCCAGCCCACTAAGGCCTGAGAGCTGTACAGAGGAGTATGGCCTGGCCTGCTCGGATGGGAGCACAAGCTGAATGAGTGCGGGTCCCCTCGAGGATGAGTGAGCAGGAACGGGGAAGTGGTGGGGAGGTGGGGAGGGCAGAGTGACCTAACCTGGGGGCTCAGGACGGGACACCTGGACGGGACACCTGGCGGTGCTCAGGGCCGACTCTGATCCAGTCATGGGGGTTCATCCTGGCAGGACCTGGGGGGGGGGGTGATGTACAGGGTGGGGTGGGGTCAGCCACAGGCAAGGCAGGCTCCTTGGCCCTGGGCTACCCTTCCGGTCAAGGATACCTATTTTCTTTCTTTCCTTTTGTTTTTTGGGACACCCGGCAGTGCTCAGGGTTACTCCTGGGTCTGCACTCGGGAATCACTCCTGGCGGTGCTCAGGGGACCTATGGGGTGAGCCATGCACCAGGCAAGCGCCAAGTCTTGATGCCAAGGTGCCCACGAAACACAGTGTGCAACAAGGGACTCTACAGAGAACGTCAGGGCCAGCAAATGCTACAAGGAAGTCAATCAATTCTGAAAAAACACAAAAAGATGCAAAAGGAGGGGCTGAAGTGAGAGCACAGTGGGGAGGGGTTTGCCTTGCTCTCGGCTGACCAAGATTCGATCACCAGTCCTGAGCACTGCCAGGAGTAATTCCTGAGCATCCCTGAGTGTGACCCAAAAAGCAAAAAAAAAAGAAAAAAACAGTGCGAAAGAAAATGTGTTTGAGCTTCACGCCCTACCGAGGTCACCAATTGCCCCCCACGAGCGGCTCTCCAGCACGGCCACGGCCCCAGAAGCACAAGGACTTAACACACAGAACCAGCAGCTTGGAGCAGAAAAGCAAATGGACTATGTGTTAAACCGCGCCATCATGACTGACCGAAGGGGAAAGGGTGTTGCCCCCTTCGCCCTCTCCTCTCTGGAAAGAAAGGTGGCGGCCGCACGGGAGCCTGGTGGACAGCAGGTTTGAGCCGGGGGTCGGGGGCGGCAAAAACCTCACGAGAATGGGGGCGTTCCGGCTCGTCCTTCACGCCCTACCAAGGTCCCAAGGTCGCCAGTTGCCCCCCACGAGCGGCTCTCCGGCACGGCCACGACTCCAGAGCACAGAAACCAATCTCTTAATTATCTAACTTTTAATAGAAATACTTCCAGGGTTAATAAGTAAAATAGCAGATATCCAAACCCAGCTGTAGAAAGCAAATCATTTCACAACGCTTTTTCAGCATGTCTGATTTGGGGGGGGGTGTTGTAAACTCTAAATAATAATGGTGCATCTTTTATTGAAACAATGAATCGAGTCAAAGTAGACAGAGTGTTAACTAGAACTCATCTGCCTCACAGGAATTGGGACGGGTGGGAGGTGGGGTTCTATTGGGGTTCGCGGTTAAAAATAAGTATTGGTAAAGGGAAATGTGTTTGATATTCACACGACTGAGACCTAAACCTGAAAGCTCTGTAACTTTTCCCACAGTGATTCAATAAAGAAATAAATTATAAAAAAAAAAGAAAAAAAAGAAAATGTGTTTGAGCCTCACTGTCTCCCTGAGACTTGAGCACTCAGTGCCGTGTGTGAGCCCAGTAGAGTCTCCGGCTTGAACAAGCCCCGACCCCCTCACCCCCATGCTCCTGTGTTTGGACCGTGACCCTAAATCCTGTGATGAGACCACGTTTGTCCATGACAAAGACGCTAGCAGGCTCACGCCCCAGAACGTCCCTGCTTCACACAGGCGTGGCACACAGGTCCTGGCCTGCTAGCGGCCGGCAGTGATTCGGCAGGAAGCAGAGGTGTGAGCCTGAACGTGGGTCAAGTCCGTTCCTTCAGCTTGGAGGGGAGGAATGTCCGAGAGGGGGTTTTGAGCACTGCCTCACAAGCATGAGGTCCTGAGTCCAAGCCCCCGGGGTCACACGTGCACCTGGCACAAAGCCGGCACAAACCCGGCAGCTCTGCTGTCCCAGCACCACGCAGGAAGGGGGGTGACCCCAGGGGGAGGGCCACCGAGAGAGGAGGTGGACACCACAGAAAAGAGGAGGAAACACAGGGCAGGAGTTGAGGGCTGCAGGGCCGGGAGCACCGGGTAGAGAGCAGCCCTGGGGAGCAGGAGGCCAGGCGGGCGCCCCTTGTCACTGGCCACTCGAGGTAGTCGCACAAGCCGTGTGCAGACCCACGAGGCTGACAGGGCGCCAGGGACAGGGCAACCCCAGCAAGGATTTTTCTTTAAGTTTTGGGCCATGGGGCCAGAACTCTAGTACAGTGGGGAGGGCGTTTGCCTTGCACACAACTGACCCGGGTTCAATCCCGGCATCCCATAGGGACCCCAGAGCACCTCGAGGAGTAAGTCCTGAGTGCAGAGCCAGGAGTGACCCCGGAACATGTCCAGGTGTGACCCAAAAACAAAACAACAGCAGAGCAAGCGGAAGGGCCCGGAAGCTCCGAGCCACAGAAACGCCGAGGTTGGCGCCCACTCGCTCCCGCCCCCCGCTAGGCCAGGCCGGCCTGGGATCAAGGTGCGCGAGCGTCTCCAGACAGGATCTGCCTCAGCGGCTCGGTGCGTTATCTCAGCCTATCACCCAACTCGACTGGGGCTGACTCTGGTTATCTCCTTGACTGGCTATCTTGGGCATCTCCGGGGCCAGCCGCCAATCTCCGTCCTCCCACCTGGCCAGGGCGGGATCAGGTGTCAGCAGCTGGGCCCTGAACACCCCACCTGCCCGTCCAAACGCAACGCAAGCACAAAGGCCAGGCTCGCCCCCAACTCGTAGGACACGACCAAGCTAGGGGCCCCGGAGAGCACTGGGCCCGAGGACAGGTCCCAGAGATCCCCAAATTTCCCTTGCTCGACGGCCCGGCCCAGCAATCTGCATCAACCACTGAGCCCGAGCTCTCTGCTGTCCTTCTGCTTGCTCAGCGAAACGCAGCACCTCACACCTGTGTTTGGAGGGGAGGAACACCAAACTTTTTTTTTTTGGCTTTTTGGGTCACACCTGGCGATGCACCAGGGTTATTCCTGGCTCTGCACTCACAGGGGTTACTCCTGGCTCTGCACTCAGGAGTTACTCCTGGCGGTGCTCAGGGGACCATATGGATGCTGGGACTCGAACCCGGGTTGGCCACGTGAAAGGCACACGCCCTACCCGCTGTGCTATGTCTCCAGCCCCGGAACTCCAAACTTTATATAGAAAACAATGTATTTCACAATGCCTTTTCAGCCATTCTGATTGATGGGGGGTAAATTCTAAACAATCATGGTGCATCTTTTGTCGAAATAATGAATGCAATCAATGTAGAGGAGAGTTAAGGAGAAATCATCTGCCTCACAGGCATTGGGTGGGTGGGAGCTGGGGTATAGTGGGGTTCTTGGTGGTGAAAAATGAGCACTGGTGAAGGGTGAAGGGAAAGGAGTTTGATCATTGCATGACCGAGACTTAAATCTGAAAGCTTTGTAACTTTTCCCACAGTGATTCAATAAATAAATATAAGAAGAAAAATAATAAATAAATAAAATTATGAAAAACAAAAAAAAAGTAAGGTGGAGTTCAAGCCCAGTTCAATCAGCTAATCAGTGGCTGAATAAATAGCAGTACTCCTACATTAAAAACAGACAAACAAACGAAAAACACTGTACTTGTGAGGCGAGTGCATCAGCAGCCTGATGGCACCTTCAGACTCCAGATACCCCAAAATTGCTGCTGTGCCTTTGGCCAGACCCCAAAAACTTGGGGCAAAGTTTACCAAGAAAGGAAATGGCCAAAAGTTAGGAATGTGGGAAACACACCCACAAGCCACCTCCGGCTCAGCTGTATCATTGGAGGCCTCTCTGCTTCCTGATTGAACTGCTCAATGGCCATGATCCCAGAGACTCAGAAACAAATCTCGAAACCCAGTGGCTTTTGGCAGAAAGGCGTCTGGTCCCTGCAGTGCTGGGCCCATGGGTTCATGCCTTGGCCTGTTCCCCCTGGCGGCCAGGTGGCCGCCATCCTCCAGAGGTCACTGGACAGTCAGGCTTGGGCCCTCAGTGACAAAACTTGTTGGGCCTCACAGGATGGGGGTGGAGCCAGTCCTGTCCTCCCCGTCCCAACGAGACCCCAAGTCATCGTCCATGAACGGCCTCTCTGACTCCTGATCAAGCTGCTTAATGACCAGGATGCCAGAGACTCAGGAGCAAATCTCGGAACCCAGCAGGTTTGGGAAGAAATCCCTCCACATTGAAGTGTTCAAATTTGGAATTTCAAAATCGAGCGGCCACTACTGCAGCCACACAACATCATAGGTTATTCATAACCAGCAATAGAAAACAAACTGTCTACTGTTGCCTTTTCAGCAGATCTGAGTGTTGGGGTAAAATCTCAAACAATAATGGTGAGTCTGGTGTCAAAATACCGAATGTGATCAAAGTCGAGAGAGAATAATTTGGAAATCATCTGCCCCACACGTAGGGGGAGGGTGTGGGATGGGGGTATATTGGGGTTGTTGTTGGTGGAGAATGGGCACTGGTGAAGGTACGGGTGTTTCATTGTATGACCGAGACTTAGACCTGAAAGCTTTGTAACTGCTCTCATGGTGATTCAATAAATAAAATCATAAAAAATGAAAAAAAAAGTTAGGTGGAGTTCATGCACAATTCAATCAGCTAATCCGTGGCTGGATAAATAGCAGTACTCCTAAATAAAAAAAAAAAGAGAGAGAGAAGGAGAAATCCAGAAAAACGCGGCAAATCTGTACCCCAAGCACACTCCTCCCCAAACGATCCATTTTCCCCCACCCGAGCTAAAGCCGACACGCTATGGGTCACATCCTTCTGCCACTGACCCCCAAAACCCGACACTCCCTCCTCCCACCCCGGGGACTGATGGCACAAACTCCATCTTTGTGTCACGCCGTACATGAGACATTTGTCACTAGAACCTGATGCCTCACTTCAGAACCTCAACGGAAGCCACAAAGATGGGAAGCACTGCTCGGGGAGCACCATGCAGGGGCTGCTCAGACCCTCTCTGCCTCTGTCCCCCGCCTGCTCTGGGGACGATGCATAGACAAGTGGCCAGGGCTTGAGAACTGAGGAACCAAGCCTGGAGGAAGCGGGTGCTTGTGTTTTGTTTTCTCTGGAGGCCTCTAACTACGGCTCCTCTTAAGAGACAAAGAAGGCCGCAAATAGGCAAACACTCTGAACTCGGTTCGCACCCAACTCTGATCTACCGCCAAGATCTGCTCTAAATGAACCTTGAAAGGGTAAGCTAAATATCTCTCAGGGAAGCAAATAACCTTAGGGGATTATCTGCTCTCACTAAAAATGGGGAAAAAATAAGTCTGTTTTGTATTTCTTGAAAATGTCAGCTTGACTCAAAGCTGGGGTTACCGAAGGCAGTTCTGTTTCATCCCGCAGCACAAATGCTTCCTCCCTGCTAGAGCTTTGGCTCATGTCTGTCGAGCATCTTCTGGACAGGGAAACACCAGTCCTGGGAGGTGTGGCGTGATGGGACACTGGCACACAGGAAGCACCTCAATTTGGGTCATTTTCCCCCCTTAGGGTTCCAAGGACCCCTTACCCCTCGGGCAGCACCGCACGACATTCTATCAAGAAGTTACATAAAAATCAGTCTTCCGTTCCAAACAAAATTTCAGGAGCTGCAGACACAGTTCAAGACTATATACAGCCTGAAGGCACAGGACATATGCAAACGGCATCTATTCACTGTCATCAGCAAGCCCTGTCACCCGTCTCAAGTTGGCATTCAACTTCAAAATATCCAGATAGAGTAAATTTTTATGTGTCAGGGGGGAAAATCAGAGTTAGCAAGAGCTCGAAGAGAAGAGCAAGCCGGTAAACAGGACTGAGAGAAGGTGACCGGAGATGAGGCCGGTCTCTGGCCTAACCCGGGTCCCAGCCCCAGCTGCCCTGCAGAACCCGCCAGGGGACACCCCACATGCCTCGGAAAACTCACGGACACCCCACATGCCATGGAATCCCCCCAACGCTCACAGCCGCTCAGTTCTGACTCGCACCCGCCCTTCCATGCAAAAGAGCTGAAGGAACAAGGATCCCCAGGTCGAAGCTTCTAGTGTCAGGGCTGGAACGATAGTACAGCGGGGAGGGCATTTGCCTTGCATGCAGCCAACCTGGGTTCAAATCCTGGCATCCCATATGGTCCCCTGAGCACCGCCAGGAGTAAATCCTGACTGCACAGCCAGGAGTAACCCCCGTGCCTCTCCGGGAGAAAAAATTAACAATAAAAAGATAACACCGTGGAGGTGTGCAGACTGGGGGCGGGGTGCAGAGGGAGACCTCCCAGAGAGCCTGGCCCAGAGTGAGCATAACATCCCCAAAGACCCCGGAGGATGGCTCCGCCAGGTCTGGGGTGCAGCCTCACACTTGAGTCTAAGCCACCCTGGTCAGGATGTCCAAAGAGTCCTCAGAAAAGAACCGGAAACTCTGCATTGGAGCAGACCACAGAGGCTGATGCAGGGGAAGGAAAGCATTAGGGGGCCTCTTTCGAACTGCTCAGGGGCCCAGGTGACTGTTCAGAGCGGGAACTGTGTCTGCCTGCGGACAGCTAAGCCGGCTCCTGCCCGGCCCTGCCCAGCCCCGAGCACCCAAACAAAACATTCATGTTTAAAAACGGCGTATTACTACAGAGACACCTCTAACAACTCCCACCCGGCGAGGCTCAAGGGATAGGCTCTGCACTCAGGAATTATTCTGGTGGTGCTTTGGGGACCATATGGGATGCCGGGGATTGAACCTGGGTCAGCTGCGTGCAAGGCAAATGCCCTCCCAATGTATATTGCTCCAGCCCTTGTAATTCCTCTTTAAAAGCCCCTGGGGCCATATCTGGTGGTGTGTGGGTCCCTCCTGTCCTGAACTCGGGGCTCCCCAGGTGATGCTGGGGCTCTAGCCCTCTAAGCTATATCCCCACCACCCATAATTCCGTATTAAAAAATTTTTTTTTGAAGTTAACCACAGGGGCCGATGGCACAGCGGGTAGGGCGTTTACCTTGCACATGGCCTACCCGGGTTAGATTCCTCCGTCCTTCTCGGAGAGCCCGGCAAGCTACCAAGAGTATCCTGCCCGCACAGCAGAGCCTGGCAAGCTCCCTGTGGCATATTCGATGTGCCAAAAACAGTAACAACAAGTCTCAGAATAGAGACGTCACTGGTGCCCGTTCCAGCAAATCGATGAACAATGGGAGGACAGTGCTACAGTGCTAACAACAGAGGCCAGAGCGATAGTGACCAATGCCAGGCGACTAGAGTGCCAGGAGTACCCTCTGAGCATCGCCAGATGTGTCACACACACACACACACACACACACACGTTAACAACACATGTCTACCCTGCATGCTCTGCTCTGCTGTAACTGGGAGTGGGGTGAACCTTTGCATTATCAGCCCAGTTCTACTCTTCGCAGTGGAGTTCACAGGGCCATTCAGCCCCCAAGGCCGTTTGCGAGGGCCCAGCGCTAAACCCACTGATACTACATACACACATTTTTACTCAGTCCCGCCTCTATAAGCGGCGCCGGGAGCACTGGGGCCGTGCACGGGTTCAGGCTGACTCCCTGGCTTAGCACTGGGGGTCACACCAGGCGGGGCTTGGAGGACCATATGGGGCGCTAGGGAATGAACCCGGGTCTGCCAGGGGCAAGGCAAGTGCCCTACCCACCTTACTATCTCTCTGGCCTTGGTATGCCGTTTTTAGAGGACATTATCAAGCTGATGTGTTTCCCCCTTGCATCTTCCCCTTCATTCCGGTATTTATTTTCCCTTTCCCTCCCTTTCTCGCTGAGGCTGAGGGTCGCACACTCTAGGTGCTGGTTACCCACTTGGGGGGGGGGGCGTCTCACTCGGCCTGCCAGAACTCCAGCCATGCCCAATTTTCCCTATTTACAGTGAATAATATGTCATAGGAAAAACATCTGGTTGAATGTATAAACACACAAAAAATAAAAGGGCCGGCGGTCTATCTCTCCCGCCGCCCGCGTTCGGTGGTCTCAGGCCGTTTCCCCACTCCGGGGAGGTGGATGGCATTGGTCAGGTGAAGGAAGGAAACGGGGACCAGGCTGGTTGGTCTTAGCAGCAGTTTATTACAGGGAAGAGATGTATGTCATGGAGGCCCCAGGATCTCTCAAGCATGTGCTCCTTTGTTCTCTCAGCTTAGGTCCTCAGCCCCATCTTCCCAGGTTCTCTGATGCACATGTCCCCCCAGAGAGCCCTGAAATCTCCCTTATATAGATCACAGTACCTCTAAAGGGCGCAATATAGTGATGTCATCAAAAGGAGTTACAGAAAGAACATTGAGGCAGCAAACCATACATTGTTTCTTTACATCCACATTGTTTCTTTACAAGTGCAGGCCAGGAATCATGGCCTCATCTTTTACAAGCTACAAGCACTTGGATTAGCACAACAAAGACCAGTCCCTAGAGCTTGGAATCTACATCAGCCTGCCTGGAGCCAGGCATCTACATCCCAAAGATCAGGCCTGGCTTAGCACCTGGGATCTGCATACCTAAGGCCAGCTAGGTTCCTGTGAGCTAAGGGAAACTGCCTCAATATACTGAAATCATTTACTGAAGGCAGTCTGAAGGGGAGAAAGTTCAGTCTCATCCAAGCTAGTCAGGACACACAGGAAAACTGCTTCTAGGACGTGTTTCTCCTCTCCTTGTCCAACCAACATATAAGCATACATAATATTAATCATTTTGTATGGACACAGTAAGAAATATTTTGAGCTTATAGAATTGCTCTCCTAGGGCCATCTCTATCTCAGACTGCAGTGCTCAGGCCAGATAGCTTCCCTATTCCTAGCAGCAGGGTCCTAGTCTCCTCATTACTTTTGGATCACGACAGCATTTGCCAATGATCAAACTCTTAACTTATAGTTAAGAACCGTGGCACCTTGGCCTGGCCCATCGCGATGCCAGGGTAGCACATAACTTACAGGCTTGCCCTGGTTCCATCCAGTCCCTTGTCGGGACCCTGCCCTTGGGGTACTAGGAAGTGAGGGCAACTGAGGCTCAAGTTGAGAAGGCAGATGCCCAGGAATGAAAAACATTCAAAGCCAATCAATTCCTAAGTTACGGAGCATATTAATTAATTGTCTTCCTGTATCTATACAAAAGGACACTGCATTAAAGTAAACTGCTCAAAAGACATAAGGGAGGAGAAAGGCAATATTAACTTACAGTACAGCTTCAGTGTCTAAGAAGGATGAGACCTTACAAATTGGTTGGGGAAGAGAGCATAGAAGTGGTTACAGACTGACAAAGTAATGGGAGTGACTCGGGAGCACTGTGATGGGTGCAACCTGATAAACCTAAGCTCCGTGTACTCCAACAGTTGAAAACTCACATAAATCAATGCTTTTGGGTCTACAGATTCTCTTAAGGGACTAAGCATGGAGAAATCTCACCCCACAGAAGAAAGAGCCAGAGTTCTGGCCCGGGCGCCCCTAAGAGCCAAGCTGACACTTTTAAAGAGAATTTTTTCAGAAGTGCTCCCTGTCATAAAGATAATAAACAAAACATATAAAATCATATTTGCAAACAAAAAACCACTTTTCAGAAAAAGACAACATTTAAAAAAGAAATAGTCCGGGGGGCCAGATAGATAGCTCAGTGCGAAGGTGCTTCCCTGGCATCAAAGAGTCAAATATGGACCCCTGAGGACCCCCAAGAGTAATCCCTGAGCATCACCAGGTGAGGCCCCAAGCAAAAACCAAAGCAAACAAATAAATATGTGCTGAAAATAACCAGTAGGAAACAGGCTGGGACAGGCGTGTGGGAGAAACAGAATTTCCCGCACACCCTGCACCCAGCCCCGAGGTCACACTGCAGAACCTCAAGAGTTTGAATGAAAAATGTAGGCAATTGTATTTCTAGAAAATGAGAATGTAAGATTAGAGTCTTCAGGTCTTGCCAAGACTCAATCAAGGGGAAAGGCGGTCACGAAAACAAAATCCCTCACAAATGGCTAACTGGAAAAACGCAGTGACAGACTTGACTATTTCTGGCTGGAGCAGCCCTGCCTTCCACTCTCGAAGCTTCCTCCACAGCCAGTCAAGTCAGGGTGGGACGGGCACAAGGACAAACATCGACCAGCAGCAGAAAAACACCAGAAATAAACACATTTAAAGACAATTGATTTTTGAGAATTCAGTAAGGGCATTAAAAATTTTAAGCTAATTCGTTGAAACAGGAGGGTCTCCATAAGCAAGAGGAGCAGCGGCCCGAGAGACAGCACAGGGGAAGGCGCTGGTCTTGCACGCAGCACACCTGGGTTCTATCCCCGGCACCACATATGGTCCCCGAGCATGGGCAGGAGTGATCCTTGAGCACAGAACCAGGAGTAAACCTTGAGCACTGCTGGGTGTGGCCCAACTCCCGTCTCTCCCCAAAAGGAAGAAACTGGAGGCTTCCAGGAATCACTGAAATGCCAGTGTCAGTGTCACCATCACAAACGAGGCAGAAACGAGCGTCAAGTTCAAAGGGCAAACACTGAACTTACTCTGAAGGCGCCCTCCGACTCCATGGAGAGAAGGTCCCCGTCGAAGGGAATGAGGTCCAGGCTGTACTCCTCCCTGTGGATGAAGGAGCCCAGGACGCCCCGGTCCTTCAGCCGCTGCTCACACAGCAGGCGACGCCGAGGCACAAACAAGATGTGAAAATCTCTTGTGGGGCCACGTCTGTCTTCACTGCAAGAGAAGGACCGTGCGTTGGCCCGAGGCCCCGAGGCGAGGACTGCTCCCCAGGGCCCCACCTGCACCTGACACACAGTGGGCCCTAAAGAGACGCTTATGAGCTACCCCCCACCACTGACTCGGCCCAAGATTCTAGTTTTCTTGCTCTCTTGATTTTGATGCTTTGTCTGGAAACCGCTGACCTGTGCTCTGCCAAGGGGCAGTGTTACTTCCTCTTGGGCCATTAATGGGACATGAAAACTCTCAGGGTTGGGGCTGGAGCAACAGCACAGCGGGTAGGGCGTTTGCCTTGCACGCGGCCGACCCGGGTTGGATTCCTTGGTCCCAGCATCCCATATGGTCCTGTGAGCACCACCGGGGGTAATTCCTGAGTACAGAGCCAGGAGTAACCCCTGTGCATTGCCGGGTGTCACCCAAAAAGAGGAAAAAAAAAACCTCTCAGGGTTATTGCAACGGACATCTGTTTCTTGCAGAAAAAACATGTTTTTATTTAATCAAGCAATGTGTTGGCTTGTCTCTAGGAAAATAAAAGGTTGCTCCACACCGCACCCGATCTTGTGCAAACAGCCCGCATGCTTTTAAGTCCTTAGGGGTCACATCGATCAAACGTAATGCAGACTGGGCTGGTGCATTTCCTCCATAGATGCTGCAGCATTAAATTTTAATCAGTTTCTCCTGACTTTGCTTATAAAATTTGAGCATATGGTATTCAGTAATTGAAAAGCTGTTTTTCTTTCTTCTTTTTTTTTTTTTTTGCTTTTTGGGTCACACCCGGCAATGCACAGGGGTTACTCCTGGCTCTGAGCTCAGGAATTACCCCTGGCAGTGCTCAGGGGACCATATGGGATGCTGGGAATCAAACCTGGGTTGCTCGCATGCAAGGAAAACGCCCTACCCGCTGTGCTATTGCTCCAGCCCCAGCTATTTTTCTTTTTATAAAGAAATTTGGGTCCTTCTACTGAGACAGGATGCAGCTTTCTACTGTCCTGAGAGAGGGCGTTTATGTGGTTAGCCTGCCTCCCCAACCCCCAATACACAAAATTTCCCATTCTCTATTTACAGTTTTTGGGTCACACCTGCAGGTGCTCACGGCTAACTCCTGGCTATGCACTCAGAAGTCACTCCTGGAGACTTGGGGACCACACTGGGTTCTGCGAACTATCCTTGGCTGACTACAGAGTTTCCTGTGCCTGACCCCCCGTTCTCCTCCGATACACTCTCACATCTGTCCAAAGATCCAATTCCTAAAGCGCTGGCAAGCAAAGGTGTCCTGATGAGCACTCAAACCACTAGAGGAATGATTCCGTATGGACCCAGCATCAGCTCTGAGATACCTAAGCACATTTTCAGCCATTATATCCATCAGTTCTAGCCGGGGTCTGACGAAAAAAATGATATTCTTGACATCACCTGCTGGCAAGTGGCTTCCTTTGAGTGTGAACATTTTCTCCACCTCATGTTCCTAGGAAAGCACACATACAAATGGTGAACAGAATCCCTAAAACTTACCAGCCGACCCAACCTTGGGCATCACTGCAGGCAGCCAACCTGGGTTGGATTGCTGGCCTCCCACACGGTCCCCAAACACCACCAAGAGTCAATCATGAGTGCAGAGCCAGGGGTAAGCCTGAGCACTGCCAGGGGTTGCCCAAACAAAACAGACCAACAACAAAAACTCAGGTGTTGTAACACTCCCACTCCAAAGCACAGTGTACTTTAGTGTTGAGTCGGAGAGTGCAGGGGTTAAGGTACATGCCTGACACATGACTGCCAACTTCGCCCTCTGGCACCACAAGGGTCTCGAGCATTGCCATGAGCATCCCAAGAGAGGGCACTGGAGTGGCCTGGGATATTGCTGCCACCACAGCACCAAGCATCATCGAATTGCTAAGAATCACCACCAGGAGGTGCCCTGGGGCAGTGCTCAGGAGACCAGGGGCCAGGGAGAAAGTAGAGCAGGGAAGGTGCTTGCTTTGCACTCAGCTGACCCGGGGTTCTATCCCCAGCACCCCATACTGTCCACTGAGCACTGCCAGGAGTGATCCTGAGTGCAAAGCCAGGAGTAAGTCCTGAGCACTGCCTGGCACGAGCCTCCAAATAAAATTCAAAACCACTTTAGTACAAAAATTTAGATTTCCCCAAAGCCAGGTGTATAAATTCAGGCTGAAGTAACCAATCCTGTGTCTGAAAAACTTTGAGCCACATGAAGTAACAATCAGAGGACATGCTGCTCCATCAAGAAGAGGGGGGTGCATACCCACCCTTTAAAGGTCCACTGAAGGCTCCTATGCTGCCCGAGCCCCTGAACTGCCTGTGCCCATGTAGCCGAGCCAATGCGGTGCCCGCAGCTCTCCTTGACATGGGACTTTTGTGCTTTCCTGTCTAATCTTGGGATGTGTGTAGGGGCTCTCTCTGCCTTTGGAGAAGCCCACGGTCTCTTGAAATGTTACTCTCTCTCCGCTCGTCCTCTTCCTAAAAGTCACCAAATAAAAGGTTTTTTCCTTCAAATAAATAAACAAAAGGTCCACAGAAGATAAAACATTTGTCACTCATAACAGCGTCAGTGATTCTAAAAGCCAGACAGCTCTGCACACCAGTTACTCCAGAAGTGGAACATCACATTACTCTTGCTAGAGTCCAGAATGACAGTTTCAAAAAAATACTAATAACCAAAACCCTTTTAGCTTTAGAAGTGAGCACTGTGCAAGCAAGCCAAACGGTCCTGTGAGATACTAATCCCAAACTACTGCCTGCGGGAGGGAGAAGCATCCCGTTATTTGAGTGAAAGGAATTTCAATAACGGCCAGCAGCAAACAGTCATTTGCAAACTCCGGACAAACAAAGCTTGCAGTTAGCAACAGCTGACACACTCATATTCCGTGGCCTGAAGAAAAACAGCATCAGGGCACGGGGTGCGACTGGCCACGGACGCACAGTCACTGTCCTCCACAAAGAGTGTGTCTGCAGGGTCCTGGGGTCAGACTGGGGTCATGAACCCCCCCAGGTGAACTGCCAAGGAGACCCTGGAGGAGCAGGCAGCTGGGAAAGTGGCTCCAGGGTCGCAGGCGGCGACACCCGCACGCGGGACAGCGGGGAGGGCCTGGACGCGGGGCTGCGCTCGGCCTGCCAGACGGACTCGAGTCGCCCCATTTCCCTCCAGGGCCGGGCTGCAGGGCGGGAGCGCAACGCCCCCTCGCTCGGGCTGCACTGGGGGCGCCCCCGGCTCCAGAGGCCGCCGCCCGCCCCGGCCCGGCCCTCCCCTCGCTGCCCGGGAATCGCCCAGGAATCGCGCAGGGCGTTCAGGGTCTCCCGCGCGGCCTCAGCGCCGCCCAGCCCCGCCGCCACGTGACGCCCGGGTCACGTGAACATCGTGACGTCAAGCCTCCGCCGGAAGCCGGAAATTGCCGGGGACCCTGTGCCTCTTCCGGGTCTGGGGTTCCGCCTCTTGGTTCCGCCCAGCCCCGTCTATCCCACCCCCGGCCCTAGGGGTGGGCGTGGCTCAGGCCAATGTGGGCGTGGTCCAGATAAATGGGCGTGGCTCTGCCGAGGTAGGCGTGGCCCGGGCGGAGATGGGCGTGGCTCGGGTCCAAGTGGGCGGGGCCGGGGCTCTACCTCATTTCTCAGCTTCTCCAGCTCTGATCTCCGTGAGCAAAGCACTCCTAATACTGATGGATTTCTGCAGGGAAGCTTTCTCTTCATCAGGGTCTCTTATGAACACGGATTCTCTAAAAGACCAGAGTTCAAAATGCCAGAAATCAAGCCAGAGAGAGGCCAGTGCACAACTGCCCTAGAACATAAGCTCATCAGCTCCCAGGACTGTTGCAGGGGGAGGGGCCGAGGCTTTGATGCTTGCAGAAGTTTAGTGAAATTTTACTGACTGTGAGGGAGAAAAAGTTTGACTATGTGTACATGCCAGAACCTGCGTATCGTTGTGTCCATTTGAATTTAAAGAAACAAGTTAATAACTTTGGGAGATGGAGAACAGACAGAGAAAAAAAAGGACTTGTTGCACCCACACCCCACTCCCCCAAAAAAGAATTCTTTTGAACACCTAATCCCAGGTTGAAGTGTGATATCTTGAATAAATTATTACAAAGCTATGAGAACAATTAAAACACACACATGCAAAGCAATTATACAAATGTCATGCAGAGCGGCTTTATGCTGGGAGTATCCATTGGTTCTCACTCATTTCAGTAACTTTCAGCAAGTTCGGAAATTTGGTTTTTGAAACCTTTCTGAGCCAGAACAGGGGCAAAGATTGTTCCGACTAATCCAACAGAGAATGATTTTCATCCAGACTCTGGAGAGGACCAAAGTGAGTTGCTCTTAAACAAAAAGGCAATTCGCAAAGGGCCAGAACAGAAAGATGAACATGGTTTCCGGTAGAGGATGAGAGCTCGGGACATACAGAGTGGGTGGCCTCACACCCTCGGCCAGATTCTCCTCTGGGCTGGCTTGCAGAGCAGGAGGAGGAGGACCTGGCCTGGGGAGAGAGGGTGGCAAGACAGAGAAGGAGCAAAGACACAATAGATACAACCCAACGGGTGCGTGTATGGCTGTGTGTGTGTGTGTGTGAGAGAGAGAGAGAGAGCATTTACACCACAAAAGGACATGTGTGGGGGAGCACAGGGTGGGGACGGACAGCCAGTCAAGACTGGGCAATGCCACAGCCTGGAAAGGACATGAGAGGGGACAGAAGTGTGGCTCCTGGGATGCATATTTGGAGAGAGACAGAGGTGTGTGTGAAGTGGGGGATCTCATTAAAGTCTGGGGTCCAGGACAGCTGTGGATGTTCGTGTCCTACTCACTGGTTCAAATCTGTGTGCCTTGGGGACGGAGGGAATGTGCAGCCCTAGGAAAAGTCGGGAGAGCCAATGGGAACTCCCTCCATCCACCTTGCGGCACTGGGTCATGCATGTTTAGATCACATGCACTGGGCCATAGCACCAGTGATGCGGGCAGGTGACACAGTGAAGGGGGCGTAACTTACAGCAACAAGCCAAGTCTCCCTGGTCCCCGGGTGAGTGGGTGAACGAGGAGCATGTTCCTAGGGTAGGATCCCTCCGAAAACTGACAGGAGGAATCGGAGACTGAGGCCCACGTTAGAAATGGCAGAATGTATGTCTGGTTAGTGAGATCCAAGATATCCGCACACACATTACAGAATTCTCATGGGTTTACGGCAAACTGAAATTCTCACAGAGATGAAAAGAGAAGTGTGTATTTATCTCAGTGTGTGGCTCACACTTACACTCCAGATCATTAAGTAGTAAGAAAAGAATCTGAGACTGACAGAGATCTCTTGAATTCAACCCCAAGGGCTGGACGTACACCAGAAAGGGTGGTGCAGTTAAGCTATTACATGAGTAACACCTCGCTAGGAAATAGGATCTTGTTTAGGTGGAAAAAAGAGGGTTTTAGAGGAAAGGAAACCTCTGATGCAACCCCGTGGGTCAGGAATCTTGACTTTCCTACGGCATGTGTTTGGGGGCTGGGCTGGGGTCTACACTTCACAGACAGGAGAGCTGGTTTGGTCCCCACCACTGCATGGTCTCTGGAGGCGGGAATGACTGTGGGGGGCAGGGAGCAGAGGCGATGAGACAGCAGAGGGAAATGGACAAGTGGTTAAATTGGTCATTTATTTTTTAAAAGTTATGTATTTATTTTTTGCTGGGGGTCACGCCCAGCGACGCACAGGGGTTACTCCTGGCTCTGCTCTAAGGAATTACTCCTGGTGCTGCTCAGGAGACCATATGGGATGCTTGGAATCGAACCCAGGTCGGCCGTGTGCAAGGCAAACACCCTACCCCGCTGTGCTACCGCTCCAGCACTAAGTTGCATGCCAAGACGAGAGTCTTAAAAAACAAAACCTAAATGGAACAAAAAACTGCTTCACCTTGTGACGGACGGTTGCCTCCTCAAGACAGGGCACCAGTCATGATTCTGGGGGGATGTGCACTGTGGGGAGCGCAGGGGAGGATGGGACTCTGGTGTCTGTGTGCCCCCAACTTGGGAGCTGTCTCCTGCAAATAGCACCAGGGATGAACCGACCATTTGGGACCAGCTCTGGGGGGCTGGGAGGATGAGCAGATGGAAGGAGCTGAGATGGGCGGCAACCATGGACGTGCAACAGACCCCGACAACCGCCACTCAACAGTACAGAGGAGGGGGTCGCCCCGCAACCAGAACTCACAGTGGGGTGGGGTGGCGGGTGCTCTGTTTCACAGGGAATTACAGCACAGTAGAATTCATGGGAAACGCATTTCCCTTCCTTGTGTCCTCCATCTTCAGCAGCCTGGCAGTGGGCTGGCCTTGGGGATACTCCTGGCTCCTTGCTGGGGGCTGGGTGGAGGGAGGGAACTCTGCCTCCTGCAAAGCCTGTGCTCCCTGCGGCCCCAGACTTCAGAGCAAAGCTCAGATATGCTTAGGCCCATCTGCCTTTTTCTTTTCTTTTCTTTTCTTTTCTTTTCTTTTCTTTTCTTTTCTTTTCTTTTCGGGCCACACCTAGTGATGTGAGGGGCTTACTCCTGGCGGTGCACTCAAGCATCACTCCTATTACAGAGAGGAAAGACTTACCTAGATTCATACAAACCAACATAGTGCCATGGAGCATTAAAGAACATATTGAAGGTATAAAAGAAGAGAAGAGCAAGCAGTTCACTTTACTCACGGTGAGGTGCAATCCACCCATTTGCTGTGGGTCCTAGTCAAAAGAAGCTTAAATCTGTAGCGATAAAGGATACAATTTGACATCATGTTTAAACCTTGACTTCCATTTTCTAAGAGCACTGTACCAGGAGTCTAGCCAATCTGTCCAATATCTTTTCCATAGAGCTTACCAAAAAGGCACTAGAACAATTCTGCGGGTGTAATTTAAAGTTTCTTATAACAATACAGTTTGATCAGTTCCTTTTCTTCAAACACAACCTCTAACCTTCTGCACATTCCTTAACATTCATTCTGTCCTGTAAAAAACCCTCTTCACTTTCACAGGATCCCTTTCCTTTTTCCCACCTACGATATCTCCATCCATTATCTTTCTGACTTTAGACACACATCTATATTCCTGTCATCCCACAAGTTTTAACTCTTATTTTACTGACATTAGTTCAACAAGATTTCCCAAGTTTGGACACAGCTACCAATAATCTCACTTAACATACAAAACTGTACTCTGCAGTGCTATTTCAAAAGCATTAGATCAGTTCTAGAACTATTCAAAAAGTCTTAAAAATGCTCACAATTAAAGCTCTTACAAGGTATATTCACTGGGCAAAAGATCACTTGACATTGGAAGTTAAGCAGAAGACGTCTTAAAATTTTGATTTCCAGGAAAAAGATTAAAACACTCCTAGATTATCATGCAACATTAAGGATTTCACACTTGTGTACAAAGCTCTCTGGAGATCAGGGCTGGTGACAAGGCTTTGCATGGAATAAAGTTATCAAAATAGTAGCATGTACTTTCAAGCACTGGACATGCTGACTCACAATATAGTTAGTAAAATTTCCCACCTTTCCCATGAAATTCTCCATTTTCAGAAACTATTACAGCAAGCTGACATCTGAGATGAACCCATTTTATAACTCTAGAAACTCATGTTGAAACTAAACCATTAGCAGCCTCCCTGACTTTGCTGGCAACAAAGTCGCAGCACCCGCCTCCTAGGAGACATCCAGGCATTCCCAAGGTCCTTTACCACACCACCAGGGCGCCCCCGGGGGCGTGACCTGTGGCTCCCGGACACGACTGTCAGCCACAGTCCGAGAAGGCTCACGCCTCGCAGACAGTCACCATGCCAGTCAGGACCTGGCCTTACGCGATGGCGATTCCCAGTTTCGGGGCGCCTTACTTACCCCGAGAAGAGCCCGTTGGAAACGCCTGGGGCAGCAGAGCAGATCTCGGTGGGACGTCCAAATGTTAGGGTCGAGACGCTCGCCACCCGTGAAGGAGACTCCAAGAGACTTTCTCATGCAACACGCACAGGGTTTATTGTCCAAGCATGCTGGGGCTCACTACATGTCCCGAAAACAGGACAGAGGCAGAGAGCCCCGAGCCAAAGTACAGTGGGTTTTTATAACCAAGAGTAAACAAAGGAATCTGACAGTACAGCAACCTGCAGCTTTACCAAGAACAGCACGACACTTGACAAGATGAACTTCTTCGGAACATCTGAGCACATGTCCCCATATCCGGACCAGCCACAAGGTCCTAGCAGGGTGTAGGTGGGAGCTACATTATGACTCTTTTGAGCCAGCTTTTGCAGCTCTAGTTTCACAGCTTTTACAGTTCTCTGGTGAACTCTTTCCTACCACTTAACTCTTTCATGACTATTAGCCCGGGCGGCCCTTACATTTCCATCTCTGGCCTTACAATAGCACAGGGATTAAGGCATTCGCCTTGCATGAGGGATATGCTTCATATGCTTCAGCCCCTGCAGCCCCCAAAGGAACGCTGATGAGTAAGGCTCAGTTTGGGCCAGGGAGAGGGCGCCAAGCTTCGGAAGCTTCTGGAGCGTGGGAGCTGACTCCCACCACAGCTGCCAGGTGAGGCTCTGCTAGCACCGCTCACCAGCCCACTGCACTGCTGCTCGCTCAAAATTTCAAGATTGACTTAGATTTGTTTTGTCTCTTTTAAAATGTTATTTTCTTTGTGAATTTTTTCAATCCTAGTGAAACACAAGGAGTTGATCGTGATTGTTGGATTTCAGTCATATCATGTTCCAACACCTGTCCCTTCACCAGTGTACATCGCACACCACCAATGTTCCCAGTCTCCCTACTGCCCCAGGCAGGCAAGGCACCTCTCTCTCCCTCCTCCTTTCTGCAGTGCTCTCTCTCTCCTCCCTCTCTCCCTCTTTTCTGTCTCCCCATCTCTCTCACACACACGCCTTTTGGTTTACAATACAGATACTGAAAGGTTATTATGTATATCTCTTTACCTACTTTCAACACCCAGTTCCCGTCCAAAGTGATTTCCAACCATTTCCAAGCATTATTGCCAGACTGGTCCCTACTCTATCCTAACTACCCTCTGTCCCCGATGCTTGTGGGAGCTTCCAACCATTGACCAGTCCTCCTGGACCCATTTTCCTAACCTTGGATATCAATCTCATATATATGTATACATGTATATTATTATCATTTCTGCTCAGGGGACGCAGCTGTCAGCAAAACACCTGTGAGTGATCTCTCGCTGTGTGTGTGTCTCTCTCTTCCCAGAGTTCTGGAGCCCAGCAAGCACCGGACTGTCATCAGTGATCATCAGAGAAACTGGCTCCCTGCAGCTGCCCCATTTAGGGGCCCCTGAGAGCAAGAAAATGAACCTTCACCCGCACCCCTCAGCTCAGAATGCCCACGCCTGGCAGGGGGCAGGGACGTCCCAGACACACAGGCATCCATCTCGGCACAGCGGAACTCATCATGGAGGGAGGCACCCCCCCCCCCCCAGCACATCAGTCACACTCATGGGTGGCACTGGGATAGGCTGAGCTGGTGGAACGACAATGGTGACGGTTATTGAGGCAGCAATGGCAATGCCAAAGATTGTGGCGGTGGTGATGGTGGCAGGAATAGCTGTCGCATGGTGCTGTGGTGATGATGCTTTGGTGGTGAAAATGGCAGCTTTGTTGGGGATGTAGTTGCGGTGATGATGGTGACATGGTGATGCGGACAGAGCTGGCGGGACACTCTGCCAATCAGATCATGCTGGTGATCAGGTGATCATGGTCTGAGACTGGTCATGGTCATTTTGGTGGTGGTGGTAATCATGATGTCGGGCATGAAATGAAGTCATGCACAAGTTTGATGAATCTTGGTGACGATATGGTGAATTTGGCGATGAGATGGCAAGTTTAGTGACTTTTGGCGTGGCTATTATGGGGGCATTTCCGTTTTGGTTGACTGTGGCAGAAATTTGGTGAATTTGGCAATGCTATGGCAAATTTGGTGACTTTGGCACTAGTGCTTTTGGGGTAGTTTGGTTTTGGTTGGCTGTGGCACAAATCCGGTGACTTTGGTGATGCTATGGCAAATTTGGTGACGTTTGCCTCTGCTGTTTTTTGTATTTGTTTTGGTTGGCTGTGGCACAATTCTGGTTAATTTGGTGAACTGGTACATTCAGTGAAGTTTGGCATTGCTATTTTTTGCTATTTCTGTTTTGATTTGCTGTGGCACAAATCTGGCAAGTTTGATGATATTATGGAAAATTCGGTGATGTTTGGCACCACTATTTTGCTATTTGTGTTTTGTTTGAATGTGGCACAAATCTGGTGAATTTGGCACACTGTGGTAAAATTTGGTGAGGTTTGGCACTGGTGTTTTATATTTCCGATTTTGGTTGGCTTTCACAGATCTGGTGAATTTGGTACACTGTGTCACAAACACGGTGAATCTGGTTTTGGTATGGTGAATTTGGTAACGTTTGCCACTGCTGTTTTGGGGGAGGTGTTTCCGTTTTGGTTTGCTATGGCACGAATTTGGTGGGCTTGGTAACATTGGGACAAATTTGGTGAAATTTGATGGCTGTATGGTAAACATGGCCATGATACTGGCAACATCAGCAATGTAATGCAAGGATTATGATGTCTTTTTATCGAAAAAAGATTTTCAATAAAATTCTTCAGTAAAATGTTTTTATTGAAAGAAAGTTAGAGAAATGTGAGGGGGTGAGAAAGAGATCACGGGGGGCTGGATGAAACAAGGCAGAAAGGGTCACCTGGGGGCAAAGGCAGGGGTGGCTGGCCAGATCTTGACTCCCCAGCCTTTGACTAAGCTGCAGTTCTCCCAAGCTGCCACAGGAGGGCGCGCTTCTCGCTGGCGGGGGTGATCTGGCCAGACCTTGATTATACAGCTCTTGTCTGAGCTGCAGTTCTGCCGAACTGCCACGGGAGGGCGCCCTTCTCGCTGGCGGGGGTGGCCCTGGCCTGACCTTAATGTTCCAGCTCCTGTCTGTGTTGCAGTTCTCCAAAGCTGCCACGGGAGGGCGCGCTTCTCTCTGGTAGGGTGGCCCTGGCCTGATCTTGATTCTCTAGCCTGTGTCTGAGCTGCTGTTCTCCCAAGATGCCACTGGAGGGCGCCCTTCTCGCTGGCGGGGGTGATCTGGCCAGACCTTGATTATCCAGCTCTTGTCTGAGGTGCAGTTCTGCCGAACTGCCACGGGAGGGCGCCCTTCTCGCTGGCGGGGGTGGCCCTGGCCTGCTTTTAATTATCCAGCTCCTGTCTGAGTTGCAGTTCTCCAAATCTGCCACGGGAGGGCGCGCTTCTCGCTGGCGGGGGTGATCTGTCCAGACCTTGATTATACAGCTCTTGTCTGAGCTGCAGTTCTGCCGAACTGCCACGGGAGGGCGCCCTTCTCGCTGGCGGGGGTGGCCCTGGCCTGATCTTAATGTTCCAGCTCCTGTCTGTGTTGCAGTTCTCCAAAGCTGCCACGGGAGGGCGCGCTTCTCTCTGGTAGGGTGGCCCTGGCCTGATCTTGATTCTCTAGCCTGTGTCTGAGCTGCTGTTCTCCCAAGATGCCACAGGAGGGCGCCCTCCTCGCTGGCCGGCTGGCCCTGGCCTGATCTTGATGATCCAGCTCTTGTCTGAGCAGAGTCTCCTGCCCCCGCGCCTGGCTCTCCTCACCGGGGGCCCCTTGGAGGGGGGAGGGTTGAGTTTCTCTCCCCCCGCCCCGCCCCGCCCCGAGCAGAGCCATAGCAGCTGAGGACCTCTGGAGCCAGCCACGGCCATGCTGGGCCCACTCTCCACACGTCCTGACGGGCCTCATGCATGAAAGAACTGGCAGAGGAACCCAGGCATGCGGGTCCCGGGGCTGAGGTCTCCAAGCCTACTCAGATCGGGACTGGGCCTTCTCCACCCAGACTCCTTCCCCATCTTCCAGTAGGTAAACGTCACACACACCAGCTGCCGCCAGCGCCAGGTTGGTCCCATCAACGGCCAAAATCCAGAGACTATAAAACCCAGCTCCCGGAATAATGACATCTTATTATCGCGTTCTTACTTTGGAGAACCCGGCAGGCTAACCGAAAGTATCCTGCCCACATGGCAGAGTCTGGCAAACTTCCCGTGTCCTACTCAATATGCCAAATACCAGTAACCATGACGGGGCTCATTCTCCTAATCCTAAAAGAGCATTGAAATGGCTCTTTTAAAATCTCAGGGCTAGGAAGAAGGAGACGTTACTGGTGCCTGCTCAAGGAAATCGACGGACAACAGGATGATCCTGATCCTGATCCTGATGTATATTATGGGCTGGAGCAATAGCACAGCGGGTAGGGCGTTTGCCTTGCACACTCCGCCCCTCTCGGAGAGCCCGGCAAGCTACCGAGAGTATCTCACCCGCATGGCAAAGCCTGGCAAGCTACCCATGACGTATTCAATATGCCAAACACAGTAACAAGTCTCACGATGGAGGCGTTACTGGGCCCGCTCAAGCAAATCGATGAACAGCGGGAGGACCGTGACCGTATATACTATATTCCACAAAATGGGTGCTTACTTATATTTGTGAAGGGACTCGGGAACCATATCCAGCAGTGCTGAGGCTCCTCCGAGCTCTGCTCAGGCATCACTCCTGGAGGGGATGCTGGGGACCATAGGAAGTGCCAGGGAAAAGAATCTGGGTTTGCTGCTTGCCAGGGCTCTCTCTCCAATCTAGAGTTTACTGACTTACAACAGAATATACACAGTACGATGTAATATTTGGATATCCTGCCAAGTAACCATGATTCATGTATAGACCGTTTGAATTCCCTACCATAGATTCTAAAGTCAAGGGCTGCTATTGGGGATTATGTAGGCTAAAAGTGACGGTCTTGTTCAAGCTCTTTCTCCAGAAAAATCAACCTGAGGACACGTGCGTCAAACGTACAGGAGTTGGTGCTTATAAACATCTTTGGATCTGTTCATTTTGGGTTAAAAATATAGCAACTTCCAGTTTCTTTCCCAGATTTTATGGATTGATGCTGCTTGCACTGCATGGTGTCCCTTTAATTTCTTCTTGTGAAATAGCTATGGAGAATCACTGAAGGTATTCATTTTAGGCTACGTTGGTTAGGAAGCTTTGCAATAATACAATAAAGATTTTGTTTTGGGTTTTTCTTTTGCTTTTTGGGTCACACCTGTCGATGCACAGGGGTTACTCCTGTCTCTGCACTCAAGAGTTATTCCTGGCGGTGCTCAGGGGACCATGTGGGATGCTGGGAATTGAACCCGGGTCGGCCGCGTGCAAGGCAAATGTCCTACCCGCTGTGCTATCTCTCCAGCACCCTGTGTAGGGTTTTTTTTACCTTTAAACCTCACCAGTGGTTTATTTTTTTTCATTTTTTATAATTTTATTTATTGAATCACCATGATAGCAGTTACAAAGCTTTTGGGTTTAAGTCTTGGTCATACAATGAAACATGCGTACCTTCACCAGTACCCATTCTCCACCACCAAAACCCCTAGTATACCCCCATCCCACACCCTCCCCCTACCTGTGGAGAGATGATTTCCACATTACTCTCTCTCTACTTTGATTACATTCAATATTTTGACACCGGATCCACTATTATTATTTGGGATTTTACCCCAAAACTCAGATCTCCTGAAAAGGCAACAGTAGACAATTTGTTTTCTATTCCTGGTTGTAAATAACATATGATGTCGCGTGGTTGTAGTAGTGGCTGCGCGATTTTGAAATTCCAAAATTTTAACAATTAAATCTGGAGGGATTTCTTGCCAAAACCTGCTGGGTTCCAAGATTTGTTCCTGAGTCTGTGGGATCATGGCCGGTAAGCAGATTGATCGGGAGCCAGAAAGGCCACTAATGTGGGCGGTGACTAGGGGTCTTGCTGGGATGGGGAGGGAAGGGCTGGTCCCACCCCCATCCCGTGAGGCCCCACATGTCTCATCACTGAGGGCTCAAACCTTACTGTCCAATGACTTCTGGAGGATGGTGGCCACCGAGCCACCAAGGGGGAGCAGGTGGAGGGACAGCACCCTTTCCTCCCTGGAATGGCCCAGCGACAGTAACCTACTGCAGGGTCTGGATGCATTTCTGCCAAAAGCCACTGGATTCCGAGATTTGTGTCTGAGTCTCTGGGATCATGGCCGTTAAAGAGCTTGATCAGAAGCCAGAGAGGCCGTTTGTGGGTGACGACTTGGGGTCTTGTTGGGGAGGAAAGGGCCAGCTCCACCCCCATCCCGTGAGGCCTTACGTGTCTCGTAACTGTGGGCCCAAACCTGACTGTCCAGTGGCCTCTGGAGGATGGCGGCCAGCGGGCTTCCAGGGAGAACAGGCCAAGGCACAAAATCTATTCCCACCTGGGGTGGCCCAGCGCCTCTAACTTACTGCAGGGACTGGACACATCTCTGCCAAAAACCGTTGGGTTTCGAGATTTGTTTCTGATTCTCTGGGATCATGGCCGTTAAGCAGTTCAATCAGGAACCAGAGAGGCCATGTCTCCAATTATATAGCTGAACTGGAGGTGGTTCGTGGGTGTATCTCCCACATACCTAACTTTTGCCTGTTTACTTTCTTGGTCAACTCTGCCCCAAGTTTTTGGGGCCTGGCTCCTACTCACTGCACTATCCTTACTGCACTATCCCTACTCACTGCACTATCCCTACTCACTACTCACTGCACTATCTCTTTAGCCCAAGATAAACACTTTTAAGAAAATGGTTTACAGGTCCAGAGCAATAGTGCAGCTGGTAGGGCATTTGCTTTGGCCAATCTGGCTTCAATCCCTGACATTCCATATAGTCTGCCCGAGCACTGTCAGGAGTGATTCCTGAGTGCAGAGCCATGAATAAGCCCTAAGACATCACCAGGTGTGGCACAAACATAAAGAAACAAAAAGAAATTGGTGTATCAGAATTCCATTGTAGAAACTATTTGACTCATTTGACTCCATATTTCTTGATTGCTAGCCAAAAATCTTTTATAAATGAACTTGAGCATAATCAGTTATCACTGGCAAAAAGGAAATAATGTTATTAATGTAGATATAGAACACCTGTTTGCTCAAATTTTAATACTGCTTTACATAGCTTGTGAAACAATTTCAATCATGTTTACTACTAAAAATTTCAATAGTTTACAGATCTTTGACTGGTGAGACACCTGATAATCTCCAGAGGAAAATACATCAAAAGCATATATACAATTATAGAAGTTCTTATTATACATGTCGCCTGGATGGTACATTATTTATCACTTTTTACAGAACTAGAAAACATTCAAATGAAGATAAATAGATTCAAACTGGATGATAAACTTCTGATGGTTGAGGTCCTTCATTTAATTTTTTTGTGATAAGAAAATCCAAAAGTATTAATGTTGAATTTCTCATCATACATTCATCTAAAAGCACGGTGAAAAAAAGAAAACTGTAAAGACAGTAAATTGGTTATTTTAGGTGTTTCACAAGTAGCTTGTTATCTCATGCATCAACAGCTGGAGATTTCTGCACAGTGCAGAGAATGGTGTGGCCGGGCCGAAACTGTTGTTGTCATCATTGTTGAGGTCGTCCCAGTTCCCGTCGAGAGCCACCTCGGATATCATCTCCACTTTCATCTTGAGGTCCTGATTCTTTCTTTGGAGGTCCACAATCACGGAATTCAGGAAATCAATCTGTGTTAAAGGAGAGCGTGAGACAGTGAGCCATCTGCGGGAGCCATCGGAGCCCGCCACAGAGGAGGCTGGGCCCTGGTTCCAGTCCCCGCCCCAGGGTTTGAGGCAGCCAGAGCTCCCCTCTCCCTTCCTGAGCGCAAGCTCCTGGGTACCCCAGGGAAGACCCCAGGAGGAGATGCTGGGCCCCCTCGGTTCCTCTCAGAGCAGGGAGTCAAGAGGGCCTTCCCTCTCCTACAAAGACAGACTCACTTCTTTAAAATCCAGGGGGGGGGGAAATCCCACTTTACAAAAGTAAGCATGACTGTAGGCACAAACATTCATGTTTCATTTAAAAAATGGCGGGTTTGTGTCTTAGTGATAGCACAGCAGGAAAGGTGCTTGCCTCGCACTCAGCCAACCCAGGTTTGATCCCTGGCATCCCACAGGGGCCACCGGAGAGCAGCCAGGAGTGATTCCTGAGTGCAGAGCCAGGAGGAAGCCCGGAGTATCGCCAGGTGTGGCCCCCAAAAAAGTAAAAAGAAAACCAGAAAAACAGACCGATTCTTTTTCTCCCTCAGGACAAGTTCTAACGACGAGTCTCTGAGAGGGCCCAGGCCCTCCCACACTGGAGCCAAGAAACGATTCCCACTTCCCTCCGAGACACGGTCCTGTTGGGAGCTACCGTTCAGGAAGAGGAAAAGGCCAGAGCAGGGATTCAAATCTAGAGGGGAAAGCCAGACACTCTTACACGTGGACACACCCGGACACACACACACACACACGCTCCCCAGTGCTCGCGTGAGCACACACACATGTTCACACATGCACACACACTCACAAGTGAGGAAGACAACAAAGCATTTGCTGCTTAGGAGGAAAGTGTTGGCGGCAGCAGGAGGCACAAGCGGAAGCGGAGGCAAAGGAGAGAGAAAACAAGGCCAGCGGGTGCTTAAAGGAGAGAGAAAACAAGGCCAGCGGGTGCTTAAAGGAGAGAGAAAACAAGGCCAGTGGGTGCTTAAAGGAGAGAGAAATCAAGGCTCGCTGGGCTCCTCATGCCCAGGACAGTGAGACACCCCGGGCAGCTCCGGGCTCGCCGCCCCCACTGGGCAGAGCTAAGTCCCAGGAGCCGCTGGGTGTCTGGGACAGAAGCTGAGATGGCCCCTCCATTCAGCACAGGAGAAATGAAGTCAAGTAGCCAAATATAAAGGAAGTTTTAGGTGGAGCAATTCTGTTTCTAGGGGTTTATCCTGGATTAATTTCAAATTTGATGAAATTACAGCAATCCATAGAATAGAATAGTAAGCAGCTATTAAGAGAGCTAAGCTCAGACCATTTCATGTAAAATGAAAATATTTAAGTCAAAAAGAAAACATTTAGGCTTGGCTTACATATGCTTATAAACATATACATCTGCTTATATGGAAAAATAAAAAATGATGAAATAACTGTTTACTTGTCTGGGGGGTACTGGAGAAGGACAGTTCAGAGTGAGATTATATAATATACATAGACTTAACACACTGGCTAATGGTTTATTTTTTTTTTGAGCAGAAATAATTTTATTGGGAATGTCCAAATAGCTTTTCTTCTGAAACTGTGAAACCAAAAATCTTCCCTCCAGAAATACACAGATGCATGGAATGTGCACGAAATGCCCAAGGTTTCAGAAGCAGATGCTGGAAGGACACACCTCATCCTTAAGTCCAGTATCCCAGACCAAAAGGGCGAGGATTCAAGAATGAAGTGAATCGGGTGTTTGGAGGATCCACTTGGGTTGTGAGATGCATGCTGAAAGTAGACTATAGACCGAACACGGTGGTGAACTCAATTCCTCTTTTGAAAACCACAACATCCAAAAGGAGAGAGAGAACAAAAGGGAATGTCCTACCACAGAGATGGGATGGGGGGGGATGAGGTGAGGGGGGTTGGGGGCTGGGAGGGTTACTGGGATCATTAGTGACGGAGAATGGGCACTGGTGGAGGGATGGGTACTTGATCATTGTATAACTGAAATCCAAGCACAAAAACTTGTAAGTCCACAATCGTACCTCATGGTGTTTCACTAATAAAACTTTAAAAAGAAAAAGAATGAGGTGAATCTATTTAATACTCATTGCAACGAAAACTCCTATGAGCAAACAAACAAAAAAAAAGCCCCCATTTTATTCCTAAATGCATAAACTTAAACATAAATGCATTTTATTTATTTATTTATTTATTTATTTATTGCTTTTTGGGTCAGACCTGGTGATGCACAGGGATTATTCCTGGCTCTGCACTCAGGAATTACTCCTGGTGGTGCTCAGGGAACCATATGGGATGCTGGGAATCGAACTCGGGTCGGCTGTGTGCAAGGCAAAAGCCCTACCCGCTGTGCTATCACTCCAGCCCCCATAAATGCATTTTAAAGAGGAAAAGAAGATGCTGAGATACTGGTCAATATTTAATGTTCAAATAAAAAAACAATCTGTCTGATTTGCGTTTTATTTTGCGAGGGATTGGGGGGTGGCCGTGCTTAGAGGCCCGGGGACCAAGTCTGGAGAGTCTCTGTCAAGACCAGGCCCGATGTCTCGATGCCACCCAGCCAACCTGCCAAACGGGCTCTTCCATCACCCCTTTACACCCGCTCTAACGGTGAGAAAGGACAGGCCTGAGATCAGCAACCTCTGACCCGAAACTGGATCCTCAGACACTCGGACACACTGCTTTCGCCTTCATGCTGACGTTGACTGGCTCTGACCCTCGTCTTCACTCTGTTCTGAGACTTTCACACACCTCAGGAGGGTTCAGAAGTGGCAAAGTGTGGGTTGGCGATGGAGCCCAACATATCAGGTGCCTCCGTGTGTATGCGTGTTGTGGGGGGGGGGCGCTGGGTTCCATCCTGGCCCTACACCCCAGAGACATCAAAAGATGGTGAAGTTCATACCAATAACCGTGCCGAGAAACAGAACTCAAGCCCTTTAGTATAAAACAGACTCAGGAGCACAAAGTCATTCTTCCGGTCAAAATTCTTACTTTGGGTGGTGAGGGCAAAGTAGATTCACAATTCAACTCTTTTAACTATGAAAAGCAAAAGTGCAGTCGAGAGATGGGCTCAAGTGGTAGACTCATGTGGGGAATGGCTCCAGTGGCCCCAGAACCCCAAAGAGTAAACTTGAACCCCATGTCGGTGGAACAGTTTCCTTCTTTCCTCTTTTTTTTTTCCTGGGCCTCACCAGGCGGTGCTAAGAACTTGTTCCTGACTGCACTCAGGGGTCACTCCTGGAGGCCCTCAGGACCCTATGCCAGGCCAGGGATGAAAGCCCCATCAGCCTCAGGCAAGGCGAGTGCCCTACCAGCTGCTCTCCTAGCTCTCGGACCCCCATGTTTGCATTGTCATCCACAGACAAACGCTTTGCGCAGGCAGGATGAACTTCTGGACCTCCGAGTCCAAGCTGCGCCTGGGAGCACGCAATCAGGCAGTTACGTGTTCTGGCTGCGAGGCCGATGCTGGTGGTGCCAGCTGGACTCACACGGAGACACGGTGGGAGGCGATGGGGAGGGGAGGAGTTACACCATCACAAAGCAGTAACAGGACACACTGGAAAAGGTCCCTTTTCCTTCCGAAACCACTCAGGAGACAGAGAACCGCAAAGCACACGCTGACTCCGGCATGGGCCTTCGCTCACACCCAGAAGTGTCACACTGCTGAAACGAGGCCTCTGGCAGAGCTCACCACGGGCACCGCGGCTGGCCTGGGACGCGACTCCGGTTCCAGGCACAAGATGTTCTCAGACACAGCAAACACACAAGCCCACGGAATCCGGGACTCAGGCAGCTGAGTTTTCTCCTGGTGCCACGGCAGCGGCGGTGGGGACACAGACAGGAGACTTATTACCAAGAGTGATGGCATTTTTGCCAAATCAGAGCCTAAACCGAGGACATGGAAAAACAGGATAAAATATCAGAGGGACTGCATTAGTTCATACTTCACCCTGAACAGAGACAAAGCTTGTTTGCTATAAAAGCCACAACTTCAGAAATACTCGTGTAGGTCATTGAGAGAAAAGAAATGAGGGCTGAGCAGTGCCTGCCCAAACAGCCCCCCCACAGCCACGCACTCCCACGGTCCGAAATTGCTGCCACGGCCCCCATGGGCAAGACTCCATCTTCTCGGGATGGACCCTGTGGAGAAATTAAATGGATGCAAACTCAGGTATACAGGATTCGTGACTGAAATCTCCAGGCTTTTTCAGAGTTGGGATGGGCTACCTCCCCCCTCCCCCATGTCCTTGTACTTCCAGAAGCCCCAGCAGCTTTTGGACATCCACACTCCAAAGCTGCCACCCAGACAAAACATCAACTCCAGTAAGTAGTACCTTCCCGATAAAATACTGAACTTCCCAATAAAAAGACTTAACTTTCTGACATCTCAAACTCTAAAACACTGATAAACCAGTAGTAGCACACCAGATTGGAGAAGGAACCAATCTCGGTTAACAAAACAAACACAGGAGGCTGAACCTATCACAACATCTTACAAGGACTCAATGTCTCCATAAGAAACAACAATTTATTGATTGGCCCGTGGTTGGAGGCCTGCCCCAAGCGCTGGGGAGAAGGCAGTTGGGAGAGAGAAGGGATCATAAGGACAGTGACAGTAAGAAACGATCACTGGGTAAGATCTGAGTGCTGAAAATCCCGTAAGGAACAGAACACGATGACCTCTCTGTGCCCGAATTGCAAACCATCACGCCCCAAAGGAGAGAGAAAGAAGAAAGGTGCCTGCCTCTAAGGCAGGGTGGAGGGGTGGCGGGAGGGAACTGGGTGGGAAACATACGCTGGTGGAGGGATAGGGGGCGGGAACATGGCGTGACTGAAACCGGATCTTGAACAGCTTTGCAATGGTGCATCTCATGGTGATCCAATGAAAGGAACTTCAAGGAAATAAGTGAGGGCTGGGAGGGTCGGCCCCCTGGGGTTTGCATGGGGCGGGGGAGGCAGGTTCCACCCCGGCACCGCAGTAGTTCCCCCCATCACCGCCAGGGGTCCGTAGTGAGCGGAGCCAGGAGCAGTACCTGCGCTCCAGGTGTGCCCCGGTCCGCAATACAAAGAGAGAGAGATGAGAAGAGTGGGGTGGGCAAGGGGAGAGGAGACAAAAACCGAAGAAAAACAAAACAAGAAAACAAAACAACAAAAAAACACCAAACTGCGGGAGAAAGGAAAACAGTCTGAAAGAGCCCGAGAGAGGGGGGCGCACCCTCTGCGCCCTCGGAGACCCGGGCAGGGCTCTGCACGGAAGCGCGCCTGCACGCGGACGGGGAGTGAGCTGGCCAAAGGGAAACAATGTTGCAGCGGGCCGGGCACCAGGCGGCGCTCGCGACACTCAGCTCGCGGCCCGCCGAGCTCGCGGGTTCCCTCCGGGCTGAGCTCTGTCCCCGCGTGGCACAGGTCAGCCCTGCGCATCCTCGCGCTGCCCCGCCTGCACTTGCACAAAGGGCCACGCTGAGCCCCCGCGAGGCCCCGCGAGCGGGCACCAAGAGGGACCGCTGGTTTCCCGACAAGAACCCAGAAAAATCCTTTCTGGTCTTCCCGGAGCAGGGACTGCGGGTGGGGAGCGAAGGGGGTGGCAGGGGTGGGGAGGGCGGTGTTGCGGGGATCTGGGCTTTCTGCAATTTCTCCAGGAGGGTCCAAAGCCCCCACTCCCCACCCCGGCAGCCACTGGGTCAAAGTTCCCTCTCGCAGAGCAGTGGGGGGTGGCTCCCTCTCGGGGCGCCAAGGTTTGGAACTCGGAGCTCCACCTGGGAGCTGGAGGGCGAGGCGAAGTGTCCTGAAATCAGGAAAAGTCGGGGCGGGGTCAAGCAGCCTCCGGGGCCCTCCTGTGCCCCTGCCCGGCCCGGAGAAGTCCCCGGACACCCTCCACCTCGGCATGAGGCGTGACTCACGGGCGCCGCCGGCCACCCCCCACCCCTCCTTGGGGCTGAAGCTGGGGGGCTCGCCCGCCCACGCCCGCTCGCCCCAGGCACGCGGGGGTCACTCGCCGGCCCGGGAGGGCGCGTGGGAATGAGCAGATGGAGCGGGATCCCCCGCGCCCCCCCTGCCCCAAGGCGCGGGGAGGGGGGCTGCGCCCCGGCCCTTAACGCGGCAGCCCCGTTGGGCTATTCTTCGGGCCCATCCTGGGGCGCTGGTTCCCAAGGAGGCCTGGACTGGCTAATGTTTTAAATGCTGAATGTCTTAGTCAAAAGTGAAGCGTCATTAAAACACAAGGGCCACCCTCTCACTGCCCACTTGGGGTCCTGGCTGTCACGCCCCTGATCTGCCTCCAGGCACCATCTCAGGCCATCAACAGCCTTGATCCTGAGACGCCCAAAGGAACCTCAAAATAGATTAGCTCCCTACAGAGATGTCTCTGGACCCTAACCATTTACAATTTTAGAATTCTAGAAGACCTCTCATGATATTCATAATAGGCAATAGAAAATAAATGATCTAGCATCTGCCTCTGGCAGGCAGGCTTGAATGGTGGTGGGGAAATTTGAAATAAGTGTGGTGAGACGGTGTAATAGTGGTGGGATTGGTGTTGAAATATTGAATGTAATCAAATAATGTGAACAACCTTTTGAAACAACAAAAACAACAACAAAACCCAACAAGGGCCAGAAAAATAGTATAGGTATTTGCTTTGTACCCCACTGACGTGGGTTGGATCCCCGGCACCCCACATGGTTCCCCAAGCCTTACCAGGAGTGATTCCTGAGTGTAGAGCCTGGGGTAAGCCCTGAGCACCACGGGGTGTGGTCCCCAAACTAACAACAAAAATAAAACATAACATGGAAGCAACACAGCAAAGAAATATTACCTGATTCTCCTGGGCCCTTTCGTCCTCATCTGCTTGAGAATCAGAATTACCTTTCAGTTGAAAACAAAAAGAGTGAGTGTAGGTCTTTGAAAATGTGCCTTTTTGGGGCAGCAACAGTTCAGGAGGTAGGGGGTTAGATCTCTGGTCCCCTGAATGTCCCCTGAGCAGGGTGATCCCTGAGCAGAGCCAGCAGTAAATTCTGAGCACCGCAAGGTGTGACCCCAAAACCAAACTAACCCCCATCCCCAAAGTGCCTTTTCGCCTTGTTTTGGGCTCTTATTTTGGCGCCAGTGTTGCGGACCCAGGGACGCTACCGCGAGCCCATGCTCCAGGCAGGTGCCCAAGTTCACCCTCCTGTGCAGCCAGCTGGGGGAGGGGCGGCGGGGCAGGGGGGCTGGTGCCCCCGGAGGTGTGGGGGAGGGCGGAGAGCAGGCACCCCTCAGCGGTAGCATTTTACCTGCCCAGCTCTCGAGCTGCCTTTTGTTCTCTTTGAGTTGAAGCTCCAAGATTTTGGCCTTGAGCTCCAGCTTCACCTTGTCAGATTCCAGGGACTGAAAAACTGAACACAAGGACTTGGCGGAGGCATTTTCTCCCCTGAGCAAGGAGACCTGCAACACAGGGGTGTGGCTTAGGCCCACGAGGCCGTGGCTGTGACCCCCATGTGGGCGTGGCCTGGGCCGACATGGGAGTGGCTCAAGCCGGAGTGGGCATGGCTCAGGCCAATGTGGGCGTGGTTCAGAGTGAGATGGGCGTGGCTCGGCCCCCATGTAGGCGTGGCCCGGGCGGAGATGGGCGTGGCTCGGGTCCACGTGGGCGGGGCCGGGACTCACCCCCATTTCTCAGCTTCTCCAGCTCTGCGTCCCTCTCCCTGAGCAAAGCACTGATAATACTGATGGATTTCTACAGGGAAGCTTTCTCTTCATCGGAGTCTCTTATGAACTCGGATTCTCTAAAAGACCAAAGTGTTCAAAATGCCAGAAATCAACCCAGAGAGAGGCCAGTGCGCAACTGCCCTAGAATGGACGCTCAATGGCTCCTAGGACTATTGTGGGGGGAGGGGCCCAGGCTTTTACGTGTGCAAAATTTTAGTGAAATTTTACTGACTGTGAGGGAGAAAAAGTTTGCCTATGTGTACATGCCAGAACCTGCATATCATTGTGTCCATGTGAATTTAAAGAAACAAGTTAATAACTTTGGGAGATGGAGAACACAAAGAAAAAAGAAAAGAAGGACTGGTTGCACCCCCAACCCCCCAAAAGAATTCTTTTAAACAGCTAATCCCAGGTTGAAGTGCGATATCTTGAATAAATTATTACCAAGCTATGACAACAATTAAAACACACACACATGCAAAGCAATTATATGAATGTCATGCAGAGCGGCTTTATGCTGGGAGTATCCATTGGTTCTCACTCATTTCAGCAACTTTCAGCAAGTTTGGAGAATGTGTTTTTGAAACCTTTCTGAGCCAGAACGGGGCAAAGATTGTTACGACTAACCCAACAGAGAATGATTTTCATCCTGACTCTGGAGAGGACCAAAGTGAGTTGCTCTTAAACAAAAAGGCAATTCGCAAAAGGCCAGAACAGAACGGTGAACATGGGTTTCCAGTAGAGGATGAGAGCTCGGGGCACACGTAGCATGTGGCCTCACACCCTCGGCCAGATTCTCCTCCGGGCTGGCTGGCAGAGGAGATGGAGGACCTGGCCTGGGGAGAGAGGGCGGCAAGACAGGGAAGGAGCGAAGACACAACAGATACAACCCAACGGGTGCGTGTGTGGCTGTGTGTGTGTGTGTGTGAGCATTTACACCACAAAAGGACGTGTGTGGGGGAGCACAGGGCGAGGACGGACAGCCAGTCAAGACTGGGCAATGCCACAGCCTGGAAAGGACATGAGAGGGGACAGAAGTGTGGCTCCTGGGACGCATATTTGGAGAGAGACAGAGGTGCGTGTGAAGTGGGGGATCTCATTAAAGTCTGGGGTCCAGGACAGCTGTGGATGTTCGTGTCAGACTCGCTGGTTCAAATCAGTTCAATATTTGTTTTAAAATTTTTTAATAGTTTTAAAATTTTTTACTCCCACAAAAAAAAATAAAGTCAACATTTGTTCCTTTGATTCACTGAACTTTTTTTTCTTTGGGGTGGATGTGTGTACACCTGGCCATGTTCAGGGTTTACCCTGGCTCTGGGCTCAGGGTACCACATGGGGTGCCAGGGATTGAACCCAGCTCAGCTGTGTACAAGACAAGATAGTACCAGTTCTACGACTTCCGCGGCCCCTGAAGGAGTGACTTTCCATGGATGGCTGCATAAACATTCCTGGGACATATGGGGGCAAGGGGAACAGAGGTGATGAGACAGCAGAGGGAAATGGACAAGTGGTTAAATGGGTCATTTATTTTTTAAAATTTATTTATGTATTTATTTTAACCGGGGGTCACGCCCAGCGATGCACAGGGGTTACTCCTGGCTCTGCACTCAGGAATTACTCCTGGTGTTGCTCAGGAGACCATATGGGATGCTGGGAATCAAACCCGGGTCGGCCGCGTGCAAGTCAAACACCCTACCCCGCTGTGCTACCGCTCCAGCACTAAGTTGCATGCCAAGACGAGTGTCTTAAAAAACAAAACCTAAATGGAACAAAAAAATGCTTCACCTTCTGACAGACGGTTGCCTCCTCAAGCCAGGGCACCAGTCATGATTCTGGGGGGATGTGCGCTGTGGGGAGCGCAGGGGAGGATGGGACTCTGGTGTCTGTGTGCCCCCAACGTGGGAGCTGTCTCCTGCAAATAGCACCAGGGATGAACCGACAATTTGGGACCAGATCTGGGGGGCTGGGAGGATGAGCAGATGGAAGGAGCTGAGATGGGCGGCAACCATGGACGTGCAACAGATCCCGACAACCGCCACTCAACAGTACAGAGGAGGGGGTCTCCCCGCAACCAGAACTCACAGTGGGATGGGGTGGCGGGTGCGCTGTGTCACAGGGAATTACAGCACAGTAGAATTCATGGGAAACGCATTTCCCTTCCTTGTGTCCTCCATCTTCAGCAGCCTGGCAGTGGGCTGGCCTTGGGGATACTCCTGGCTCCTTGCTGGGGGCTGGGTGGAGGGAGGGAACTCTGCCTCCTGCAAAGCCTGTGCTCCCTGCGGCCCCAGACTTCAGAGCAAAGCTCAGATATGCTTAGGCCCATCTGCCTCTTTCTTTTCTTTTGTTTTGGGGCCACACCTGGTGATGTGAGGGGCTTACTCCTGGCATTGTGCTCAAGGATCACTCCTGGCTGGGGGAGGATCCACCTGGGATGCCGGGGATGGACCCTGGGTTGGCCTCAAACAAGGCAAGTTCCCTGCCCGCTGTGCTATCCTGCAGCTCCCCTATTTGTCCTTTTCATTCTGACTTTCGTTTGCATTTCTGCAGCAAGTTCAAATTCTGGGCTTCTCTGCTCCACCTCAGTTCAAGATGTTTTCCATCCTGTGGAACTATGTCTTTTTCTCCTGGTACTCTGGTTGAAGTTTTTGTTCTCCTGAGTCATAACAGTAACTGCAGAAAACGAATCTGTAACAAGATAGTTCTTTTTGTTTGGTGGCACATTTGGCGGTGTTCGGGGCTTACTCCTGGCTCTGTGCTCAGAGAGCACTCCTGGCGGTGCTCGGGGGACCATACGGAGTGCGGGAATCACACCCGAGTCAGACAAAAAGCAAGGCAAGAGCCTTCCCGCTGTGATATCACTCCAGCCCCATAGAGTGATGAAAGTGAAAAACAACAACAACAATGTTTTTACATGCAAGGGAATATGTAGTTTTTAATTAAAATAACACTAGCACGTTACTCATTTTTTTATTTTATTTTATTTTTGGCTTTTTGGGTCACACCCGGCGAAGCTCAGGGGTTACGCCTGGCTCTGCACTCAGGAATTACTCCTGCTGGTGCATGGGGGACCATATGGGATGCTGGGGATTAAATATGCAAACGCCCCAGCCGTTGTACGTTGTACTATCATTCCAGCCCCTAGCATGTCATTAAAAAAAAAAGAAAGAAAAATTTGTGTACAGAAAAGTGGTTATTTTCTTCCCCTTCCAGATCTGGTCACTACAGAATTTTTGGTCGTCACTTTTCTGGTTGGTCATCCAGTCTTCTTACTGAAGTAATAAGACTGCAGATTCTACTGCTGTCACTGGGTTCAAAAGTCTGTATTGCTAAATAATGGTTGACTTATAATTTTTTTTTGCTTCTGTTTATGGGTCCTACCTAGTTGTGCTCAGCGCTTACTCCTGCCAGTGCTTAGGGACCACATGGGACGCCGGGGATTGAGCCCAGGTCAGCCTCAGGCAAGGTTGGGTCCTCCCCGCAGTGCCATGGGTTCTGCCCCACGTTTATACTTTTATTCCCGTCCTAGGCATCCGTTGTGCTGACTCTCCTCTCCTCTGCTCTTCCAGTACAATTGTCCAAAGGCTTTGCTTGGCAGTGTTTTAGCACTGGGGCTGTTTCAAGAGCAGATGAATTTGTAGATTGCAATGCCAGACATCAAACCACGTGGGGCGGTGGGCGGGGTTATCGGTACTCACACCCCCACGGTCCATGTTCCCTGACCCCAAGGTGCCGGGAACAAACTCAGGAATGTCTCGCACTTCCCCCATTGCTGCAAACAGAGGCTCTTTTCCAATAAATAACGCCCATTTGTGTCAAACACATGCCCTGGGGCCCCACGGCAAAGCCAATGGGGTGAAGGGGTGAAGGTTGTTTCTGCAGCTCAGGGTCCTGGGGAGGGGGAGGGGCACTTTAAAGAGGCGTGAATCTGAGGGTTAGTTTGTTCTTTTTCTTGAGGGCCACTCCAGGTGATGCACCAGGCTTACTCTTCCTTATTACTCCACAATTTTGGACTGGTACTTTTATTTCTTGTTTGGATTGGTTTGTGGATTATACCTGGTGTTCAGGGGCTACCACCAGCTTGATGCTCTGGGAGTCAGTCCCAGGAGTTCTTGAGGGGAACGTGGGGTGCTGGGAATCGTATCCGGTCTCCACATGCAAAATATGTGCTCCAGACCTTTGGGCTATTGTCCTGGCCCTAGACTTATTTAAAAAGATCATCCCATTGCAGGAAAAATATTTAATGCTAGAGAGCCTGTCTGTTTTTGCACTTCTGTACTAACTTTTCGTGCTAACTCATTTTGTTGTGAAGCTTCTGGAAATAATGTTGGAGACAATAGAAGTAATTGTTATTTTGATGGAAATACTTAGAAAGCTGTAATTTATTTCAATTTCTCTTTCAAAAAAAGTATAATCCTCAGCCTTGCAAGCAACTGCAAAGAAACTACCATTTTTCTCCAAATTGCTGCCTCAGACTTATTCCTTATCATTTTCTCTTCATATTTTACAGCCAGGATTTTCAGTCTCACTATTCACTAAAGTGTGACCTTTATAAGCACCCCCTCATAAGCACCCCCTCATAGTCGAACAGCATACAGCACTCCCATTTTCCACCTAAATTCCCAATGACTGTGGTTGGATAAAGAAGCTGGGCTAGATATACTCAAAGGCAAACTAATGAATTTGTGCCATTTGGGACAAAGCAGATGGAACTTGAGGTGATTATGCTAAACTAAATACATAAGAAGGTCAAAGACAATTAAGGAATAGTTTCACAAATAGGTAGAATAGAAGTAACTAAAGCCAATGAACTGGCAGAAGAATACAACAAGTTCCTGGACTTGGTGAAAATTACAGTGGGCAATAAGATGAGGTTTGATTCTAAACAGCAAAAGCAACCAGTGCTGGCATGGATGTAGGGAAAAAGGGACGCTCTTTCACTGTTGGTGGGAATGCCGACTGCTCCAGCCTTTCTGAAAAACAATAGAAACATTCCTTCAAAAACTAGAAATTGAGCTTCCGTATGACTCCACAATACCACTTCTGGGAATATATCCCGAGAGTGCAAAAAAGCACAGTAGTAATGACATCCGCACCTATACGTTCATTGTAGCACTGTTCACAATAGCCAAAATCTGGAAACAACCTGAATGCCCGAGAACAGACGACTGGTTAAAGAAACTTTGGTACATCTACACAATGGAATACTATGCAGCTGTTAGGAGAAGATGAAGTCATGAAATCTGCTTACAAGTGGATAGACATGGAGAGTATCATGCTAAGTGAAATGAGTCAGAAAGAATGGTATCGACATAGAAGGACTGCACTCATTTATGGAGTATAAAACAAGATAACATGAGACTGACACCCAAGGACAGTAGACACAAGGGCCAGGAAGATTGCTCCACAGTTGGAAGCCTGCCTCATGGTGGGGGGAGACGGAGGGGGAAGGCAGCTGGAATAGAGAAGGAATCACTAAGAAAATGATGGTTAGAGGGATTGGTCGGGATGTGAGATGTGTGCTGAAAGTAGATAAAAGACCAAACATGCTAACCTGTCAGAATTTGTATTGCAAACCATAATGCCCCAAAGTAGAGAGAGAGTATGGGGAAACGGTCTGCCATGGAGGCAGGGGGAGGGTGGGAAAGGGGGGATGTACTGGGGCGATTGGTGGTGGGGAATGTGCACTGGTGGAGGGTTGGGTGTTTGATCATTGTATGATTGTAACGCAAACATGAAAGCTTGTAACTCTATCTCATGGCGATTTAATAAAATAAAATAAAATAATTGAAAAACTATGAAGCTTGGCTGGCCATTCTGGACTGGCCCTGATCCTACATGCTCCACCAAGTACTCCCAGGGGTGCAATGGATTAATTTTTTTCTTTTTTCTGAAAGGGGACGACAGGTCAAATTAGTATAGAAACCCTTGTTATAATATACCTTTATTAATATAGGACCCTTTGTTAAATTAGTATAGAAACCTTGTTAGTATGAAAATCTTTGTTTAACCATTCCAAAGCCTGCTGGGCAAAGAGTGGGCATAAGACCCAAGAGAGGCCAATCTTAGCTGATTGATTGAAATCTGAATCTTCAAAGGATGATGGAGGACTCCGCACAGAGAGCAGCTAAAATGCAGCCTCTCTAATATTCAGGCCTTGGAGAAAACTTTGTTGAGTTCTTAGTTCCTCAATCCTTGGGTCTGTGTTGTCCTTTCCAAAATCTGATTAAAAGCCTTCCTTTGGAAAAAAAAATCTTCCTTTGTTTCCATTCCATTTGCAATATTCATTTCTGCTGCAATTGGCCAAGATGGATAATTTCTGTTGTTTATGTTACAATTATGCTGAATGGACAGAACTCCTAAAATCAAATCACGCAGTAACTTTATATTTGTTTAATATCTCATTATTTCTCTCTCTCTTTAAAGTTATTTATTGACTCATCATGAGAGCAGTTACAAAGCTCTTGGGTTTAAGTCTCGGTCATACAATGATGAAACACCCGTCCCTTCACCAGTGCACATTTACCACCACCATAACCCCCACCCACTATACCCCCCAGCCCACATCCTCCCCCTATCTGTGTGGCAGATGGTTTCTTCATTACTCTCTCTCTATTTTGATTACATTCAATATTTTGACACCAGACCCACCATTATTATTTGGGATTGTACTCACATCTGCGGAAAAGGCAACATTAGGCAATTTGTTTTCTATTGCTGATCATGAATAATGATTTTGGATTTCTGAAATCTTAACAATTAGATCTGGAGGGATTTCTGCCAAAAGCCGCTGGGTTCCAAGATTTGTTTCTGAGTCTCTGGTATCATGGCCAAAGCAGTTTGTTGAGTAGCCAGAGGGTCCACTTGTGGGCGGTGACTCGGGTCTCTTTGGGCTGTGGGAGGGAAGAGCCAGCCTCACCCCATCCCATCTCATTATCTCTTTATAGCTACGCATGAGCCTTGCTCTTCTCTGACTCCTATAGAGCTACTCCAGAATTTGAGAGAGATGGCTCTGTCGTCAAGATTTTGGGCTCCATTTCTAGCTCCTTCTCCTCTTAACTATGTGAGTTGATGCACCCCAGCCTCAGTTTCCTCCCCTGCAAGATGGAGAAGAACAATACCTACATTTTTAAGTCATTATAAAACGTATATGAATTTCCAAAGGTAAACTGCCAGGGCTCTTGGCACACAGTTCAGTCCTGAGAAGTGCTTATGGAGATGATGGCAGTGGTAGTGAAGCGAAGTTGCCTGGCTTAGGAGGCCATGATTGCTCTCAAGGATCTTTTCTCTCCTTATCTAAATCCCTGGAAAGAGTTCAAGCACCACCATTTCCATAAGGTTCACACAGGTCTGCCAAGTGCACATTCAACTAACACTTGACTTGCAGAAATTATAATCTGGCGCAGACCCATAAGTCATGATTATGGGTCTTTCTTTCTTTCTTTCTTTCTTTCTTTCTTTCTTTCTTTCTTTCTTTTTTATTGTGAAAAGTGTGTAAAGTATCACTACCCCAGTGATAAAATCATTCCTTGAAGGTAAGAATGTTATTTTACATATTGAGAGGTTGGGGGTGGAGAAGCCTCCCAAGCAACACTCAGGGGACACTCCTGATAATATCAATCAAGTGGGTAGTACGGTGCTGTGATTGGACTCAGGAATACAGCTCTGTTCAAGCCTCGCAGTACTCACAGTCCGCCTTAAAAATCACCACTTTATTCTCTCTCTAACCCCTGCCCAAGAGCCAAAGTAAACCTGGGGGTAAAAGACGGTGGGAGGCATTGCACAACTTCAAAAGGCACTACAAAGCATCAGCAATTAAAACAGCATGGTACTGGAATAAAGACAGACCCATCAATTAATGAGATAGGGTTGAAAATTCAGAAACAGACCCTTGAGTATATATATGGTCAGTTAATCTTTGATAAAAAGGTGCTGAGAAAACTGGTCAATCTTGTGCAAAAAAAAAAAAAAATAAACTCAGACCTCTTTCAATTGTCATGCACAAAAATCAAATCAAAATGGATTAAAGACCTTGATAGCAGACTTGAATCTATAAGACAAAGAAAACACAGGCAGAAACTCTCCACGACATTGAAGCTAGAGGCAACTTAAAGAAGGAAATGCCACTGACCAAGCAAGTGAAACCAAATATAAACAAATGGTAACACTGTAGCACTGTCCTCCTGTGAGCAACAGTAATGTCTGCATTGTGAGACTTGTTGGTGCTGTTTATGGAATATCGAATATGATATGCCATGCGGGCGTGATACTCTCAGTGGCATGTCAGGCTCTCCGAGAGGGATGGCCAGTGCAAGGCAAACGCCCGACCCACTGTGCTTTCACAACAAATGGGACTATATAAAATTAGTACATAAAATTAGCTTCTGCACGTCACAGGAAACAATGACCAGAACAAAGGCCCCCAGATTGAGAAATTATTTGCCCATCACTCATCTGATAAAAGATTAATATCCAGGACATATAAAGCATTAATAGAACTCTACAAGAAAAAATGTATCCGATTCTATCAAAAAATGAGAAAGAGAAATAAATAGAAGTTCCTCAAAGAAGAAATACATATGGCCAAAATGCATGTTTTGAAAAATACACTACATCATCAATAATCAGGGAAATGTAAATCAAAACAATGAGCTATCACACCTACAGCAGCAAGACTGACACTCATCAAACAAACAAACAAAGAAACAAACAAACACAAAAACCTAGTATTGAAGAGGATGTGGGGAAAAGCAGCCTTCATTCACTGCCGGTGGGAATGTCCATAGGACCAGACTTTTTGGAAGACAATAAAGACATTCCTCAAAAGACTAGCAATGGAAGGTTTATATGACTCAGCAATTCCCCTCCCTGGAAGACATCCCAAGGGTCCAAAGCACAATGCAAGACAGACATCTGCAGCCCTGTGTTCACTGTAGCACTATTCATAATAGCCAAAATCTGAAAACAACCCAAGTGTCCCAGAACAGATGACTGGATAGAGAAGCTGTGGCACATACACAGAACACAACGGAATACTACGCAACCATAAGAAAAAGATAGAGTCAGGCAATTTGCTAAGTGGATGGATCGGAGTGGTATCATGTTGAGTGATGTTAGTAAGAGGGAGAGGGACAACTCAGAATGGTCTCTCATATGCGGGATATAAAGAAACTTCATAGGAATAACAAATGCCCAAAGGCAAGAGAAACATAGAGCAGGAGAAGTGGTCTTCAGCATGAAGCTTACTGTGGAGCAGGGGTGGGGGGATAAGTTGGGGAAGGGAACACTAGAATAATGGTGGAGGGGAAAGTGCCTGCCACAGAGGCAGACTGACAAGTGGGAAGGACACTGGGGACTCTGGAGGAGGGAAGAAGAACCTGGAGAAGGGGCTGGTGTTGGAATTGGAAAATTGTAAACCTGAAACTTTAATACTGAATAACTTTGTAACTATAATTCATGCCAAACACAGTAACAACAAAGTCTCCAGTGGAGACGTTACTGGGCCTGCTTGAGCAAATAATTCACAGTGAATCAATAAAAATAATAATAATTAACACTTTAAGGGATCACTAACGAGCAAAAAGTATTTCTATTCACAGCTATTTCTCGGTACACTTTCTGAGGTGTATGTTTTGGAATAAGTGCCGCCACGGTGAGCACATGGCCGGTGCTCTTTATCATGTGCACAAAGGTGCCAGTGATGTGACCCAGTGGCAGAACACTTAGCTGGTATGTGTGTGTCAAGCTCAAGTTGCAGTACGACCAAATATATATATAAACACCCGTGATGTATTCGATATGCCAAACACAGTAACAACAAAATCTCCAATGGAGACGTTACTGGGCCCGCTCGAGCAAATCGAGCAAAAATATATATAGACATATATATAAATAAACATATATATGTATGTATCTATATATAGTACATAAAAACAAAAAAAGACTGGGGACAGAAGTTTGTCTTTTTCCCCACATACCTGGTATTCAATAAATATCTCTCTCCCCACAAAAAACAAACACAAAACAACAACAATCAAAAGAAAACTACCTTGTAAATTTCAAGAGTTGAAAATTCTGTTTTCCTATGAGTTTTGGAAATAAGTTTTAAAATACAAACACAAAGTTAAGAGGAAAAAACTAATTCCAATCATCTTCGGAAATTCCCACTGCATCTGTTACTGTGAAGCACTGACACGATCACGCCAGAGGTCTTGTCTTGTTCAAAAATTAAAAAAACACGGAGATGAGAAACAGATATTCTGAGATATATTTTTCCCCTTCCAATTAATTTTTTCCCCTCCTAGGAATTGTTGAAGAACAAAGTGGAGACGATCAGTACTGTACCTTTTCATTGTCAACCTTGCCGAGAAATGTTCTTTTATGTTAGAAACTGCGTGACAGAAAGCACACCACCATCTTGCTGTGATTTGTCTAACCATGAGAAGAAATACACACACAGATCGAAACTTGGCCACTGCTGCCCCAGAGCGTATCACGTGCAGATAAGAGACGGCAGCATCTCACAGCTGCGTAGGCTGTTGTTTGGCCAGTTATGAACGTCCATTGGGGAAAGGGAAAGCCTATCCTCAGTCCCATATGAAACCGGCTATGAAATGGAGACTTACAAACTTACTAACTTGACTCACCCTGGGAACAAGCTTCTATTACATCTAAATGATACCGCTGCAAAACCCCAAGCTTTGTGGCTCAGTGTTGGCTAAAGGATATGGTTCTTTCAAAGTTAAGAAAAAGTGACTTTTTTTTTCCGACATGAAATCCATCATATTTCTCCAGCAGGCCGATGTTTCATTTCTAGAGGAAAACTTAGCCTCGGAGAGAAAAAGAAAAGGAACAGTGAGGAGGATGAGGGGAAGATAACTCACTGCGATCGTGCCAGATAGCCCGGTGCGACCATGTTCTGATTCTTGTCTTCAGCCTGGAGGGCCGTAAGCCCGGCCCTGCTGACCTTCCCATCACGCCGGGAAACTGCGGGAGCTCTGATAGAATCTTTTCTACCAAGTTGTCTCCATGAGGTCCCACTGCTCCTATTTAAGCAGACAAGAAGACATAAATTTACAGTGACGACCTGGGGGAAGACCCCTTGCAGTCTGGGTCAGTAACTGTGATCTGTAGAGAAACAAAACCAGGGATCAGACAGTATCAAGTGATAACAAATCTTTGGCTTTCGATTTCTAAAGTAAGAACGGCAAGCAGCAGGGGGAGCGGGTTGTAAGGCAGAAATGGAGCCAAAGTAGAAGTGACAGAAGGACCCGAAGGCACACGAGGCCAGTGGTGGAGGCTTTTTGGCACTTTGGGAGTAGTCAAGGTGCAGTAACCTTGTTCAGAATTAAAAAGCTCTAACACTATGGTAACCACGTTACAAAAGTTATCTTTTTTTTTTTTTGAAGAAAAGGAGGAAAAGAAATTTGGCTTCATGTTTATAACGCTCCTACAATCAAAACTAACATGCAGGTGGGGATGGAAAGAGCAGGAGTTAAGAAACTTGCCTTGCACATGGCCCAACCCGGTTCAACTCCCTCATGCCACATATGCCAGGAGGGATCTCTGAGCACAGAGCCAGGAGGAGCACTGCCAGGTGTGGCTTAACCTCTCTCTCAAATAACAGACAGGGCTGGGAAGACGGCTCATGAGGTAGAGTACGTGCCCAGCATATTCACAACAGTGCGTTTGATTCCCAACACTATGTAGTCTTCCAGAGGGTGGTGCTCCTGAACCCTGAGTGTGACCCTTAATTAAATAAGTAATTACTCATTTACTCATTAAATAAGTAAATGACATACGTTTTTAAGTTTCTGTTACACAGATCAATCACATGAACTTCGTGTTTCAGGCACCCACGCACCCAGTCAACTTCTGCTCTGGACTGATTATTCCATATGCTGTGACACTGAGCCTATTCTGGTTACTACTGTATTTTCATCACCAATCATGCTTTGCATCAACACATATTTAATGAATAAGTGAGCAGCCTAGAGACGTCAGGCCAATAGCAACCCAGGACACAATTCTAAATTTTTAGGGTAGCAATTTTTTTTGTGCTAATGACAACAGAAGGTCCAGAAGAGTGTAGAAATCTGATGAGTAGGTCTCCCCTCTTCTGGAATCTTCTCTTCACGTGGTAACTATTATTGGGTTCACCCTGTACCCAAGAGGTCTAGAACACTGAACTTACAGTTACAGACTCCCTGAAGTTCTTCCCCGATGAAAGAAAAAATAAATTGAGAAATGGTAACAGTTTCCAATAACAGAAGAATTTAAAGAGTGTGTTCTATGTACAGTGACTATTTAGATATTTTACATGTATGTATTAACACTTTTACAACAAATGAGGGTCATAGAGACATAGTATAGGTTTCCTCTGCTCAAGCATGAGGTAATTCTGGATTCAATCCCCAGTACTGCAACCCTCAGATTATTACCAGGAATGAAACCTAAAGTAATGGGCTGGGAGTAGGTCCTGAGTTTCGGAGATTGTCCAAAAAACATATTAAAAAAATAATAAACAAGTTCATTAAATGAACTCAACCCAAAATTCAAGACAAATAGCAATGTTCAGTGCTTTTTAAAGAATGAACCTGAGTTCTCACTCCCAAATTCATCATTGGGGTTTTTTACAATTATTTTTCAGTTATTATTATTATTTTTACTTTTGGGGTCACACCTGGTGCTTCTCAGGAGCTATTCCTGGCTCTGCACTCGAAATTATTCCTGGTGGTTCTCAGGGGACATAGGAGATGCTGCGGATCGAACTTGGGTTTGCCATGTGCGAGGCAAACTCCCTGCCTGCTATACTATTGCTCTAGTCCTAACTTGATCATTGTTTGGAAGATTATCATTCCAACAGTGAACAGAACTACCCACAACACAACTTTCCCTTGTACAATTCAGAAAACAAAACCTGGGAGACTTAGGGGCTGGAGTGATAGTACATCAAGTAGGGCAAATGCTTGCCCGTGGCTCACCCAGGTTTGATCCCTGACACCCTTGATGGACACCTCAGCCTGTCAGCAGTGAACCCTGAGTCCATAGCCAGTTATGGCCCCAAACAAAAAACAGACAAAAAAGATGGTGGACTTAGACGTTGATAGAAATTTTGATACAATTCTGGCTCAGCTAGTCTTCTCCTCAATGCTTATGCTTTCCCCCTTTCAGTAAGTAAAGAACAACTTCTGAACCTGCAAATCCATTTCCCTCCAATGATAAATACTCAACTAATATGTTGGCATCTATAAGGTGAAATGATTTTTATTCACAAAGCAGCACTGCAAAAGGATTAACAAATATCACTATTGCCTTGCTCAATAGCACAGCGGGTAGGCCATTTGCCTTGCACATGGCCGACATGGCCGACCCGAGTTCGATTCCTCCGCCCCTCTCGGAGAGCCTGGCAAGCTACTAAGAGTACACACAAGGGCCAGGAGGATTGGTCCGTCGTTGGAAGCCTGCCTCAAGTGCTCTGGGAGAAGGCAGCTGGAATAGAGAAGGGACCACCAAGTCAGTGATGGTTGGAGGATCGCTTGGGATAGGCGATGTGAGCCACAAGTTGACCAAGGACCAAACATAATGGCCTCTCAGGAATTGTATTGTAAACCATCATATCCCAAAGTAGAGAGAGAAAGTAAGAAGGAAACTACCTGCCATAGAGGCAGGGGTGTGGTGGAGTAGGGTGGCGGGAGACATATTGGCGACACTGGTGGTGGAAAAGCTACACTGGTGTAGGAATTGGTTTTCGATCATTGTGTGACTGAAGCTCTAACATTAAAGCTGTCACTATCTCGTGGCGATTTAATAAATAAATTAAAAACCTAAAACTCTCAACAAGTCAGTCATAAAGGAACAGGCCTCAGGTTCATCACCTATAGGAAACCCATGTCTAACATTATGATCAATGACAAAATAAATTAAAAAATAATAAAAGTAATCACTTTATTCATCTGAACTCAGAGCCACTACAGAACATCAAAACAACGACCATGTCATGTCTTCTAACGTGTAGCTTATTGTCATAGAGAGCACTGTTAACTTGGTTGCATACCTACATAACAAACCGACAGGTCAAGTTTACACTTTTTTCACTTTTGTCATCTTCCTAACCATTCAAACATTATTGATTTCAATGACATCTTCCATGTGAGAATTTTCTAACTCAGCACCATCATTCCATTACCCTATCGTCCCGCTGATCCCCTTAACAGACAAACATCAATTGGTATATCTGCTAATAATTGGAATATCTTTGACTAAATTTGAACATACGTGTTTTCTTTAACATATTTGTTCTAGGGGTTTGGAGTGATAGTACAGTGGGGAGGGCCTTTGGCTTTCATGCAACCGACCCAGGTTCTATCTCTGGCAGCCCATATGGACTCCTGAGCATACCAGGAGTACTTTCTGAGCACAGAGCTACGAGTAACCCCTGAGCACTGCCAAGTATGACCCCAAACCAAAAATAATAAAATAATAAGGTAAAAGGTAAAGGTAAAAGGCCCTCCCGTTGATCGTCGATTTGCTCGAGCGGGCCCAGTAACGTCTCCATTGGAGACTTTGTTGTTACTGTGTTTGGCATATCGAATACTCTCGGTAGCTTGCCGGGCTCTCCGAAATAAAATAATATATTTGTTCTAGTGTGCCAGAGAGCTGGGATCCCCAACACTAAGATGTGACAGGTGCTCAGTAACTGTGTTAAATAAATATTCAATCCATATCATTCAATCCAATATATAATAACTTATATATTCAACCAAAATTTAATCAATATATAAAACATTTCAGGTTCCATATTGGACAAAAGTACAAAGAAAAATAAAGGTACACAGAAAAATAAGCCACAACCTTACCTTCAAGAGACTCTAAAATAACCAGAGAAATAGTGCAGAGGTTAAGCCATTCACCTTGAACAAGGCTGATCCTTGTTCTTTTCCTATAAACTCCTTCTTGTGCACATGCAGACAAGGTTGTTGCTTTTAGGCCACAGGTACAGTATCTTCCTATCTGTAGGCCTGTTGCTAAAAGGTCCTTTTACTCGACCCACTCAAAAAGATAGGTTTCGGGGTGGATACATTTTCACTAGAACAAATGGTTGGATGGGAGTAGGAAAGGGCAGGTTTTGGAAGGAATGAACACATTTTGGCTTGAGCATAAATTTGACCTATTTCCAAGAGAGCTATCAGCGAAAGCATCCAATGAGTGGCTTGTTCTGAGTTCAAAGAATAGTCTGATAGAGAAATTGAAAGCCACTGGATCCTCTGTTATTTATTTATAATATAAATTATTTATTTATTTGACATTTGGGGTCACATCTGGAAATGCTGAGCAGTTACTCTTGGTGGTTCTCGGGAGACCATATAGGATGTTGGAGATCCAATTCAGGTCAGCTGCGTGCCAATGCCCTACTCGGTGTACTACCACTCCAGCCTCACAAAAATGACTTAAAAGGTTGAGGGCAGAGACACAGCTCTAAATATGAGCACATGGTTTGAAAGCAGGAGGCCTGGGTTACATCCCAATATAGCATGGTCCCCTGAGCACTGAGAGGAATGATCACTGACTGCTGACCTCTGAACCATGATTACCCTTTGAACACTTGCGGTAATGAACCAGAAAAACAATAAAGTTCTGAGACTTTCAAAAATAGCTGAGTGGAAACTTTTTAAAAAATCTCACAGGATGGACAGCAAAGAGTAGAGAATCTAGAGAACAGTTATTTCAAGCTCTCAGTGGTTATTATGGCAGAGTCAGGCGAACTCCTGCTAAGATTATACACATAAGGTGAATAGATTTACCTGATAAAAATGTGATTTTAACTACTCCCTATTCATTCAAACCACATTTACTTGTATCTATCACATTTATGGATACTTGCTGTCTACTAAAGGCAAAGAATGGCTATTTCATTTAATTTTTACCATTAAAATAAGTCTAGGAAATTATTTTCTATGTATCATCTAATAAGCACTCCCTTTTAGTATTTTATAGAGTTAATTTCAACTGATGATTTGTCATTTGCTTTGTGAAGAACCAACTGAAACTTAACCTCTAATAAGGGATAAATACAGTAATACATTCAATACTCTACACACACACGTCTATGTGGGTATATGAATTTTGGTGCAAGGAACTGAACCCAGATCTTTTGCATGCAAGGTATATTATAGTTTACCATTAAGCCACATCACCAGCTTTGAGGTTATACTTTTATATAATATCTTCCATTTATATCTTTGACCTATCCCTAGGTGAATTAGGAAATAAAGATATCTTTACTATCTAGTTATCAGCTTCACTATCTCGTCATACCTTTCCTGTCCAGTCACAGCTCAGTTTGGAGACGAGGCCTTTTAAGAGTGGTTATTAGTTATTTATGGGCTTCTCTTCTCATGGATGTCTTCATTTTAAAAGCTGAGTTCAAATGTTACCTCCATGGTGGGGGCAATTTTGTTGCACCAATTATTATTTTGGGGGGTGTCACACCTGGCAGTGCTCAGGGGTTATTCCTGGCTCTGCACTCAGGAATTAGTCCTGGCAGTGCTCAGGGGACCATATGGGATGCCAGAGATTGAACCCAGCTTGGCTACATGCAAGGCAAAGGCCCTACCCGCTGTACTATCGCTCCAGTCCTGCATCAATTATGATTCTTCAGTTCTTCATTTCATTTAAGTAATGCCTTGGAAGCAAGCTCATTTGAGGCACTGGAAAGAGAAAGACAATTCTCAGCAAGTGGCAGTTGGTTCTCCCATGAAACCACCAACGTTCATCAACTCATGAAAACAAACACCTTTTGTTTAAGGGAAGCCTGGGTCTCATAAATAGTTTTTCAGGTATGTATGCAGATAGGTCACCCAATGACTATGTGATGTGAAAAATTCATGCCAGATTAGCAGCCAGAAACTAGGAGGAAATGATTTGTACTGTACTACCTCCACCATCTCACCAGAAATTCCGACTTTATCTTTATCCTTTCCCCCGTTCATTCCACTCTATTTATGTTTTAGATTCCTCACGGATGCCAAGTATGCTCTGTCATAGAGTCCTGCTTTTGTTTTTTGTTTTGGGGCCACATCTTGTGATGCTCTGGGGGTAAGCCTGCCTCTGCACTCAGGAACCACCCCTCGCAGTGCTCAGGGGACCATATAGGATGCTGATGATAGAACCTGGGCTGGTCATGTGCAAGGCAAGTTCCCTACCCGATGTTCTCTCTCTTCAGACCCAGCCCTGCATTTTCTATTCTCAGTGATCTGATAGGACTTCACCCAGAAAGCCAAGGGGCGTACAGCTTTCCATTCAGATTTCTACTCAACTTCTTCATCAGTAAGTTTTTCTTGGACCGTTTGATAAAAGAGCACCCGTTCCTCCTCTTCAACACTCCTCCCTTGGAGTCCTTTTTCTATTTACTCTTTGAAATTCTTTTTCTTTGTTTTTTGCTTTTTTGGGTCACACCCGGTGTTGCACAGGGGTTGCTCCTGGCTCGTGCACTCAGGAACTACTCCTGACAGTGCTGAGGGAACCATATGGGATGCTGGGAATCAAACCGGAGTCAACCATATGCAAGGAAAACACCCAACCTGCTGTGCTATCACTCCAGCCTCACTCTTTGAAATTCTTATCCATATGTAATGTACTGCACACTGACAGGAGGATTTTTTTCCCTCAGTGCTAAATCTACCTAGCCCAGAAACTTCCTTACTCTTGCTAGACTCGGCAAAATTAGTTTTTTTGAATAAAGAAAAGGGAGGAGGTGAAATTTTATAAGGTTCACAAAATAGATAACACATTAGCAGACTTAAGACAGATGAAAGGTATTAAACAGGGTGGACAGAATAGCCGTAAAAGGGATGTTCAAAGGCAATGCAAACTAAAACCACATAATTTACTTAACACAATCTGTGTATTAGAGGGTAGGGAAACTGTGAGTCTCAATTATGCTTTTATTTTTATTTTTTGCTTTTTGGGTCACACCTGGCGATGCACAGGGGTTACTCCTGGCTCTGCACTCAGGAGTTACTCCTGGCGGTGCTCAGGGGACCATATGGGATGCTGGGAATCGAACCCGGGTCGGCCACATGCAAGGCAAACGCCCTACCTGCTGCGCTATCTCTCCAGCCCCCGTGAGTCTCAATTATGGCATAAATCTTTCATAGTAAAGATTTAATTAACACACTTTAAAAAACGGAGAGTTCTTTAAGGGCAGCGATCATGTTTTACTCTTTCTTTGCTCAGTTCTAAATAATCAGCAGTTATTATACATAAAATAATTGCAGATACTCGGCAATTAGTAAATGCATATTCTTAGCCAGCAAGTAATCCCACTGGTTTTTAAAACCTAAGGTGAATATTTTTTTCATTGAAAAGTTAGTACACTTTTTTTTAAAAAAAATTTAGATCCAAAGGGACCAAGAGATCATCAAATTCAGCTTTTCTACAACTTAAATGGGAAAACTGAACTATAGTGAGGTTGATTACCTGAGAATGGAACCAGATGGTTTGCAGTTAAGAACTAGAACAACTACTTTGACTCATTTTGTGCCATTTTCTTGAAAGAAGAGTTCTCAAAACTCATCTATTGAAATGATAACCACTCATGCATTTTGATGTATCTTCGAGAAACCCTGATCCAAATCTTGTACAAGAAATCCTTACAGTAAGAAGTTTAAATTAGAAAATAATTTTAAGTGAAATGTGAAAGCAGTCTACGTACGTATAAATAGGAATATAACCACATTCATTTTGTGATCGCCATATCGTAGAATAGTATGAAGCACTTAAAAATGAACACAATTTGATATGTACTAACATAGAACCTTTACCACACTGTTAAAAAAAGGGGGCGGGGGGTGCAACGCGGTTAGCAGAATGACACACATAGGACGACTGTATCTTGAAACCTGCTAGCAACTTGGTTTTCGTGCCTAACAATACACACCTGAAGCCAATACCCAGAAAACGGCGGGACCCGCACACCTCACAGAAAACAAGGGCTGCCCCTGGAAAAGTGGAGGTGTTTGACTGTGTCTGTAATGGTCTAACAGGGAGAACGCATCCATCGTATCTCAGTTTCTTGTCTTAGTTGGATTTTGAATCTCTCAAGTAGCCTGGAGTGATGATTTCAGTCACGAGACACGAGACTTTCCTGAGAGCTCTGTGTCAAGCCACGCGGATTCCAAGTGAGGAACAAAGCCAAATCCTTCGGGAGGATGAAAACAGAAAGAGGAAAAGAAAAGAAAAGACAGGAAATGGGAAGGAAAAGAAAGGAAAGGAAAAGAAAGGAAAAGGAAAAAATAAAAGGAAAAAGAAAAAGAAAAGAAAGGAAAAGGAAAGAAGAGAAACGAAAGAAAAAAAGAAAGGAAAAGGAAAGGAAAAAAGAAAAAAGGAAAACGAAAGGAAAGAAAAGAAAAGAAAGGAAAAGGAAAGGAAAGAAAAGAAAGGAAAAGGAAAGGAAAGAAAAGAAAAGAAAGGAAAAGAAAAGGAAAGAAAAGAAAGGAAAAGGAAAGGAAAGAAAAGAAAGGGAAAGGAAAGAAAAGAAAAGATAGGAAATGGAAAGGAAAGGAAAGGAAAGGAAGGAAAAGAAAGGAAAAGAAAGGAAAGGAAAAGAAAAGAAAGGAAAAGGAAAGGAAAAAATAAAAGGAAAAAGAAAAAGAAAAGAAAGGAAAGGAAGGAAAAGAAAGGAAAAGAAAAGAAAGGAAAAGGAAAGGAAAGAAAGAAAAGGAAAACAAAAGGAAAGGAAAGAAAAGAAAGGAAAAGGAAAGGAAAGAAAAGAAAGGAAAAGGGAAAGGAAAGAAAGGAAAAGGAAAGGAAAGAAAAGAAAGGAAAAGGAAAGGAAAGAAAAGAAAGGAAAAGGGAAAGGAAAGAAAAGAAAGGAAAAGGAAAGGAAAAGGAAAGGAAAAAAGAAGAGAAGAAAGGAAAACAAAAGAAAAGAAAGGAAAGGCGAAAACGAAGCACCCCTGGGCAAAGCAATAAGGGTTCCCAGAGGGGGGTGGGGGAGGGGAGGCGCCGCTGACGCGGACGCGGCGAGAAAGCCTCGCTGGGAGGCGGAGCGGGATTTCTTGGGGGCGGGGCCTCAGTCGCGCAGGCGCAGTCAGGCTCAGGTCGCCGCCGCCGCGCCGCTGGGTCGTTGCTGCGCGTGCGCAGAAGCCGCGCCGCTCGCGCGCCGCACCGTGTCCCTGCCGCCGCCGCCGCCGCCGGTACCTGGCGCCCGTTGCTCCCCGGCGCTCGTCCCTGGGCGCCTCGCTCTGTCTTCTCGTCCCCGGGCTGCGGGGCGCCCTCCGCGGCCCTCTGAGCTGCCCGCACCCCCCTCCGGTCCTCAGCGCTTCGCCGAGCGCCCGGGAACGGCGCCGCCCCCGCCCCGCCAACGGCTCGTTTCCCGCCGGCCAGTGCGCGAGGACGCACCTGCGGAAAAGGGCGCCTCCTGCCCGAAAGTCGGGCTTTTCGGAGTCGTTTGAGGGAGACGGGGCGCCTGACGGCCGGGCAGAAAGGCCGAATGTCTCCGGGGTCCCGCCAGGTGCTTTCTTCACCCCCCTTTTCCCCAATGAGTGAAAACAGCCGGGGGTCACCAGGTGTGTAGAATCAGCTGGCGCAGCCACACAACAGACCCACTTTTAGGTGACAGTCGTGAAGCACGTGCACAGTGGAGTGCAGTGTCCTGGTGTTCCTGCCTTCCTGGTAACTGCAAGGTGTTCCTTCTGAAAGTCTGTTGGGCAGGCGGCTCTGTCAGACCTCAGGTGCTGGTGCAGTTTGGTCGGTCACTTCTTGGGCCCCTCTGAAGGGAGTGCCCACTACTTGAGCACACTCCGCCCTTGTGACCGGCTCATTGTTCAATCTGCTGAACCGCTGGCGTTGCATTCTACTTACTCGCATGAGTAGTTCTGCCTTTCTAAGTTTTGGCCGAACGTACTGCTCCGTGACGGAAAAGCAAGCTGGCCTTGCTGAAGCTTGTTGAAGAAGTAGGTAACTAAATGTACTGAGGAATGAAATTTGCATTTTGTTTCCTTAGATCAAGCAATTGAGCAGTGAGAGTTTAGCAAGTTTTTCAGTTTTCAACCTTTCATGCTGCTTCAATTGAGGATGGTGTTGCAAAATACCACTAGAGAGTAATGGACTTTAGAGAAACTGCATGGCAAGTTTCAGAGAAATTAACAGTGATCTAAAGAAGAGTTTTGAGAATTTTTAGAACTCTTATTTTATTTTGGCTTTTGGGGGCCACAGCCAGCAATGCTCAGGGATTACTCCTGGCTCTGCACTCATGAATTACTCCTGGTGGTACCGTGCATGGTACCATTTGGAGTGCCAGGGATCATACCTTGGTCAGCTGTGCAAGGCAAACACTGTCCCCACTGGACTAGGGTTCTGCCTTCCTGAGCTCTTACTAATTGTGAATTAATTGCTTTGTGCTTTTGATTTCCTTATCTATAAAATAGAAACTGGTTAATCCCCACTATCAGAATTACTTTATTTTATTTTATTTTATTTTTTGCTTTTTTGAGGGGTCACACCTGGCGATGCTCAGGGGTTCCTCCTGGCTCTGCGCTCAGGAAATACCTCCCGCGGTGCTTGGGGGACCATATGGGATGCTGGGATTGAACTCGGATCAGCCCTGTGCAAGGCAAACAGCCTACCCACTGTGCTATCACTCCAGCCCCCAGAATTGCTTTATGAATTTTAGTTTTGGGGCCACACACTGCCATGCTTGGAATCACTCTTGTCAGGCTTTGGGGACAATATGGGGTGATGGGGCTCCAACCTGGGTTCACCATGTGCACAGCAAGTGCCCTACCCATAGTACTATTGTTTTTTTTTGTCCCAGAATTATAATTTAAAACAAAATCATATTGTAGCAGGATTTCTTACACTTTTTTCTACATGTGACATCATTTCACCCAAGACATTTATGCACAATCCAGGCATATCAAACATTTAGTATCACGGTGATGGTCACGGTCCCCCCGTTGTTCATCAGTTTTTTCCAGCGGGCCCAGTAATGTCTCCATCTCCATAGTAACATCGTGGGCTGGAGCAGTAGCGCAGGTAGGGCATTTGCCTTACAAGCAGCCAACATGGCCGACCCGAGTTCGATTCCTCCGCCCCTCTTGGAGAGCCCGGCAAGCTAGTGAGAGTATCTCGCCAGCACTGCAGAGCCTGGCAAGCTACCCGTGATGTCTTCAATATGCCAAACACAGTAACAGTAAACATTTAGTAATAATTACAAATTTATTGTGAAACTTGTTTTGCTACATTTACATTTGGTTATGCAACCCCACAGTGTGTCATGACCATATGGGACGACGATCTGTTTTAAGAAGCTAGGCTCTATAGTCATATCGGTTTTATTGGGTGGTCCATTGGCTATGTACTTGCCTTAATTGGAAACGAGAACTTTATTGTTCTCTATTTTGTTGTAACCGGACAGATTGCGGTATTCATTGTCTTTTAGTTGTGTATATTTTGCTTTTCCTTGGGTCTCACCCAGCGATGCTCAGTGGCTACTCCTGATTCTGCATTAAAGAATTACTCCTGGTGCTCAGGGGACTATATGGGATGCTGAGGATCGCCGTGTGCAAGGCACACGCCCTATCCGCTGTACTACCGGTCCCACTCCAGTTAATTTTTTAGATTAGAGTTTTGCCTTGATACTTCTTGTTAATATAAAATTGGAAGTCCTAAACAAAAATGATTTTTTTAATTTAAATTTTTCTTCCTTTACAACTGAGAACACTTCTGATAAGATTGATGCAACAAAAAATAGATGCCGGTATGTTCACTGAATAGTGAAAGATTTAGCTAAGAAAAGCTATCTAATATAGCCCTTAGGTAGTATTCAAATGGTTTAGAATAAGCAAAATTGATTATGATGCATATTTTAAAAGTGTTAAAAACCTTTAATTATACCTCTGCCGAGTTTTAAATTTGCTGTACTTAACAAATTTTGGAGGCAGTTTTATGTCACCTTCAGTGTTTAGTATTTATTTAAAGCAAGGCATAGGAATAGAAGAATAAACAGGCAGCTCTTACTTGTTTTTCCCCTCTCAGTGTGGACAATTTTCGGAAACTACCAGAACTAGGTAGTATACTCTGTCTCTTCTGAAAAGTAGCCACAGACATGTGTACTTGTTTTTATTTGTAGTGCCAATCCTCCATCTGGAATTGAAGAGGAGGCTGCTGAAAATGGTTTACCTCAACCGGTAACATAAGGCTTTGGAATTCAGTTGTTTCCGTATTTAAAATCTGTAGATTTCTAGTTAAGAAGAAAGTCTACCTTTAGCTAGACTTTTGAGTATCCTGCACAATCTGGTTGTCAGGTATTTTTATTTGATGCACAGTGAAAAGAAATAGTGGGAAGGTATTCAGATGAAATAGAGTGTGTGCAGAGGTTTATTGCTTTCATTTGAGTTCTGAACCTGTTAGATTATCACAGTTCTTTTAAAAAATAATTGGTTTTTTTGGTTTGATGTTATTTTGTATGTTGGTCTCTGACCTCATTCACCTTCAAAGTGATGTTTTGCAAGATTAATTTACCATGGTCTTTTGAAGATTTTAATATATTCAATTATTTCTATGAAACAAAGAGATTGGTACTCTGCAGGATTAAACTTGTCCTGGTAAAAATGTTTTTCCGTCTTTTTCAGACTCTGGCCCCTTCCAGCCTTTTTTTCCACGTGTGGCCTGGTGGCCTGCCCTCTCCTGCTAATGGTCCTCTAGTCTCCTACTTTCTCCCACCCATGGGCATTCGGCTGGTTGCCCCTTGGAACATCCTGGTCTCATACCGTCTCTTATTGATAAATACTGGTTTAAATGATGCTTTTTTAAAAGTTAACTAATAGGATAGTATGGACAAAATAGCTGTTTAGAGCCAGAATAACACTTTCCTAAGTATGCTGATGTTTTTTAGTTTTTCAGATAAAATATATTCCCGGTCATTTTGTGGCAAGACCTCTTCTAGATATAAATGAATACCATGACTGGTGAGCTCTTTGGTAACATTTTGTTGCTTTTCAACCTAACACTGTGCCTAGTATGATTAATTTTTTTTTTGCTTTTCGGGTCACACCTGGTGATGCAGTGGCTCTGCACTCAGGAATTGTTCCTGGCAGTGCTCAGGGGACCATATGGGATGCTGGTAATCGAATCCAGGGTCAGCCATGCGCAAGGCAAATGCCCTACCAGCGATGCTATTGCTCCAGCTCCATAATTAATTTTTCACTCTTATCTTCACATTCCTTTTACCAAAAGTTCTTCAAATACCTACTTTTTATGGTTCTATCTGCTGGATATCTTAGCACATCCCCTTAGATCCTTTTTGCAAGAGAGAAAGCTTTACATATAAAGATACATTAAGTAGTCTTACAAAAACTTCTTGAAAGCGTCTTTTTTTCACATTTCTATCACTTTTTTTAGGTTTTAAAACATTAAAGTTACAAAGAAGAAATGGAAACATTGGTTTCATAACTCTAATCTCATAGATGAAACAAATTGGTTACTTTTTCAGTTACTAGATGTTGAAGGTGGATTATTGAATGTATTTTATCACTTTTTATGTTGGTATAGAAAGTGACTGAAACTGAATATGATAGTGACAGTGACAGTGATGATGATGAGGATGATGTTCATGTCACTTTCGGAGACTTTAAAACGGGAGCACCACAATATGGGTAAGTTTTTAAATTTTCAATTTCAAGTCTTATGGTGCAGGGAATGCAGGGAATTGATCCCAGGACCACGTACATGTGAAGCATGTACTCTCCCACTGAAATACATCCTTTACTCCTTTAACTAACAGTTCTGCATCAAAAACTGGGTGCCATTATTAAGACTTTAGTGATAGATTCTATTGGTTTTACACTTTTTATCATATCATGATATGAAAGCATTCTTATTTAAGTTTTACTTTGAGTTGCTAAGACAGTACATCTTCAACATTCTTATAAGAAAAAAAATGAAAACTGTGATGATGAATGTTAACTTGCTGTGATCAGCATTTTGCAGTTTATATATATATATGTATGTATATGTATATGTATATCAGGTCATGTTGAACACCTAAAACAAATACTTTGTTATTTATATCTCAAAAAATACTTAGCCATGGAAAACATTTCCTTCCTAATGGTGAATTTAATTATAAAAGTTGCATGGAATCAGTAATTTGTAATTCTAGAACTGAAAGTGTTTTTGTAAAATGAGTGCTACAAATATTTAGATTTAGAAACTATTAAATTGCAGCTTGTATTCTTCCAATCTTGAGCTTTGGTTTTTTATATATGTTATATATGTATGTATTTTAAAATAAGGCCAAAAACTGGTGGCGTTGGGGATACTTTCAGTGGTATTCATGGTACAGGATCTGACATGTTAGGCATGTGCTTTTATTTGAGCTATTTTCTTAGCTCTAGGATTTTAATATTTTTAATTCAGTTTTTTAATTGATTTTTAAAAAATCAGAAATTTTTTTTAACTCTGTATGGCTTGTTTCTTTAGTTTTGGGGAGTGGGCGCACACCCAGAGATATTCAGGTGTTACTCTGGAGTCGATCCTTAAAAAAATACATATTTAGCAGGGGTGAGGGTTGGAGCCACACCCAGCTGTGCTCAGGGCTTGCTCCTATCTCTGTGCTCAAGGATCACCCCTGTTGAGTTTTAGGGATCATATGGGGTGTCAGGGATCAAACCCTAATCAACTTTGTGCAAGGCAAGTGCCTAACCTGCTGTGCTATCTATCTGGCCCCGAAGTTTTAAAATATTTTAAAATGTATTTTAAAACTATATTTCAGAGTTCGTTCCAGATTTTTCTGTAGCTTTGAATGGCTGTCTGCGTGAGATGCTGAATCCAGAGTAAGCCCGCAGCTTCCCTGCTAAAGAAGATAATTTATGAAAATTCACTTAAAAAAGACTAAATCTCCTATGTTGGATCTCTGCATACAGTGTAACTTGATAGTATATTTTTAAAAAAATTATTAAAATTGATTTTTAGGGGCTAGAGAAATAGCACATCGGGTAGGGCGTTTGCCTTGCATGCGGCCGACCCAGGTTCGATTCCCAGCATCCCATATGGTCCGCTGAGCACCTCCAGGAGTAACTCCTGAGTGCAGAGCCAGGAGTAACCCCTGTGCATCGCTGGGTGTGACCCAAAAAGCAAAAAAAAAAAAAAAAAAGATTTTTAGTCATTAGTTACAGACATTCAATATTCCAACACCAATTCCACCACCATTGCACCTTCTCACCACCATTATTTCCAATTTTCCCAACTACCACTTGAACATGCCCCCATAGCAGACCCACAATCATTTATCTTACATTGCTTATTATAAATAATTTGCTAAAAGGATGATCAAAAAATGTTTCCTTAGAAGAAAGATTGTGAATTTTTTTTTTTTTTTTTGCTTTTTGGGTCACATCCGATGATGCACAGGAATTACTCCTGGATTTCCACTCAGGAATTATTCCTGGCTGTGCTCAGGGGACCATATGGGATGCTGGGAATCAAACCCGGGTCGTCCATATGCAAGGCAAACACCCTACCCGCTGTGCTATCGCTCCAGCCCCGGTAGTGAAGATTCTTCTCTCTCACCATGGAGCCCTTAAACCCTTGTGTAGGAGATTACTAAGACATTACAGGTAAAGCCTTCTGTATATAGATTTTGTCCATTGAAATTGGTTGCCTTTCATATTACATACCATCTGCTACTTCTGACTTAACAGTGTTACAGAGTTAGAGATGTTGCGTAGCCAGAATTGCATCCACACACTCCAGGGTGTCCAAAAGTTTTGACGGAGTAACAGATGGAGTTAAATTCTTAACTGGTGGCTTTGGGGCATAGGCCTGACTGCTGGGCTTCCAGAAGCACAGAGGGTAGTCTGTGCCCGATCTCTGAAAGCTGATTGTGGATTGTGGAGGTTTTTGGCTGCTGGCACTCTGTTTGGGTGGACGTGGGGGTTCAGCCGTCCCTCTCTGGGTTGCCCCTGGATGACTCAGCCTTGTGCAGGATCCGGGAGAAATTCTTGATCTCTTTCAAGATTTGTTTCTAAGTTTGTTATTCTAATTTATTCTGGATCATGGCCTGTGAGAGAGCTCACATGGCGCTGGACGTGTTCCTGCCAGGCTTCCAGAAGAACAGGGATACATGGAGGGAGGGAACCCTCCCTGACCTCATGAAAGCTGGAGATTTCAGTCACAAAACCTGCATGCTGGAGTTTTTCAAAATTAATTTCTGGATGAGACTTGTCCGGATAGTGGAGTCCAGCCAGAAGCAAAGTGATGACTGTGAAACATCCAAAAATTTTCATAAAGAATTATCAGGAGGGGATGAGTGAAAATAACCATGAAAAAGAGCTGTGGAGAGACAGTTTTTGTGGATGAAAGTTGCAAAGTTGGGCTGTAGAGGGTGGAGAGGTAAGTGAAAGTGAGGGAGGGGTCCATTAGTACAGACCTCTCTAGAAGGCTGACTATGAATCCATGTTATATTCTTTGATCTAAGTTAAAATGGGTGGATAAAGAAGATTCATTTGAGTACTACACAGAATTATGGGTAGCTTAGAGAACTCAATGGCTTCATGGCTTGTAGAGAAGTTAATTGAAAATATAACTGATCTGGTTAATGTGGGAGAAGTATGTTAAAATGAAGTACTTTCACATACTTGAAATTCCTTTGGACTCCCAGGTATGTGGGATCTAGCACTTCGTGGCTATCTAAATTACTGTTAAGGAAAATGTATACAGGTCTTAGGTCAAAATTACATAAGTAATATTGGATAAACCTTGAATGTAAATGAGGTTCTGGCTCCAAATTTTAGCTTTTCCCTTTGTTTTCAGGTATATTTTACTACTTTAAATGACACTGAGTTCATTTTTACAAGAGTTACGTTTTCATGTGACTTCCACCCAGATCAGGATATGGAATGGTACTCGCATTCTAGAAACCTGTTCCCTATTGTTTTCTTTTGGTCATTAACCACTTACACCAACAACCACATTCTGTTTTTGGTTTAGATTGATTTCATTTTATGAATTTATTTTGTGGACAAAAGTAGTCCATGTATTTGAAAGACGATCTACCAACAATATTGGATGCAGTGAGAGCCTAAAGGAGATCATTGGATTATAAAACAAAGATTATTTCTTATTACTTCTTTCATACAGGATTTCTGACTACTGAATTAAGTAGGAGGCAAGGAAATGAGGACAAGGTGTATATAAAAATGTATTACTTACCCTTTTTAGGGCTGGAGTGACAGCACAGTGCGTAACGCGTTTGCCTTGCATGTGGCCAACATGGCGACCTGGGTTCGATTCCTCCGCCCGAGAGTATCTCGCCCCCAGGGCAAAACCTGGCAAGCTACCCATGACGTATTTAATATGCCAAAAACAGTAACAACAAGTCTCACAATTTGTTGTGAGACGTTACTGGTGTCCGCTCGAGCAAATCGATGAACAACGGGAGGACGGTGCTACAGTTCGACTTTCCCTTGACCAGCTTAGTTTCTTGGGAAGTGTGTAACAGTGGGACATGTACTGGCAGGTAGATTTTTGAAGTAAAAAACAATTAAACTTTTAAGACCCCCTTTTGGGGGGGCATGGGGGAATTGGGGAGTGGGGTATCTTCCTAAGTGGTGTTCAGTGCTAATTGCCTGGAATGAATTTTTTTAGGAATAGGCCTGCCAGGTGTTGCTCCGAGGCCCCTTGCCCTTGGGGATTCCCTCCTGTTGATTCTTGGCTGTTTGAGCAGCAGTTCTGTGCTGTAAGGTGCCACCAGGATTGTTGTGACAGTGCTTGGGACCCCTGGATAATAATCTGGCAGTGTCCGAGGGGTTAGATTGTGTTGGGGATGATGCCCAGGTCATGCTCATATTATGTATGTGCCCTAACCCAAACATATAAGATATAACTGTTTCTTTTGTGGAAGAGTCCTCCCTTTGTTCAGGTGGCCAGGCCTCACTGCGAGTGATTCTCAGCCCAATGGTAGGTGGTTTAATGTGAGGGCCAATGTATGTGGTCTGATTGATACAGTGGTGCTCAGGTGCTTCCAAGGAGACATCTGGCAGTACTTTTGAAGGCCTTCTGCACTGTCTTTCTTGATCCCAAAATATCTGTTTTTTTTAAATTTTTTGCTTAATAAGTGACAAAAAATTAAGACTTTTTCCCCCTAGGGGTCAGAGAAATAGTACAGCGAGCTAAGTCACTTGATTTGCCTGTAACCAGTTTAGTTTGATCCCCAACACCACCTGGTCCCCTGAGCATTGCTGAATTGGCTCTGAAGGTCTCTGAGCACAGCTGGGGTACTCTAGATAATCCTTGGTACTGCAGTGCGTGAAGAACAATGCATTCTCAGACCCAGGCATTGAACTGCTGACCACAGGAATGGCAGGAAGGGGCCCTTAGGTCCCCTAATCAGCACTTCGGAACCCTCCCCCACAGCCACTTTTTTAAAACATGTTAGTCAATGTCAGTCTATATATGAATAACTTGTATACATGGAATATATTGCTATTTTTGTTTAGTTCAAGATTATCAGGATAATTTTTCTTGTTCTTAGGAGTTACGGAACAGCACCAGTGACTCTTAATATCAAGACAGAAGGAAGAGTCTATGGAACTACAGGTAAAATTTGTATTTGCCAGTGCATCAGTAGGAAGTAATGACTATACCTGAATAACATACAGACTATAGTAGCTGTCACAGGTGATCTGAAAAGTGCTTCAGTTCAATTCAAGAGAGTCGTTTAAACTTGTGTCTCAAGGATGGGGAAAATTTTCTCTGTGAAAGGCTGTGTAAGAGAATACGTGTTTGTAGAGTTTGTGGGTCACAAGGTTTTTTTTTCCTCTTTTGATTTTAACTTGTTTGTACAACACTGTAAGACATGTTATAGTTCGGAGCATATAAAAAGGGATTTAATACCTGGAAGTTATTGGTACATATTGGTACAGGAATTTATTTGAATGAGTTAACAAGTTCCTAATCCGTACACTATATCTTAGAGTTTCTTCCCTAAAGTTTAAACTTACTGTTATTGATAACATGCTTATTCTTATAGTATGCCTGACTTTAATGTTCTCATTGAAGCCTTTGTTATATTGAGAGCTATCACTAGTAAAATGTTTTTTTCTGTTTTTCTCTCAGTATCTTGCTCATGCCATTCTTTATTTTGTATTTGTTAAAAAAGGAACAGAATTCAAAGGGGTAGAGCTTGATGCACCTAGAAGTATTAATGGAGTTCCACTCTTGGAGGTAGATTTGGATTCTTTTGAAGATAAACCATGGTGTAAACCTGGATGATAAATAACTCCATACCCCTCCCTGGGACCAGCCTCAGTGACCCTCAAGGTCCTGGGGCACTCAGTGTGTGTGATGCTCAGTCTTCTGGGATGAACATTGTGGTACCTGGGAGTGTGTTCAAGGCCACTGAGCATGTGCTCTAATACTCGAGCTGTTTCCCCAGCAGAAGAGGACTGGATTTTTCTTGGGAACACCTGATGGTGCTTGAGGTCTGCTGGCAATGACTGGTTACTTTGTGTGCTTGCCATCAAACCTGGGCACCTATATTCAAAGCATTCATTCTAGCTCTTTGACTTATCTCTCTGGATTGTAGATTTTTAAAAGATGTTTCGTATTAAAGTCATTAGAAAAATATCTAACTTTCAGTATCAATAGTATTCATAGGAGTTTTGTAAATGTCATTATAAATGTCCTAAGCATAATTGGCAGTAGTAACCTGTGTTGCTAAATTGTAACAGTAGCTTAGCATTATACTATTTTATAATTTTTGCATAGCATACTATTTTATTAGAATGCCATTTATAAAGGAAATTTCATTAAAAACATAGTTTTGTGGTACTAGAGTAATAAGTGGAAGAACTAGTAAAATTTGAAGAGGTGTTTAAACTGATAGAACTTATCATTTACATTTTTATATTTTGTTTGCTGCATAAAAATAGGATTGAAATAGTTGCATACAAAAGTTGTGTCTTCTTTTTAGGCGCTGACCTTTCTGATTATTTTAATTATGGGTTTAACGAAGATACCTGGAATGCTTACTGTGAAAAACAAAAAAGGATACGAATGGGGCTTGAAGTTATAGCAGTTACCTCAATTACAAATATATTTACGGTAATTAGTAAACATTTCAAAATACCCCTGTCTTTTCTATTGTCCCACTTTTTTTCCCTAATCACTTTTTCCCCATAAAGGTGATTCAATACTGTGTGATAGTTTAAAATTCCGTTTTTTTTAACCTATTTTTTCCCCTTCCCTTTCAGAGTTCTGTGTTAATGCTTATCTGATATTTAGTTACAAGTCACTGACTAGCCACAGCCAGTTTGTATTTGTATGGCCTATCAATTCAAAATTATGTGGTATCTGAATGGGGAATATGTTATTTAACTTAGGCCAAAGACTGTATATGGGAGTTACACCAGGTGCAGAGATCCAAGATGGCAGATTCAATCTTTTTTTTGGGGGGGGGGGGGTTGTGGGGATTTGGTTTTTTGGATCACACCCAGCAATGCACAGGGTTTACTCCTGGCTCTGCACTCAGGAATTACCCATGGCGGTACTCAGGGGACCATCTGGGATGCTGGGACTCGAACCTGGGTCAGCTGTGTGCAAGGCAAATGCTCTACCCGCTGTGCTACTGCACCAGCCCCAGATTCAATCTTTTTTTAAGGTGTCACTGTCATCACTGTCCTCCCATTGTTCATCGATTTGCTCGAGCGGGCCCAGTAACGTCTCTATTGGAGACTTTGTTGTTACTGTGTCTGGCATCTCGAATATGTCACGGGGAGCTTGCCAGGCTCTGCCGTGCGGGCGAGATACTCTCGGTAGCTTGCCGGGCTCTCCGAGAGGGGCGGAGGAATCGAACTCGGGTCGGCCATGTTGGCTGCGTGCAAGGCAAACGCCCTGCAGCTGTGCTATCGCAGGTGAATTTTAGTAAATTATCCTAGGTTGCTCTCATATTTTGTTCCTGAGTTTCCTCCCATGCCACTACTCAAGGAACAAGATTAAAGTGGAAATAGCTTCTTTTTCCCCAAACCTTCAGCTTCCTGGTGACCTACAAGTTTGCTGATTGTTGTTTCATCTCCACTTTTGCAAGCATGTGAATTTGTACCCTATTATACTAACAAATGCAAAGTAAAGTTCTTGCTCTATGTTGTGATTTTATTTTGAGTCATAGTCTATGTTTGTTTGTTGGATATCAAAGTTTTTTCCAACAGGTTATGCTGTTATATAGACCATAATATAATCTATCAAAATTGGAGGCTTGACTTTTCCTTGTTGTTTTTTTAACAATGGTAAGGAAAATGGCGATCTGAATATCTGTATAACTTTGAATGTTGTATGTATTGCAGTTTGGGCATTCTTTAAGAAAAGAGTCTCTTAAAAAATTGTGGATTTACTATTATTTACAATGGCTAGAAACATTTTCTGGAAAGTGAATTTTTATTTTTACTGGTTCTTTATATTTTCCTTGAATAGAACTAAGAAAGTTCCTTTGAAAACTGCCAGCTTCCATATACTTTTGTCTCTTTGCAGTAAAATTCGAAAAGTAAAGAATATAAAGGAAACGATGGTTTCCATTGAAAGTAGCCTTCATGAATACCTTGCTGATACATATACTGCTTTACTGCAAAGTTGTTTTGAAGAGTTTTTTTCTGGTTTGGAGTAGAGGTCATTTTTCCATTTTAATTTGTGATTCTGAGTGAATAAGGCTATGAGTTGGATAAGTATAGTCTGTTGACTTTTTTTTACCTTGGTAATGTGCTTAAATATTGCTTGTCTTGTAGAAATACTGATTTGGGAATAGGGTATGTATTTTTTGTTTGTTTGTTTCGGGACCACATCAGTTGGTGCTTGGGGAATACTCCTGTCTTGGTGCTCAGGGGTGACTTCTTTTGATGATGGGAACTTAGTGGTGATGGGCATTAAACATGAGCTTCCTGCATGCAAAGCATGTGGTCAGCCCATTGAGCAATCTCTCCAGTCATTCAACTTCATTACTGTGCGCAGCTCACGTTTTTTTTCTTTCATTTTGCTTACTGTTGTCTGTAGGATCTTTTAAAATGCTGAAAATGTGAAAATGTGTTTGAGAGCAGTTGATATTTTTAAGCTGCAGTTTAAATTTCTGAAAGTGCCATGTTAAAGTTAAGATTTTCAGTGTTTTGTGGAATATTTTTAAAAAATGATTACTTGTCTCTTACCATGTATCATGTAAATGGTGATTAGTAAAATGTTACAAAGTTCTTATCAGTAATGCAAATACGAAGAGGTAAATGTGTGAGGTCCTAAGTGTGAAAAGGCATATTTTAGATAAAAATATTATCGTTTCTAGAGAATTGCAAGAATTAATATGAAATCAGATATTACTTTGGTATGTAAAATTATTGTCATGCTAAATATAGCTTTTTTTCAGTGCTTTCTTATTAAAAATCTTTGACTATGTCAATTTTATTGTGATACCAGGATTTATAGTATCTTAAATCATTGATTTTGTGCATACATCTTTGCAGTACCACATGTAACACCAGAGACTAATTCCCTTGACTGATGTCAAGGACCTTTCCCAATTGTCCACCCTCCCCACACCAACCTTCATGCAACCTCAGTTCTATAGATAAAAACTTTTCTTTTAGACTATAAAAGAAAAACAGTATGCAATATTAGAGAAGTGTGCAATACTGTATTGGGTTTGAGGGTATAGAGAAATATTCTAGATGGAGGAAATTCTAGGTCTGTGCGGTGGGTGACCTCGGCGTCCCTGCAACATTTTCTGTCCTCGGCCTTCCCCGCTTCGCCTTCTGAATGCCGTGCGTGTCTTCCCCAACGCTGCTGCCGCCCCATCCGCGGTTCTAGCCCGTGGACACGTTGTATTCGCACGCCGCCCACTCAGCCCAATGGGCCTGCGACCTGCAGCCGCTCTTCCAGTCCTCTCCGCTGAAGGTGGGTTGGCGCTTGGCTGGGATCGGGGCCGTGGGAAGCAGTGCTGGGCTGGGGCACCTTACACTGCCAGATACCCACCCCCCAGCCACCAGCTTCCCGCTGCCTTGCAGTGTCTAGAGTATCCAGGCAGCACACGGCCCGTCCCCACAGGCTGTTTTCTGCAGAAACTTCGAGGCTGGTTGCAGTAAGAGACTAGCTGGAAGGGTCAGAGCCCAGTTCCCAGCCTCCACTGGGCTTTGAGGGGGTCCAATGTGCGCTTGACAATTCTGCTGCCTGGAGGGACTCGCGGCCAGCATCATCGCTCTGTCTTCCGCCCACTGTTCCCTATGCCCACCCTGAGTTCCCAGTTCCCACTGAAAACTTTCTTCCCTTTGGGTGCTCCCGGGGCTCCACGGTCTCCAGCTCCTGAATTCCATCTCACTTAGGCCTCAGTTTAGTCCCATTCTTTTCTGGCCCATTTCCATTCTTCTGTGGTTCGGTTCAGTTTTGGTGGAGCAGGGTTGGGTGTGGAGGGGATGGGGGTAGAACCTAGGGGACCCCGCTCCACTGTTTTCCCGTGCAGGCCCCCATCCCCTCCCATACCTCTGGATATATAAATGAGAATTATTGTTTCCAAGCCTTTCACATGATAATTCTAAGCCTCCTCTGATTGGCTCCCTGAACTGGCTTCTCTTGCTGGTCATTCTCACTCCCTGTCCTTTTGTCCTTGCCTGCGCCTTCATCAGACATGAGAACACCCCTCCGTGTGACCACAGACTCTTCTGCTCTTCTGGAGACCCAACACCTGCTTCAGCCCCTACTCCAGCCCCTAGGAGTGAGATCAAGGTCTCTTGGACCTTATTTGCTTTGCAGACAGTAAGCTGCAGCTAGACTCTGGCCCTCTCACAGTCATATTACAGCTGGAATTGAAAACGCTTTTGGCCAGAGTGATAGTAAAGAAGGGGAAGGCTCTTGGCTTGCACTTGCTAACACTGGTTGGATCCCTGGCATCCCGTAAGGTCTCCTAAGACCCACCAGGAGGGGTTCTTGAGTGCAGAGCCAGGATGAAGCCTGGGCATTGCCAGGTGTGGCCCCAACCCCAAAATAAATAATATATCCACTTATAAATAATATATCCACTTATCTCCATTTTGGGCTGGAGCAATAGCACAGCGGGTAGATCGATTGCCTTACAAGCTACCGAAAGCTACCGAAAGTATCTCGCTCCCACTGCAAAGCCTGGCAAAGTACCAGTGACATATTTGATATGCCAAAAACAGTAACAAGTCTCACAATTTGTTGTGAAACGTTACTGGTGCCCACTCAAGCAAAACTATGGACAAAGGAGGACAGCGCTACAGTGCTATATCCATTGTAATTAATAAGTGGTACTCCCCCCACCCCTTTCTCTCATTGGCTATTAAGACCATTTCGTAGGAACAGGGATGTGACTCAGTGGCAGAGCCTAGACCTTGCATGAGTGAGGACACCCCAGGAGGAAGGAAGGCGAGTTTCATAAATATGGTGTTGAGATTTTTATAGCATGAGATTCATTACCAGTATAGTGATAAAGGGAACATTCTATAAATCAGTATGTAGTTGTGAAGGTGGTACTCTAGTTAGATTATCTCATGCACAGGCTGGGATTACTACCTTCTCTCTGAAAGTTATCCATTTCCATGAGAGGTTCTTTTATACCTTGGAGAGCACCCATAGTTCTTGTCTATTTTTGGCCTCCTATAAGTACAGAACAGTAAAGGGGATCTTAATGTAAAATGAAGGAAAGACCCATGTCATCAGAGAATTTATTCATTGTTACCAGCAAAAAAAAAAAAAACCGTTACAAAATTAAGGTAACTCCTCTCCAGGGTCTCAGAACCCTTCTGAAGCTTCTTAAGTTGACAAAGCTGCAGTCACTACAGGTACAGGCCAGTCTGTGGTGTAAGCATTCAAAGATCAGTCTTCATTGCTCCCTCTCCTCAGGCAGCTTTAGGTTGGGGAAACTAATTTTGTTCTCTTTTTCTCATTCCTTGATTTATTCTCTCAACCAACAAACTACCAAGCCTTTGTAACAAACTTTTCTTGCTTCAGAGAATGAGGAAAGGATACAATATGGATTCTTTGAGCACTCAAGGTGCTTATAAACTGGTTATAGTGATAGGCATGAAACAAATCAATAATCAGTATTGCTCTGCTTTTATTTGTGTTTGAATACTTTTTCTTTTATGTTTTGCAATGCTCAAGGCTTTCTTCTGACTCTGCACTCAGGGATCATTCCTGGTAGGCTTGGTGGCACCACTTGGGGTACTGGGGGTCATACCCAGATTGGCCACATGCAGTGCAAAAATGCCTTGCCCATTGGACTAACTCTCCACCCTTGCATTTGAATTTTTATTAATAAGTTCATATAGTACATATTGACTAAAAGTTAAAATTGTCATTTAAGAACTAATGATATAAGAAGTCCACAATAATGTATTTAGTGAACTAGGAATACAGGTATTTTGTATTTTATAAAGAAGCTCTTATGCAGATGATCTTGATCACTTGGTCACTTGACATCCCGATATTCATTGATTCGCTTGAGCGGGCGCCAGTAACGTCTCCATTCATCCCTATCGCGTGCTAATGTAGCCCAATGGCATCTGCTCATTCTAGGAACACGAAGAGCCTCAAATCAATCGTTCAGGGTCTTGACAAAGAAGTCTGATCATCTCATAAGTGGACGGCCACGTGATCTTTTGATGTTCCGTGGAATCCAGTCGGTAATGGCTCTAGTCCAGCAGTCATCTCCAAATCTCATTACGTGTCCAGCACATCTGATTTTTGATGCCTTGGCAAATGAGAGAGTGTCCCTGATTCTTGACCGTCGAAGAAGTTTGGAACTTCAGATTCTTTTCTCTCAGTTGAGTGAAGCATGATACTCAAGCATAGCTCTTTCGATTCCTCTCTGGGAGACTCGACTAGCGTTCTCATCATGTTTGTGTAGGGCCCAGGTCTCTGAGGCATATGTTAATGCAGGAAGAACAGTGGAATCCAAGAGATGTGCCCGGAGCCGGAGGTTCTTTGTCCTCTTAGCTATTTTTTCAACGTTCTTGAAGGCGTTCCAAGCCGCTCTCTTTCTCCTGCGCAACTCAGGTGCCTGGTCATTCGTCATATTGACTTCTTGACCTAGGTACACATAACTGTTGCATTCGGAGATGTTCATCCCATTGAGAGTGAATGGAACGTCAGGAACGGGACCACTTCTCGTGAAATGCAGGTGATCGTTACTCATAAAATGGTATAACAAAAAACAAAACTATAGTCTCTTCTAGCAAGTCTATTAATTTGGAGAGAGGAGTGCTGTAGATGAGGTCTTGCTTTGGTGGCAGGTCTATCTTACCTATCTTTCAGGTTATAGTTACAGGCAAGAGCTTCTAGATAGAATCACTGAAGCAATTTACTTCTTTTGCTTATCTCCAGTCTTGCAGATCTTACGGCTTATAGTTTCACTTACCACCAGAAGTCAGGGACACGCTCAGATTAATCAGAGATTTTGGAAATAATGCAGAAAAGTACCATGGCTTGAGAATAATAAGTATTAGTGCTTCCTATGAACTTAATGCCTAAAGTGTTTAAGGACCAAAGAAATAGGCCAGGAGTTAATGGGCTGACCTTGCTTGCTGCCAACCTGGTTCTATCCCCAGCCGCACATATGATTCCCGCAACCAGCACCTGGAGTGATCTCGGAGCACAGAGCTAGGAGGAACTGATTACTGCTGAGTATGGTTCTGAAACTACAGCAACCAGCAAAGTTTGTTCAATTTGCTCTTCACAGCCACTTTATGAAACTTGTAGTGAGAAGTCTTGGGTCCTTGGGTCTGCTGAATTAGATCTCTGTGGGAAGTCGTTCCTAATTTCGAGTGTCTCTCTTATGTCTTTAGGTTCGTCTCAGCAGACATAAAGCAGTTCGACATTGTACACTTGCCCTAAACAGCTCCCAATGCCAGGAGCTGGCAAACTAATATTTTGGTTTCAATGGATGGTCTAAAAGGATTGTCAAGGTAGGAAGCGGAGAGAGAGTTCAAGTGCAGAGCTTGTGCCCACCGTGTTCAAGGCCCTAGGTTTTATCCTGAGTATTGCATGACTCCCAGCTCTGTGGGGTATTACCCCAGCCGGCTCAGAGAACCTACAGACCTGATAGATGAGAGTCGTCTAAGTGAAAGTGTTGGATCACTGGTCACACCCCTGAATCAATAAGGTCTCAGTCAGTTGACGGTGGTGTCCATATTCTACAACGCTTGTGTGCTCTGTATGTTCATGGCTGGTGTAGTTCATGGGAAGTTTTGTTTAATGTTGAAATCACAGGTTACTTCAACGGTTGGCAAGGATTGCTGGAGTTTCCTTTTTATTTCTAATTAAGCTTTTTTTCCAGAAATATGTTTTTGTTTTTGTTTTTTAGATTTTTTTTAGTGAAACACCATGAGGTACAGTTGTAGATTTATAAATTTTTGTGCTTGGGTTTCAGTTATACAATGATCGAATACCTATCCCTCCCACACTGCCACCCTCCCCATCCCACCCTGCCTCTGTTGCAGGGCATTTCCCTTTGTTCACTCTCTCCTTTTGGGTGCTGTCATTTGCGAAAGAGGCATTGAGTGGCATCTAATCAAACATTTTAAAATCTACATTGAGATGTTCAGAAGGACCTTCAATCTAAAATCTTAACACCTTCAGGATCTTTCTGAACTTGAAGAAAGGGAAAATGAAGATATTGTGGCACCACTTCAGACGCAAAGCGTGAAGATCTTCTGTGCTTTAGAGGTGGTATTGTCGTCCTTTGACAAGAGCCCTGGAGTTGGCAAATCCGAGGAGACTTTGGATAAACTGGAAGGTCTCTGTGGGGACTGGAATGGGGGTGTGGGTAAGAATTCATCCTCTCTCTCTCTCTATCTATCTATCTCTCATCATATTTTCAGATACATCAGAAAAATCCCTCTCCTAGCTAAGCTGCTAAAGCCTTGGGCAGATGTTTTTAATAATACTTCTTAAAATCTTAGGTACTAATAGAATCATTTTTTTTGGTGGGGACGAAGGACCCGGGGACACTTCACAATTTTAGAGCTGTCTTCCTACCAAGAACCTTAGAGATATAGGGATGGGAATACTGTTTCTCCTATTTGGGGGTAACAGTCTTCTTTGTTCCAAAGTAATTTTTCAAGTATAGATCCTGTGTAATTGTCCATTATCTCACCAAAATCTTCATTTTGATAATTAAATACACTAATAAAAATGTTCCCCCCCCCCCCCCCAGAATCTATGGTACTTAGGCTTAGGGTATTAAATCAAAGGGAGAGCTGTTAGCGAAAGAACTGGAACAGACTCTGGTAGGTGAATCTTAATGAGACCAACTCATCCTTGCCACTACTGCACCTTTCTCAAGCTCCTGAATTTGATAGGTGATAGGGCAGACATTCGAACGGGTTATCACTCCCTGTGGGAGGTGGGGGGCGTGCCATCTGCCCGAGGTTATCTAGTCACCATCACCAAAGCCCCTTGCACCTGCCTCGTAGCCGGCTGGAACCAAGGGGAGGCTGACCTGATTGGCTCTGATCTGAGAGATGTGCGCATCCCCTGGGAAGGGGGTCAGCGCCCATCTGCATGTATTACCTCTAGAATTACCACAGTTATCCAATTCGGTTACTCCAAGCTGCGGTATCCAGATGGCTCGGGCCTGCTTTGAACAGTATAATTTTTGCAAAGTAAAGGACTTCATGCCAGACTGTTTTCACTCGGGGCACCCCAGAGAGGTGCGGGTGAGGGTCCTTCCCGTCCCAAGGGACCCTGCCCGGCAGCCGATCTCTACTACCCAACTGCCGCTACTCTTCAGGCCAGGCCACTTTCACATTATAAGACACTTCCTACCCATTTTCCATAATTGCCACACCATATTTGATGGGGTTCAGACAGTAGGCAATAAATCATAGAGAGAAATATATAAATATTTGCATCTTGGAGAGCCCGGCAAGCTGCTGAGAGTATCCCGCCCTCACGGGCAGAGCCTGGGAAACTCCCTGTGGCGTATTCGATATGCCCAAAACAGTAATGACAACAAGTCTCATTTCCCTGATCCTAAAAAAGCTCCAATCATTGGAAGAAGCTGCTAAAATCTCAGGACTGGGAGGAATAGAGACGTTACTGGCGCCCACTCGAGGAACTCGACAAACAACAGGATGACAATGATACAGTGATTATTATAAAGTATTTTTTATTTTTATAAAAATATTTTATTACATTCAACATTCAAACGCCAATCCCACGACCATTACACCTTGATACCACCATATTTTGTGTTTCCATCTCGAACCCGAACCCCTGCCCCAAGCAGAACCGAAGCAATTTATTTTGTATTGTATGTTCTGAATCAACTGCTGAAAATGCTCCACAAAAGTTCCCTTAGAGGAAAGTATGTGAAGATTGTTCTATTTTCTCCAGGGACCATTGATTGTTCTGTTTCCCCTAGGAACCATTAAGCCCTTAAATAAGAGATTATTGACATGTTGTTAATGGTTGAGCTGTGTGTGTGTGTGTGTGTGTGTGTGTGTGTGTGTGTTTTGGGTGTGTATAATACACACTCCTGTAAAAATATATTTCCCTCTATGATTGGTAGCTTTCTATTTTAAACCCCATCAAATGTGGTTTGCTACTCTTGGAATATTAGTGGTGTGAGGTATGTCACGTTCCTAGAGTAGTCTGTAGGTTTGCCCATTTGAAATACATAATCAGTATGAGATTTATGCAATGATCTTGACTAATTTCTCCCTTCTAGTTTACATGTTTACCTGTTTACGAATGGCCAGAATTGATCAGACAGCAAAAATGTATGGTAATAGCCCTGACAGAATATACTTAGCACAGAGCCTTCAAGACATAGCCTTGTGTGGTGTCTTCCCTTACTCATTAAGATCGTGATGTAGTGCTCTTTTTGTTTTTTTATTTTTGTTTTTCTTTTTTTTTAGCTTTTTTATTTTTTGGGTTACACCTAGCGATGCTCAGGGGTTATTCCTGGTTCTGCATTCAGAAATTACTTCTGGCAGTGCTGGGAGGACCATATGAAATGCGGGGGCTCGAACCCGGGTCAGCCACATATAAGGCAAACGCCCTAGCCTCTGTACTAGAGCTCCAGGCCCAGTTCTCTTTTTAGACTTCATAAAAATCAATTAGAAAGATTGGCGTAGTAAATCTATTTGTTTTGGTTGGATATAGGACCATTATCTTTCCTTATGAAAAGGAAGACGACTCAGAAGTTTGCTATTCAAAAGACCGTGTCGGATGCATTTCAGAAACTGCTCATTGTGGTTTAGGTAAGACTTCGTTGGTTATCTTTGAAGTACTGCAGCTTTCTTACTTGAAGAGCAAATAAATTGATTTTGAGAAGTCAATTATATTGAAAATAATGGAAATATAAGTACTTCCTATTCTTTTGTTTACTAGATGCTTTACAGAGTAGTCTCAAATTTGTCCTTTGTGGAATCTGTGAAAAATAATTACAGCAAATATTACCCCCAATGTATAAACGTAGAATAGTTTAGACTGTAGAGAGAGTATTTGATCCAATTCCTCTTTCTCAATTGTTCGTCAGTAAAGCAGAAGAGTATAGTGGCTGTAAACTTCTGTTTAAGTACTAGCTCTGTCCTCCATTTTTTTTCTTTATTCTTTTCTTGGTTTTTGGTCCACACCTGCTTATGCTTAGGGCTTCCTCCTGGCTATGTGCTCAGGAACCACTTCTAGTAGGACTTGGGGAACCACATGGGGTGCCAGGGACTGAACCTGTGTTGTCTGCATGCAGAGCAAATGTTCGACCCATTGTAATAGTACTCTGGCCCTCTGTCTCATTTAGAAAATGCAACTGTAGGTCTCTAGACAGATATGTGAAGGTATTTCTAAGCCGCAATTTTCTTTTTTTTTTTCATTTGCATTTTGGGTCACACCCAGGGATGCTGAGGGGTTACACCTGCCTCTGCACTCAGGAATTATCCTTGTCGGAGCTCGGGGGACCACATGGGATGCTGGGAATCTAACCCAGGTCAGCCGTGTGCAAGGCAAACGCCCTCCCTGCTGTGCTATTGCTCCAGCCCCTCTAAGCTGCAATTTTCTGAAAAAATACACTTTTAATTTAGCTTACCTTATATTGTAAAAGTAAATACTTAACACTTACCTACAATTGGACTCATTTGCGGAATATAAAGTAACAGAATGGGAGATTAACACCCAAGGATAGTAGAGATAGGGACCAGGAGGATTGCTCCACGGCTTGGAAGCCGGCCTCACATGCTAGGGGAAAAGGCAGCTCAGATAGAGAAGGGACCACCAAGTAAAGGATGCTTGGAGGGCCCATTCAGAATAAGAGATGTGTGCTGCAGGTAGACTGCAGATCGAACATGATGGCCACTTAATGCCTATATTGCAAACCACAACAACCAAAGGAAGAGAGAGATTGAAAGGGAATAGACCTGCCCGTGGGGGGAGGGGGGCTGGAATGAGGGAGTTGTGGGAGGGATACTGGGAACACTGGTGGTGGAGAATGGGCACTGGTGGAGGGATGGGTGCTCAATCATTGTATGACTGAAACATAAGCACGAACGTTTGTAAGTCTGTAACTCTATCTCACAGTGATTCATTAAAAAGAGGAAGGAAGGAAGGAAGGAAGGAAGGAAGGAAGGAAGGAAGGAAGGAAGGAAGGGGCTAGAGCGATAGCACAGTGAGTGGGGTGTTTGCCTTGCATGCAGCTGACCTGAGTTCGATTCCCAGCATCCCATATGGTCCCCTAGCACCGCCAGGAGTGGTTCCTGAGTGCAGAGCCAGGAGGAAACCCTGAGCATTGTTGAGTGTGACCCACAAAAACAAAAAAATAAGAAAAAGAAATATTACATAATAAAAATAAAATAAATAAATGTTTAAAAAGACTTACCTAGAATTTAGTAAAGGACGAAATATTCTAATTATTGCTACTGTTTTCCTACTGAAGAGGAAACTTAACTGGAATCAGTTCGTGGTTGGTTTTCAGCACTGACATATTGAGAGTTTGTGATTCGATGTAACAACCAACTATTTGTTGTGAACCTTCACAATGATTCTGCTGGGGCCAGGAAGAAAGCTGAGAGGCCTGGTACACATGCTATGCATGTGAAAGACCAGGGTTGGATTCCTGGCACAACATGAGCGTCCAGGAGCAACCCCCAAGTACTTCGCTCAGGAGAAGACTTAACACTGCTGGGTGTGGCCCCCAACAAAAACAAATAGTGGTCATACTATTTAAGATTTTTAAATGTTCTCCTCTTATGGAATTTTCTAGTGCTATGGACATTTCCGGCTGTGCCCAAAGGAAACGGAATAATCTGTAGAGAATCCACAAACAGAATTGCTTTCCTTGCTTTATAGCCCTGCAGTCTTAGAGACAGGAATTTTCAGTTGTCAGAGACCTTATTTATTACACGAGTAGCTCCTGGGTTGACTTCAGCCTTGCAGTCTGGGAAATTCTTCTAGCAAAAGTGACTTCTGTGGTCATCTGGTAAAATTTCTATCAATTTAATAACTTTTAAGAACCAACGGGGGGCTAAGAAGATGGTACCAGAGCCTTGCATATCCCTGGCATGGCATATGGTCCCCTCTAGCACCATCAGGGAGCACAGAGCCAGGAACAGTCCCTGAGTACCAGAGGACAGGATCTGCAAACTCCAAATAAAAAGAAATGAAAGAAGCAGTGGGTTGGAGAGATAGCTCAACAGGCTGAGCACATTCTTGGCATGCAGGAAGCAGGTTTCAGTTCCAGCTCAGCACTGCATTGCCAGGAATGACTCCAAGTACTAAGAGGGTATAATCCCTGAGCACCTTTGAGAATGGCCTCAAAACAGAGAAGCAAAAGGAACCAAACTTAATGTCTGCATTGACAAGGAAAATGCTCTTATTTTATGCTTTAGAAGTAAAATTATTGGATGTATAAAGGAAGTACACACCCACTATCACTGTGTACTACCTTCATAGAAAGAACATTTTAGCCAATAAGTTTGAATTGATCCTTGTTAACTCTATTTCAGAAAGTGGTAAAGTAGCTGTGGAATATCGGCCTTTTGAGGAGCTCACTGATGCCAGAACCGAAGAACTACATGATTTAATTCAAGTACGTGAAGAGAAAAACTCAAGGATGACATATACAGGATGGCAGCAATTCAAAATAATGAGCAGATTTTAGAAGTGTTTAGCATGTGTAGGAGATTCTAGCATTCCCAGAAAAATGTGAAACTCTAAAACTTTAGTTCAGAGATTTTCTGAAGTTTTCCTGAAGTCCTGGCCCTTATTTGAAATATGGAGAGTTCTAAGTGCCCTCTGCGTTCTGTCAGAGAAATTCCTTTTTTTTTTTAAATGTAGGAGTACTGCTATATAAATAGCAGCCACTGATTACACTGGTTGAATTGGGCATGAACTCCACCTTACTTTTTTAAAATTTTTTATAATTTTATTTATTGAATCACCATGAGAGCAGTTACAAAGCTTTCGGGTTTAAGTCTCGGTCATACAATGAAACACACGTACCTTCACCAGTGCCTATTCTCCACCACCAAAATCCCCAGTATACCCCATCCCGCACCCTCCCCCTGCCTGTGGGGCAGATGATTTCCACATTACTCTCTCTCTACTTTGATTACATTCAATATTTTGACACCAGACCTACCATTATTATTTGGGATTTTACTCCAACACTCATATATGCCAAAAAGGCAACCGTAGACAACTTGTTTTCTATTGATTATATGTAATTAACTTGGCCCAAAGTCAGAAAATTTGTTTCCAAAGTTACGGAGTTAGGGGAAGAAAGTGAGAGAGAAGGTGGTTCTGTTTCTCTTGTTGAAAATCTTTTTTTTTCCTTTGTAAAATAAATTTTATTTGTGGGTAAGGTAGCGGGATTCACACTTGGTAGTGCTCAGGAATTACCCAGCCTGGCTCTTTGTTATAATCACTTGTTGAAGTGCTCGAGGGACCAGGTGATGTTAGGGATCAAATTCAAACCTTTCTTGTGCAAAGCATGTGCTCAATCTTTTGAACTATTGATCTAGTCCTGCAAAGAAATTTTTTAAATAGTTTAAATCAGACCCACCAAGAAAACTTCAAACACCTACAATTGGGTCTTAAAAGACCAGCTTAGGAGCCTGAGACATAATAGTTCATCTGGCTGGAGCATGGACTGTGATATGGGAGACCTGGGTTTGATACCTGCCACTGCATGGCCTCCTGAGCACTGTCAGCTACAGCGTCAAACACCTCCAGGTGTGGCCCCCAAAGAGACAACAACGTCCACCTTACTAAGAAAGGTGAGAAGACATTTCATACTAATGCCAAAGAATTCAGAAAACTATCCCTAAATGAGGCTACTCTTGGAACCAACTCCATTCGGGGCTCTCTACTCAACTAGAGAGCGGGAAGAAGCCCCTTCTCATGGAATTTATATTCTGGAAGTGTGAGATAATAAGAACTGATATGGATGAGAAGAAGGACTGTGAAGAAAGTAAAATGGGTGCTAGTTACAGGATTGCAAGAGAGCCTTGTCACTTTTTGACGTGAACATCTTAAGTGTTCCCTCTGAGTGCTAGAAGGGCAGCCCTCTAGAAAGGAGCTTACTCCTTTTTCTCCAAGAATTTATGTTGAGTTCCATTCAAGAAAGGGGGATTTCCCCAGGCCGGTGTAAAGGAGTGCATATGGCTGTTCATTCAGTTTAAGAACGGTCTCCCAGGATCAACTGTTTCTGGCCCCAGAGCCCTGCTTCAGAAAACTTTGGGTCCCTGATTCCGTGCTATCCTCTGTCTAGGAGAGTGGTAAATAATCAGAGAGACTAAGAGCTTAAAGGAAATGACAACATTTGTGAACCCCCATCCACCCTAAGTAGTGCTCCTTTTGCAGGTCAGCTACCTTTCTTGGAAGCAGGATGGCCAAGGGGAGGAAGAATGTCTCTCGGATTTCAGTAGTGAGGAGGAAACACCAAGACTGCCACAGCTGGATTCACTTGATCACTTGAATTCCCGTTAATTGTCATTTTGCTCGAGCGGGCGCCAGTAATGTCTTCACTTGTGCCTGTCGCGTGCTAGTGTAGCCCAGTGGCGTCTGTTCGCTCTAGGAACATGAAGAGCCTCAAACCATCGTTCATGATCTTGATGAAGAAATCTGACCATCTGGTAGGTGGGCGGCCACGTGGTCTTTTGACATCCCGTGGAATCCAGTCGGAAATAGCTCTAGTCCAGTGGTCGTCTTTAAATCTCATTACGTGACCAGCCCATCTGATTTTTGACACGTTGGCAAACGAGACAGCATCCCTGATTCTTGATCGTCGACGGAGGTTGGACCTCCGGATTCTTTCTCTCATTTGAGTGAAACGTGATATTCCAAGCATAGCTCTTTCAATTCCTCGTTGGGAGACCTGAATAGCATTCTCATCCTGTTTGCATAGGGCCCAGGTCTCTGAGGCGTATGTTAATGCAGGAAGAACAGTGGAATCAAAGAGATATGCCCGGAGGTGGAGGTTCTTTGTCCTCTTAGCTATTTCTTTGACACTCTTGAAGTCATTCCAAGCCGCTCGCTCTCTTCCTCCTGCTCAGCTCGGGTGCCAGGTCATTTGTCATGTTGACTTCTCGACCTAGGTACACATAGCTGTTGCATTCGGAGATGATCGTTCTGTTGAGAGCTAATGGGGTGTCAGGAACGAGGCTGTTTCTCATAAACATTGTGTTTGTAAGATTCAGCTGTAGTCCGACCTTTCCACACTCACAGTCAAAGTCGGCCAGCATTTGTGCCGCTTGGCTAATGTTTGGTGTTATTAAAACAATGTCATCAGCAAAGCGGAGGTGGTATAGTTGCCGACCATCTATCTTCACTCTCATTCCTTCCCATTCCAGTCGTCGCATGATGTTCTCGAGGGTGGCACTAAAGAGTTTCGGTGAAATGGTATCACCCTGCCGAACCCCTCTCTTGACATCAATGATTACTTCTTTGTAGAATGGTGAAATCCTGGTAGTGAATCCATAATACAGCTCATGGAGGATCCTGATGTATTGAGTTTGAATGCCCTGATTGGCTAGGGCTTCAATGACCGCTTCTGTCTCAACAGAATCAAAGGCCTTCTTTAAATCAATGAACGTTAGACAGAGCGGCATCTTGAACTCCCGAGAAACCTCAGTGAGCTTGGTTATCGTGTGGATATGGTCGATGGTGCTGAATCCTTTGCGGAACCTGGCTTGCTCACATGGTTGTCCTTCATCTGGTGTTCTGCCAATCCTATTCAGGATGACTCAAGTGAACAACTTGTAGATGACAGACAATAGGCAGATCGGGCGATAGTTGCCAATGTCATGGATGTCTCCCTTCTTGTACAGTAGTACAGTCCTGCTGGTTTTCCATTGAGATGGAACCTTGCATTCAGACAGGTAGCGTGTGAAGAGCCGAGCCAGTGTATTGATGAGTACTGACGGCAGGTTCTTCAGGTGTTCAGGTCTGACCTTTTCTGGGCCGGGTGCTGTTCGTTTCTTTTACCGCCAAAATGGCGTGTCGGATTTCGGAAGGGAGAACATTGGGAATGACATATCCATCCTGTGGAATTTGGTATGTCGGCAGATGGACATGTCTATCGAAGAGATTTGAGCAGAAGTCATGGATAAACTTCCCCATTGCCCTTCTGGAAGATGTGTTAGATGTGATAGATCCATCAGGATGTAGAAGGGCAGTCATCTTGGTCTTGTAGTTGGCGAAGGACAGGCGGGCATTACGAATACTTTTCCTGGCTTCTGCCGCATCTACCAGCACTTCTGCTCTTCTCTCTTTGAGAACTTCCTTGGTCGCATCTCTGCACTGCTTTGCGAGCTCTGATGTTCGCTTGCTGTTGCCTGAGGTTACCTCCACTCCCTCCACTACCCAGCCGCCGCCACACTCCAGGACGATTTCAGGACCCACGCGGCTGCTCCAGCCGAGACTCACGCACAACTGAAGCCCCACAGAACAAGATAAGTGGAACTCTGAGACCTTGGACTCCAGGCTGAACGGACCCAGGGACAGAGATTCTCTGCTTGCTCCCTCTGACCACAGGTGAGGAAGGGATTGAAATCAGGAGCCGCACCCTACCCTGCCCTGTCTGCTTCCACCAACCACCAGAGACCCAGGGATTGGATTGCGCAGAGAAGACCCACCCTACCCCTAGCGGTACTAGATAAATACCTCACCGGCAGACCTTTTCAAAACTACTAACCTTTATTATTTCCCCTCAAAACTTAAATTTGCCCCATATCAGTGCGCCTGGGCAGAACGCACCCGCGCCCGCGCTTTTTCAAAGGGGACTCGCCCGAGGGGTTGGGCTGCTGGGGGCGGGGCTACTGTGGCCCGCCCAGCACATAGTCCAGTGTTCCCTGTCTCAGCACATAGTCCAGTGTTCCCTGTCTGGGGACAAGCTGTTCCTCCCCCACCCTTGGTGCTCTGCCCAAACGAGTGGGCAGTCCCAGTCCTGTTGGGTGGCAAGAGTGGGAGGGGAGGCAAGGGGGGTGGGGTAGAGGACCTGATTGGATGTGTTTTGTCCTTGGGGGAAGAAGGAAAGCCTGGGTCCTGCTGGTTTTGAGGAGCCTGCTTTGCCCAGATCCAATAAAGGCCGCTTAAAGGCTCATAAAGGTGCTGAGGGGGTGGGGCCCACAGTTGTCAAGGGCCTGTGGTTGTCAAGGGCGTGGTTGATAAGGGCATGCACGCGCAGCGCCCAGCTGCCTTAATCCTCAGGCTCAGGAAGAGGACACTCTCCTCTTCTTGCCATGGATATGTTATGCCAAATATTTTCATTCCTTTGCCTCCTTACCTACCAACCAATTTGGCTGCTGGTGCAGGGCGCTCATCTCCGGGGGAGAGTCCTACCCCCAGACCCCCTGACCTCCAGCCCCCCAGGGCCCCCCAATCCCTGGCTTTCACCTCCCCCTGATCCTGCTGCTGAATCACCCCCTACCCTGCAGCCCCGGATTTCAAAACTCCTCGCCTTCATTATTTCCCCTGAAAACTGGAGGAAGGATCCAGTTGGTGGTCACCATGCTGCTGAAATTGTTGCAACTCGCAGGAAATCTACGAGACCTCCAAGTCTACCACAACCGATGCAGGAGGATTACTTTGATTCCAGTATGGATATCTTTTATCCTGAGGGGAGTCAACTTTTGGTGGGAGATTCAGAGAAACATCCACAGATCCGTCACAAGACTGGATCCTTTTCACCCCAGCCTCAGCATCCAGAAACCTTTGAAGAGCCAGAACAGCTTCCCTTTAAGGCCCTGGAAGCTGAACTTTCAGCAAGCACACAACAGAGCCCAGCTGCACTTCTCGGATCTCCCGAGGAATCAAAACCTGTTTTAGTTCCAGACTCAGATTTGCTGTCAAGCACCCCTGAAAAGGGTGATACTGCTTCAGTCCTGCCAGAAACCCTAGTTCAGCCTACACTGGCTGCTGAGGAGAGAGGATCTTCAGTGCCTCAGGAGGTGGAAGCTCAGCCTTTAGAGTCAGGTCTGGTAGGGCATGCTATTACCAAGGGCCTGTGGTTGCCAAGGGCGTGGTTGATAAGGGCAGCTCCCAGCTGCCTTAATGCTTAGGCTCTGGAAGAGGACTCTAGTGCCCTTCTTGCCTGGATCTAGGCTTGACGAAAACATGTACTGGAAAATACTCCCTATTCTTTGTCTTCTCACTTGGCAACCATTTGGCTGCTGGTGCAGGGAGCTCCACTCCGGGGGAGAGTCCTAGCCCCAGTCCACCTGACCCCCGGTCCCCCAGGGCCCCCCAGAGTCCCTCGAGCCCTGGCTTTCACCTTCCCCTGATCCTGCCACTGATTCACCCCCTACCCTTCAGCCCCCAGCCACGTTGGGCTCTTTAAACTCTTTACATCCATTGCAGCCCAGTTATTTTTGAAGCCTGGTAAGTTTTATAGGACTTTGGTTCCTGCCCTCGATGAGAGTCCGCCTCTGGCTTTGCATCCTAGAAAGAGAAGTATAATTCCACCTATAGGTCTAGGCCAACCTGAAAATCAGACAGACATCTGAAATATGTCCTTCACGTCCAGGTTCAAAACTACTAAGCTTTATGATTTCCCCGGAAAACTTAAATTTGCCCCATGTCACTGCGCTTGCGCAGAACGCGCCCCCGCTTTTTCAAAGGGGTCTCGCCCGAGGGATGGGACTGCTGGGGGCGGGGCTACTGTGGCCCACCCAGCCCATAGTGCTCCGGACTTGGCAATAAGTCCCCACCTTCGACCCCCGCTGGGTCCCAGCAGCAAAAGTCTCTCTTGAAGAGTCCAGAGTGCTAGTTTTGTTTCTTTCTTTTTCGCAAAGAGTTTTTCCACAGTATTTAATTACACTCAATATTTCAAAACCAATTCCACCACCATGACCCCTTTCCACCGCCTTTATTTTGAGTTTTCCCACCACTACCCGAGATTTTCCCAAAGTATGCATTCATCTGGGGAACATAAAGTAACAAAGTAGGAGACTAACACCCAAGAAGAGCCGAGATAAGTACCAGGAGGTTTACTCCATGGCCTGGAGGCCAGCTGCACATGCTAGGGGAAATGGCAGCACAGATAGAGAAGGGAGCACCAAAGAAAGGGTGTTGAGAGGATCCTCCCAGGATGGGAGATGCAGGCTGAAAGTAGACTATAGACTGAACATGTTTGCCACTCAATGCCTCTTTTGTAAACCACAACACCCAAAAGGAGAGAGAGAACAAAAGGGAATGCCCTGCCACAGAGGCAGGGTGGGATGCGAGGAGATGGGGGTGGGAGGTATAGTGGCATCAGTAGTGGTGGAAAATGGGCACGGGTGGAGGGATGGATACTCGATCACTGTATAACTGAAACTCAAGCACAGAAATTTCTAAGTCTACAACTATACCTCATGGTGTTTCACTAATAAAAATTTTAAACATTTATTTTGTATTGCTTGCTATAAATAATTGACTAAAAATGATCCAAAAAGATTTCCGTAGAGGAAAGTGTATGAAAATTGCTGTATCTCATCTTGGACCCATTGGTCGCCGGGATTAGAGACCAGAGAGCTAATTTAAGGACACTGGGCAAGGACCTCAAGAAAGCAGCGGGTTCTTGTTCATCAGGGACCTTTGGGTAGCAGACAGAGAGCACCACCTAGTGAAACTGGAAAATGAGGAGCGCTGACTGTGTGGGGGCAAACTACTTGGAAGAGGCAGGTCATAAAAATGTTTGTCATTGCAATCTCGCCTGAATCCTTAAAAAACAATTTCCTTCCTCCCACCCCAATCCCGAACTCACCGGATACTGGACTACTGTGAAGGTGAGTTTGTGGGTCCGGGATGATGTTGGAGCTGAGATCAGGACAGAAACTGGGGAACCGAGTTGATTCAAGTAGTGGCTACCACATGGGAGCTCGTGGTGCCCGAGAGACTATTCTTAGCTTCTCTGTAGCTATTTGGTGGGGCAACGGCCTGGGAGGCAAGCAAGTCCTACCCATCTGTAATTCTAAAGTGTTAGTGTCAGGGGCTAGAGCAATAGTACAGTGGACAGGGCGTTTGCCTTGCACGTGGCCGACCCGCATTACATTCCCAGCACCCCATAGGGTCCCCCGAGCACCACCAGGGGTAATTCCTGAGTGCAGAGCCAGGAGTAACCCCTATGACTCAAAACGAAAAAAAAATGCTAGTGTCAGATGGAACTGTGTTCATTTCTTTTGGGGCCACACCTGGTGATGCTCAAGGCTGACTCCTGGCTTTATGCTCAGGCATCACTGAACTCCTAGCGGGGGGTGATGGACCAATTATGGAGCTGGGAATTGAACCCAGGTCAGCAGAGGCAGGACAGCACCAAATCCCATCTGTGGCATTTTGCCTGGTCCTTGAAAAAAGAATAATATATTCAGGGGTCAGAGCCATAGGACAACAGGTAGAGTATTTGCCTTGCATAAAGCTGACCAGGTTCAATCCCTAGCATCTCATATGGTTCACTGAGGACCACCAGGAGTAATTCCTGAGTGCAGAGCTAGGAGAAACCCCTGGCCATTGCCAGGTTCACCCCCCCCCCCGAAAAAACATAAAGGATAATATAACCAATGTTCTCCTTTTCTAAGAAAAAAAATTGGTTCTATTAAATCAAGTGTGACCTTTCTACAATGCCAACAATTGTTTTATGAAAAGGAAGATATTTTTCTATATCCCCTTCAGTCAGCGGGTAGGGCGTTCGTCTTACAAGCGGCCAACATGGCCGACCCGAGTTCGATTCCTCCGCCCCTCTCGGAGAGCCCGGCAAGCTACCGAGAGTATTCGATATGCCAGACACAGTAACAACAAAGTCTCCAATGGAGACGTTACTGGGCCCTCTCGAGCAAATCGACGATTAACAGGAGGGCCTTTACCTTTACCTTTACCTTTATCCCCTTCAGTCTTAAAGTTGTTTTAAAAGTGGAAAATCTTTGATCATGGTCTTAATTGTATTGTTTTTTTTCTGTTCTGGAAATCTACAAGTCTAGAAACTACCACATCATCGTTTCTCATTTTATGGCTGCTGTAGTTAAAACTCGAAGTAGGAACATGAGGGATTCAAGGCGCACCCCAGTTTTATCAGGACTGATGGGTGTTACGTGCAGGACATGCCTCCATCTGTCCCTTTTCTGAAAATTACCCTGGATTGTCCTTAAACAGGTTTTATTCCATATCGGCATCCCAGATACCTCTCCCCGAAACAAAAGAAAGACATAGATTCTATCCAGGACTTTTGAAAAATGATCTGAATTCTAGTCCATTCTTTCAAGCAGCCTGAAATCACTGGCATTCTGATACGCTTCCTCCACCCACCACTATTTTCTATGCCTCCGTACTAGATCATTAAGCTGCACCCGAGCTTTCTCACTCCACAAAACACAACTGGCTTTAGATAAGTTACTGGAGCCTGATATTGTTTCAGGCCAGTAATTACAGCGTCCGTTGCCTCTCCCATTGCCCTGTGAAACTGTTCACACGGACTCCACTTCACGATGAACATGTTGTGGACAACAGGTTTTATCTTCCTTCTAGTACCCTGAGTGGTCCGATTAGAGTAGGCACTGAAATTCGATCAGAAAATATGATCACTTTCTTCGTACAAGGAGCACTTTAATAAGCCCCCAATTATAGAAACGTCATCGGGGTCCCCTTGCTTTTACGAACGACAGTCAGGAACTAGGGGCCTGGAATTGCATGAGAACGAGGAGGCAGCCCTTGGAAACCCTTTAGTCCTGAGGCTCTGGTTCATTTGGTTTCTGAAGGGCAAGGGAAGAAAGTGACACAGGATGAAAGCAAAGGACAGAAGACGTGGAGAATCCCCAAGTGAGGAGAGAGACAAGTTCTGGAAAACTCCACAGTAGGTCGGCTTCCCCCGCCCTGCCCCGCCCTCGTCTCATTCCAGGTGACAGCCTGTGAAGCAGGGAAAGAGTGGTTGGCCCTCACAGTGCAGCTTCCACCTCACCCTGAGGAGACAAGACACTGGTTCTGGCTTCATCCACCCTGACCCAGTGCTCTGTGAGCCCCCGGGGCCACTCCCTGGGTCTCCTTTGTGGCTCTCTGCTCTGGCCTCCTGTGGCCCTTCCGATGCTCCCTTTCAATTGCCCTCATCTGTGGCCTTTGCTCTTGCCCCATTCGGCTGCTTCCACATTTGCAAAGAGTTTTCTCCGATGACAGGAATGGGCCCTGTTTGCTTGGGCCAAGAGTTACTCAAGAAAAATATTGCTCCCCCCTCTTCTCCAGAACTCTCTCTCTGGAAAGAGTCAGTCTTAAGGTACCCCTGAGGTCCCTGAGAGTTTGCCCAGCGCCACACAGTCACCTGGAGAGGGCAGGTGCTTAGATAGTTAATGTATCTGTTCACCGAGAAGTGCAGAGAAGCTCAGTAGCCATTGGAACACCCGGCATGGCTGAGCTGACTGTTTGAGGGTGTCTACCTCTCTGGGAATAGGCCACCGTGATGGTGATGGGTGCGTCTGTACTGAGCTTGTACAGAAATTTTCTTTTCTTTTCTCGTCTCTCTCCTCCCTTGGGGATTCTCCACGTCTTCTGTCCTTTGCTTTCATTCTGTGTCACTTTCTTCCCTTGCCCTTCAGAAACCAAATGGAACCAGAGTCTCAAGACTAAAGGGTTTCCAAGGGGTGCCTCCTCGTTCCCATGAAATTCTCTTTTTCCACTAAAAATGTTGTTGCTAGCTGAGAACAGACACGACTGTTTCATACAAATGCTCCCATGGCTACAATTATGGAACCAAGAGCTGATTCAGCAGACGTTGCATCCCAGGTACTTGGTCTGGACTGAAGCCATCCTCTTCTTTGCTAGGACTTTAGTGGGGGAACCTGAGGGGCCCATCAAGGTAAGGTAAAGGTAAAGGCCCTCCCGTTGATCGTCGATTTGCTCGAGCGGGCCCAGTAACGTCTCCATTGGAGACTTTGTTGTTACTGTGTCTGGCATATCGAATACTCTCGGTAGCTTGCCAGGCTCTCCGAGAGGGGCGGAGGAATCGAACTTGGGTCGGCCATGTTGGCCGCTTGTAAGGCGAATGCCCTACCCGCTGTGCTATCGCTTGTGAGGGGCCCATCAGGAGTGGAAAAAGCTGGCATGCAGGGGGTGCTGTGGAGCAAGGTTCCCTGCAAAGCAGTGGCCAGCTGACTCTGGGGTTTCTGGGTTCCATCTGGCTGCCTCTGCACTCAGGAATTACTCCTGCTGGGCTCAGGGGAACATAAAGGATGCCAGGAAGGGGGAAGGGCGGAGGCAGATCAAAACCGAGTCAGCTGCATGCCAAGCAAGCTCCTGACCCACTGTGGCTCCTCCTCCTCCCGGCCTTCTGTATCTTTTTGAGGAACTCTGCACCCTTTCCCATCCCCGGCAGCTGTGCACAGGGGCCATTTCTCCAGACCTGCTTGGACTCCTGTGGCTACAGCTGACCCTCTACCCCCAGGCCCACCACCGACCAGTGGGAAACACTACACCACTAGGCCACCGTGATGATGATGGGTGCGTCTGTACTGAGCTTGTACAGAAACTTTCTTTTCTTCCCCTGCGACATCTGGATATGCTCAGAAGTTACTCAAAGATGTGGGGTGCTGAGGATCAAACCTGGTAGGGTGCTGCAAGGCAACACCGACCCGACATGCTACAGCTCTGGCCAAACTTTGTATGCCTTGGTCCGTGTTTTTACTTTCCTGATGGCACCTTAGGAACTGACAACGTTTTCCTTTTGAGGATGACCACCTGAACTAGCCTGTTTTTGGTCTCTATGCTACTGTCCTCAGCAAGTGCGAAGCTGACTCTGTTCTTTACGAACTTTCAAAGCTGAATTTATCGTGGATCTGGGCCACAGTCAGTGGAGTTCGGGGCTTACTCCTGGCTCTGAGCTCAGGGATCACTCTTGGCAGGACGCAGGGCATCATATGTTGTGTTGGGGATTGAAGCCGGGTCAGTAGGACACAAGGCAAGTGCAAACGGAGTTACTACTTATTATACTATTGCTGCAGTCCTGTCACCTCAGTTTTTTCATACCACTTCACACTCTGAGCTCACTTGTGCATGTGTCTTGAGGAAGGGGTCCACCTCTGATCTTTGGCGTGGGGGCCTCTGGTGAGCCCAGCATTGTTTGTTCAAGAGATCCTGAGCATTTGGGCCCTATATTTACAATGGCTAGGCACGGCCCCTTCCCTGCCATGACTGTCTCTCCTGTCGCCAGTGACTCACTCACTGGCTGGGTTTGATCCCCAGCACCAAACAAATCGATAGAGGCATGGGGCAGGTGTCTCCAGTCGGCGAGAAAGAGAAGTGAAGACACACAGAATCAGAGGAGCCTCCAGAGAGCGCCTCCAATTACGCACAGCTGCAGAAGGCGAAAACCAGTCCTGGCACCTCAGGCCTTCCTGGCATCTCAGAGGAGTCCAGTCTCAAGGAGGGGGATCCTGGAGGCAACTTAAGGAGGCTCAAAGGAATGAGACTCGAAGAAGCGGCGCAGAGATGATGGGTTCTCCTTGGGGTCCATATCCACAGCTGTGAAATAACCAACTCTCTGCTCTCCGATCAAGAGAATGTGGAGGGAATGTGCACCTACCAAGCATGGGGCAAGAGTGTGTGCTGCTCTGAGGTCACGGTTCCTTGGGTCCAGGAGTGTCCCAAATGGTCAAAATTCAGTGATCTGGCACCTGCACAAATTCGATGGCTCCTGTGCCCACGCTGGCAGTAGCCTCCCCAGGACCCACTTACCCACTTCCCTAATTACAAGACGAATTACATCGCCAAGTGCTCCCGAGTGGGTGGTTGTTGGGGCTGACCAGCAAACAGTCCTAGCTCAGGGTGACAGGCCTTAACATGTGCCAGGACAACTCACACAGCGTTCTGCGACCACACGGTGGCACTCTGCACTTTCCCGGGCCAGCACCGAGAAGGATGGGCTGGTTCCCACCCCTGCAGTGGAGGGAGTGACAGAGGCACCAGCACTCACCTTCAGGGACTTGGCTGATGCCTACCAGGCGGGTGGTCAGCCCAGGAAATCCAGTGCCAGTGCCGGACACACAAACCCCAGGACCGCCCAGGGGAAGAGAAGGTGAGGAAAAACCCTGGCCACGCAGCAGGGGCGGCCCCTCATGCTAGCTCACCACTGAAGCCCCTAGGGGTGGGGGAGCAGTCCAGATACCCCCCTTAAGTTCCGTGTCCCCCAAGCTACTGACCACCGAGCGCCCAAACTGCCGGGCTACACGCACTCGTCTACATTTGGCTGCTGGGAGCAGTGACGGGGACTGGCAGAGGACTCTGAACCTTCTCGGACCACAAGGGGCGATGCGGGCTGAGCTGAGGTGCGAGGACCTTGCTGGGTTTGTCTTGGGATGAATAAGGAAGCGGAGATGGGTGCCCAAGGAGGACGCCCAAGGAAGACCGGGAGGACACGGAGCTGAGCCCGCTAGGGGCAGAGATGCGCCAAGTGGTAGTGGGGGGGAGGGGGAAGGGCAGGCTCGCGGGTGAGGGTGGGGAAGGGGCTGGCAGATGCCTGGCCCCTGGGTGCTTTCCCCCTCCCACAGTTAAACATATCATTACCGAAAAGTTCCCAGAGCTGGAGAATGCTGGCATCCAGATCCAAGGAGCCCGAAAGGTGCCAGCTAAAAGAGACCCTAATTAAAAGACTCCAAGACACATCATAGTCAGAATGATGGATGATATGGATAGAGACACGATACTGCCAGAAGCAAGGTTGAAGAAGGAAATCACATACAAAGGAGCACCCCTTAGGTTTATAGCAGACCTATCAGAGGAAACCCTCCAAGCCCAAAGACAATGGGGGGTATATCGTGAAAAAAACCTATGAAATGAACTCCTCACCAAGAATCCTCTATCCAGCTCAACTCTCATTCAAATTCGGAAGGAAACACACTATTTCATGGATAAACGGCAGCTCAGGAATACATAGACTCAAAACCAGCTTAAAAGAAGGACTAAGGGGGCTTCTTTAAGAGAAGAAAACCCCCTGCAAGCACAACAAGTCCCTACAGAAAGATGGCACAAAACCCTCTACCAATAACCTCTCTCAACATCAATGGTCTAAGCGCACCAATCAAGAGACACAGAGAGGCAAAATGGATTCGGAAACTGAACCCAACATTCTGCTGCCTAAAAGAAACTCATCTGAACGTTCAGAGCGAACACAGACCCAAAGTTAAAGGATGGAAAACAATCCTGAAGCAAACAGTTCCCTCCAGATAGCTGCGGTGGCCATACTAGTGGCCTTAGAACTCATTTATATTTTACTGAAAAATCATTTTCTGGGGCAGACCTGATGGCACAGAAGGAAGGTGCTTGTCTTGCACATCACTGACCCAGGTCTGATCTCTGGCACCCCAGAGGGTCCTCTGAGCCCTGCCAGTAGTGATTTCTGAGGACAGAGTCAAGAGTAAACTCTGAGCTCTGGGTGTGCCCCAAACAAAACAAAAACTTCATTTCTAAGTTGGATTTTTGGACGCGTAAATTTGCACACAGAAATGACTGGAGATCGACAACACCTTTATATTTATAAAGTATGTTAAGTGCAAGGGCCAAAGGAAGAGGCACTGCTCAGGTCTTTCGGGGGCTAATGATTTTCCCTGCTCTGCCAGTGGTGCCTGAGGCTCCCAGGACTACACTCCATGATGATCGTGTGCGGCCAGGGGTGAAATAAGCATCAACCCCTTCCCAGTCATGCACCTTAACCTCTGTACTCTCTGCTACACCTGCCTTTTAATTCTTTTGGTGTGGGGGGAAGAGGAGGTGCAGGGAGAAGCTGTGAATCAGTGCTCAGGAATCTGGAGGCCCCTCCCAGTGATTTTAAACGAAGGGAGCTGGTGGTTTACTAAGAAGCCTGAGAATGTGGGGGTGCTGGCCCAGGAGCACCAAGGCTTTGGGGCCTGTAGGCACCCACATTCAGTGCTTAGGGAACCAGATGGTGCCAGGGGGTGAACCGGATTTCACCACATGCAAGGCTCACTCTTTAATGCCTAGACTATCTTTCTGGCCTGCAAATTTGGTCTTTTCTACGTCTTAAATCTGAATTTATTATTAGCACGCAGGTTATTGAAAGTTGAAAACTACTGTGATATTGAGACCTGGACAATGGGAGAAAAAAGGCACTTAGATGCGTATCTCTTTTGGCTTCTAAAAATGATTCACTGTAGAGGCCAGAGAGGGGATCAAAAGGGACCCCTGGATAATAATCTGGCAGGTGCGAGGGGTCAGATTGTGTTGGGGATGATGCCCAGGTCATGCTCATATTATGTATGTGCCCTAACCCAAACATATAAGATATAACTGTTTCTTTTGTGGAAGAGTCCTCCCTTTGTTCAGGTGGCCAGGCCTCACTGCGAGTGATTCTCAGCCCAATGGTAGGTGGTTTAATGTGAGGGCCAATGTATGCGGTCTGATTGATCCAGTGGTGCTCAGGTGCTTCCAAGGCCACATCTGGCAGTACTTTTGAAGGCCTTCTGCACTATCTTTCTTGATCCCAGAATATCTGTTTTTTAAAATCTTTTGTTTAATAAGTGACAAAAAATTAAGACTTTTTTCCCCCTAGGGGCCAGAGAAATAGTACAACAAGTTAAAAGTCACTTGATTTGCCTGTAACCAGTTTAGTTTGATCCCCAACACCACCTGGTCCCCCGAGCCTTGCTGAATTGGCTCTGAAGGTCTCTGAGCACAGCTGGGGTACTCTAGATAATCCTTGGTGCTGCAGTGCTTGAAGAACATTGCATTCTCAGACCCAGGCATTGAACTGCCGACCACAGGAATGGCAGGAAGGGGCCCTTAGGTCCCCTAATCAGCACTTCAGAACCCTCCCCCACGCCCACTTTTTAAAAACATGTTAGTCAATGTCAGTCTATATATGTATAACTTGTATACATGGAATATATTGCTATTTTTGTTTAGCTCAAGATTATCAGGATAATTTTTGTTGTTCTTAGGAGTTACGGAACAGCACCAGTGAATCTTAATATCAAGACAGGAGGAAGAGTCTATGGAACTACAGGTAAAATTTGTATTTTCCAGTGCATCAGTAGGAAAGTAATGACTATACCTGAATAACGTACAGACTATAGTAGCTGTCACAGGTGATCTGAAAAGTGCTTCAGTTCAATTCAAGAGTCTTTTAAACTTGTGTCTCAAGGATGGGGAAACTTTTCTCTGTGAAAGGCTTTGTAAGAGAATAGGTGTTTGTAGAGTTTGTGGGTCACGAGGTTTCTTTTCCTCTTTTGATTTTAACTTGTTTGTACAACCCTGTAAGACCTGTTATAGTTCATAGCATATAAAAAGGGATTTAATACCTGGAAGTTATTGGTACATATTGGTACAGGAATTTATTTGAATGAGTTAACAAGTTCCTAATCTGTACACTTTATCTTAGAGTTTCTTCCCTAAAGTTTAAACTTACTGTTATTGATAACATGCTTATTCTTATAGTATGCCTGACTTTAATGTTCTCATTGAAACCTTTGTTATATTGAGAGCTATCACTAGTAAAATAAAAGGTAAAAGCTAAAGGCCCTCCCGTTATTCGTCGATTTGCTCGAGCGGGCCCAGTAACGTCTCCATTGGAGACTTTGTTGTACTGTGTTTGGCATATCAAATACGTCACGCGGAGCTTGCCAGGCTCTGCTGTGCGGGCGAGATACTCTCAGTAGCTTGCCGGGCTCTCTGAGAGGGGCGGAGGAATCGAACTCGGGTCGGCCATGTTGGCTGCATGCAAGGCAAACGCCCTACCGCTGTGCTATCACTCTAGCCCTAGTAAAATGGTGTTTTCTTTTTTACTCTCAGTATCTTGCTCGTGCCATTCTTTCTCTATTTTGTATTTGTTAAAAAAGGAACAGAAGTCAAAGGGGTAGAGCTTGATGCACCTAGAAGTATTAATGGAGTTCCACTCTTGGAGGTAGATTTGGATTCTTTTGAAGATAAACCATGGTGTAAACCTGGTAAAATGATAAATGACTCCATACCCCTCCCTGGGACCAGCCTCAGTGACCCTCAAGGTCCTGGGGCACTCAGTGTGTGTGATGCTCGGTCTTCTGGGATGAACATTGTGGTACCCGGGAGTGTGCTCAAGGCCACTGAGCATGTGCTCTAATACTCGAGCTGTTTCCCCAGCAGAAGAGGACTGGATTTTTCTTGGGAACACCTGATGGTGCTTGAGGTCTGCTGGCAATGACTGGTTACCTTGCGTGCTTGCCATCAAACCTGGGCACCTATATTCAAAGCATTCATTCTAGCTCTTTGACTTATCTCTCTGGATTGTAGATTTTTAAAAGATGTTTCGTATTAAAGTCATTAGAAAAATATCTAACTTTCAGTATCAATAGTATTCATAGGATTTTTGTAAATGTCATTATAAATGTCCTAAGCATAATTAGCAGTAATAACCCGTGTTGCTAAATTGTAACAGTAGCTTAGCATTATATTAGTCTTGCATAGCATACTATTTTATTAGAATGCCATTTATAAAGGAAATTTCATTAAAAACATAGTTTTGTGGTGCTAGAGTAATAATCGGAAGAACTAGTAAAATTTGAAGAGGTGTTTAAACTGATAGAGCTTATCATTTACATTTTTATATTTTATTTGCTGCATAAAAATAGGATTGAAATAGTTGCATACAAAAGTTGTGTCTTCTTTTTAGGCGCTGACCTTTCTGGTTATTTTAATTATGGGTTTAACGAAGATACCTGGAACGCTTACTGTGAAAAACAAAAAAGGATACGAATGGGGCTTGAAGTTATAGCAGTTACCTCAATTACAAATATATTTACGGTAATTAGTAAACATTTCAAAATACCCCTGTCTTTTCTATTGTCCCACTTTTTTTCCCTAATCACTTTTCCCCATAAAGGTGATTAAATACTGTGTGATAGTTTAAAATTCCGTTCTTTTTATCGTATTTTCCCCCTTCCCTTTCAGAGTTCTATGTTAATTCTTATCTGATATTTAGCTACAAGTCACTGACTAGCCACAGCTAGTTTGTATTTGTATGGCCTATCAATTCAAAATTACGTGGTATCTGAATGGGGAATATGTTATTTAACTTAGGCCAAAGACTGTACTATGGGAGTTACACCAGGTGCAGAGATCCAAGATGGCAGATTCAATCTTTTTTTTTGGGTGGGGGGGATTTGGTTTTTTGGATCACACCCAGCAATGCACAGGGTTTACTCCTGGCTCTGCACTCAGGAATTACCCATGGCGGTACTCAGGGGACCATCTGGGATGCTGGGACTCGAACCTGGGTCAGCCGCGTGCAAGGCAAATGCTCTACCCGCTGTGCTACTGCACCAGCCCCAGATTCAATCTTTTTTTTAAGGTGTCACTGTCATCACTGTCCTCCCGTTGTTCATCGATTTGCTTGAGCGGGCCCAGTAACGTCTCTATTGGAGACTTTGTTGTTACTGTGTTTGGCATATCGAATACGTCACGCGGAGCTTGCCAGGATCTCCGAGAGGGGCGGAGGAATCGAACTCGGGTCGGCCATGTTGGCTGCGTACAAGGCAAACGCCCTACCACTGTGCTATTGCAGGTGAATTTTAGTAAATTATCCTTGGTTGCTCTCATATTTTGTTCTTGAGTTTCCTCCCATGCCACTACTCAAGGAACAAGATTAAAGTGGAAATGGCTTCTTTTTCCCCAAACCTTCAGCTTCCTGGTGACCTACAAGTTTGCTGATTGTTGTTTCATCTCCACTTTTGCAAGCATGTGAATTTGTACCCTATTATACTAACAAATGCAAAGTAAAGTTCTTGCTCTATGTTGTGATTTTATTTTGAGTCATAGTCTACATTTGTTTGTTGGATATAAAAGTTTTTTCCAACAGGTTAGGCTGTTATATAGGCCATAATATAATCTATTAAAATTGAGGCTTAAATTTTCCTTGTTGTTTTTTAACAATTGTAAGGAAAATGGCGATCTGAATATCTGTATAACTTTGAATGTTGTATGTATTGCAGTTCGGGCATTCTTTAAGAAAAGAGTCTCTTAAAAATTGTGGATTTACTATTATTTACAATGACTAGAAACATTTTCTGGAAAGTGAATTTTTATTTTTACTGGTTCTTTATATTTTCCTTGAATAGAACTAAGAAAGTTCCTTTGAAAACTGCCAGCTTCCATATACTTTTGTCTCATCATGTTCCAACACCTGTCCCTTCACCAGTGTACATCGCTCACCACCAATGTTCCCAGTCTCCCTACTCCCCCAGGCAGGCAAGGCACCTTTCTCTCCCTCCTCCTTTCTGCAGTGCTTTGTCTCTCTCCTCCCTCTCTCCCTCTTTTCTGTCTCCCCATCTCTCTCCTCCCGTTGTTCATCGATTTGCTTGAGCGGGCCCAGTAACGTCTCTATTGGAGACTTTGTTGTTACTGTGTTTGGCATATCGAATACGTCAAGGGGAGCTTGCCAGGCTCTCCGAGAGGGGCGGAGGAATCGAACTCGGATCGGCCATGTTGGCTGCATACAAGGCAAACGCCCTACCACTGTGCTATTGCAGGTGAATTTTAGTAAATTATCCTTGGTTGCTCTCATATTTTGTTCTTGAGTTTCCTCCCATGCCACTACTCAAGGAACAAGATTAAAGTGGAAATGGCTTCTTTTTCCCCAAACCTTCAGCTTCCTGGTGACCTACAAGTTTGCTGATTGTTGTTTCATCTCCACTTTTGCAAGCATGTGAATTTGTACCCTATTATACTAACAAATGCAAAGTAAAGTTCTTGCTCTATGTTGTGATTTTATTTTGAGTCATAGTCTACATTTGTTGTAAACGCCTTTTGGTTTACAATACAGATACTGAAAGGTTATTATGTATATCTCTTTACCTACTTTCAGCACCCAGTTCCCGTCCAAAGTGATTTCCAACCATTTCCAAGCATTATTGCCAGTCTGGTCCCTACTCTATCCTAACTACTCTCTGTCCCCGATGCTTGTGGGAGCTTCCAACCATTGACCAGTTCTCCTGGCCTCCATTTTCCTAGCCTTGGATATCAATCCCCTGTATATCTGTGTGTGTGTGTGTGTGTGTGTGTGTGTGTGTGTGTATATTATGGTCTGGAGCAATAGCACAGCGGGTAGGGTGTTTGCTTGCACGCAGCCAACATGGCCGACCCAAGTTCGATTCCTCTGCCCCTCTCGGAGAGCCCGGCAAGCTACGGAGAGTATCTCGCTCGCACGTAAAGCCTGGCAAGCTACCCGTGGCATTTTCGATATGCCCAACGCAGTAACAAGAAGTCTCACTATGGAGACATTACTGGGCCCGCTCGAGCAAATCGATGAACAACAGGAGGACCGTGACCATACATATTATATTCCACGAAATGGGTGCTTGTATTTGTCAAGGGAGTTGGGAACCATATCCAGCAGTGCTGAGGCTCCTCCTAACTGCGCAGGCATCACTCCTGGAGGGGATGCTGGGGACCATAGGAAGTGCCAGGGAAAAGACTCTGGGTTTGCTGCTTGCTAGGCATCAGCCTTGCCCCAGGGCTCTCTCTCCAATCTAGAGTTTACTGACTTACAACCTCGTATTACAGAATATTCACAGTACGATGTAATATTTGGATATCCTGCAAAGTAACCATGATTCATGTATAGACCGTTTGAATTCCCTACCATAGATTCTAAAGTCAAGGACTGCTATTGGGGCTTATGTAGGCTAAAAGTAACGTTCTTGCTCAAGCTCTTTTTCAGGAAAAATCAACCTGAGGACACGTGTGCTTCAAACGTACAGGAGTTGGTGCTTATAAACATCGTTGGTTCTGTTAATTTTGGGTTAATAATATAGCAACTTCCAGTTTCTTTCCCAGACTTTATGGATTGATGGTGTCTGTACTGCATGGTGTCCCTTTATTTTCGTCTTGTCAAATAGCTATGGAGAATCACTGAAGGTATTCATTTTAGGCTACATTGGTTAGGAAGCTTTGCAATAATGCAATAAAGGTTTTATTTGTTTTGGTTTTTTTTTTGCCATTAAACCTCACCCAGTGGTTCTATTATTTTTCATCTTTTATAATTTTATTTATTGAATCACCATGAGAGCAGTTACGAAGCTTTCGGGTTTAAATCTTGGTTATAAAATGAAAGACCCGTACCTTCACCAGTGCCATTCTCCACCACCCAAAACCCCAGTATGCCCCCATCCCACACCCTCCCCCTACCTGTGGAGAGATGATTTTCACATTACACTCTCTCTACTTTGATCACATTCAATATTTTGACACTGGACCCACCATTATTATTTGGGATTTTACCCCAACACACAGAGCTGCTGAAAAGGCAACAGTAGACAATTTGTTTTCTATTCCTGGTTATGAATAACATATGATGTCGCGTGGTTGTAGTAGTGGCTGCGCGATTTTGAAATTCCAAAATTTTAACAATTAAATCTGGAGGGATTTCTTGCCAAAACCTGCTGGGTTCCAAGATTTGTTCCTGAGTCTGTGGGATCATGGCTGTTAAGCAGATTGATCGGGAGCCAGAAAGGCCATTAGTGGGCGGTGACTAGGGGTCTTGCTGGGATGGGGAGGAAAGGGCTGGTCCCACACCCATCCCGTGAGGCCCCACATGTCTCATCACTGAGGGCCCAAACCTGACTGTCCAATGGCCTCTGGAGGATGGCGGCCACCGAGCCACCAAGGGGGAGCAGGTGGAGGGACAGCACCCTTTCCTCCCTGGAATGGCCCAGCGACAGTAACCTACTGCAGGGTCCAGATGCATTTCTGCCAAAAGCCACTGGATTCCGAGATTTGTGTCTGAGTCTCTGGGATCATAGTCATTCAGCACCTTAATCAGGACCCAGAGAGGCCGTTCATGGGCGGCGACTTGATGTCACGTTGAGACGGGGAGGAAAAGGCTGGCTCCACCCCCATCCCATGAGGTCCCCCTTGTCTCATCACTGAGGGCCCAAACCTGACTGTCCAATGGCCTCTGGAGGATGGTGGCCACAGAGCCGCCAAGGGGGAGCAGGTGGAGGGACAGCACCCTTTCCTCCCTGGAATGGCCCAGCGACAGTAAACTACTGCAGGGTCCAGATGCATTTCTGCCAAAAGCCACTGGATTCCGAGATTTGTGTCTAAGTCTCTGGGATCATGGCCGTTAAACAGCTTGATCAGAAGCCAGAGAGGCCGTTTGTGGGTGACAACTTGGGGTCTTTTTGTTTAGGAAAGGGCTAGCTCCACCCCCATCCCATGAGGCCCTACGTGTCTCGTCACTGTGGGCCCAAACCTGACTGTCCAATGGCCTCTGGCGGATGGTGGCCAATGAGCCACCACGGGAGAGCAGGCGGAGGGAGAGCACCCTTTCCCCCCCGGGGTGGCCCGGCAACAGTAACCTATTGTGCGATCTGGACGCATTTCTGCCAAAAGTTGCTGAGTTTCGAGATTTGTTTCTGAGTCTCTGAGATCATGGCCGTAAAACAGCTCGATCAGAAGCCAGAGAGGCCGTTTGTGGGTGACGACTTGGGGGTCTTGTTGGGGAGAAAAGGGCCAGCTCCACCCCCATCCCATGAGGCTCTACGTGTCTTGTCACTTTGGGCCCAAACCTGATTGTCCTGTGGCCTCTGGAGGATGGCGACCAGTGGGCTGCCAGGGAGAACAGGCCAGGGCACGAAATCTATTCCCACCTGGGGTGGCCCAGCGCCTCTAACCTACTGCAGGGACTGGACACATCTCTGCCAAAAAACATTGGGTTTTGAGATTTGTTTCTGAGTCTCTGGGATCATGGCTGTTAAGCAGTTCAATCAGGAACCAGAGAGGCCATGTCTCCAATTATATAGCTGAACTGGAGGTGGTTTGTGGGTATATCTCCCACATATCTTTTACCTGTTTACTTTCTTGGTCAACTCTGCCTCAAGTTTTTGGGGTCTGGCCAAACGCACGGCAGCAATTTGGGGGTACCTGGAAGTCTGAAGGCGCCATCAGGCTGCTGATGCACTCGCCTCACAGGTACAGACTGACCTGCTGGTGGCACCATACCCCCAACCCAGTGCTTCTTAGGGTTTACTCCTGCCTCTGCACTTAGAGATTGCTCCTGCCAGGACACAGATGACTGGATGGGATTCCTGCCATTGAACCCAGATCAGCCACATGCAAGTACCCTACTCACTGCACTATCTCTTTAGCCCAAGATAAACGCTTTTAAGAAAATGGTTTACAGGCCCAGAGCAATAGTGCAGCTGGTAGGGCATTTGCTTTGGCCAATCTGGCTTCAATCCCTGTAATTCCATATAGTCTGCCCAAGCACTGTCAGGAGTGATTCCTGAGTGCAGAGCCATGAATAAGCCCTAAGACATCACCAGGGGTGGCACAAACATAAAGAAACAAAAAGAAATTGGTGTATCAGAATTCCATTGTAGAAACTGTTTGACTCATTTGACTCTATAGTTCTTCACTGCTAGCCAAAAATCTTTTCTAAAGAAACCTGAGAATAATCAGTTATCACTGGCAAAAAATAAATAATTTTATTAAAGTAGATATAGAACACTTGTTTGCTCAAATTTTAATACTGCTTTACATAGTTTGTGAAACAATTTCAATAATGGTCATTACTAAAAATTTCAATGGATCCAGATCTTTCACTTGTCAGACAGCTGATAATCTCCAGAGGAAAATACATCAAAATCATACATATAATTATAGAAGTTCTTATTATACATGTAGCCTGGATGGTACATTATCACTTTTGACAGAACTAGAAAACATTCAAATAAAGAAAAATAGATTGAAACTGGATGATAAACTTCTGATGGTTGAGGTCCTTCATTCAATCTTTTTGTGGTAAGAAAATCCAAAATTAGTAATGTTGAATTTCTCATCATACATTCATCTAAAACCACAGTGAAAAATGTAAACCTTGTAAAGACAGTAAAATGGTTATTCTAGGTGTTTCACAAATAGCTGGTTATGTCATCCTTCAAGTGCTGGTGATTGCTGCACAGTGCAGAGAATGGGGTGGCCGGGCCGAAGTTGTCGTCGTAATTGTTGAGTCGTCCCCGTTCCCGTCGAGAGCCACCTCGGATATCATCTCCACTTTCATCTTGAGGTCCTGATTCTTTCTTTGGAGGTCCACGATCACGGAATTCAGGAAATTGATCTGTGTTAAAGGAGAGTGTGAGACGGTGAGCCATCTGCGGGAGCCATCGGAGCCCACCACAGAGGAGGCTGGGCCCCGCTTCCAGTCCCCGCCCCAGGGTTGGAGGCAGCCAGAGCTCCCCTTTCCCTTCCTGAGCGCAAGCTCCCGGGTGCCCCAGGGAAGACCCCAGGAGGACATGCTGGGCCCTCTCGGTTCCTCTCAGAGCAGGGAGTCAAGAGGGCCTTCCCTCTCCTACAAAGACAGACTCACTTCTTTAAAATCCACGGGGCGGGGGGGGGGGAAATCCCACTTTACAAAGGTAAGCATGACTATAGGCACAAACATTCATGTTTCACTTAAAAACTGGCAGGTTTGGGTCTGAGTGATAGCACAGCAGGAAAGGTGCTTGCCTCGCACGCAGCCAACCCAGGTTTGATCCCTGGCATCCCATAGGGGCCACTGGAGAGCAGCCAGGAGTGATTCCTGAGTGCAGAGCCAGGAGGAAGCCCGGAGTATCGCCAGGTGTGGCCCCCAAAGAAAGAAGAAAGAAAACCATAAAGCTGACTGATTCTTTTTCTCCCTCAGGGCAAGTTCTGATGAGGAGTCTCTGAGAGTGCCCAGGCCCTCCCACACTGGAGTCAAGAAACACAGATCTCTCTTCCTCCAGGTGAAGAAAACAAACAAAAAAAAAAACATGGAAATGTTCAGTTCCCAACAAGCCCATGCAGGGTCCACCTCCACAGCCCACATGCAAAGTTCACTTCAGCCCACATGTGCCGTCCAGGACAACGGCTGTTAAGTACAGAAGTGCAGGAAGTGAGGGTGTGCGGGAACTCCACAGGGCACTGGGACCCAGATGGTCCCCTTCCTTGGAGAGGATTCAAATTATAAAGTGTTGCAGGCCAGGTGGGATGGAAGGGGGTTTGGGAAGGAGAGACATCAAGGAGGCCCCAAGGCTGACTCCTGCCGCAGGCCAGACGCAAGCCTGGTGATGGTAGGTGCGGGCACTGGGGTCTGCAGCCAAGTGTGCACACCCCAGAAGACCCCACCCAGCTGTCTCCCTCGACAGGAGCAAGAAGCAGGAAGGCGGCCCAGAGGACCAGACTCCCCAGCTCTGCGCCCAGAGCATGCACAACGTGGCCGGGACAGCCACATGTTGGTGGACGTTTCCGTTTGCGACCGGACCTTCCTGATGGGAAGGAGGCCCTCCAAAGTGGTGTTCGACTCTGGCAAAGTGAAGATTTGCCAATTTTATGGGAGCCCGAAGCCCAGGTTCTGGGAGAGCAGCAGGAGTAAGGGCTGTGGAGGGGTCTGGCTTCTCGGCTCTGGCAAGGACGTGACCCCTTGACTGAAGGGATGTGTCCTTGTCCATGGGGCCTTTCACTCCGTAAGCATCACCTCTTGTGCTGGGAGCATGTGGGGATGGGGTTCCGGCAGCGTGTGCCCAGCCCCTGGTTCTCACGCGCGCCAGGTGAGCACCGCCCCTTCTTCCTCAGCTTCCTTCTTTTTGGCTTCTTTTATTGTGATTAATGAATTCATTTGGGGGGGGGCTTTTGGGTTACAACCCATCGTTGCTCAGGAGTGACTCCTGGCTCTGCACTCAGGGACCATATGGGATGCCGGAGATGGAACCTGGCTTGGCCACGTGCAAGGCAAACACCCTACCTGCTGTGCTGTAGCTCCGGCCCCACTCTCGGATATTTTAAATGGTAGGTATTCCCCGACTCTTTTGAAGCATACACACATATATACATATGTACATGTCTGTGTATGTATACACGCTCATCTATAACCTTTGTGGGTAGTCAGTTTGGTTTGTTTGGTGCGGTGGGGACTATGCCCTGGCTCTGTGCTCAGGGATCACTCCTGGCGAGGGAGGAGCAGCCCAGGCCGTCAGCAGTCACTCGAGCCCGGGAAAGTGGGGCTGTGTGGTCAGAGGGCACTGGCTCGCCTTCTCACGGTCATCAAAGAGCCTTGAAATGCTGCGTATGTCAACACATGTGGCTTCTCTTCCTGTCCCGGCCCAGGCTCTGGGCGAGCTAACTGGGGCGTCCAGTCCCTGCCGGGCTCCTTGCTCCGCCGAGCAGTCTGGGAGTGGTCAGCTGTTCAGTGATCTCGCCAGGCCGCCCCATGTCCCCCAGATTCTGTGTGGTCACTCCGCGCAGCACCTCCCCAGGGGTCATACAGGGGTCATGCAGGGGTACACTTCCCCTCCTGTCCCATGCGAGAACCAGGGACCAATTACTCCTGGCAGTGCTCAGGGGACCAGATAGGATGCCGGGGATTGAACCTGGGTCTGGCGTGTGTAAGTCAAACGCCCTCCCCGCTGTGCTATCGCTCTGGCCCAGGATATAGTTTCTCTCAAGGCTGAGGCCGGGCTTACACGCCCTGGTCACCACCATCACCCACCTCATTCTGCAAGTTTGCATTGGTGTTCCTGGTGTCCTCCAGGGAGGCCAGGGTCTCTGTCTTCTCCTGGGACAGTTGCTGCATAAAATGCCTGGCATCTTCCGCTGTCTGCACAGCCTGGAGAGAGAAACCTCGTTGAGCCACGCCGGGGGGGGGGGGGCAGGGAGGGGTTGGCAACAGTGGCACAACACAGCGCGAAACGCCCCACAAACCACCCACACCTGCCACAGTGGCTCCGGCCCCGCTGGCCGCCGGTTCATCCTGCGGGGACTCACGTCTGAGCCGCTCAGCAGCAAGACTGACACCCAGAAACAGCCCAGGGCTCCCAAGAGCCTCCATTCCTCACACAGAATAAAAATGACATGAGCGGACAGCTAAGCAGGCCTGGGTGGAAAGCGTGGGGGGGGGGGGGAAGGAGAGGAGATGTGAGCAGTGAGCACAGGTGTGGGAATGGGAGAAAGGTAAACCCTGAGTGAGGTGGGAAGAGAGAACACCTGCCCGGCACCAGGCACCCTCGAGTCCAGGCTGCCCTGCACCGGGCACACTGCTGGTGGCACAGGGCACCCCCGAGACCCAAGTGAGCAGACTCAGGGCAACCGCTCAAAGTCCCCCCGGAAGACAATGCTTTGCTTTACAACTTAGTGCCTCTCTCATGCCTTCCCTTACGTCTTGAAGAGCCACAGTGCAATCTTCCGTGAGAACTCCCCCCGGAAATGAACATACTGTCCTTTCTTGGTTTTATTCACAGCTTATGCCTTGTCCTAGAGGTCAGCAGGCACGTGGTGACGAGCTGTCCCTGCGCCCGCAGCAAACAGCCCGTGACACACGGGTTCCGTGGGGATCCACCGCTCCTTGTGCCGACGAAGAGCAATCCTCTTAACCGCTAAAAGGGGGTGCCCGGGGCCAACGGGGGTCGGGCCTGCTCCACTTTACCGTAAAAGAGTGCAGCGTCTTGAGCTCTCTGATCTTGAAGGTGAGCCTGATCTTGTCCTTCCTCAGTATGCGGTTCTCCTTCTGGGCCTCCAGGAGGTTGGCCGAGACGTGGCTGCTGGTCTGGGCCAGCCGACTGACCTCCTTCTGGAGGAGGAAGTAACTGCTGGCCAGCTGCTCCTTCTCCCGCAGGATCTCGGCCACCTTCTGGTCTGACCGCGCCTTCTCCTCCAGCAGGTCCAGGTGCTCGGCCTGCAGCCCCTGGGCACGCGCCCGCAGCTCCTCCGCCTCCTGCTCCAGCAGCCCCAGGCGGCCTCGCAGCTGGCTGGCCTCGTGGGCGGCCGCCTGGGTCTCTTTGGCGCGGGCCTCCCGCTCCTGCGCCAGGGCCTGCTGTGCTGCGAGCCTGTCCTCCGCCAGCCGCCGGCACTCCTCCTGCCGCTCGGCGTCAAGCGCCTCCTTGGCCTGCAGCACGCTGGCGTGTGTCTTCTCCAGGCTGCGGGCTGCGTCCCTGGCCTCCTGCAGCGCCGCCTCGAGGGCGCCCTGGCTGGCCGCCAGCCCCTGGAGCTCCTGCTGCAGCGCCTCCAGCTCGGCCTTGTGCACGGTTTTGGTGGCCTCGTCCAGCTGTGTGCGCAGGCAGCTGGCCTCGGTGCCCAGCAGCTCCTTGGCCTGCAGCGCCGCCTCCAGGCTGGCGCCCAGCTTCTCCTGCTCCTGGCGCAGCAGGTCCTTCTCGAGCTGCAGCTCCTTGTTCCTCTGAGCCAGGCCGTCACGCTCCAGCTTCAGGGCCACGCACAGGCTGTCGAGCTCCAACAGCTTCTCGAGGGCCGACTCTTTCTCGGCCGTGAGCTCCTCAATCTCTTGCACCAGCGACTTCTGATCCCAAGCCAGCTCATGATAGGAGCACTGCAGCTTCTGGATGATGTTGTCCTTGTCCTTGGCCAGGGATAGGTTCTCCAGAACCAGCTTCTTGACATGCTCCTCCAGCTGGCCCCTCTCCTCCAGGCCCTTCTTACACTCAGCCACCAGGCTGCTCTTGCTCATCTGCAGCTCCTCCACCAGGGCCTGCAGCCCCACCTTGGCGACCTGCAGGGCGTCGTTCTCCGCGCCCACCCTCTGGAGCTCCTCCTGCACCGCCCTGGCTTCTTCCAGCACTTTCTCTTTCTCCGCCTCGAGGGCTTCTCGGCCGAGCTGCTCCTCCTGCCAGAGCTTCTCTGCGGCCCGCCTGGCCTCGATGACCTTCTCCTTGTCGCAGCGTATGGCTTGGTTCAACAGCCAGAGTTTCCTCTGCTCTTCCCACAGCGAAGAGTTTTTGGCCTCCGCTTCCTTCAACTTCAATAGCAATGACTCTCTCTCTGACTTCAGAGAGAGCTTCTCCTTCGCCAGCAATTGATTCTCTGACCTCAGGGCCCTGAGATCCTCCGACATCAGCTCAATTTCCTCTGATGTTATTAGGTAAGTTAATGACTACAGAAACAAAAGCGGGGAAGAACGGAAACAAGAATGAGATCAAGCAGGCACAAGCAAGCCAAGCACTTAATGTGGCCTAAACACCAGAAATGAAAATGGCAGAGTAGTCTTACCTGCACATGCGTGCATACGTGCATGCACACACAAACACACAAACACGTGCGCGCACACAAATGCACACACACACACACACACACACACTCGCAGGATGGAGAGGCTCAAACACAGTTAACTTCACAGGGTCAACATATCTACCTGCCTATTTTGTGGATGGGGGCCCCACACCTGGTGGTGTTCGGGTCTCGCTCAGGGTTCTGTGCTCAGGGATCACTGCTGGCAGGGCCGGAGGACCATACGGGATGCTGGGGATCAACCCGGGTTGGCCAAGTACAAGGCAGCACTACCCATTCTACTATCAGCCATTTTATTTTTGAAATGCCGTCTGAAATTATTCCTGACAGCTCCCCGGAAGTTTTAAGTACAGTTGGATCTTGACATTGGGGCATAAGATTTTTCCCCCCACTTCAATTATTCCATTACAAAATCCATCACTCTGTCATAGAAGGGATGCATTAAAAAACTAGTTTCCAGTACAATTCAAAGAACTACAAAAAGTATTTTGTTGTTGAACTTTGTGCAGGAGGGGAAGGGAAAAGCAACCATTGCTTGCAAAACGATTTTCACAGGGACAAACAGAGGCAGGAAATGGACTTAGTCCCAAAAGTTTTACACTTTATAGAAAATCCAGACTAATCCACCAAGCTTTGGAGACTGAAGCCAACAGGTTTTGCTTGCCAAACACAGTAACAACAAGTCTCAAAATGGAGACATTAGTGGGCCCGCTCGAGCAAATCGATGAACAATGGGAGGGCAGTGTTTGCAGAAATTTGGGAGGGGCCCAGGGGCTCCAGGAGGAGTGGCCGCACACGGGCCAGAGTCTCCCTCACCTGCTCTCCCTGCCCGTCAGCAACGGGTTGTGCGTCTTCGTTTCTGAGTCTCAATGCACACCATAGTTTAACCGCCATGTACTTTCCAGAACTTTCTGCAGCAAGGGCTATCTTCTCTGTCCAGCTCAGCAGCCATGAGCCGCAGCAGGCTACTGGCGTGCGCTGCGCTGGGCAGCTGACCGCTGACGGTCAGGTTACTGGAATGGGACTGACCTGAGCATGCACACGAGGCTGCTGGCCACAGAACTGGGCCGTGCAGGTGGTCCAGAGAGGAGACGTAGCCCTGGCTCTGGTGCGTGGTGGAAAGAGGCCGGGCACCAACACACACGCGGGCCATGGCCGCCGCTCAGCAGCCCTGGTTTCCTCTGATGTAAGCTCGGTTCCGTTTTCTTTCCACTGGCTTATAGATATGTATACACACACATATACATACAAGCACATATATGTATAGGCATACACATATATGTATAAACTATACATGGGACCAAGTGTGTAAAACTGAAAATGTATCAAAATATGTACATATGAATTAAAATACACTTATTATATGGATATAAAGATGTACACATATGTACATGTTATGTATGTACACACATATATGTGTGTGTACATTATTTTCCTTCTTGTTTTGGGGTTCACACCCGGCAGAGGTCACGGCTTCCTCCTGGGTGCTTGGGGGACCATGGGGGATGCTGGGGATCCCCCGGTGGGTCACGTGCACAGCAAGTGCCCTCTCACTGCACTAGTTCCAGCCGCTTTATTTCTCCCCACTGAGCTTCGAACCTTAACATTTCTTTGATACATGAAAAAATGCCTTTGAGCAGTCAAGTGAAAACACGAAGGCCTGAACTTACTGAGCAAGCTAAAAACAAAACAGACAACCCAAGCTGGGGTCCCTGGGCTTCTATGTGCTCTGCCGGGCGCCCCGGGAGCAACCCCCTTCTGGCTCTCACAGGCGCCGACGGACGGAGGAAGTGTCTGAGGCTGCAGGCCGAGGCCCCCAACAGAGCCCGACCCCGAGACGGCGGCCCTGCGCCCACACACCTTGGCCTTGTCGGCTTGCGTCTTCAGCTCGGCCACCTCCCGCAGCAGGCTCCCGTTCTCCGCCTGCACCGCCTGCAGCTTCTCCTCCGCCTGCAGCAGCAGCTTCTGCAGGGCCTGCAGCGCCTCCTCGTGCTGCGCCTGGCTCTCCGTGGTGGACTTGGCGTGCTCGGCCTGCAGAGCCTGGGACTGGCTGCGGCTCACGTCCACCTTCTCCCCCTGCGGGGAGCCAGGGGCCACCATCAGCTGTGGGCCCCCTGCCTGCCCCCAGCACACACGCGCGCACACACACACACAACGCATACAATGCACACAAACACACAAACACACAAACATACCCGCACACACACGGCGACTCTGCTCACCAGCACATACACACACACAATGTGAGCCTCAGAGGCGATAGGGCCGAGCTCGCCTGAGGAGGCTTCGCTTTGCCCTCAGCAATGTAAAGATCAGCGTCCGACTCCCCTGGTACTCACCAAACTCCGAAGCTCTTTCTCCAAAGCCTCCTTCACTCGACTGACTTCGTTCAAGTTCTCCTGAAGACTACGAAGCGCTAGCTCCTTCCCCTGCAGCTCCTCGGCCAGGCTCTCGGCCTACCAGAGAGACAAGGATGGAGTGAATGGACCAAGGGGACGAACAGGAACAGGAAGGGGAAAACAAAACAGAAAGCACGTATGAGAAGCCCATGACCCAACACAACCCCGAAAAACAGAGGCGTGAGGTGAGTGCGATTTCCTGAAGTTCTCAAAGCCAAGGCCTTGGCGCCGTCAGTTCTGGTGATGACTGTCTAGTGGTTACTGAAAACGGCTCAAACAGAGGCGTTTTCTAGACCTACATTTGGAGTGACCAGAAAATAAGAAAGCCTATGAGAAAGACTGACTTTCCAGGGGCGGGGAGACGGCACAAAGGGCTGGAGTACACACCAGGCCCGAGTTGGAACTGCAGCACCACTGGGCGAGCCTGAGATCGGTCCACAAGCTGAAAGACCCACTACTGCTGGGCGGGAGGACCCCAGAGCCGAGAGCATGGCTTGGCGAGGAAGAAGGACGTAAGCAAGGGAGGAGGGAGGCTAAGGATACGAAGGAGGGAGGGAGGAAACAGGGAAGAAAGGGAAAGGGAGGGAAGGGAGGGAAGAAAATGTTATCTTTTTTTTTTTTTGGCCCGCTTGAGCTAATTGATGAACAAAGGGAGGACAGTGACAATGACAGTGACCCTATGGGATGCTGGAGATCGAACTCACGTAGGCCGTGTGCAAGGCAAATGCCCTTCCCACTGTACTATCACTCTGGCCCCCAAGATTTACTTTCTTGTAGTTTCTTGTCTGTGACTTTAAAAGTTTGAGGGGTTTCAATATGAAATTTAAATTGAAGAACCTCTAATCCACTAGACAGCAGAACGTGATGTTTGTTACATCTTGATGCGAACAAGTGGTTCAACTATGCCCTGCTGTGTCCTAGGAATTGATTCTGTTTGTTTCTGGAATGTCAGCTAAGGAGTCCTGAGTCCTGAGAGGAACTCCCGGGGGTCTCTGGGTCCTTCTGTTATGTCTGTCAGTCCTGTCTACAAATCCCACAGCCCTTCCATCTTGGCCAACAGAGAAGTTTCTTCAACAAAGCGCACAGCGCCATGGGGGTCGGTGGGGGGCGGCTGGGAGGGTGCGTCCTGCCACCACAATCCTATAGGAGTTAAAGGGCATTTTTCCAAGGGGCTCCTGGGTGAGAACTGAAGCTTCCTCGGCTTGGCCCAGATCTCACTGTCTTGTCCTTCCCCAGGGTCAGGGCTACCATGAGAGTCCATGTCCGTGGCCAGCAGGAGGCCATGCTGGAAGGCGGACTTGGCCCAAGCACCCCTTAGAGGCTGAAAGGGATGAAATCTCTGCAGGGCTGGGCAGGGGCTTGTGCTGCAGGCAGGGAGGGGCCGGCAATGAGAAATACCAAGATGGGCCACGTCACCAGCCCTGAGGGAGCTCAGAGGCTCAGAGGCATTGAGCACCAGCTGGAAACTGAGGCGCCTCGGGGAGAGGTTGGCAAAGCCAGTCACACGAGCAGGTGGTCAGCAAGGTCAGGGAAAGAACCCTGCGGCCAGACTCGAGCCCAAGGGTCTGGGCGGACTCGGCGAGTACGCAGGGGGCCCAAGGGGGGGGGGCAGAGGTTTGCTTTGGGGGCTCCTATCTTGTTTTCTCACTGGCCTTGTGAAGAGTTCTCAGTTTCAGAAAGACCCCAGACGGGCCCAATTAGCCGGGGCCAAGGCTTGCACGGCATCTGGGTGCTGGGGACCAATGACAGTCCCAGAATCGTGCCGACACGTTCTCAGTCCCATCAGAGGGAACCGCACGGGACGTGACCGGGAGACCTGTCAGCACCAAGCCGGAACACGGCGGCGAGCAGACAGACACACAGCATGCAGGGAGCGAGCGTGGAAGTGGGCGAGGGCACCCGGGTACCAACCTGCCACTCTCGGCCCGCTTTGCATTCTCTAACTCCTGAATCTGCTGCTCAGCCACCTGGAGCTGCTGCCTGAGCTTCTCCATTCCCAATTGACCTCGGAACTGGCCTTTCGGAGCCCATCGAGCTGCAAGAGCTTCTGCTGGGTGGCCTCCAGCTGCGCCGTGGCGTCGGCCAGGGCCTGGGCTTGCTGCCTACACATGGCCCGCAACCCCTCCAGGTGCGTTACCTTCGTCTCGGCCTCCTGCAGCTTGTTCAGGGCGTCCTCCATCTCCACCAGGTGCTGGTCCTCGGTCTGGTCGAGCTTGGCCCGCGCGGCCTCCAGGCTGTTCTTCTGCTCCTGGGCTGTCCTGACCAGCCGCGACCTGAGCGTCTGCAGCTCAAAGGCGTGCGCTGCACGCTCAGCCACCTGCTGGGCCTTCGAGTTCTCTACCTCCTGCTGGTACTCGAACTGCAGCCTCTCCATCTGCATCTTGAGCTCGGCCAGCTCGGCCGCCTCGGCGCCCACGCCCCGGCTCACGGACGCCTTCGGCTCGCCCATGGCCTGTTGGTGCGGGGCGATGGCCGTCTCCAGCTTGGACTTCCACGGGGCGATCACGTCCGTGTTTTCCTCGTTGGCATGGTCCAGCTTAGTTCTCAGCCCCTCGTTCTCCTTGGCGAGCTTCTCGGAGGCCGCCTGCAGGGCCTTCACCTCCTTCTGGTGGGAAAACAAAATTTCCATGAACTTAAAACAGGAAGGAAAAGAAGCAGAAATAGAAATTATTCTTTTGCAAACTGACTGTTTGCTTTTTCTTGTTTTAAGGAATACCTTCCAATAAACTGGGGTTCTAAAGGATTTGATTTGTGCTGCTCGACTGAAAATCAAAGCTGAGGCAAAGGCGTAGACCCAACTGTCAGAACGAGAGGAAAACGCTCATCAACAGCAGCCTCCGGCCCCAAGGAGCAGAGGTGCCTCCGCCGGGCCCTGCCAGGTGCATGACCCCAGGTATCCCTGTCTGATTCGGAGTCTCCAGCAGAAGTGGTCCCGGCGGGGTCGGCCAGGCCACCCCGCATCCTTGCCTGCACCCTGCAAGCCTCTGGGACCTGCCCGGGCTTTACCTCCAGGTCGCCTTTGGTGATGGACTCCTCTTCGACTCGGAACTGGAGGTCCTCCACTTTCCTGTGGGGGAGAGGGAGAGTTGTGAGGGGCGTCACTGCTGCCCCCCATGAGGGCCACCATCCTGTAGATGCGCGCCTGACCCAGCCCCCGCCTCCACACACAGGAGGGCTGAGAGAGTCAGCGAGGGCCAGAGCGAGAGTACAGCGGACAGGGCATTTGTCTTGGCACGTGGCCGTCCCGGGTTCAATTCCCAGCATCCCATTATGGTCCCCTGGGCAATGCCAGGAGTAATTCCTGAGTGCCGAGGCAGGGAGCATCGCTGGATTGACCCAAAAAGAAAAAAAACAAAGTCAGCGAGTCCCCTCGGCTGTGAGCACTGGGTGGTACCCGCAGGCTACAGGAGGAAGCTCTGTCGAGCCAACGCCAGGCGCACTGTCATATCAGCCTTTTCTGCCTCGCAGCTAACAGAGGTGGTTAAAGACTGACCAGGTGCGCATGCCAGTCCCTCCCAGCCAGCGCCTGTCCCCGCATCGGGACAACAACTGAGCCCCTGGGGGAGAAGCAGCAAATGACTCGGGGCCAGGGCGGGGGGGCAGGAGGGGCTCCCAGGGGACGTGGCGAGTTCGGCATGTGGAGCTGAGGGGCTGAGCCGGGCACTGGCAGTGCCCCTGGGCACCACACTGCCGGGAGCCCATCTGAGAAGACCGTCTTGGCCGGCACCCCGTGTCCGTCTGTCTGCAGCCTGGCCTGAGCCCTGCCTGTCTGCTGCCGTGCCCCATGGGTGCTGCGGGTTTCCTCCCGCCCAGGATTAACCCCAGGGACTCCCACAGGGCCCCACTGGGATACGACAGTTCCCGGCCACCCAGCACAGGTCTCCTGAACACCAGGCCACGTGGACACAGCAGGGAGGGCCGGGGGTGGCTGGGCTCCAGTGAGCTCCCCCCATCCCCCCCAATGAGGCCACTCTCAGGACTGGGCACCCGCTAGTTTGTGGTTCTCACAGCCCTGGAAGGCCAGGAGCACCCCACCCGAGGCAGCCCCCCAGCTCCTGGCACGGCCTCACCTCTTCTCCTCCTCCAGCTGGTTCAGCAGCTCCACCTTCTCCCAGTCGGTCGCTTCCAGCATGGCCCGCAGCTCGTCCATCTTGGCCTCCAGCTCCAGGACGTGCTGTGGAGGCAACTGCGCGTGAGTGTCCTCGCCCGCCCCCGACAGCCCTCTGTGGGCTGGCACCGCCACCTGCCACCGCGGCATGCTGAACACGTCTCCCACCTAAGCCGCAGCGTTTCTGGAAGGCCGGGGGGGAACCACACCACGAAAGCACCAGCGGGGATAACTCGGCGCTCCCTGAACCCCCACGGGGTGAGCAGAAGGTGCATGCGATCAAACCACGCGCCGGATGCCACCGCAACGACGGCAGACGGGGACCCACGGCCTCTCCCTGCACCGCCTGCACCAAGGTCGCGCCCAGCATTTGCCACAAGCGTCTCTTGGCCCCGGCACTGCCGTCTGCACAGACGTCACCTGGTCGTGCCCGTCCCAGCCAGGGCCAGCTCCTGCTCTATCTCCCCCACATGGCTCGTGGCCTTGGCCACCTCCACCCGCTCCAGGTCTCGCTCGGCCAGCAGCTGCTCAATGTGCTGCTGCTTCTCCTTCAGCACCTCCTGGAGGGCGGTTGTGCTGGAGATCTTGCAGGCATAGCGAGAGGAGGTTTCTGGCAACTGCAAAGGAAAAAGAGACGTGAAGGGGGTGGGGGTGGCGGACGCGGGCATGCACACGGCTATCCTCAGCAAAGCAGATGGAGCAGCGCTGCATCCGTGCATATGGGCCAGCGACTCTCAGCAGAAGCGTCTTGAAACCTTCCCGAAGGTCCTTGGACGGGACCTGGGCTCCACTGACCTCGGGCCTCGTGGGAATCCAGAGACTCTTCTGCAGAGCCGGAGGCAGCCCCCTCCACAGCCCGCTCTGGCCTGAGCTTCCTTAAGGCTGAGCCCTTGGCATGAGCTTGAGGCCGGCTCCAGCATCTTCAGCCTTGCAGGTCCGTCAGGGTCTCCCAGGGCAGCCTGGCCCTTCTCTCTTCCTCTTCCTTTCAGCTCACCTCGCTCTCCCCAGCACCCGCCCCAGGCCTGAATAGCAGTAACCAGAGACTCTTGTCTCTGGGAATGGCCCCGTGCCCCTGAGGGTCACTGGGTGTGACCCCATAAAAGACCCCTGTGCCATCTGCCTTCGAAAGGGGGGATGAGAGGCTAGAATGGTAAAGTTGCGGGGAAGGCGCTGGCCTTGCACGCCGCTGCCCGAACTGGATCCCAGGTACCCACCCCATAGGGTCCCGAGCCCACCAGGAGTGAGTCCTGAGTGCAGAGCCCGGAGGAAGTCCTGAGCATTGCTGGGGTGTGGGCCAAAATCCAGGAAAAAAAGGAACAAGTGGTGGGTGAGCATGTGTGAGGGCTCATGCCCAGCGAGCAGGACAGCAAGGGCAGCTCAGGGGAAGACCAAGCACAAAGGGAAGGAGAGAAGAGGCAAAGACAGTGAGGAGGGGAGGGGAGTGGGCTGGAGGGCCGCGGGGACCGGGGGTCCTGTCCGTTCTGTCCTGGGCTCGTGGTCACTCATGGTCGCTCTGCAGACCAGTTTCCTTGCGGCACAACGGCCCCTGCAGGCGGGGACACAGCGGGACCTGGTCTTCATTCTTCAGGCACACGGTGGCAGGGGCTGGGGCGGGGGTGGCCGAGGACGTCCGCTCCTTCTGCCCGGCCACGCCTGACCCATCGCCCTGCTCTTGCCGCTTCCCTGCATCATCTGAGCTGCTGCCAAACGCCTCCTGACCGACGGGCCCAGCAGGGCCCAGGCTGTCCACTGCTGCTTTGCCTGCTGCGAACTCTCGAGCTACCTGGTTCTGTCCGGGGAGCGGGTCATCCTTGCCTCTGCGTAAGGATCTGGCCGTGACTCCCCAATACACTTAAAGTACATTGGTCAGATTAAATGCTCTCCCCAGGGCCAAAGAGTTTGGTTTTTTTTTTTTGGGGGGGGGGGGAAGGTGCTTGCAGAGGTTCAAGATCCAGCACTGTCAGGAGTGACCCCAAGAGCAGAGAGCCAGGAATAAGCCCTGAGCACCCCTGAGTGTGGCCCCAAAACCAAATAATAAATAAATAAAATTTCTAGGAGCACACGAGCTCTCGGGCCCAGCCATGTGCAGTGCTGCCGGGAACTGCAGTCAACTCTGATTTCAAGGGGTGGCTGGGAAGAGCTTGACAGCCTTGGGGGTCTCCACCAAGACCTGGGCTCAAACCCCCTCCACTGGGAGCAGCCCCCAAGCACCACGCCTGGAGTCCCTGAGCACTGCCAGGTGAGCCCCAAAACCAAAGAGCAAAAATAAACTAGGAAAGGTGGGCGGCGGTGTTCCCCGAGCCTCCTGGCCTGAGCGGGTGGGGCCGGCTGGACGCACGCGCTTCCTGGGCCCGAGACAGCTCCCTGAGGAAACGAGCACGGGAGCGAACGGCTTCTTTCAGCCAACCGTGGAGACGAGACTGCGAGGTTCAGGCGCCGGAGCAGGGAGAAAGCAGCACCCCTGGTATGGGGGGAGGCGGTGCTGAGGGGCTGGGCAAGGTCGGGGCCACGAGCTGAACTCAGGATGTTGATGCCAAAGCCTCTGCCCTGCGCATGGTGTGTGAGGCCCCAGGCTCCATGCCAGCAAGGCCGGACCCTCTGTGGGAGCCTGGTACCTCAGAAGAGCAACTCAGCCAACACGCGAACCGGGAGGCTCCCCCAGGGCACGCACGGACCTGTGTGCATGTATGTATGCGTGCACGTACGTTCCTGTGGGCATGTCTACACACACCTGTGTGCGTGCGCGCGTTCTGTCTATGCAGGTACGTGCCTGTGTGTATACACCCATCAGCCTGTGTATATACGGTATGCACTACGTGTACATGTATGAGTGCCTGTGTGTGTGTGAACGCTTGTGTGTGCACGTATGGAATTACGTTGTGGGTGTATACTTCCATGAAGCCACACAGACTCATTCTATATTCCTGTCATATGTGCTAACGGTGATGTGCAGTGTAGGAGTGAGCTCCGCCCTGCGTAAAGATATGCAAGGCAGGGGCCAAAGAGCTGGAGAGCGAAGCCCCAGCGCTGCCCAGGCTCAATCCCGGAGGCCCGCCAGGAATAATCCCGAGCACAGAGGCGGGAGAAAGCCCTGGGCTCTGCCAGGTGTGACCCCAGAACAGAACAAAACAAGACAGCGGGCGGAGACTGGAGATACGGCTCAGGCGTGGGGCTCTTGCTCGGATGTGGGAGGCCCCGGCTCAACCCCAGCACTGCAAACGGCCCCTTCAAGCACTGCAGGGTGTGGCCCACAGTCAAGCAGAAAAAGAAAACCGAATTCCACAAACGGGCTGGCTCGCGAGGGAAGGCGAGGGGCTTCTGAGTCTGCTCCCCTCCTAAATGGCGAGGCGAGGGGAAGGAGGAGTCGGACGTGAGGATGGAGGCAGGGCAGGGAAACCTGGTGGTGGTCAAGCAAGACAGGACTGGCCCCAGGCCTGTGCCCACGGCGCGCGGCCTCCTGGCTCCCGTTCCCGTGTCACCTGTTTTGTATCTTCCGTTGCACACACACTCACTCCCTCCTCTTCCGCATCGAGGGTCAATGCAGGGAGCAGAGGGGGCGGCAGGAAGCGCAGCCCCCAGCAAAGCCAGCCCCCCGGGACACGTCTCCATCGTGGGCCCATTTCCCTGTGGACAATATCTCAGGACACCCTTGCACAGTCGGACACACTTTAGTGTTTAGGACTCAGAGAGACGTGAGGGGAGAAGCCACGAGGCCCCAGCTTTGACTTGCGGCCCCGCAATGGACAGAAGTCAAGGCCCCTCTGTGTCGACAGGGGTGCAGAGGGACAGGAGGGAGCAGGGAGGGACGGAGAGAGCAAACAAGCAACGCCAAGCGCCAAGCGTTCCCCAGAGTCCCTGGGTCCCGCTCGCTCTGACCCTCCGACGCCCCCTTCAGCTTCCCCACTTCATCGCTATGGCAGCCTGGGGCCGGAGACGAGCCCTGAGCACCGGAGGAAAGGCCCATTCCTGCTCCTGTCACCGGTGGTGGCTGGGAAGCCACTCGCCTGCCCCCCGGAGCTGCCCAGCCCACCCGGTCCTGTTCCGCCTCTCGCCCCTGGGGCCTGGGAGTCTGTGGGGACCTGAGTATCGCACAGGGCGGGGAGGGGGCTGCTTACTAGTCCCGTGTGGCTGGGCCTGCTGCTCACGGATGAGGCCACGGAGCTCACGGAGCTGAGCGAGGAGGCCGACGGGCGGCGCTTCAGGCTGGCGGGGGTGGTGGCCATCACACGCCTCGCGGGGGCCGCCTTGGCCTTGGCCGACGTCGTGGAGGGGAAGCCGATCTTGGTGACTTTGTGAATGGGAGCAAACAAGCCGTACTTGGGCTGACACTGGAAGTACCTGCGGACAACAAGGAGGGGGGGACAAAAGACACCTTTGGCAAGAGAGACAGGCGCCGACCGCGGAGTCCACTGAGTCCCACAGTCTCACACCCCCACAAACTAACACGCTCCCACAGCCCCACACTCCCACACAGTCACACCCCAACCAACTCTCCCACACTCTCACACTCCCACTCACCCCAACAAACACACTCACACCCCAACCAAGACTCCCACATTTCCACAGCCCCACACTCACATACACTCACTCCCCAACAAACACACACACTCACACACCCCAACCAACACTCCCACACACTCACGCCAACCAACACACACTCACACTCACACCCCAACCAAGACTCCCACATTTCCACAGCCCCACACTCACACACACTCACACCCCAACAAACACTCCCACACTCTCACATTCCCACTCACCCCAACAAACACACTCGCACCCCAACCAACACTCCCACATTTCCACAGCCCCACACTCACATACACTCACTCCCCAACAAACACTCCCAGACTCACCCGAAGAAACACACACACTCACATCGCAACCAACACTCCCACACTCTCACACTTCCACCAAAACAAACACTCACATTCACACCCAAACCAACACTCCCACACTCCCACAAACTCAAACCCTAACACACACACACACTCACACCCCAACAAACACTCCCACATGCTCACAGCCGCCCCACACTCGCACACACTCACTCCCCTAGAAACACCCATTCACACACAACCAACACTCCCACACACTCACACCCCAACCAACACACACTCACACCCCAACAAACACTCCCAGACTCACCCCAAGAAACACACACACTGACATCGCAAACAATACTCCCACACTCTCACACTTCCACCCCAACAAATACACACACTCACACCCCAACAAACACTCCCACATTTCCAGAGCCCCACACTCACACACACTCACTCCCCAACAAACACTCATACCCTCCCACAGCCCCACACTCACACATACTCAAACCCCAACTAACACACACTTACACCCCAACCAACACTCCCAAACACTCTCACCCCAATAAACACTCCCACACTCACCCCAAGAAACACACACACTCACACCCCAACCAACACTCCCACACTCTCACACTCCCACCCCAACATACACACACTCAGAGCACAACAAACACACCCACATTTCCACAGCCCCAAACTCACACACACTCACTCCCCAACAAGCACTCATACCCTCCCACAGTCCCACACTCACACACTCACACCCCAACTAACACACACACTCACACCCCAACCGATATTCCCACACTCCTACACACTCACACACCAACCAACACTCCCACAGCCCCACACTCACACACTCACACCCCAACTAACACACACACTCACACCCCAACCGATATTCCCACACTCCCACACACTCACACCCCAACCAACACTCCCACACTCCCAACGTCCCACACTCACACTCACACCCCAACAAAAACACACTTACACTCAAACCCCAACAAACACTCCCACACTCCCACAGCCCCAGTCACACACACGCACACCCAACCAACACTTGCACGCTCTCAAACCAACAATGACACGCTCTCATTCCCTCACAAACATGCTCACACCCCCACCAACACTCACATGCTCATGCCCTCACCAACATTCACAGCCCCACACTCACACGCTCACATACACACACCCTCCTACATACATATCCACACTCCGAAGCACACACATTCATACATTCACACACACACTCCCTCGCACGCCTCCCACCCCCACCGCGCAAACCAAGGGCGATTCCAAGCAGCCTCCCCGGCATCTGAAGGGCGACAGCAGGCCCGGGGGTTCCTGTGGGCAAGCACAGCTGCATGTGGGAGCCCCAGGCTGTCCCCACATCCCTGCAGGGTCCCCGAGTGCCACCGGAAGTGGCCCCGCCTAAGAACCAAGTGAAGTGGCCTGCAGTCTCCTCAGCGCCTCCCGGGCACCGTGCATTGCCCCAGGCTGTCTGGGGGGGCAGGAGGACCCACCTCGTTCCGGCCACGGCGCCATCGTTCTTGCCCAGCGGCTTGTCCAGCTCCACGCCGCACCAATCCCCCTTGGCGAAGTTCGTCTCCCCGAGGAAGCGCACCACACCGGCCTCCACGCCTCCCACCTGCCAGAGGGACGCGGGTCAGGCACTCTGGACTGCGCAAAGCGCCCCCACCCCCGCGAAGGAACATTCTGGCTTCAGAGTAGGGATTTCTGGAAGAAACCCCAAAGGTCAAGGTGCCATTTCCCCCTGCAACCCCTACAGGGTGAGCAGACGCTGCTGCTCAGTGTCCATGCAAGGCAGCGGCGTTCACGCCCACTCGCTTACACCGGTGGCCTGGCTGACCACACCCCTGGGAATCTCTGACCCAGGCCAGCCACCTGGTGTGGCGAGGGGGTCGCTGCCCCGTGGGTGTGGGAGCAGAGCCGTGGCAACCCCACCGCTGGAGAACAATTAAGCCAGAAACCAGCTAGAGGAAAATGACTGTTCTCATATCTTAGCGGAGTTCGATTTTCCAGTTCTCCTTCACTATGCCTTGGCTTGATGCTTGGCCCCCGGGACGCAGAGCAAAACAGAATCACAGCGCTGGACACCGACGGGAATGCTGACAAAAAGGGCCAGAGCACCGGGGGAAGGGCACTGGCTTTGTGTGTGGCCACCCTGGGTTCAATCTTCAGCACCCAAGATGGTCCCCCTAGCCCGCCAAGACTGATTCCTGAGTGCAAAGCCTGAGTGACCCATAAGCACTGCCAGGAGTGGCCCCAAAACCAAAAAGTCAAAACAGAAAGGGGGGGGGGAGAGAGAGAGAGAGAGAGAGAGAGAGAGAGAGAGAGAGAGAGAGACCTCAACTAATAATGCCTGAGAGCGCGGTTTTCTTTTTTCGGGTCTGGGGCAGGACTGGGTTCACGTGCTCGGGGGTCACTCGCAGCACGAGGGGTAGCAGCGTCACCCAGGACTGTCTCTGTGAGTCCTGAAGTGCCATGTGCAAAGGCCCTGGCACAGCCTCCGTGGCCAGGCGTGGGCCCTGGGCACTGTGAGTGTGACAAGGAATAAAAGAACAAGAGACAGGTGGCTGGGGTGGCGGCCCTGGGCTGAGAAGAGGCTGCAAAGTTCATCGGCGAAGAATTTGGCACAAAACATGCCGTCCCTGACCCGGAAACAGCCTCCTGGAACAGCACAGCTGGAAGCCAGTCACGTCTCTCAAGACCCTGACTTCATATCCTGGAAATATCATCTGCCCAAAACTGCCGCAAGCCTGTCTCCAGAACATTCTGTCAGAGCTCAGCTGGAGAGAAGGGAAGTGATCTCCCAAGGTCAGGAGAACCACCGCACATCAGCCCGGAGAAGCTCTTCACGGTTGGGCTCTGAGACGCCACAGGACGGACAGAGTGACCTCCCGCTCTGAGACACCATAAGACTGACTGTCCCGCTCTGCGACCCCTGCCTACTTGCGAGCACAGACGGGACTTGAGGTCAGAGCTGGGCATTTCCAGTGAGCCCACTGAGGGTCCCTGAGTCTCCAGAGAGAACCAAAGTAGCACAAGCATGGGGGCAGTCTGTCCACTGCCAGTGACAGGGAGTGCCAGGGGCAGGGGACCGCCTTCCACAGGCCTAAGGCTGGAACAGCCGTCTCAGAGCCTCCGAAGGGCTCCTCCGAGGTCAGTCACGTAAACATCGGGGCCAGCTGGCGCAGAACCTGGACTTCCTGTGCGCAGGGAAGAATGGGGCAAAGGGCAGGAGGCCCTTTGGAGAGCCGGGAGGGCGCCAGCCCTGCACGGGAGCTTCGCCTCGGTGCCCCGAGGCCAGCCCCCACTCGCCACGGCCTCCTGACCACGGCTGCGTTAGGCCGTGGAGCGCCAAGCAAACCTTCCTTGAATTAGGAAAAAGACCAAAGAAAGTGTTTCGGTTTTCTTTTTTCCCCCTTCTTCTTTCAGAAAACAGCCATTATGCTGGTTGTGGTCCCCCAAAAAAACCCTCAAAAACTTCATTTTGAAAGGCGTGCTCGAGCTGAGGTATGGAGCGATGGAACAGCACAGCGGGCAGGGCGTTGGCCTTGCACACACCTGCCCGGATGTGGTCCCTGAGCACAGGGCCAGGACTCAGCCCTGAGCACCACCACCAATAAATGAATAACTGATCAGAGTTATTCACCGCAGAGCCAGTGGCAGTGTCCCCGCTCCCTTGTTCCAACGACACTGGTGTCCCTATGTCCGGGTGTGGACGGTTGTGAATGCAAGTTAAAAAAAAAAAAGTCTTTTTTCTTCTTTGGGTCTTTGGGTCACACCTGGCGATGCTGAGGGGTGAGTCGTGGCTCTGCATTCAGGAATCATTCCTGCGATGCTTAGGGGACCCTATGGGATACCGGGGAACCCAGTTTGCTGAGTGCAAGGCAAACGCCCTCTCTGCTGTACTACTGCTCCAGCCCCCCAAACAGTCTTTAAACCGTGAGTCTCCTCCAGCTCCAATTCCCTCCCCGTGTTACTCTTTGGCCATCCCTGAACCCTGACCGTGACCCTCCAGGACCCTCCGAGGGCCACCCTGCGCCTGCACAGCTCTCCTCTCCGGCCTCCACAGCTCTGACACCGGCCTGGCGATGGCCATCCCTGTGGTCCCCGGGAAGCCACTGGCTCCGGGCCAGCCCCCAGTCTGTCTGGTCAGAGCCGCCCGCCTCAGACGTCCCCGAGGTGACTTTTCCCGGCCGCTTCCCACGGGTTCTGAAAGCGTTATTGAGTGCTTCTGCTGGGGAGAACAGTTGTCTACAGCCAAGCGCCTCTGCTTAGGGGAGCTGTGCAGAGGAATGGGCTTGGGGTGGACTGAGGATGCCATGTGCAGGGACCTGGTGACCCCCACCAGAAACTCATCTTACAAAGGGTGCCCCCTCGCCCCCACCGAAGGCCTTCCAGGAGCTGCTCAGAGAAACCCAAGAGCAGGTGCTGAGTCTGAAGATCGAGCAACCAAGACAGCAAAACATACTCTTGAGAATGTTCCGGAGACGGGTCCCTACCCGTGGCCTACCCAGGGTCCATCCCCGACACCCCAGATGGTCCCCTGAGCCCTACCAGATCCCTGAGTTCAGCACCAGGAGGAAGCCCTGAGCATGGCCAGGTGTGGCCCAAACACCAAACCACACACGTCTGGAGAGACGGCTCAGGGCTTGCGCACGGAATGGCCTGGAGCGGCTCGGGGTGAGCCCTGTGACGCCCCAAACACAAACATCACAAACCAGAGCAATGGAACCGATTTCCAACTTTGTTCATTGGTTTGTTTTTTGAGTCACAGTCAGAGTGCTCAGGGCTTACTTCTGGCTTGGTGCTCAGGGATCACTCCGGGATGTGCTTGGGGGACTGTACATGGGACCAAGACTTAAACCCCGGGTCAGAGGCATCCAAAGCACACGGCCTCCCCACGGCATGACCCCTCCACCCTGTTTTGGCTAAACTGGTAAAACTGGCAGCATCCCCGCACGCATCCATCACGCTGGAAACTGCAGGACCAGGTGTCCTGGCTGCTCGTGCTTCCACCCAAACCGCGAGTCTGGGAAAGCTGATGGACCAGACAGGCGAATGGACACCCACCCGCGACCGCTGCCCTCGGCACTCACCAGCACCCGGTCCCCGAGCTTCAGCTCCTGCTCCCCGTTCTTGAGGGAGCCAGCCTCCGAGAGGTTGGAGATGGACTCGCTGGCCGTCCTGGTCAGGTTGCTGATGTGAGGGGTGGCCGGTGCCTCCTTCGCGGAGGGCTGGGGTGCCTTCGGGGCGGCCGCAGGGGCCGGGGCGGCCGACAGGGGCGGTGTGGCCTGGGCAGCAGGCACTGGCTGCAGGCCGTTGGTCTCATCGTCGGCCTGCCAGCTCCTGCTCAGCTTGGACGGCCGGATGAAGATGCCCTTCAGCGGCTCGCACTGGAAGTAGCGCACACCCGCCACTGAGCCGTCGTTCTTGCCGATGGGCTCGTCCAAGACGATCCCGGCCCACTGACCAGGGGCAAACTGGGTCTCCCCGAGGAACTGGATGAATCCAGGCTTGTTCCCCTTCACCCAGACTCGTTCCCCGACCTGGAAGTCGTCCACAAACTCCTCCTGCGTCTCCGAGGAGGGGGCGCTGGGGGTTTTCTCCCCAGGCACGGACTTCTCAACGGGAGCAGCCGCTGGAACAGCAGAAAGGGTCAGAAGGGTCAGAAGGGTCAGGAAGGGCCTGTCCAGGTCCAGTTAAAGTGTGGTTGGGGGTGGCCACACCCAGCAGTGCTTGGGACTACTCCCAGCCAATGCCGGGGGCTGCTTGTGGTGAAGCCTGGCCGGGCCCGCCGTGAAGGGGACGTGCCTACCTACTGCAGCATCCCAGGCCGCAGTCATATTTGGGCAGCTGAGGGGAAATCTTTGGACACACCCCGTGATGCTATGGACCAAGCCAGGAGAAAGCTCCAACACAGTGTCTTATTTCTGCTGTGTCCACTGGCCCATCTTCTTTTTCTTTTAGGGGGGGAGCACTCCAGCCAGTCCGCAGGGCCTATTTCTGGCTCTGCGCTCAGGGTCACTCATGTGAGGTTGAGGCTGGAGAGTCCCATGGGGTGCCGGTTGCCCTCCCCACTGTACTGTGGCTACGGCCGGCAATGAGGCCCTTTAGTCCAGGTGAGTCCACCTCCCTCAGCCTGTCCCCAAGCCCGGGCGAGGGGGCTAGCAGTTAGGAGGGAGCGTGTTGGTCGCCTCAGCTGACACCAGTTGCCGTGACACTAAAGTCACAGAACGTGAGACTCGTGTGTGAGAGCTGTCCCCAGAGCCATGAACGTGCCTACAGCTCAGGGAGCCCTTCCCGGGCGAGGACTCGGGAGGGGGTTCCCGGGTGGAAATGAGTCTCCCCTGGCCCGGGCTGAGCGCACTTACCGGCCGAGGGCGCCTTCAGGGCCCAGCTCCCATGCTTGAGGATCTTGGTGGGGGCCTTCAGCCCGCTGGGCCTCAGCAGACTCATGGTCAGGTGGTCAGACGCTGCCGCGGCCACTACCGGGCCCTGACTGTCGAGCCCACTGTGGGGCCTTCTGAGGCGCACTCGTTCTCAGGGATAAATCTCTGAAGAGCAGAGGAGAGAGTCTGTCTCACGGGAGTGACCACAGCAGCTTCCGGAGCCCAGAGAGCTGCCAGTCTGACACTCGCCACCCCGAGTGCGACCCCCAGCCTCCCGCACAGCCCCCTGAGCCCACCAAGTGCCATTCCTGCACAAAAACTCAATCCCAAACAGACAAACAAACAACAGCAGATTCAGGGCCAGAGGGCAGAGGGGACAGGTACTTGCCCTGCGGGCAGCTGACCCTCACGCCCTCCCTGGCATCACACCCACCCCCAAACACATTCAGGGGCCAGAAATCGTCCCTGTGCACTGTGAGTGCCACTGACCACCTTCCCGTCCAGACACTGACTAGCCGGGAGGCGACTCAGCAGTGATGGCTGGTCTTGTGTGTGCATGTGTGCGTATGTATGTGTGTGAGAGGCCCGGGGTTACACACAGAAGCTAAGGCAAGCAACAGGCACACTTTTTTCTATGGGCTGAGAAGTGCCAGGGAAAAGGGCCCAGCAAGACTGCGCCAAAGGGGGGCTGGAGAGCGATAGCACAGTGGGTAGGGCGTTTGCCTTGCACGTGGCCGACCCAGGTTCGATTCCCAGCATCCCATATGGTCCCCTGAGCACTGCCAGGACTGATTCCTGAGTGCAGACCCAGGAGTTAATCCTGTGCATCACCAGGTGCGACCCAAAAAGAAAAAAAATTGCGCCAAAGGGGAGCGAAGGAGGTTTTGGCGTTTCCTTCGTTCCTTGTGACGGTGCCCAACTTTGATAACCACAAGCCAGTATTAACTGCATTTCTTAACCCACAGAACTGAGGCAGACATGTGGATGGGGGAAGCGTCGTCATGGCAATGGAACTCCGAGGAAGTCAACAATAGCTTCATGGCCACCAAAAGACCACCTGAGGGCACGGGACCCAAGGTCTGGTCAAAATTAACCCACATTAGGAGGCCCAGAGCAGGCTGGACCCCCCGAGGGAATAGGAACAAAGGCCAGGAAAGGAATTTCTAAGAGGACCTTGGACCACTCAACTCTACCCCCTTGGCAACCACCCTAGCAACGGACTCTAGGTAGCTAGAAACTCCCACCAGGGGCAGCCTGGGGAAAACCCGAGATTAGCCCCCTTGAACCAAGGGAGGGCGCTCATGTGTGCCCGAGCCCAGGGACTGCTCTTGCCTACGAGGTCGGTCATGTCACGGGCTTCTCCCCTCCTGAGGTGTGGACTTTCGGACCGAACGCAACCAGGCAACCTAACGTGTTCAGTGGCTTTCTGCGCCTCTGGAGAAGCCGCACTCTCTCTCGAGCCTGTTACTCCCTCCCTCATTTCCCCTTCCTAAAAGCCTCCAAATAAAATGTTCCTGCTTCATGCTCATCTCCTGAAATGATTTTCTGCGAGAAGGACAAAGGCCCGGGGGCCTGAGGAGGTCGAGGATCGACTCCCTTTCCCTGAAAAGGGCAACCCCTCACTCCGGCCCGAGACCCCGGGAAGGCCTAGTGGGTGTCGTGTGGCTGGTAGGGCTCGTCGCGCTCATCAGTGCCAGCGCTCCAGCCAGTCCCGGGGGAGTGACATCTTCTCCTCTGCTTCTCATCAGCCCCCCATGAGGGCCCACTGACTTCAGAGTCATTCCGTATTTAATAGAAAAGTCCGCAGGGGGCAGAGAGGCAGGACAGTGGGGAGGGCACTTGCCTTCTATCCAGTTGTCCTGGGCTCGATCTCCGTCAGCACAGGGACGTTAGCCGGCCAGGGTGACCCCTGGGCACAGCCAGGTATGGCCACCCCACCCCACCCCACCCCCACCCCCCAAAAATATATATATATATATATATATATATAACTACTAAAAAAACTTAAACGAACTACAGATTAAAAACTATCATACACTAAAGAACTGTTAGAGAAAAAAGCCACCCGCACGCGGGCAAAAAGCCCAGAGACTCAGATTCACCTGTGTCACACTGCACTCGCAGCTTAAAGAACTGAGCTCTGCCAAACAGGCTCGTGCCAGTCTCCTACAGAGACTGAAAATGGCACTTGGAGTCTAGAATGTTCCAAGGTAGAATGAGAATTCCGCAAGGAGGAGGGCATCATGGGCCCTTCTTAAAGGGGCAGGCGCCACCCTTCGTGATGCCAGGGTCCGGCTGAGGCTCCGGAGGGCTGCCCTGCAGATGCCAGCACTAGCTGGCCAATGTGCCTCTGGTCCCTGCGGGGCCCAGTTCTGGACTCCTGGGCCCTGAGAAAGTGGTTTCAGAAAACGTTTGACAAATGTTTGGCAGTTACGGATCTCCAACTGAGGTCATTCGGCGTCCCCCGAGTGTGACCTGGACCCAGTGACTGTGCCCAGGGCCCTCCTCAGGAGCTGGGCCATAAAATCTATGGGCGGGCGGGGGCGGGGGCGGAGGGGCAGAGCGACAGGGCAGAGGCCCTGAGCCCGACCCTGATAGCCCTGCTCTCTGTGACCCCAGTGCTGTGAGCAACACCTGCCGCACCGTGGCCAGGGAGTGGCCCAGCCCACTAAGGCCTGAGAGCTGTACAGAGGAGTCTGGCCTGGCCTGCTCGGATGGGAGCACAAGCTGAATGATTGCGGGTCCCCTCGAGGATGAGTGAGCAGGAACGGGGGAGTGGTGGGGAGGTGGGGAGGGTGGAGTGACCTAACCTGGGGGCTCAGGTCGGGACACTTGGACGGGACACCTGGCCGTGCTCAGGGCCGACTTTGATCCAGTCATCGGGGCTCATGCTGGCAGGACCTGGGGGGGGGGGGGTGACGTACAGGGTGGGGTGGGGTCAGCCGCAGGCAAGGCAGGCTCCTTGGCCCTGGGCTACCTTTCCGGTCAAGGATACCTATTTTCTTTCTTTCCTTTTGTTTTTTGGGACACCCGGCAGTGCTCAGGGTTACTCCTGGGTCTGCTCTCGGGAATCACTCCTGGCGGTGCTCAGGGGGACTTATGGGGTGAGCCATGCACCAGGCAAGCGCCAAGTCTTGATGCCAAGGTGCCCACGTAACACAGTGTGCAACAAGGGACTCTACAGAGAACGTCAGGGCCAGCAAACGCTACGAGGAAGTCAATCAATTCTGAAAAAAACACAAAAAGATGCAAAAGGAGGGGCTGAAGTGAGAGCACAGTGGGGAGGGGTTTGCCTTGCTCACGGCTGACCAAGATTCGATCACCAGTCCTGAGCACTGCCAGGAGTAATTCCTGAGCATCCCTGAGTGTGACCCAAAAAGCCAAAAAAAAAGAAAAAAACAGCGCGAAAGAAAATGTGTTTGAGCCTCACTGTCTCCCTGAGACTTGAGCACTCAGTGCCGTGTGTGAGCCCAGTAGAGTCTCCGGCCTAAACATGCCCCGACCCCCTCACCCCCATGCTCCTGTGTTTGGACCGTGACCCTAAATCCTGTGATGGGACCACATGTGTCCATGACAAAGACGCTAGCAGGCTCACGCCCCAGAACGTCCCTGCTTCACACAGGCGTGGCACACGGGTCCTGGCCTGCTAGTGGCCGGCAGTGATTTGGCAGGAAGCAGAGGTGTGAGCCTGAACGTGGGTCAAGTACGTTCCTTCAGCCTGGAGGGGAGGAATGTCCGAGAGGGGGTTTTGAGCACTGCCTCACAAGCATGAGGTCCTGAGTCCAAGTCCCAGGGGTCACATGTGCACCTGGCACAAAGCCGGCACAAACCAGGCAGCTCTGCTGTCCCAGCACCACGCAGGAAGGGGGGTGACCCCAGGGGGAGGGCCACCGAGAGAGGAGGGGGACACCACAGAAAGGAGGAGGGAACACAGGGCAGGAGTTGAGGGCTGCAGGGCCGGGAGCACCGGGCAGAGAGCAGCCCTGGGGAGCAGGAGGCCAGGAGGGCGCACCTTGTCACTGGCCACTCGAGGCCGTGTGCAGACCCACGAGGCTGACAGGGCGCCAGCGACGGGGCAACCCCAGCAAGGATTTTTCTTTAAGTTTTGGGCCACAGGGCCAGAACTCTAGTACAGCGGGGAGGGCGTTTGCCTTGCACACAACTGACCTGGGTTCAATCCCGGCATCCCATAGGGACCCCAGAGCACCTCCAGGAGTAAGTCCTGAGTGCAGAGCCAGGAGTGACCCCGGAACATGTCCAGGTGTGACCCAAAATCAAAACAACAGCAGAGCAAGAGGAAGGGCCCGGAAGCTCTGAGCCACGGAAACGCCGAGGTTGGTTGGTGCCCACTCGCCTCCGCCCCCTGCCAGGCCAGGCCGGCCTGGGATCAAGGTGCCCGAGCGTCTCCAGACAGGATCTGCCTCAGCGGCTCGGTGCGTTATCTCAGCCTATCACCCAACTCGACTGGGATTGACTCTGGTTATCTCCTTGACTGGTTATCTTGGGCATCTCCGGGGCCAGCCGCCAATCTCCGTCCTCCCACCTGGCCAGGGCGGGATCAGGTGTCAGAAGCTGGGCCCTGAACACCCCACCTGCCCGTCCAAACACAAAGCAAGCACAAAGCCAGGCTCGCCCCCAACTCGTAGGACACGACCAAGCTAGGGGCCCCGGAGAGCACTGGGCCCGAGGAAGGGTCCCAGAGATCCCCAAATTTCCCTTGCTCGACGGCCCGGCCCAGCAATCTGCATCAACCACTGGGCCCGAGCTCTCTGCTTTCCTTCTGCTTGCTCAGCGAGACGCAGCACCTCACACCTGTGTTTGGAGGGGAGGAACACCAAACTTTTTTTTTTGGCTTTTTGGGTCACACCTGGCGATGCACAAGGGTTATTCCTGGCTCTGCACTCACAGGGGTTACTCCTGGCTCTGCACTCAGGAGACCATATGGATGCTGGGACTCAAACCCGGGATGGCCACGTGAAAGACACACGCCCTACCCACTGTGTATCTCTCCAGCCCCGGAACTCCAAACTTTATATAGAAAACAACGTATTTCACAATGCCTTTTCAGCCATTCTGATTGTTGGGGGGTAAATTCTAAACAATCATGGTGCATCTTTTGTTGAAATAATGAATGCAATCAATGTAGAGGATAGTTAAGGAGAAATTATCTGCCTCACAGGCATTGGGTGGGTGGGAGCTGGGGTATATTGGGGTTCTTGGTGGTGAAAAATGAGCACTGGTGAAGGGTGAAGGGAAAGGTGTTTGATCATTGCATGACCGAGACTTAAATCTGAAAGCTTTGTAACTTTTCCCACGGTGATTCAATAAATAAATAGAAGAAGAAAAAATAAATAAATAAATAAAATTATGAAAAACAAAAAAAAAGTAAGGTGGAGTTCAAGCCCAATTCAATCAGCTAATCAGTGGCTGAATAAATAGCAGTACTCCTACATTAAAAAGAAACAAACAAACAAACAAACAAACGAAAAACACTGTACTTGTGAGGCGAGTGCATCAGCAGCCTGATGGCACCTTCAGACTCCAGATACCCAAAATTGCTGCTGTGCCTTTGGCCAGACCCCAAAAACTTGGGCAAAGTTTACCAAAAAAGTAAATGGCCAAAAGTTAGGTATGTGGGAAACACACCCACAAGCCACCTCCGGCTCAGCTATATCCTTGGAGGCATGGCCTCTCTGGTTCCTGATTGAACTGCTTAACGGCCATGATCCCAGAGACTCAGAAACACATCGCGAAACCCAGTGGCTTTTGGCAGAAAGGCGTCTGGTCCCTGTAGTGCTGGGCCCATGGTTTCATGCCTTGGCCTGTTCCCCCTGGCGGCCAGGTGGCCGCCATCCTCCAGAGGTCACTGGACAGTCAGGCTTGGGCCCTCAGTGACAAAACTTGTTGGGCCTCACAGGATGGGGGTGGAGCCAGTCCTGTCCTCCCCGTCCCAACGAGACCCCAAGTCATCGTCCATGAACAGCCTCTCTGACTCCTGATCAAGCTGCTTAATGACCAGGATGCCAGAGACTCAGGAGCAAATCTCGGAACCCAGCAGGTTTGGGCAGAAATCCCTCCAGATTGAAGTGTTCAAATTTGGAATTTCAAAATCACGTGGCCACTACTGCAGCCACACAACATCATAGGTTATTCATAACCAGCAATAGAAAACAAACTGTCTACTGTTGCCTTTTCAGCAGATCTGAGTGTTGGGGTAAAATCTCAAACAATAATTGTGGGTCTGGTGTCAAAATATCGAATGTGATCAAAGTCGAGAGAAAATAATTTGGAAATCATCTGCCCCACACGTAGGGGGAGGGTGTGGGATGGGGATATACTGGGGTTGTTGGTGGTGGAGAATGGGCACTGGTGAAGGTACGGTTGTTTCATTGTATGACCGAGATTTAGACCCGAAAGCTTTGTAACTGCTCTCATGGTGACTCAATAAATAAAATCATAAAAAATGAAAAAAAAGTAAGGTGGAGTTCATGCACAATTCAATCAGCTAATCAGTGGCTGGATAAATAGCAGTACTCCTAAATAAAAAAAAAAAAGAGAGAGAGAGAAATCCAGAAAAACACAGCAAATCTGTACCCCAAGCGCACTCCTCCCCAAACGATCCATTTTCCCCCACCCGAGATAAAGCCGACATGCTATGGGTCACATCCTCCTGCCACTGGCCCCCAAAACGCGACGCTCCCTCCTCCCACCCCGGGGACTGATGGCACAAACTCCATCTTTGTGTCACGCCGTACGTGAGACATTTGTCACTAGAACCTGATGACTCACTTCAGAACCTCAACAGAAGCCACAAAGATGGGGAGCACTGCTCGGGGAGCACCATACAGGGGCTGCTCAGACCTTCTCTGCCTCTGTCCCCCGCCTGCTCTGGGGACGATGCATAGACAAGTGGCCAGGGGTTGAGAACAGAGGAACCAAGCCTGGAGGAAGTGGGTGCTTGTGTTTTGTTTTCTCTGGAGGCCTCTAACTACGGCTCCTCTTAAGAGACAAAGAAGGCCGCAAATAGGCAAACACTCTGAACTCGGTTAGCACCCAACTCTGATTTAACGCCAAGATCTGCTCTAAACGAACCTTGAAAGGGTAAGCTAAATATCTCTCAGGGAAGCAAATAACCTTAGGGGATTATCTACTCTGGTACTAAAAATGGGGGAAAAAAAGTCTGTTTTGGATTTCTTGAAAATGTCAGTTTGACTCAAAGCTGGGGTTTCCGAAGGCAGTTCTATTTCATCCCGCAGCACAAATGCTTCCTCCCTGCTAGAGCTTTGGCTCACGTCTGTCCAGCGTCTTCTGGACAGGGAAACACCAGCCCTGGGAGGTGTGGCGTGATGGGACACTGGCACACAGGAAGCACCTCAATTTGGGTCATTTTCCCCCCTTAGGACTCCAAGGACCCCTTACCCCTCGGGCAGCGCCGCACGGCATTCTATCAGGAAGTTACATAAAAATCAGTCTTCCGTTCGAAACAAAATTTCAGGAGCTGTAGACACAGTTCAAGACAATATACAGCCTGAAGGCACAGGACATATGCAAACGGCATCTATTCACTGTCATCAGCGAGCCCCGTCACCCGTCTCATGCTGGCATTCAACTTCAAAATATCCAGATAGAGGAAATTTTTATGTGTCAGGGGGGAAAATCAGAGTTAGCAAGAGCTCGAAGAGAAGAGCAAGCCGGCAAACAGGACTAAGAGAAGGTGAGCGGAGGTGAGGCCGGTCTCTGGCCTAACCCGGGTCCCAGCCCCAGCTGCCCTGCAGAACCCACCAGGGGACACCCCACATGCCTCGGAAAACTCACGGACACCCCACATGCCATGGAATCCCTCCAACGCTCACAGCTGCTCAGGTCTGACTCACACCCGCCCTTCCATGCAAAAGAGCTGAAGGAACAAGGATCCCCAGGTCGAAGCTTCTAGTGTCGGGGCTGGAACGATAGTACAGCGGGGAGGGCATTTGCCTTGCATGCGGCCAACCTGGGTTCAAATCCCGGCATCCCATATGGTCCCCTGAGCACCGCCAGGAGTAAATCCTGACTGCACAGCCAGGAGTAACCCCCGTGCCTCTCCGGGTGAAAAAATTAACAATAAAAAGATAACACTGTGGAGGTGTGCAGACTGGGGGCGGGGTGCAGAGGGAGACCTCCCAGAGAGCCTGGCGCAGAGTGAGCCTAACATCCCCAAAGACCCCGTAGGATGGCTCCGCCAGGTCTGGGGTGCAGCCTCACACTTGAGTCTAAGCCACCCTGGTCAGGATGTCCAAAGAGTCCTCAGAAAAGAACCGGAAACTCTGCATTGGAGCAGACCACAGAGGATGATGCAGGGGAAGGAAAGCATTAGGGGTCCTCTTTCGAACTGCTCAGGGGCCCAGGTGACTGTTCAGACCGGGAACTGTGTCTGCCTGCGGACAGCTAAGCCGGCTCCTGCCCGGCCCTGCCCAGCCCCGAGCACCCAAACAAAACATTCATGTTTAAAAACGGCGTATTACTACAGAGACACCTCTAACAACTCCCACCCGGCGAGGCTCAAGGGATAGGCTCTGCACTCAGGAATTATTCTGGTGGTGCTTTGGGGACCATATGGAATGCCGGGGATTGAACCTGGGTCAGCTGCGTGCAAGGCAAATGCCCTCCCAATGTATATTGCTCCAGCCCTTGTAATTCCTCTTTAAAAGCCCCTAGGGTCATATCTGGTGGTGTGTGGGTCCCTCCTGTCCTGAACTCGGGGCTCCCCAGGTGATGCTGGGGCTCTAGCCCTCTAAGCTATATCCCCACCACCCATAATTCTGTATTTTTTTAATACGGAATTATGGGTGGATGTGGGGGGATGTGGGGCCCTTGGTTCTGACCTGTGTCGGGTCTGCCTGTTGGGATGGCCCCACCCCGCCCGCACAGGGCCAGGAGCGACCCTGGGTGTGACCGAGACGGCCCCTACCCTCAGCTGGGGTGACCAAGCCGCTTCCTCAAAGCTTATGCACTGCTGACTGGGAACAGAAGGAGCAGAGAGGCCTCTCCCAGACCCGCAGTGACTCGTATGGAAGGTGAACCCCGAGTCCTGTCACCACACATGGCATGCAAGCCCTTTCCTGCTCCAAGACTGGGGTGGGGAGAGACCATCGGGGGAGCCCAGGAAAGTTCTGGATTCCACAGGCCGAAGCCCAGGGACGTGAGCAAACCCACGGGGAGCTGGGTGACAGCAGCCCAGAAACCAAGCGAGCCCCAGGTTCTTTCTCTTAAGGTGCTGCTGAGACCAACATGCTGAGGGGAAAGGGGGCCTGGAAATCTGGTGATGCACCTGCGTTCTCGAAAGGTCGTGTCTTGAGACCAGCAGCAGTACCACAAATCAACTCACATGCCCAAGAACTCAGGGAAATGTGATCGCGTCTCAAACACACCTGCACAAGCTTCCAACGAACGGCAGAGGGCGCAGAGGGCGCAGACAGGCACCGGGAGCGCTGGGGCCGTGCACAGGTTCAAGCTGACTCCCGGGCTTGGCACTGGGGGTCACACCAGTCGGGGCTTGGAGGACCATATGGGGTGCCAGGGAACGAACCCGGGTCGGCCAGGGGCAAGGCAAGTGCCCTACCCACCTTACTATCTCTCTGGCCCTGGTACGCCGTTTTTAGAGGACAATATCAAGCTGATGTGTTTCCCCTTGCATCTTCCCCTTCATTCCGGTATTTATTTTCCCTTTCCCTCCCTTTCTCGCTGAGGCTGAGGGTCGCACACTCTAGGTGGTGGTTACCCACTTGGGGGCGGGGGGGGGGGTCTCACTCGGCCTGCCAGAACTCCAGCCATGCCCAATTTTCCCTATTTCCAGTAAAAAGTACGTCATAGGAAAAGCATCTGGTTGAAAACTCACATAAATCAATGCTTTGGGGTCTACAGATTGTCTTAAGGGACTAAGCATGGAGAAACCTCACCGCACAGAAGAAAGAGCCAGAGATCTGGCCCGGGCGCCCCTAAGAGCCAAGCTGACACTTTGAAAGAGAAATATTTCAGAAGTGCTCCCTGTCATAAAGATAGTAAACAAAACATATAAAATCATATTTGCAAACAAAAAACCACCTTTCAGAAAAAGACAACATTTAAAAAAGAAATAGTCCGGGTGGTCAGATATATAGTTCAGTGCGAAGGTGCTTCCCTGGCATCAAAGAGTCAAATATGGACCCCTGAGGACCCCCAAGAGTAATCCCTGAGCATCACCAGGTGAGGCTCCAAGCAAAAACCAAAGCAAAGCAAACAAATAAATATGTGCTGAAAATAACCAGTAGGAAACAGGCTGGGATGGGCGTGTGGGAGAAACAGAATTTCCCGCACACCCTGCACCCAGCCCTGAGGTCACACTGCAGAACCTCAAGAGTTTGAATGAAAAATGTAGGCAATTGTATTTCTAGAAAATGAGAATGTAAGATTAGAGTCTTCAGGTCTTGCCAAGACTCAATCAAGGGGAAAGGCGGTCACTAAAGCAAAATCCCTCACAAGTGGCTAACTGGAAAAACGCAGTGACAGACTTGACTATTTCTGGCTGGAGCGGCCCTGCCTTCCACTCTCGAAGCTTCCTCCACAGCCACAGTCAAGTCAGGGTGGGACGGGCACAAGGACAAAGATCGACCAGCAGCAGAGAAACACCAGAAATAAACACATTTAAGGACAACTGAGTTTTGAGAATTCATTAACGGCATTAACAATTTTAAGCAAATTCGTTGAAACAGGAGGGTCTCCATAAGCAAGAGGAGCAGAGGCCCGAGAGACAGCACAGGGGAAGGCGCTGGTCTTGCACGCAGCCAACCTGGGTTCTATCCCTGGCAGCACATATGGTCCCCGAGCATGGGCAGGAGTGATCCTTGAGCACAGAACCAGGAGTAAACCTTGAGCACTGCTGGGTGTGGCCCAACTCCCGTCTCTCCCCAAAAGGAAGAAACTGGAGGCTTCCAGGAATCACTGAAATGCCAGTGTCAGTGTCACCATCACAAACGAGGCAGAAACGAGCGTCAAGTTCAAAGGGCAAACACTGAACTTACTCTGAAGGCGCCCTCCGGCTCCATGGAGAGAAGGTCCCCGTCGAAGGGAAAGAGGTCCAGGCTGTACTCCTCCCTGTGGATGAAGGAGCCCAGGACGCCCAGGTCCTTCAGCCGCTGCTCACACAGCAGGCTACGCCGGGGTACAAACAAGATGTGGAAATCTCTTGTGAGGCCACGTCTCTCTTCACTGCAAGAGAAGGACCGTGCGTTAGCCCGAGGCCCCGAGGCGAGTACTGCTCCCCAGGGCCCCCCCTGTGCCTGACACACAGTGGGCTCTAAAGAGACGCTTATGAGCTAAGCCCCCACCACTGACTCGGCCCAAGATTCTAGTTTTCTTGCTCTCTTGATTTTGATGCCTTTTCTGGAAACCGCTGACCTGTGCTCTGCCAAGGGGCAGTGTTACTTTCTCATGGGCCGTTGATGGGACATGAAAACTCTCAGGGTTGGGGCTGGAGCAACAGCACAGCGGGTAGGGCGTTTGCCTTGCACGCGGCCAACCCGGGTTGGAATCCTAGTTCCCAACATCCCATATGGTCCCGTGAGCACCACCGGGGGTAATTCCTGAGTACAGAGCCAGGAGTAACCCCTGTGCATTGCCGGGTGTCACCCAAAAAGAGGAAAGAAAAAAAGAAAAACCTCTCAGGGTTATTGCAACGAACATCTGTTTCTTGCAGAAAAAATAATGTTTCTATTTAATCAAGCGATGTCTCTAGGAAAATAAAAGTTTGCTCCACACTGTGCCTGATCTTGCGCAAATACCTCGCATGCTTTTAAGTCCTTAGGGGCCACGTCGATCAAACGTAATGCAGACTGGACTGGTGCACTTCCTCCATAGATGCTGCAGCATTAAATTTTAATCAGCTTCTCCTGACTTTGCTTATGAAGTTTGAGCATATGGTATTCAGTACTTGAAAAAGAACCATTAGCTGTTTTTCTTTTTATAAAGAAATTTGGGTCCTTCTACTGAGACAGGCCGGAGCTTTCTACTGTCCTGAGACAGGGGGTTTATGTGGTTTGCCCTGCCTCCCCAAGCCCCAATACACAAAGTTTCCCATTCTCTATTTATAGTTTTTGGGCCACCCCGGCAGGTGCTCAGGGATAACTCCTGGCTATGCACTCAGAAGTCACTCCCGGGAGACTTGGGGACCGCACTGGGTTCCGAGGATCTATCCTTGGCTGACTGTAGAGTATCCTGCTCCTGACCCCCCATTCTCCTCCGACACACTCTCACATCTGTCCAAAGATCCACTTCCTAAAGCGCTGGCAAGCAAAGGTGTCCTGATGAGCACTCAAACCACTAGAGGAATGATTCCGTATGGACCCAGCATCAGCTCTGAGATACCTAAGCACATTTTCAGCCATTATATCCATCAGTTCTAGCCGGGGTCTGACGAAAAAATTGATATTTTTGACATCGGCTGCTGGCAAGAGGCTTCCTTTGAGTGTGAACATTTTCTCCACCTCATGTTCCTAGGAAAGCACACATACAAATGGTGAACAGAACCCCTAAAACTTACCAGCCGACCCAACCTTGGGCATCACTGCAGGCAGCCAACCTGGGTTGGACTGCTGGCGTCCCACACCGTCCCCAAACACCACCAGGAGTCAATCGTGAGTGCAGAGCCAGGGGTAAGACTGAGCACTGCCAGGGGAGGCCCAAACAAAACAGACCAACAACAAAAACTCAGGTGTTGTAACACTCCCACTCCAAAGCACAGTATACTTTAGTGTTGAGTCAGAGAGTGCAGGGGTTAAGGTACATGCCTGACACATGACTGCCAACTTTGCCCCCTGGCACCACCAGGGTCTCAAGCATTGCCATGTGCATCCCAAGAGAGGCCACTGGAGTGGCCTGGGATATCCCTGCCACCACAGCACCAAGCACCATCGAACTGCTAAGAATCACCACCAGGAGGTGCCCTGGGGCAGTGCTCAGGAGACCCGGGGCCAGGGAGAAAGTAGAGCGTGTAAGGTGCTGGCTTTGCATTCAGCTGACCCGGGGTTCTATCCCCAGCACCCCATACTGTCCACTGAGCACTGCCAGGAGTGATCCTGAGTGCAAAGCCAGGAGTAAGTCCTGAGCACTGCCTGGCACGAGCCTCCAAATAAAATTCAAAACCACTTTAGTACAAAAATTTAGATTCCCCAAAGCCAGATCTATAAATTCAGGCTGAAGTAACCAATCCTGTGTCTGAAAAACTTTGAGCCACATTAAGTAACAATCAGAAGACATGCCACTCCGTCGAGGAGAAGAGGGGGGAGCACACCCACCCTTGAAAGGTCCACTGAAGGCTCCTATGCTGCCCGAGCCCCTGAGCTGCCTGTGTCCAGGTAGCCGAGCCAATGCGGTGCCCGCAGCTCTCCTTGACATGGGGGCTTTTGTGCTTTCCTAATCTTGGGATGTGTGTAGGGGCTCTCTCTGCCTTTGGAGAAGCCCACAGTCTCTCTTGAAATGTTTCTCTCTCTCCGCTCGTCCTCTTCCTAAAAGTCACCAAATAAAAGGTTTTTTCCTTCAAATAAATAAACAAAAGGTCCACAGAAGATAAAACATTTACCACTCCTAACAGCGTCAGTGATTCTAAAAGCCAGACAGCTCTGCACACCAGTTACTCCAGAAGTGGAACATCATATTACTATTGCTAGAGTCCAGAAGGACAGTTTCAAAAAAAATAATAATAACCAAAACCCTTTTACCTTTAGAAGTGTAAGTAAGTAAGTAAGTAAAGGCCCTCCCGTTGATCATCGATTTGCTCGAGCGGGCCCAGTAACGTCTCCATTGGAGACTTTGTTGTTACTGTGTCTGGCATATCGAATACTCTCGGTAGCTTGCCGGGCTCTCCGAGAGGGCGGAGGAATCGAACTCGGGTGTAACAAGAAGTCTCACTATGGAGACGTTACTGGGCCCGCTCGAGCAAATCGATGAACAACAGGAGGACCGTGACCATACATATTATATTCCACGAAATGGGTGCTTGTATTTGTCAAGGGAGTTGGGAACCATATCCAGCAGTGCTGAGGCTCCTCCTAACTGCGCAGGCATCACTCCTGGAGGGGATGCTGGGGACCATAGGAAGTGCCAGGGAAAAGACTCTGGGTTTGCTGCTTGCTAGGCATCAGCCTTGCCCCAGGGCTCTCTCTCCAATCTACAGTTTACTGACTTACAACCTAGTATTACAGAATATTCACAGTACGATGTAATATTTGGATATCCTGCAAAGTAACCATGATTCATGTATAGACCGTTTGAATTCCCTACCATAGATTCTAAAGTCAAGGACTGCTATTGGGGCTTATGTAGGCTAAAAGTAACGTTCTTGCTCAAGCTCTTTTTCAGGAAAAATCAACCTGAGGACACGTGTGCTTCAAACGTACAGGAGTTGGTGCTTATAAACATCGTTGGTTCTGTTAATTTTGGGTTAATAATATAGCAACTTCCAGTTTCTTTCCCAGACTTTATGGATTGATGGTGTCTGTACTGCATGGTGTCCCTTTATTTTCGTCTTGTCAAATAGCTATGGAGAATCACTGAAGGTATTCATTTTAGGCTACATTGGTTAGGAAGCTTTGCAATAATGCAATAAAGGTTTTATTTGTTTTGGGTTTTTTTTTGCCATTAAACCTCACCCAGTGGTTCTATTATTTTTCATCTTTTATAATTTTATTTATTGAATCACCATGAGAGCAGTTACGAAGCTTTCGGGTTTAAATCTTGGTTATAAAATGAAAGACCCGTACCTTCACCAGTGCCATTCTCCACCACCCAAAACCCCAGTATGCCCCCATCCCACACCCTCCCCCTACCTGTGGAGAGATGATTTTCACATTACACTCTCTCTACTTTGATCACATTCAATATTTTGACACTGGACCCACCATTATTATTTGGGATTTTACCCCAACACACAGAGCTGCTGAAAAGGCAACAGTAGACAATTTGTTTTCTATTCCTGGTTATGAATAACATATGATGTCGCGTGGTTGTAGTAGTGGCTGCGCGATTTTGAAATTCCAAAATTTTAACAATTAAATCTGGAGGGATTTCTTGCCAAAACCTGCTGGGTTCCAAGATTTGTTCCTGAGTCTGTGGGATCATGGCCGTTAAGCAGATTGATCGGGAGCCAGAAAGGCCATTAGTGGGCGGTGACTAGGGGTCTTGCTGGGATGGGGAGGAAAGGGCTGGTCCCACCCCCATCCCGTGAGGCCCCACATGTCTCATCACTGAGGGCCCAAACCTGACTGTCCAATGGCCTCTGGAGGATGGCGGCCACCGAGCCGCCAAGGGGGAGCAGGTGGAGGGACAGCACCCTTTCCTCCCTGGAATGGCCCAGCGACAGTAACCTACTGCAGGGTCCAGATGCATTTCTGCCAAAAGCCACTGGATTCCGAGATTTGTGTCTGAGTCTCTGGGATCATAGTCATTCAGCACCTTAATCAGGACCCAGAGAGGCCGTTCATGGGCGGCGACTTGATGTCACGTTGAGACGGGGAGGAAAAGGCTGGCTCCACCCCCATCCCATGAGGTCCCCCTTGTCTCATCACTGAGGGCCCAAACCTGACTGTCCAATGGCCTCTGGAGGATGGTGGCCACAGAGCCGCCAAGGGGGAGCAGGTGGAGGGACAGCACCCTTTCCTCCCTGGAATGGCCCAGCGACAGTAAACTACTGCAGGGTCCAGATGCATTTCTGCCAAAAGCCACTGGATTCCGAGATTTGTGTCTAAGTCTCTGGGATCATGGCCGTTAAACAGCTTGATCAGAAGCCAGAGAGGCCGTTTGTGGGTGACAACTTGGGGTCTTTTTGTTTAGGAAAGGGCTAGCTCCACCCCCATCCCATGAGGCCCTACGTGTCTCGTCACTGTGGGCCCAAACCTGACTGTCCAATGGCCTCTGGCGGATGGTGGCCAATGAGCCACCACGGGAGAGCAGGCGGAGGGAGAGCACCCTTTCCCCCCCGGGGTGGCCCGGCAACAGTAACCTATTGTGCGATCTGGACGCATTTCTGCCAAAAGTTGCTGAGTTTCGAGATTTGTTTCTGAGTCTCTGAGATCATGGCCGTAAAACAGCTCGATCAGAAGCCAGAGAGGCCGTTTGTGGGTGACGACTTGGGGGTCTTGTTGGGGAGAAAAGGGCCAGCTCCACCCCCATCCCATGAGGCTCTACGTGTCTTGTCACTTTGGGCCCAAACCTGATTGTCCTGTGGCCTCTGGAGGATGGCGACCAGTGGGCTGCCAGGGAGAACAGGCCAGGGCACGAAATCTATTCCCACCTGGGGTGGCCCAGCGCCTCTAACCTACTGCAGGGACTGGACACATCTCTGCCAAAAAACATTGGGTTTTGAGATTTGTTTCTGAGTCTCTGGGATCATGGCTGTTAAGCAGTTCAATCAGGAACCAGAGAGGCCATGTCTCCAATTATATAGCTGAACTGGAGGTGGTTTGTGGGTATATCTCCCACATATCTTTTACCTGTTTACTTTCTTGGTCAACTCTGCCTCAAGTTTTTGGGGTCTGGCCAAACGCACGGCAGCAATTTGGGGGTACCTGGAAGTCTGAAGGCGCCATCAGGCTGCTGATGCACTCGCCTCACAGGTACAGACTGACCTGCTGGTGGCACCATACCCCCAACCCAGTGCTTCTTAGGGTTTACTCCTGCCTCTGCACTTAGAGATTGCTCCTGCCAGGTCACAGATGACTGGATGGGATTCCTGCCATTGAACCCAGATCAGCCACATGCAAGTACCCTACTCACTGCACTATCTCTTTAGCCCAAGATAAACGCTTTTAAGAAAATGGTTTACAGGCCCAGAGCAATAGTGCAGCTGGTAGGGCATTTGCTTTGGCCAATCTGGCTTCAATCCCTGTAATTCCATATAGTCTGCCCAAGCACTGTCAGGAGTGATTCCTGAGTGCAGAGCCATGAATAAGCCCTAAGACATCACCAGGGGTGGCACAAACATAAAGAAACAAAAAGAAATTGGTGTATCAGAATTCCATTGTAGAAACTGTTTGACTCATTTGACTCTATAGTTCTTCACTGCTAGCCAAAAATCTTTTCTAAAGAAACCTGAGAATAATCAGTTATCACTGGCAAAAAATAAATAATTTTATTAAAGTAGATATAGAACACTTGCTTGCTCAAATTTTAATACTGCTTTACATAGTTTGTGAAACAATTTCAATAATGGTCATTACTAAAAATTTCAATGGATCCAGATCTTTCACTTGTCAGACAGCTGATAATCTCCAGAGGAAAATACATCAAAATCATACATATAATTATAGAAGTTCTTATTATACATGTAGCCTGGATGGTACATTATCACTTTTGACAGAACTAGAAAACATTCAAATAAAGAAAAATAGATTGAAACTGGATGATAAACTTCTGATGGTTGAGGTCCTTCATTCAATCTTTTTGTGGTAAGAAAATCCAAAATTAGTAATGTTGAATTTCTCATCATACATTCATCTAAAACCACAGTGAAAAATGTAAACCTTGTAAAGACAGTAAAATGGTTACTCTAGGTGTTTCACAAATAGCTGGTTATGTCATCCTTCAAGTGCTGGTGATTGCTGCACAGTGCAGAGAATGGGGTGGCCGGGCCGAAGTTGTCGTCGTAATTGTTGAGTCGTCCCCGTTCCCGTCGAGAGCCACCTCGGATATCATCTCCACTTTCATCTTGAGGTCCTGATTCTTTCTTTGGAGGTCCACGATCACGGAATTCAGGAAATCGATCTGTGTTAAAGGAGAGCGTGAGACGGTGAGCCATCTGCGGGAGCCATCGGAGCCCGCCACAGAGGAGGCTGGGCCCCGCTTCCAGTCCCCGCCCCAGGGTTGGAGGCAGCCAGAGCTCCCCTTTCCCTTCCTGAGCGCAAGCTCCCGGGTGCCCCAGGGAAGACCCCAGGAGGACATGCTGGGCCCCCTCGGTTCCTCTCAGAGCAGGGAGTCAAGAGGGCCTTCCCTCTCCTACAAAGACAGACTCACTTCTTTAAAATCCACGGGGCGGGGGGGGGGGGAAATCCCACTTTACAAAGGTAAGCATGACTATAGGCACAAACATTCATGTTTCACTTAAAAACTGGCAGGTTTGGGTCTGAGTGATAGCACAGCGGGAAAGGTGCTTGCCTCGCACGCAGCCAACCCAGGTTTGATCCCTGGCATCCCATAGGGGCCACTGGAGAGCAGCCAGGAGTGATTCCTGAGTGCAGAGCCAGGAGGAAGCCCGGAGTATCGCCAGGTGTGGCCCCCAAAGAAAGAAGAAAGAAAACCATAAAGCTGACTGATTCTTTTTCTCCCTCAGGGCAAGTTCTGATGAGGAGTCTCTGAGAGTGCCCAGGCCCTCCCACACTGGAGCCAAGAAACACAGATCTCTCTTCCTCCAGGTGAAGAAAACAAACAAAAAAAAAAACATGGAAATGTTCAGTTCCCAACAAGCCCATGCAGGGTCCACCTCCACAGCCCACATGCAAAGTTCACTTCAGCCCACATGTGTTGTCCAGGACAACGGCTGTTAAGTACAGAAGTGCAGGAAGTGAGGGTGTGCGGGAACTCCACAGGGCACTGGGACCCAGATGGTCCCCTTCCTTGGAGAGGATTCAAATTATAAAGTGTTGCAGGCCAGGTGGGATGGAAGGGGGTTTGGGAAGGAGAGACATCAAGGAGGCCCCAAGGCTGACTCCTGCCGCAGGCCAGACGCAAGCCTGGTGATGGTAGGTGCGGGCACTGGAATAAAGACAGACCCATACATCAATGAGATAGGGTTGAAAATTCAGAAACAGACCCTTGAGAATATATATGGTCAGTTAATCTTTGATAAAAAGGTGCTGAGAAAACTGGTCAATCATGTGCAAAAAGAAAAAAAATAAACTCAGACCTCTTTCAATTGTCATGCACAAAAATCAAATCAAAATGGATTAAAGACCTTGATAGCAGACTTGAATCTATAAGACAAAGAAAACACAGGCAGAAACTCTCCACGACATTGAAGCTAGAGGCAGCTTAAAGAAGGAAATGCCACTGACCAAGCAAGTGAAACCAAATATAAACAAATGGTAACACTGTAGCACTGTCCTCCTGTTGTTCATTGATTTGCTGGGGTGAGCACCAGTAATGTTTGCATTGTGAGACTTGTTGGTGCTGTTTATGGAATATCAAATATGATATGCCATGCGAGCGCAATACTCTCAGTGGCATGTTGGGCTCTCCGAGAGGGACAGCCACGTGCAAGGCAAACGCCCGACCCACTGTGCTTTCGCAACAAATGGGACTATATAAAATTAGTACATAAAATTAGCTTCTGCACGTCACAGGAAACAATGACCAGAACAAAGGCCCCCAGATTGAGAAATTATTTGCCCATCACTCATCTGATAAAAGATCAATATCCAGGACATATAAAGCATTAATAGAACTCTACAAGAAAAAATGTATCTGATTCTATCAAAAATGAGAAAGAGAAATAAATAGAAGTTCCTCAAAGAAGAAATACATATGGCCAAAATGCATGTTTTAAAAAATACACTACATCATCAATAATCAGGGAAATGTAAATCAAAACAATGAGCTATCACACCTACAGCAGCAAGACTGACACTCATCAAACAAACAAACAAAGAAACAAACAAACACAAAAACCTAGTATTGAAGAGGATGTGGGGAAAAGCAGCCTTCATTCACTGCCGGTGGGAATGTCCATAGGACCAGACTTTTTGGAAGACAATAAAGACATTCCTCAAAAGACTAGCAATTGAAGGTTTATATGACTCAGCAATTCCACTCCCTGGAAGACATCCCAAGGGTCCAAAGCACAACGCAAGACAGACATCTGCACCCCTGTGTTCACTGTAGCACTATTCATAATAGCCAAAATCTGAAAACAACCCAAGTGTCCAAGAACAGATGACTGGATAGAGAAGCTGTGGCACATACACAGAACACAACGGAATACTACGCAACCATAAGAAAAAGATAGAGTCAGGCAATTTGCTAAGTGGATGGATCGGAGTGGTATCATGTTGAGTGATGTTAGTAAGAGGGAGAGGGACAACTCAGAATGGTCTCTCATATGCGGGATATAAAGAAACTTCATAGGAATAACAAATGCCCAAAGGCAAGAGAAACATAGAGCAGGAGAAGTGGTCTTCAGCATGAAGCTTACTGTGGAGCAGGGGTGGGGGGATAAGTTGGGGAAGGGAACACTAGAATAATGGTGGAGGGGAAAGTGCCTGCCACAGAGGCAGACTGACAAGTGGGAAGGACACTGGGGACTCTGGAGGAGGGAAGAAGAACCTGGAGAAGGGGCTGGTGTTGGAATTGGAAAATTGTAAACCTGAAACTTTAATACTGAATAACTTTGTAACTATAATTCATAGTGAATCAATAAAAATAATAATAATTAACACTTTAAGGGATCACTAGTGAGCAAAAAGTTTTTCTATTCACAGCTATTTCTCGGTACACTTTCTGAGGTGTATGTTTTGGAATAAGTGCCGCCACGGTGAGCACATGGCCGGTGCTCTTTATCATGTGCACAAAGGTGCCAGGGATGTGACCCAGTGGCAGAACACTTAGCTAGTATGTGTGTGTCAAGCTCAAGTTGCAGTACGACCAAATATATATATATACACCCGTGATGTATTCGATATGCCAAACACAGTAACAACAAAATCTCCAATGGAGACGTTACTGGGCCTGCTCGAGCAAATCAAGCAAATATATATATATATATATATATATATACATATATATGTATGTATCTATATATATTATACATAAAAACAAAAAAAGACTGGGGACAGAAGTTTGTCTTTTTCTCCACATACCTGGTATTCAATAAGTATCTCTCTCCCCACAAAAAACAAACACAAAACAACAACAATCAAAAGAAAACTACCTTGTAAATTTAAAGAGTTGAAAATTCTGTTTTCCTATGAGTTTTGGAAATAAGTTTTAAAATACAAACACAAAGTTAAGAGGAAAAAACTAATTCCAATCATCTTAGGAAATTCCCACTGCATCTGTTACTGTGAAGCACTGACACGATCACGCCAGAGGTCTTGTCTTGTTCAAAAATTTAAAAAACACGGAGATGAGAAACAGATATTCTGAGATATATTTTTCCCCTTCCAATTAAATTTTCCCCTCCTAGGAATTGTTGAAGAACAAAGTGGAGACGATCAGTACTGTACCTTTTCCTTGTCAACCTTGCCGAGAAATGTTCTTTTATGTTAGAAACTGCGTGACAGAAAGCACACCATCATCTTGCTGTGATTTGTCTAACCATGAGAAGAAATACACACACAGATCGAAATTTGGTCACTGCTGCCCCAGAGCATATCACGTGCAGATAAGAGATGGCAGCATCTCACAGCTGCGTAGGCCGTTGTTTGGCCGGGTAGGAACGTCCATTGGGGAAAGGGAAAGTCTATCTTCAGTCCCATATGAAATTGTCTATGAAATGGAGATTTATATACTAACTTGACTCACCCTGGGAACAAGCTTCTATAACATCTAAATGATACCGCTGCAAAAACCCATGCTTTGTGGCTCAGTGTTGGCTAAAGGATATGGTTCTTTCAAAGTTAAGAAAATGTGACTTTTTTTTCCGACATGAAATCCATCAAATTTCTCCAGCAGGCCGATGTTTCATTTCTAGAGGAAAGCTTAGCCTCGGAGAGAAAAAGAAAAGGTACAGTGAGGAGGATGAGGGGAAGATAACTCACTGGGATTGTGCCAGACAGCCCGGTGCGACCATGTTCTGATTCTTGTCTTCAGCCTGGAGGGCCGTAAGCCCGGCCATGCTGACCATCCCATCACTCGTGTGGCCGGGAAACTGCGGGAGCTCTGATAGAATCTTTACTACCAAGTTGTCTCCATGAGGTCCCACTGCTCCTATTTAAGCAGACAAGAAGACATAAATTTACAGTGATGACCTGGGGGAAGACCCCTTGCAGTCTGGGTCAGTAACTGTGATCTGTAGAGAAACAAAACCAGGGATCAGACAATATCAAGTGATAACAAATCTTTGGCTTTCGATTTCTAAAGTAAGAACGGCAAGCAGCAGGGGGAGGGGGTTGTAAGGCAGAAATGGAGCCAAAGTAGAAGTGACAGAAGGACCCGAAGGCACACAAGGTCAGTGGTGGAGGCTTTTTGGCACTTTGGGGGTAGTCAAGGTGCAGTAACCTTGTTCAGAATTAAAAAGCGCTAACACTATGATAACCACGTTACACAAGTTATCGTTTTTTTTTTAAAAAAAGGAGGAAAAGAAATTTGGCTTCATGTTTATAACGCTCCTTCAATCAAAAGTAATATGCAGGTGGGGATGGAAAGAGCAGGAGTTAAGAAACTTGCCTTGCACATGGCCCAACCCGGTTCAACTCCCTCATGCCACATATACCAGGAGGGATCTCTGAGCACAGAGCCAGGAGGAGCACTACCAGGTGTGGCTTAACCTCTCTCTCAAATAACAGACAGGGCTGGGAAGATGGCTCATGAGTTAGAGTACGTGCCCAGCATATTCACATCAGTGCGTTTGATTCCCAACACTATGTAGTCTTCCAGAGGGTGGTGCTCCTGGCCCCTGAGTGTGGCCCTATTAAATAAGTAAATGACATACATTGTTAAGTTTCTGTTACACAGATCAATCACATGAACTTCGTGTTTCAGGCACCAAAGCACCCAGTCAACTTCTGCTCTGGACTGAATATTCCATATGCTGTGACACTGAGCCTACTCTGGTTACTACTGTATTTTCAGGACCAATCATGCTTTGCATCAACACATATTTAATGAATAAGTGAGCAGCCTAGACACGTCAGGCCAATAGCAACCCAGGACACAATTCTAAATTTTTAGGGTAGCAATTTTTTTTGTGCTAATGACAACAGAAGGTCCAGAAGAGTGTAGAAATCTGATGAGTAGATCTCCCCTCTTCTGGAATCTTCTCTTCACGTGGTAACTATTATTGGGTTCACCCTGTACCCAAGAGATCTAGAACACTGAACTTACAGTTACAGACTCCCTGAAGTTCTTCCCCGATGAAAGAAAAAATAAATTGAGAAATGGTAACAGTTTCCAATAACAGAAGAATTTAAAGAGTGTGTTCTATGTACAGTGACTATTTAGATATTTTACATGTATGTATTAACATTTTTACAACAAATGAGGGTCAGAGAGACATAGTATAGGTTTCCTCTGCTCAAGCATGAGGTAATTCTGGATTCAATCCCCAGTACTGCAACCGTCAGATTATCACCAGGAGTGAAACCTAAAGTAATGGGCTGGGAGTAGGTCCTGAGCTTCGGAGACTGCCCCAAAAACACATTAAAAAATAATAAACAAGTTCATTAAATGAACTCAACCCAAAATTCAAGACAAATAGCAATGTTCAGTGCTTTTTAAAGAACGAACCTGAGTTCTCACTCCCAAATTCATCATTGGGGTTTTTTACAATTATTTTTCAGTTATTATTATTATTTTTACTTTTGGGGTCACACCTGGTGCTGCTCAGGAGCTATTCCTGGCTCTGCACTCGAAATTATTCCTGGTGGTTCTCAGGGGACCATAGGAGATGCTGCGGATCGAACTTGGGTTGGCCATGTGCGAGGCAAACTCCCTGCCTGCTATACTATTGCTCTAGCCCTAACTTGATCATTGTTTGGAAGATTATCATTCCAACAGTGAACAGAACTACCCACAACACAACTTTCCCTTGGACAATTCAGAAAACAAAACCTGGGAGACTTAGCGGCTGGAGCGATATTACATCAAGTAGGGCAAATGCTTGCCCGTGGCTCACCCAGGTTTGATCCCTGACACCCTTGATGGACACCTCAGCCTGTCAGCAGTGAACCCTGAGTCCATAGCCAGTTATGGCCCCAAACAAAAAACAGACAAAAAAGATTGTGGACTTAGACGTTGATAGAAATATTGATACAATTCAGGCCCAGCTGGTCTTCTCCTCAATGCTTATGCTTTCCCCCTTTCAGTAAGTAAAGAACAACTTCTGAACCTGCAAATCTATTTCCCTCCAATGATAAATACTCAACTAATATGTTGGCATCTATAAGGTGAAATGATTTTTATTCACAAAGCAGCACTGCAAATAGGATTAACAAATATCACTATTGCCTTGCTCAATAGCACAGCGGGTAGGGCATTTGCCTTGCACATGGCCGACACGGCCGTCACGAGTTCGATTCCTCCGCCCCTCTCGGAGAGCCTGGCAAGCTACTGAGAGTACACACAAGGGCCAGGAGGATTGGTCCGTCGTTGGAAGCCTGCCTCAAGTGCTCTGGGAGAAGGCAGCTGGAATAGAGAAGGGACCACCAAGTCAGTGATGGTTGGAGGATCGCTTGGGATAGGCGATGTGAGCCAAAAGTTGACCAAGGACCAAACATAATGGCCTCTCAGGAATTGTATTGTAAACCATCATATCCCAAAGTAGAGAGAGAAAGTAAGAAGGAAACTACCTGCCATAGAGGCTGGGGTGTGGTGGAGTAGGAGTGGCGGGAGACATATTGGCGACACTGGTGGTGGAAAAGCTACACTGGTGTAGGAATTGGTTTTCGATCATTGTGTGACTGAAGTTCTAACATTAAAGCTGTCACTATCTCGTGGTGATTTAATAAATAAATTAAAAACCTAAAACTCTCAACAAGTCAGTCATAAAGGAACAGACCTCAGGTTCATCACCTATAGGAAACCCATGTCTAACATTATGTTCAATGACAAAATAAATTAAAAAATAATAAAAGTAATCATTTTATTCATCTGAACTCCGAGCCACTACAGAACATAAAAACAACCACCATGTCATGTCTTCTAATGTGTAGCTTATTGTCATAGAGAGCACTGTTAACTTGGTTGCATACCTACATAACAAACCAACAGGTCGAGTTTACACTTTTTTCACTTTTGTCATCTTCCTAACCATTCAAACATTATTGATTTCAATGACATCTTCCATGTGAGAATTTTCTAACTCAGCACCATCATTCCATTACCCTATCGTCCCGCTGATCCCCTTAACAGACAAACATCAGTTGGTATATCTGCTAATAATTGGAATATCTTTGACTAAATTTGAACATACGTGTTTTCTTTAACATATTTGTTCTAGGGGTTTGGAGTGATAGTACAGTGGGGAGGGCCTTTGGCTTTCATGCAACCGACCCAGGTTCTATCTCTGGCAGCCCGTACGGACTCCTGAGCACACCAGGAGTACTTCCTGAGCACAGAGCTACGAGTAACCCCTGAGCACTGCCAAGTATGACCCCAAACCAAAAATAATAATATATTTGTTCTAGTGTGCCAGAGAGCTGGGATCCCCAACACTAAGATGTGACAGGTGCTCAGTAACTGTGTTAAATAAATATTCAATCCATATCATTCAATCCAATATATAATAAATTATATATTCAACCAAAATTTAATCAATATATAAAACATTTCAGGTTCCATATTGGACAAAAGTACAAAGAAAAATAAAGGTACAAAGAAAAATAAGCCACAGCCTTACCTTCAAGAGAATCTAAAATAACCAGAGAAATAGTGCAGAGGTTAAGCCATTCACCTTGAACAAGGCTGATCCTTGTTCTTTTCCTATAAACTCCTTCTTGTGCACATGCAGACAAGGTTGTTGCTTTTAGGCCACAGGTACAGTATCTTCCTATCTGTAGGCCTGTTGCTAAAAGGTCCTTTTACTCGACCCACTCAAAAAGATAGGTTTCGGGGTGGATACATTTTCACTAGAACAAATGGTTGTATGGGAATAGGAAAGGGCAGGTTTTGGAAGGAATGCACACCTTTTAGCTTGAGCATAAATTTGACCTATTTCCAAGAGAGCTATCAGCGAAAGCATCCAATGATTGGCTTGTTCTGAGTTCAAAGAATAGTCTGATAGAGAAATTGAAAGCCACTGGATCCTCTGTTATTTATTTATAATATAAATTATTTATTTATTTGACATTTGGGGTCACATCTGGAAATGCTAAGCAGTTACTCTTGGTGGTTCTCGGGAGACCATATAGGATGTTGGAGATCCAATTCAGGTCAGCTGCGTGCCAATGCCCTACCCGGTGTACTACCACTCCAGCCCCACAAAAATGACTTAAAAGGTTGAGGGCAGAGACACAGCTCTAAATATGAGCACATGGTTTGAAAGCAGGAGGCCTGGGTTACATCCCAATATAGCATGGTCCCCTGAGCACTGAGAGGAATGATCACTGACTGCTGACCACTGAACCATGATTACCCTTTGAACACCTGTGGTAATGAACCAGAAAAACAATAAAGTTCTGAGACTTTCAAAAATAGCTGAGTGGAAACTTTTAAAAAAATCTCACAGGATGGACAGCAAAGAGTAGAGAATCTAGAGAACAGTTATTTCAAGCTCTCAGTGGTTATTATGGCAGAGTCAGGCGAACTCCTGCTAAGATTATACACATAAGGTGAATAGATTTACCTGATAAAAATGTGATTTTAACTACTCCCTATTCATTCAAACCACATTTACTTGTATCTATCACATTTATGGATACTTGCTGTCTACTAAAGGCAAAGAATGGCTATTTCATTTAATTTTTACCATTAAAATAAGTCTAGGAAATTATTTTCTATGTAACATCTAATAAGCACTCCCTTTTAGTATTTTATAGAGTTAATTTCAACTGATGATTTGTCATTTGCTTTGTGAAGAACCAACTGAAACTTAACCTATTAATAAGGGAAAAATACAGTAATACATTCAATACTCTACACACACACACGTCTATGTGGGTATATTAATTTTGGTGCAAGGAACTGAACCCAGATCTTTTGCATGCAAGGTATATTATAGTTTACCATTAAGCCACATCACCAGCTTTGAGGTTATACTTTTATATAATATCTTCCATTTATATCTTTGACCTATCCCTGGGTGAATTAGGAAATAAAGATATCTTTACTATCTAGTTATCAGCTTCACTATCTAGTCATACCTTTCCTATCCAGTCACAGCTCAGTTTGGAGACGAGGCCTTTTAAGAGTGGTTATTAGTTATTTATGGGCTTCTCTTCTCATGGATGTCTTCATTTTAAAAGCTGAGTTCAAATGTTACCTCCATGGTGGGGGCAGTTTTGTTGCACCAATTATTATTTTGGCGGGTGTCACACCTGGCAGTGCTCAGGGGTTATTCCTGGCTCTGCACTCAGGAATTAGTCCTGGCAGTGCTCAGGGGACCATATGGGATGCCAGAGATTGAACCCAGCTTGGCTACATGCAAGGCAAAGGCCCTACCCGCTGTACTATTGCTCCAGTCCTGCATCAATTATTATTCTTCAGTTCTTCATTTCATTTAAGTAATGCCTTGGAAGCAAGCTCATTTGAGGCACTGGAAAGAGAAAGACAATTCTCAGCAAGTGGCAGTTGGTTCTCCCATGAAACCACCAACGTTCATCAACTCATGAAAACAAACACCTTTTGTTTAAGGGAAGCCTGGGTCTCATAAATAGTTTTTCAGGTATGTATGCAGATAGGTCACCCAATGACTATGTGATGTGAAAAATTCATGCCAGATTAGCAGCCAGAAACTAGGAGGAAATGATTTGTACTGTACTACCTCCACCATCTCACCAGAAATTCCGACTTTATCTTTATCCTTTCCCCCCGTTCATTCCACTCTATTTATGTTTTAGATTCCTCACGGATGCCAAGTATGCTCTGTCATAGAGTCCTGCTTTTGTTGTTTGTTTTGGGGCCACATCTTGTGATGCTCTGGGGGTACGCCTGCCTCTGCACTCAGGAACCACCCCTCGCAGTGCTCAGGGGACCATATAGGATGCTGATGATAGAACCTGGGCTGGTCATGTGCAAGGCAAGTTCCTTACCCGATGTACTCTCTCTTCAGACCCAGCCCTGCATTTTCTATTCTCAGTGATCTGATAGGACTTCACCCAGAAAGTCAAGGGGCGTACAGCTTTCCATTCAGATTTCTACTCAACTTCTTCATCAGTAAGTTTTTCTTGGACCGTTTGATAAAAGAGCACCCATTCCTCTTCTTCAACACTCCTCCCTTGGAGTCCTTTTTCTATTTACTCTTTGAAATTCTTTTTCTTTGTTTTTTGCTTTTTTGGGTCACACCCAGTGTTGCACAGGGGTTGCTCCTGGCTCGTGCACTCAGGAACTACTCCTGACAGTGCTCAGGGAACCATATGGGATGCTGGGAATCAAACCGGAGTCAATCATATGCAAGGAAAACACCCTACCTGATGTGCTATCACTCCAGCCTCACTCTTTGAAATTCTTATCCATTTGTAATGTACTGCACACTGGCAGGAGGATTTTTTTCCCTCAGTGCTGAATCTACCTAGCCCAGAAACTTCCTTACTCTTGCTAGACTCGGCAAAATTAGTTTTTTTGAATAAAGAAAAGGGAGGAGGTGAAATTTTATAAGGTTCACAAAATAGATAACACATTAGCGGACTTAAGACAGATGAAAGGTATTAAACAGATAAGGTGGACAGAATTTCCGTAAAAGGGGTGTTCAAAGGCAATGCAAACTAAAACCACATAATTTACTTAACACAATCTGTGTACTAGAGGGTAGGGAAACCGTGAGGCTCAATTATAGCATAAATCTTCCATAGTAAAGAGTTAATGAACACACTTTAAAAAACGGAGAGTTCTTTAAGGGCAGCGATCATGTTTTACTCTTTCTTTGCTTAGTTCTAAATAATCAGCAGTTATTATACATAAAATAATTGCAGATACTCGGCGATTTGTAAATGCATATTATTAGCCAGCAAGTAATCCCGTTGCTTTTAAAAACCTAAGGTGAATATTTTTTTCATTGAAAAGTTAGTACACTTTTTTAAAAAAAAATTTAGATCCAAAGGGACCAAGAGATCATCAAATTCAGCTTTTCTACAACTTAACTGGGAAAACTGAACTATAGTGAGGTTGATTACCTGAGAATGGAACCAGATGGTTTGCAGTTAAGAACTAGAACAACTACTTTGACTCATTTTGTGCCATTTTCTTGAAAGAAGAGTTCTCAAAACTCATCTATTGAAATGATAACCACTCATACATTTTGATGTATCTTCGAGAAACCCTGGTCCAAATCTTGTACAAGAAATCCTTACAGTAAGAAGTTTAAATTAGAAAATAATTTTAAGTTTAATGTGAAAGCAATCTACGTACGTATAAATAGGAATATAACCACATTCATTTTGTGATCGCCAAATCGTAGAATAGTATGAAGCACTTAAAAACAAACACAATTTGATGTGTACTAACATAGAACCTTTACCACACTGTTAAAAAAGGGGGCGGGGGTGCAACGCGGTTAGCAGAATGACACACATAGGACGACTGTATCTTGAAACCTCCTAGCAACTTGGTTTTCGTGCCTAACAATACACACCTGAAGCAAATACCCAGCAAAGGGCGGGGCCGCACACCTCACAGAAAACAAGGGCGGCTCTGGAAAAGTCGAGATGTTTGACCGTGTCTGTAATGGTCTAACGGGGAGAACGCATCCATCATATCTCAGTTTCTTGTCTTAGTTGGATTTTAAATCTCTCAAGCAGCCTGGAGTGATGATTTCAGTCAGGAGACCCGAGACTTTCCTGAGAGCTCTGTGTCAAGCCACTCAGATTCCAAGTGAGGAACAAAGCCAAATCCTTCGGGAGGATGAAAACAGAAAGAGGAAAAGAATAGACAGGAAATGGAAAGGAAATGAAAGGAAAGGAAGAAAAAGGAAGGCAACCCCCCTCCCCATTGTACTGTCTCTTGGTGGTGTGGCTGGGTTGGAGCACCGCCTGGGGGAGCAGCGCCTGCAGTCCAGCTGGCTTTTGGAAGGTTTCCCCGGGGTGCCCCAGCAAGTCCGTTGCTAGGAGCGTTGCCAAGGCCGGGGGCGGGGGCAGTGAGAGCTCCCTAATGTGGGCCAGGTGTGTCCAGGTGTGTCCATGGAAACCTCGCTGGGGAACACGTGGCCAATCAGAGTGGGACTGGGAGGGCTGTGGGGGCGGGCGGCCGGAGTGGAAAAAAGACAGCCTGCAGGCCCACTTCTTTGTTCCTGCTGGCTCTCGGACTGCCTCGCTCTCTCGGACTTTCCAGCGCCAGGTAGGGCTCCGCGTCCCCAGGGCCTGGCATGGGCAGATGGCTCGGGGCCAGCGGCCTGGTGGAGGTTCGGGTCAGGCCGGACTCCGGCGCCAGGGCAGCGATAAGGAGAGGGGCGCAGGGGGGCACCATGGCCGCGGCTGGGGGCTCGGAGACTCTCGGTGCAGTGGGGGGGGGTCCCAGCGACAGGCCCAGAGTACGGGGGTCACGCGGAGGCGGTGGGAGACTGGGGGAAGGGCCCGGGGGACGGACAGCGAGGCGGGGGTGTGACCGGGGGTCTGGGAGCCCCCCTGCCCACCCCCTATATTCAATTGGCTGCTTCCACTCCGAATCTTCCCCCCCTCCCCCAGCGGTGCCTGGGGACCAAGGGGGCGTCCAGCACCTCAACTGGGTCGCCCACGTGCCAGGATCAGCCCCGCCCATGGGGACTCCATTGCAAGGGCCTGGGGGCGTAGAGACCAGGGTGCCTCCAGCGGGCGGGCCCTGTTCCCCCCCCCACCACCCCCGCCTGGGGTCCTGGGGGCGTGGGGGTGTGGCCGCATCTTTAAGATGCCAGTGGGCGTGACCTCGCATGGGTGCCTCGTGGGGGCGTGGCCCCCGTGAGCCTCGTGCGGGTGTGGCCTCGGCAGCCTGGGGGCATGGCCGGCCTCACCTCTGAAGTGCTGGGGGCGTGGCCTCACCGGTGCTCCTTCTGAGGGCGTGGCCCCCGTGAGCCTCCTGTGGGTGTGGCCTCGCTCTTGAGCGGCCTGGGGGCGTGGCCTCACCCGTGCTCCTCCTGGGGGCGTGGCCTCCCCGTGAGCTGCCTAGGGGCGTGGTCCCCCATGAGCCTCCTCGTGGGGGCGTGGCCCCGTAAGCCTCGTGTGGGTGTGGCCTCACCCTTGAGCTGCTTGGGGGCATGGCCTCCCCTTGAGCCGCCTGGGGGCGTGGCCTCATCTGTGCTCCTCCTGGGGACGTGGCCTCCCCGTGAGCTGCCTAGGGGCGTGGTCCCCCATGAGCCTCCTCGTGGGGGCGTGGCCCCCGTAAGCCTCGTGTGGGTGTGGCCTCACCCTTGAGCTGCTTGGGGGCACGGCCTCGCCCTGGAGCCGCCTGGGGGCGTGGCCTCACCCATGCTCCTCCTGGGGGCGTGGCCTCACCTCTGACCTGTGGGTGGGCGTGGCCTCCCCGGGAGCTGCCTCCGGGCGCTCAGGGTGGAGTCTGCGAAAAGAGCAAATAGAGCAAAGAGTCGCGCACGTGCGGGTTGCCGGAGGCTGCCCCGGGGGTCAGTGTGTGTGGAGGGTGCCTGGTCCTCGGGGGTGGGTGGGTCATGGCTGGGCCTGGCCCTCGGGGACCGACGGGTCGTGGCTAGGCCAGGCGGGCGCCAGGCTCAGGGCTGGGGCAGGGTCCCCGCACACCCGCCCCCGCCCGGTTCAGCGCCCAGGGAGGCCCGGTCCGCCTCGCCACTGCCCGGAACTGCCCCTGCCTTTCATTGTTTTAAATCGAGCTCTTTTTTTGCTTTTAATTTTTACCTTTCGCATTGGATCACAGTGAGTTGCTGTTGTTGATGGTTGGATGCCAGCCCCGAGATCCGAGCATCCCCCCCCACCCCGGTCCCCTCTGCAGCTCACACTTCTCGCCTCCGGCGTCCCCAGCTTCCCTCCCAGGGCCCCAGACACGGGCCTCACCTGACTCAGTGCGTGCTTCTTCACTAGTGTCCACTGGGAGCTGTGGACGGGCTCCAGAGGATGAGGCCAGAGCGCCTGGGCTTCCAGGTAGGACTCCTGCTGGCCTCTCACTCCCCTTTGGCGTGGTGACCAGGGTGACCCTGAGACGGTCACTGCCCTGCCCTAGCCGGGTCTCAGGGGAGCAGCTCTGAAAGACCGTGGACTGCAGAAGGGAGCACTCCTTCCCAGACTGCGTCCATTCTCAGTTAATTCACAGTTGCCACGAATCGAAGGCATTGCAGTGAGGGTCAGTGGGAAGCAACAGGCTTAGCATGTGGCAGGCCAGGGACTGTAGCGTTGCAGGTTCGCTCCCCCCATCTGAGACAGTGGCTCGCACTCACTGTCAGGTGCAGGGTGGCATGTCCCATGTCCTCATACATCTCTCTGCCTCTGCACAGCGATCGATTCAGTCATAGGAGCATCCAGGTCTGAGAGCACTGGGTGACCACCCCCCCCCAAGAGGGCTCCAGGAGAAATCCACAGAGATGGAGTGTGCTGGGCATCATGCCAGTGACCACTTGCAGACATCACTCTAGCCCTTACACACACGTGTGTCCTGACCATATCCATCCAGGTTTTTCAGCCACCATTGCGGGCCTGTTTCCTAGGTTTTCCTGCCAGCCTCCAGAACCCCGGCATGCATGCGTGGCTTGGTGCTCATCATGTCCCACCAGAGACCCACGTGGCTGCTCCTGCCGCAGCACTGTCAGCTTCCTGTTCCAGAGTGCCTGAGTGGAGGCGCTGTGCAGGTCAGTCATCGCCGATCACACACAACGCAGGTGTGTCACATGCTCATTTTCACATCACGTGGACAAGTTTTGTCCCCTTCAACTATGGTTAATCTTTTCCAGTTTTTACACTGGCTAAGTATGATTCAGGAATGAAGTGTCTCTTTATACAGCGAAACCTGTGTCGTGTACAGAACCTTGCTGCATGTCTTCTGTGTGTGTTCATTTACATCCTATAGCTGTTTCCTGGGTTATTCATTGACATGACTATAGATCATGATAAGGGATTAGATTTTAAGAAATCCACCATTTGCATCAATAGGCCGTAACAGTTGCCGGGCTCTAGTTTTTTCCCCCTAAAGTCCTGGTACTCTGGGACCAGACCTACACATTACGGGGTGCTGGTTGTCTCATACGCCTCCAGATCACCCAGTTTCATCCTTTATACATGTCCTCTGAATAGCACTGGGGTTCAATTCCGAGCATATGCATAGGGTCAGGCATTGACCACCTGGGGTATGGTCCAGAAATGCCTCCTAAGGCAGGAGTGTGGGACCTCTGCTTCCCTCCAGGTGCTGCAGATGGGCCCATGGTAGCCCCAGGGCACTCTTGGCCACTGGAAGCACAGAGTGGGAAGGTCAGGAACCCCCAGGCTTGCACATGACCTTGCTGTGGTTGGGACCTACGTGCCAGAGACTTTGCTCTGGATCTTGGATGTGCCAGGGCTGTGCCCCCTTGCTGAAGTGTTTTCTTCTTTGTATTTTTACCCTTGATTTTAAATGAGTGAGAGTCCAGGCAGCACACACTGCAGCTTTTGGGAGGTTGGGACTTCATCCCTGCCACTGACTTCACAATCCCAAGCCCAGATCCAGGCGTTACCCCTGAGGGCTGGTAGGTGCATGTGTGCTTTGAGTACAAAACCATGCTAGAATAAATGGATTTATTTTCCTTTTGATTTTGTTAACAGTTTTTCCTCTTGTCCTGTAGAACTTCCATGTAATTCTCACATTGCTGAGTGAGTTGTAGTGCAGATTCTGTAGATCTCACTTTCTCCACCTGCCCAGGGTCTTGCATTCACTCACCTTTGATCATTGATGCTGTGAATAGCCACGTACAGCTCTTTGCCCACAGTTGAATTCTGCCCCTTGTGGAGCTCCTGAGACTCCTAGTGAAATGATAGGAGGTAGAGGACCTGTCTGCACTTCCTTAAGCAGCATTGCCATAATTGCTTTGCCTGTTGCGTTGGCTTTGCATATTCTATTGCTGTATGATCTTATTTCAGGTGTTTTTTGGTGGGGCACAATGAGCTTGAGAGAACCAGGCACTGTTACCAATGTGTGTCATTCACTGACTTTGAAATTGTCCTGATGCTCAGATTGCTGTTGGGAAATGATGGGTATGACCTACGATCCTTTTGTAGTATCCATTGTCTTGCTCAACTCTATTTGCATATAAAGCCATCCGAGTGGTCCAGTCTGCTGTGACGTACTATTACTGTACACTTTTAACCGTTGCAGCGTCCTTTTATCGTGAAGTTCCCCTCATGACTCGCAGTTGTTCGGATTGTATTTCCGTTTAAAGCAGTAGCCCCACACTTTAGCTGTGTGTGTTTCTGCTATGACAGTGGTGTTTCTGCTATGTGCAGTACCCTATGTCACTGCAAACTTTAGTCCTCTGATTTTTCTCCTGCTGGTTTCAACGTTCTTAAAACCTTCTGACAACATACCTTAGTCTTGTCAAAGGACTGGAAGGTACTCCCCGTCTTTGGAAGTACTTTGGCTGATTATTACCCTGAGTAACAAATCCCCAGAACACACTCACCCTTGGAGTATCACTCACTCTTTCAGCAGGGATTCGGTCCTTCAGAGTCCTCACAGCTTATTGGGGTTTTCTGCTTAGAGTCTGTATCAGACAGTCCTTACTGTTGAGGTCCCTCTTCTGGTGCCAGTAGCCTGGGACCAGTCAAAGGTGAAAAAGCTTTGAAGCAGTAACACTGTGAGGATTTCAGAAAGAGACAGAAGTAAGAGAGAAAAATTATGGGGTCAGGGGCCTCATGAACAGAGGACCGGGATGTAAGCAAACACAGATGCTCTCACAAATTCAACCCTCCCATAAGATGCATTTGCAGAAATCACCATTTACCTAGCAGGCTGTTGGACACAAGAGTAAGTCATGACTCATTCCCTTTGAGAAAAAATGGCAGTATGTTCCATGCTCTGCAGCACTTACTTTGCATGTCATGGCTCTGTGTCCCTCTGGTGGCTCTTGGCTGGACGTCACATCCGACAGTCTGTATCGCATGCCTTGTTCAGAATTTGTTTTGCAATCGGTGCATTTAGATTTTGTGGCTCGCATTTAAGTTTTAATTTTAAAACTTAAAATCGCATATGTTGATGAATGAACTTAAGATTTTAAGTTTTGATTTCTGACAGACGCACACGGAGCATCACTGCTCATGTGGCGTATAGTGGCGGTGCTTTTCCCTCGCAGCTCACAGCCCAACTCTATCACAGTGTCAGATCAGAAACGTGTCTGCATCCTTGTCTCAGGCACCATTACTTCATACTTTCTCCAGTACTGTGTTCCTGTATGTGCACTCTTGTGGCACATGTCAGTGTGACACATGATGGATTTGCTAATGATTTACGAACCACACATGCACACACCCAAGCCTAGAGACACAGAACGTGCTTTTTTATGCCTTAGTTTCTTGCACGTGTACTTGCTTGTGTGTTTTCAAAAGGCCGACAGCGCTCTCTCTCTTGCCACCCACATTCAGTGGTCTCTGGCCGCTTCCCCCACCCCAGGGAGGCCTACAGTGATAGGTAGGTGAAGGAAGGAACGAGGGCCAGGCTGGTCGGTAACAATTGTAGTTTATTACAATCTTGACTCCCCTTCCGCTGCTGCCCTCTCTCTCTCTCAAACCTGAGCCCCTCTCATCCCTGACTCTGCCCCCTGGAGCCCGAGCCCCCTCCGATCTTACAGTCTTAGTTTATATAGCAATCACATAGGGTGGTGACACAAATGTGGGTTGAACATTAACAAATCAACAGAGAGAGGTAAGGCCACTCCTCCAGGAGATTAACTCAAGGATAAAATCTCATCTAAAGAGACGACTCCAGATGACTAGGAGATCCACTTAAGGGTGGGATCCCAACAAGGGTGTGTTCTTTCCTCAGTAATCCACATAAATAGTTGTAGTAAATCTACTTTCAATATTTCAAGGAATGTCATTCTGGAGGAGCACAGTAAGAGATATAAACTTAAGGTTTGGTTCTTCCTGAGGACATCTCATGATATATTCTGTAATATATATTCAATATATAATATTGAATAATTAATATATAATAAATTATAACAATATGTAATAATAAATTATAACAAGATATAATATTGTTATATTATATAACAATATATAATAATAAATTATAACAAAATTATAAATATATAATAATTATAATATATAATATATAAATGTATATAAATAAAAACTACATAATGTATAATATATTATTATCATAATATATAAGAATAAATATATAATAATGTGTTCAATATATAATAATAAATTCACTATATATTCAAAATATATATATTACAGTCCTCAGGCCAGGCTAGCCTTCCTAGCCCCAGCAGGGTCCTAGTCTTGCTGTTACTTACTTTTGGATCATGACAGCATTTGTCCATGGTCATGCCCTCAACTTATAGTTGAGTATCGTAGCACTTTGGCCTGGCCCATTTCGATACCAGGGTAGCTCACAGCTTGCCCTGAGTTCATTCAGTCCCTCGTTGGGACCCTGCTTTTGAGGTGCCAGGAACTAAGGGCAACAAAGTCAAGAAAGCAGATGCCCAGGAGTAAATATTATTTGTAGTCAATCAACTCCCAAGTTACAAAAGCATAACATTAACTGTCTTCCTGTGTCCATACAGAAAGGACATTGCTTTGAGACTTAACTTACAAGTTCAGTGTTCTTAGAAGGATCTGACCTTATAAGCTAACAGAATCTGATTAGGGAGAAAAGGTGATTAGCTGATTGGGGAGGAGAGCACAGAGAAGAGTTTGCAGATAAATACTGACAAATGGGAGTGACTGTGATGGGCGTAACCAACAAACATAAGCTCCCTGTGGCAATGTTATCCTACATAACCTGCAGAGCTCACCCCCTGGGTATGATCGCCATTGCTTTATTTCCTGTGTTTGGCCACAGGAAGTTTCAGGGATAGCATGCTGTCATCTGTGTGTAACATAGCTGTCCTTGCACTGAAAATTCATCACATTTTCCCACAAGGAGCTTCCTGGGAAGCACCATCTGTATTTTATGACAGTGAGCCCTGAAGAGCTTTTCAGGACTTAGCAGCTCCATGACAAGCATACTTTGAAAGACCACTGTCAACATATGTAATAGGTCTCTCTCTCTCTATATATATATATGTATATGCAATCTATGTATACAAAAATATATGTAATATTTCTGATGGATTTCTACTTTCACAGTGAGTCCTCGAGTTTCTTTTGGGGAGTCCAGACTAGTTGCATTCCTGTATGGATTTGCCACCCCTGCTTGTGTGGCATGCCATCCTCTGTTTCCATGTATTATCCGAGTATGCTTTCATCCTCTACTGAGACTGTGTTAGTAGTTGCAGCAGTGTCAGTGTTTTGGATTGTCTGCCACTGCATTCGTCCTGAAGGATGATTCATCTATGGACTGGTTCTCTCAATATGTGGCTTTGCGAGTTTTCTCCCTTTTTTACTGCCTTAGAAGTGGGCCAGAGAGGAAGTCCCAGTGAGGGAGGGGAAGTGAACTGGGGAGGCCCGTGTTCTCAGGGCATCCATCGATCCTTGAGAAGGTGCATTCATGACACCATTCTAGGCACATAATCAATTTGTGTCAGAGCATTCACTGTGAGTATGAACACTTGGGAGGCCTTTATTTCTTTTCTCAGTTTACTCTGTGCCTTTTGTCAACTTTCAGTGAAATCAGACACTTTGGGTAGACTCCTGCAAGTTATGTGTGTATGGTCAAGTCTGTGGTCTGTGCATGGACATTTCTGTTGCTCTACTTGGCATTCCAGAAGTAACTGAGGATCACTGCTGGTGAGTGAATGGAGGGGTGTTAGCTGGGTTCCTATTCTTACTCAGGACTGCCTCGTGGACTGTTGCACGTCTGTTATGATGTTGGCCATTGACTTGTATTCTGGACTTCCTGGAGGAGCTGGACTTTGTGTGGTTGGGTTGCTGTTGCAGTGTGTGATTTATCACCACCAGATGGTAGTCAGGTGTTTTACGTTTCCGTTACAGTTTGGCTGTGGTCTCTCACCTGAGCGGGGACCACCCACCCATGATCACTGGGTGTGTTTCGAGGAGACTAATAAAAGACTACAAAACCTGTGCCTGGATCTTTTCATTTATTAACTTGTGTAATTAACTTTTGTAATGTTTGTTTGTGCTATTGCCCCTGTGCTGCTCCCATATATTTATGCACTGTGTTTGTGTGTGCTTCACGGTGCTGCTGCTTTTGCTGTTACGTTTTACTTCATGGCTGAGATGATCCTGACTTAGTGTTTCTGAACATTGGTGTGGGTACATTAGATTAATGTTACAGTGCTTACATGGGGATGTCAAGATTGTGGTTACTGATGCTTAAAACACTCACTGAAACTGGGATCACAGGATACAGGTGAAACAGGTGGTCTCGATAATTCATTGCTCACACAAGATGCATTTGCAGAAATCACCTTGTTTACAACCAGCTGCTGAAAACAAGATTCAAATTATTACTCATTCTCACATGTGTTGTGGTTTTCATGCTTTGGCTTTGACTTAAGTAAGCCATTGCTTAACATGTAGTGCTGACCATTTTTCTTGAATTCTCTATGCGCCCTATTTCTTGTTTTACCTGTATGTTTCGTATTTCTTGTGATGCCCGTATGTTCCATATTTCTCGTGTACCTGTATTTTCCATATTTCTGTTCCATAATTCTGTGTCACAGACATGATTTACTAATCATAAGGTTTCTTTGCTCTATTTTCCGATCTTGATTCTTAGAGCAGACACGGGCATGCGTGTTCATGTCTGTGGATTCCCATCCATGTGAGCACATTCACTGAAAGTTCCCTTTAATCAGTCATGTTCTATGGAAGTAACTGGCAGATGCAAAATTCACGGGCAAATGTCTGCCTACTCTCTCTTGCATGTGCACCCCCCCACACACACCCCTAGATGCACACACACGCTCAGACCATGGCAATTTATTCTTTGCTTAGGAAACAGGAATTCTTGGCTAATCTTCTCAGACCTGAGCACACTAACACACACCTGCTTGTGTTACCTTGGTACTCGCTTGGGTGTGCAAATTATTAGCTTTATCTTTCAGTTTTTTATATGCTTAAATTGGATTCTGAGTACTGTGTTAGTTTTTTGTGTGCAGTCAGCTCAAGCAGTCACAAGCAGCTGTTGCTTAAGTGCACAGTGTACTGTTTTCAGGATACTCTGGCTTACGACACTTGCACTGCTAATCAGGGTGATGCTGCTGTTGCTTCTGGTGGCTCATACTTATGTGTGACATTTGATAGACTTATAGGAATCAATTTTCCATTGTCCAACATCCCTATTTTGAGGTTGGCATCTTCATAATTTCATGGCACAAATACCACAGTTAAAAATATTTTATTCCATGATCACACATGTCCAGTGTTAGTACTAGTCAGCCACAGTTGAAGTGTGCACATCTCAGCTAGTGTTTCTCACATTAATTCTAAAATCAGGGTCATGATGTTTTGGTTGGTGCAGTCCAGTGTATGGGCCCTTCTTTGGGAATCCTTTCCCTGAGCACTGCTGTGCACCCTTGTGTGCATTTCTGTGACATTTGTGTGAGCACAGTTAGTTCCTCATTGTAGAAACATGGAATTTCTCCCTTTCTTATGTAGTCACACGTGAGCATTTGTTCTGTTGTGCCACCCCAGCATGTTTGCTAAGAAGACACCTGCTTGTGTTACCTTACTCCTCATTTGGACATGCAAATTTGATTTACCTTACAGTTACAGGGTTGGAGCGATAGCACAGTGGGTAGGGCATTCGCCTTACAAGCGGCCAACATGGCTGACCCGAGTTCGATTCCTCCGCCCC